>NC_133949.1:14500805-15100805 GCF_031877795.1 Strix aluco | reverse complement strand
GAGAGAAGCTGTTGATCTGAGTCGGTGGTCCAGCTGCCCCCAATTTCAGTGGCAGTAGAGCGTGGCCAGTAAAAATGCTGCCAGTCCCCCTTCTCCTGCCCCGCCACCTCTGCGCGAGTGAGGCTGCCCTTACGGTTTCCCCATGTCTGGCCAAGGACCAAACTGCCCAGCGCCTTCATGAGGTTTTTTCTCTACTGATCCCTGAATAACTGCTTGAGCAATAAGAATATCTTGAACATTGAACTTAAACGCTGATTGTCCTGTTCCCAACTGCTCGCTGATCCATGCATGGAGTTTGAGACAGGCTTTAAAACTTTCAGGGTCGTTGCCCTGAAAATGAGTGATCGCAAGGGACGGGGAGGAGAGAAAAGAAAAAAAACCAAACCCAAACCTACCAGTCTCTCAGGAGCTCTTTGCATTTCGGGGTGATACTACAGCAACAGAGCTCCAGAGCGATGGGTTCTGCTGCGAACAGGCCACAGCTGCTGCAGCCGGGAAGTGTAATGAGAATAATTATTCACAAGAGTAAAGAGGCATAACGCAAACACACATGTATGGAAGGAACCATGGATAACCCTATAGAAAGAAGAACGTGGCCTGGTAATGCCAGTTCTGGAAGGAATTCTACGTGTCTGAGTTAGCCGGAGTGTGACGGCTAGCCTGCTTTTATGCCTTATGCCTCTGTAGCTACAATTTTTAACTGTAAAGCTGTTAAAAATTGGGAGCTGGGAGTTGCAAAGAACTTGAAGAGATTAATCTCTTTAAAGCACAAAAATACTCAAATGTGAATGTTTTTCAATCAGAATAGTAGGATTTCAAGCTGATAATGAAGCGGCTCCCAAGCCTTCCTTTGCCCAGAAGGTATGTAGAAGGAAAATGTAGTCGCGGTAGTGATGCCCTGAAGGTTTCTGGGCTCAGCATCACAAACCTCTGGCCTTTTTCATAACGTGGGGGATGAACCCGGGGGCAGTTCCTGCACCACGGCAGCGGGCCGGTCTCGCCAGCGACGGCTGCTGCGCTCGGTGAGCTGCGGTGTCTCTGAGGGGGGCACTCACTCGCGACTTCCACACACGGAGGTTGTGAAGAATTCCCTGCCCTCTGATAACCTTGTTCTCTGATTAATTGTCTTCTCTTTTACATAGTTGCCTCTTGTCTGCGTTGAATTTTTCCAGCTTCAGCCTCCAGACATGAGTTCTTTTTATGCCTTTGTTCATTGTCAAGGATCTGTCTTTTAATAATAATTATCCAGATAGTTTAGATCATTCATAAAAATTTAAGCAAGTGGTTTAACCAAATAACTCATTTTCTATACCATCGAAGCAACTGAAATGAGGCTTGAAGCAAATCAGTGCCACTTTGCTGATCTTTAAATATATGCCTTAATGTGGTTCCATCTAACCTGCCCTTGTTCATTCAGCAGCAGGTGACTGAAATTCAGAGCTTCTGTGCTGTGTGACAGCTTGGGTACAGTGAATTCACGGGTATTCCTCCCCCTGCCGTGATCATTTCATTTATACTTACCTTGTTTATTAAAAATTGATAGTAAATGTTTGGCTTTGGGCTTTAAAATGAGAAATGCTTTCATTGGAGCGATCAACTTAGTATTAAACAGAATTACTTGCTTTTAGGAAGCGATTTGATTGAGATTGTCTTTCATCCACATCAGCTGCATTCACTTGGAGCTCATAATCCTCCGTGTTTCACCAGTTACTAATTTAGGGAGAACCCAAATTACATCCTGAGTTCCAGGGTTGGATGGCGGGAGGTATAGTTTTTGTAGGACACATTGGAGAAGTGTAGCGGGCACCTTGAAGCTGCCGTAGGAAGGGAATAGTTTTTAAGAGGAGTGAAACTAAATCAGCTGCCAGCTTTTGCTTTTTGGTTTGCATTTTCTTGAATAAATAGTTTTCTTAGAACAAACTGTTTGCCTTTGAGAAGTTTCCCAGTTTTCTGTACAGTGAAATAACTGCGAAAGGGTTATTACACTTGAAACGACACGGAATGATAATTTGGAGACAAACAAGGCTTTGTCTCACTGATGCATAAAGTAATTACTGGGCAAAAGTGCATCATTCTCATTTTAAAAACCGTGGCCTGAGAGTGGTAAACAGCTGAAAAATGGGTCGTTTACTGTACATAAAGTGGAAGTGCCAAATTTTAAATTAACTATATTTGGGTTTTATTGTTTTGTTGAAATTCCAAAGCAGAAATATTTGTTCATAATAACATCCATCTGCAAACACGCATCCGGTGAGAAGCGCATTACTGGTGTCTGACGTTGAGAATTCCACAAACTCTCGCCACGCACCGTACATTTTAAGCAGCAGATGACTGTGCCTTGAATAACGCAGTGGGCTGCTTAATGAGGTTGCCATTATGCGTGATGTGCTGTATCTGAAGTTTGCTAATTTTCTGACCTGGTGAAATAGATTTTAATAAGCTTGATGTAGCACAGCATATAAAGACAAAGGGAAACACTTAATGGGGCTCTCACAATCAAGGACTCTGAGCAGGCTTGGAGATGCTAAAAGTGTTCTAGAATTGACCAAAAGCTTAGGAAAGAAATTCTCCATTTCCACGGAGCTCTGCCCTGCCCTTTGCTTGGTCCCTGCTGTTTGCTCTTGCACAGCCAGCGCTTTCCCGCTTCTTTAAAGACAAACCAGGGTCACTGGTGGGAAACACGAGACATTCCAAGCAGGGCTTGTAGCTCCCTCCCTCCGCGTTCACGTCCTATGGACTTGGGGAGAGCTTCGGTAGAGTCTTCAATCAAATCCCAAAGAGTTAATTGCTACTAAACTGTGATAGCGAGTTGTGAGTGATTTGGTAGAATCCAACATCAATTCTAGATGAAATTTGATTTCTCCGGGTGTATATTCTTCTCTAAATACTGAGCTTTTACTTGTTAATCTAAAGCTTGAAATGGCAGCAGGTTTTTTTCTCTCTCATTCTTGTTTCTTTACAGAAAGGGAGGGGGAGTCTGAGACAGGCCTGAAAGGTGAAGGTTTTAAACATAAAGGGATTGTTTTGGGATGGAGCTTTCCCTTGTGCGTGCTCACCATTAAAGACTACATTTTTGTCCAGTAAATTGGACCCACGCCTGCCTGCCTTCAAAAAAAAAAAAAAAAAGCTACCAGGCTCTTCTGCTTCATGGTTTTGAGTCTCTGATACTTTTGAAATGAAGCCTAAAGATCCTACAAAGAGGATAACACTGCCTAATGGAAAGAATAATGCAAGCGAGAACCCATTTGAAATGACAGCTGTGAGCCTCGCGAAGCTTTTCTGTGCTGATCAAAGCTGCTGGTAACGTTGTTTGAAAAGAGGGTATCAGTTTCCCCCTCGCCTTTTCCCACTCAACCTGCAGATGATTTTATAGTCCAGACTTTGCACTTTTTTCCTGGGAGATCAAGTGAACCTCCTAAGTGACCGGTGTAAAGATCAGCTCGCTGGGGAGCACCGTCGGCGTAAGAGGCAAAGTGTTTGGGGGGGGGATAGAGCCTCAGAGCTCCATCCCCTTGTGTGCAGGGTCCTCCGAAACGCCCCGCGCGGAGACGCAGGGGCTGTGTGAGACCGAGCAGCGGTATTCAGCTTTTCTGCCAATGTCTGCAAATACTCCAAACAATCCGTGAACAGAGAGGAAGGATTTTGCTTGCTAGGCGCAGTTTTATGGTGGCTCTTATTTTATTCTCCATGCATGTCCCATAATTTTGGTTATTTTATGAAGTTCAGTGCTGGAGACAGGCGATAATTTGAGCATCTCAGCTTCCGTTTTTACTCTTGGTTTAAATCCCTGTGTTTATTGCTAAAGTCTAAACACATGACCTCGTGTGCCCCAAGTGCTTTAGCCGTTAGAAGCAGAGAAAATTCTTTGTGTGATATTTTTTGATTTAAGAACTAATTTCAAGATCTTTGTGACTTCTTTTTGGTTTGATTCCTATGGTCTGGCTGTTTGTAGAGGACAGGGTCTTGTGTCCTTTGGGGATGTGAGATATTAGAGGTCCTCAGGGGCTGAACAGAGCACAGCGGGACCGAAGGAGTCAATGATTTCTCATAGAGAAAGCGAGGGCTGCACGCGAGGTGTGAAATGGCTCTTGGGTTTTTCACTCGCTCCTGGTTGCCTTGTAGCCAGTTTCAGGCTGGGGTAAAGGAGAAACCGGTGGTTTGAGCAGGGGATGATCCCACCAGAGCAGGAGATGGGGCGGGGCAGGGGCCTGGGGAGGGAGCGTGCCCTTTCCCGGGAGCCCTCGAGCCCCTCGGGTCCCCGGTAAGGACTGGCCCTGCTCTCGCAGCGTAGCTCTCGCCAGATTTGTTTACAAAGCCCCTGGAAGATCCGCTAAATCCCGGGCTCTTGGTGTTTTCTGCTCAGTGCGAGACGGCGGGGCTGGGCGCTGCCCCCCCAAATCCAGCCCTGCCGCTCTGGGTGTGTGCCCCCCCCCGATCCCCCCCGCTCCCAAACTCAGCTGTGCCTTGGAGAAGGCAGTTGCTTGCAGCCAGGCGTTGGCTAAATCAGTGACCTTAGGGCAAAGCATTTAAAACCAGATGTGTCCATCTTCCCTCGCACGAGGCTGCTTCAGTATTTAAAGTGAAACTATTGATGCAGGAAGCAGAAAAATTTATCTGTGAAAAATTGAACTCCAAATACTGGCTTTGGCTCGTTCAGAGCAATAAAAGAGCATGAAATTGATGCGAATCCTCAGGGCTTTCCTGGACAGTGTGCGAGCCCATTGCAAACCATTTATTGTAAAATATCTTCTAATTGCAATGCCTAAAGTGGGCACTTTTGTCCCTTTGAACAGCTTTGGTATCTTGTTTTCTCTAGGCAGTTATAAGCAGTGGCTACACAAAGAAGGACAAGGCTTCAGCAGGAGTTGGAGTGCCTTAAACAAACACGATGAATGAATTGATCTCTCCCTCCACCCCTTTTGATTTTCCAGTTGACTTCAGAGAGCAGAGGGCTCGGAGGAGCCGGACTGGCGCCGGCTGCGCTCCCTGCCTGGCCGGGGGTGGGATCCAGAACACGCTACGGTCGATGCTCCCGTTGATTTCAAGGCGCTCTGGTCTGGGCACCCCTCCCTGGCACCCAGTTATCTCCAAGCCGCCTGTCAAAAATGAACTGGGAGCGTGCAGGCCCCTCGGCAGCTGGCTGCAGGGTGCAGAGAGCCCTCCATGGCCCCAGGGGTCCCCCATGGCCAGCAGTCCTGTGTCCCTAAAGCCACTGCTCTGTCTCCCGGAGAAGCCTGCACTTCCCAGGCACTGCTGAGGGCATGGCACTTGCTAGGCTCTGCCAGCTAACACTTCTCCTTGCCCCCTGCTCCAGCCCTCGGAGGTGTCCCTGGGGACCCAGCGGCTGCGTTTCGCCCTGTTTTAAACCCTGATGCCAGGGGCGGGAGTATGCAGACACACAGCCTCGCCAGAGTTGGTCTGGGGGACCAGCAAGAGGTTCTGTGAACAAGCAGGTTCCTTTTGGGGGCCTGGAAACCAGCAAAAGTGCTGCTAATGCTTTCCTCTTCACTAAAGAGCTGCAGATACCTCAGCTCTGAAATGTTAATAAAATGGTGCAACAACACAGGGTGATAGAGGCAGAAGTTTCTTGCAGTACACAAACCAGGTTCAGTATTAATTGTACTGTCACTAGTGCTATTCTTTAAAGTCTTCACTGATGTAGAAATTTATAAACAATAATAATACAGTGTGACCAAAGTGCTTAAAAAATGCTGTAGGGTTGGTACAAGGGGCATTACAGAGATCAGTGGTGGAGCTTGAGGCCAGAAACTACAAGAGTCCAGCTGCACCCTTGGCTGTCTGCAAATGTCTTTCTCAAGTCATTTTGCTTCTTTGTGCCTCGTTTTATCCCATCTGTGACGTGGGGACGGCGTCAGCTGCCGATCACTGCTGAGAGGTTCGGGAGCAAACAGCCACATAAGTGCAAAAGTAAGTTAGCAGAGTTGTGAGCCCTCTGGACAGCGCGGTGATGGGGAAATCTGTTTTCAGCTGAACGAGCTGATTAATGCAGTGCCTGGCAAAGGTAATTTCAGGGGTGGGGGATTGATTACTTTCTGTATGTTGGATTGATGGAGGGATCCTCCAGTGGTGGAGCCAGGCTCCAAGTCTGTATTGGGAAGCAGGTTTTTGCTGATCTTGATAATCCATCCCTGTTCCCGTCTCCCGCTTCCGCAGCCGTAAGGGCCGTGCCGCTGCCGCTCCGCCTCTGCCCGCCCGGCCGCAGCGTCCCCGGGCAGGGCGCGAGCAGCCGATCACACTTGAGCTGTTTGGAGTGCCATGTCGCGCTGATGCTTTTATCTCAGAATTGGGATAATAGCTTTCTTTGGGGATGGGGGGATTAATTTTTCACACATCTGTCCACTGGAATACAATCGCAGATCCTTTGTTCTGGCTTTTTCCGTGGAGTGCTTTCTCCACCCTTGTTATTTAGTTCTTCTTTTACATGGCAAAACTTTTTGTCCTGCATTTCAAATAGATACTGAGTGTCCCTGGCAGTTGAACAAGGGAAACAAACTTTCCAGCCCAGTTTTTTATGCTGCTTTCAGTGGGTGCTTGGTGATTTGAAGGGTATTTGATTGGTTTTGGCAGAGGTGTTTTATTCCGTGGAAAATCCACAGCTCCACCAATCCCTTACGGATGGTTTAGGGAGCCTCTGGAACCTCCACATGAGAGATTTTCTGGTGGCCAGCTGGTCCTGGACGTGCCATGGGAGCTCTGAGGACACTGCTCCTGGGGCACACACTGTGGTGGGCAGGGACCAGGGGAGGAGAGGCTGTAGGGACAGTGCCAACTCTGCTCCTGCCTAACCCACAGCAGGAGGGCTCAGGGCTTGGCCTAAGCCCGGCTGTGCATGAAAACAAAGCCACAGAGCCTCAGCCCTTGTCCTGCAGGTTCTTTCTCTGCTGTTTGGAGGTTGGTTTGACTCTAACACCGAGGTCTTCTCACTCCAGCATATCGCAGCTCCAGCCCTAAATGTATGTCAGGGAACCCGACCGGGTTCGATGGCTCCATCACCAGCAAGAAGGAATTTAGCGCTTGGGTGTTTGGTTATAGCATTCCCCACTCGGGATGTTCTTCCCACTCTGCAGAGGTTGTAGCAGTTCATCAACATAATAAAAACAAACAGATTCACATCAGCATTCAGGAGCAGGGTTTGCTGCACGGTGCGTGGGCTCTGTGCATGGGGAGCAGACAGCAGCCTGGGGTAGCTGTGCATACATTTACCTATACTATTTTTTTTTTTTCCCCAACAGCCCTATTACCATATTTAAATGCAAGTATGTCTTTTTTTAATTGATGTTTTAAGTAGCTTCAAGTCACTCTAGCCTAGTTCTCTGCTCCTTTCCCCCTGGTAGATTATCTGTAGCTGAGACAATAGTGCTAGAGGTAGCGGGCTTGTAGTCTGCTGATTTCTCTGGGTCTCGCTCTCCCCGTTCCTCTAGCTCACTGTTCTCTTTTTCTGTTGCCTCAGTTGTTTTTCTGTGGTTCTTCAGCATTGCAAAGCAGCTGTGATCAAAGTCCTGGAGCCCGCTCAAGGGGCAGATCCCGTGGTGGTGACTACCCCTGGGGTTGTCCTGTCGGGCACCAGGAGCGGTCGGAGCTCCCCAGACACCAGGAACCTCCGAGGGGTTTGCTGGCTCTGCAGCAAGGGGGTTTGGGGTTCTTGCTGATCCCCTGGACCTTGCCATTGCCCCCTTAAAATACTTGAAGTCAGAGCCTCTGGCAGATCTTTTGAATATTAATTAAGTAAAGAAACTAAATCTGCAATCTTGCTAGCAGCATTTCATTCATCTGTAAGGGCTCGGTCCCCCTGTAGCAGGGTGTATGTCTTAGAGCTCCTTGATCTGCGGCTGTTTTGCTTTCAAGAGCTTTTTTTCTTTCTTTCTTTCTTTTATAAATTACATTCCAGTGAATTTTTTCTGCTTGATCCCAGCAAATCTGTGATCTTGACATGAGGACCTCCTCATATTTTCCATTACTGCTATGTCTGTAGATCAGCACGTTATTATCACTTGCAAATAAGCAAAGAAGAGAATTCCCCCGTTGTTTGCGGAGCGGTCTGACCCTGGCCGTTTGAGAGGACGGAGATGTAAGCCGAGCGCTGCAGGCTCTGCCGCCAGTCTGTCCGCCCCGGCACCTCGGCTTCCACAGCGTGCCGTGGCCACGTTCCTCTTCTGCCAGGGGGATTTGGGCCACCTTTGTGCCGGCGGAGACCACCGGCAGTGGGCACCTGGCGAGGGCTCGGCTCTTTCTAAAAACGGCACCTGTTGGCGCGGAGAGCCGGGACGGCGACTTCTGGAAACGCCGTGCCCTCGGCGGCCGCCCCGCAGAGACTCGCGGTACCCGCTGGCTTCTTTCTTTACCCTTCTCCTTTTCTCCACGGCCAGGTTTTCCGGCAGCGGCTTATGGACCAGTAGCAGCGGCAGCCGTGGCGGCAGCAAGAGGATCAGGTAGGGGGGCCCGTGGAAGAGCAAACCCTCAGAGTGCAGGGTCAGGTAAAAGCTCTGTCGGTATTCTGTGTGGCTGCAGCTCTCCATCATTTCTCTGATTTTCCTCACACTTATCCTGGGGACCTGAAAACAAACGATAAAAAAAGAAAAATTATATAAAAAATAAATAATCAGTCCCAAACCAAACCCAAACTACAAGCAGAGGCCACGGGGCCTGGAGCACCTTGCAGGAGATTGGCGTAAGAACTGCCAAAACCAGGGTAGATATTCTGATTTGTTTCTTTATTTATTCCTTTATTATGTTGGTTTCTTTGTTTCTTTGGTTTAAATTCGAGGTTATAAAGGACACCCCGAAGAAATTAATTTGTGTTTTTGAAAAAAAGGTTTCGTTTCTCATGGAAAGTTGGCATTGGGTTGAGGCTACGGCAGGCCCGGGCGCTCCCGCCGTGCCCGGAGCCGCTCTCGCCTCCTCTGCTGCGGCCAGCACGAGGGTCGGCCTTCGCAGGCACCCCCGCGGCGAGGGGGCCGCATCCCCTCGGGGACGGCGTCTTCTGCCTGCGCGGGGCGAAGGCCGCCGCTCGCGCTGTCGGCACCCAGGCGCGGCTGGCCGGTCGCCGGCCCTGCCTGCTTCCAACCCCAGCCTGCTCTCATGAGGAACGTCAAAGCTTTTCTTCCTGTCCTTCTGAAAACTTTTATTTTTTTCCCCTTAAGGGAAATAAATAAATCGTAGCCAATCACCGTTACTACCTTAGGTTTTAAATTTAGCTCAAGACGTGAATTAGCGCTTTGCTCAGGTAATGAAGCGTTCAGCACAGCCACCAGTGAGCTGTTGGCTTGGCAGCGCCCGCCGCCGCCTCGGCTCCCCGGCCTGCCCAGACCGCGCCGGGACGGAGCTGCTGGCAGCCCCTGGCCGGGCCCGGCTCGCCGGCGGGGGCCGCGGGGGCTGTGGCGGTGGTGGCACCTTTCCCGCTCACTCATGGCGTAGTCCTGAAGTGAGGGTTTCTCGGTGGCTTTTCTGGCAGTGCCGGTGGGTTAACCGGGTTGTGCCGAAAAGACCCGACTAAACCGCTGCGTGAGGGGTTACGAGGAGGGCGCAGGCCCAGGTGTGTCTCGAGTGCGAGCCTGATGCCATGGAGGCCAAAGAAAGACACCAGGAGAACTCCGTTCCATGCAAACTGGCACTGCTTGCAGGCTACAAAGGATTATCTGTACCAGTTTCATCTTGTGGCATGTAGAGAGCGCCTAAGGGGTGACTTGCCAGACTGGTTGTGGGGATTCCCCATCTCCCAGCTTCTCCTACTGCCCCTTCATAGAGGGGGGGGGGGGAAAACAGAAGAAAAGGAAAAAAAAAAAAGAGATTGATTTTGCATATGATTTTGGGAAAACAGACTTCATTGTTTCTGCCTCTTCCTCATGTTTTGCCCTTCAGGTTTTGTTTTACGTGCAAACAGACCTGGTGAGTTGCCCCTTAGCAAGGCACAGAGGGTTTGGCTGGATTAACGTTGCTTCCCTGATTATTATTATTTTTTTTAATCGGAGTGCTTTTGGTGCCCATTACAACTGAACTGAGCATTGATCAATTCTGTGCCTGAAAATCATTTGTCTTTAATTTGAGTGTTTTTTGGTTTTTCTTTTGTTGGGTTTTCTGTTTTGTTTTGGTTTTTCGGTTTTGTTTTTTATTTGAACTTGCAATACGAAACTAAATCTAACCCTAAATTAACAACACCCTTTCTGGCAAGTTTAAAGAGCAGTATGGTGTTTGGAAATGTCTTTCAAGCCTCAAAATTGCCTGTGTGCACAAAACTGGCAAAACCCCAAAACTGAATCAAAAGAGCCCCCCCTCCCCAGCCCTGAGATCTCAAGGAGGAAGATGGGTTTGTCACCGGCCCGGCCCAACGGCCGCTCACCTTTGCAGCGAAACGTGCTCTGGGAACGGTGGTGTTTTACGTAGAGTCATTTCCATCCAAAGACGGTTTTCGGAAGGGACATCCTGGGTTCGCCACTTCCATCCAGCAATGGTAGTGAATTGTATTCAGGAGCAGTAGAGTACGATCGATCTTGCGCTACAGTGTGTGGGCCCGATTCATTACAAGAAAAATGGTTGGGGTTTTTTTTTTCTTCTTTTCCGTTGGGTTTTTCTTTTTCCTTTGCAAATTTGCACAGCCCTCCTTCACACGTGCCTAAGCCGACAGCACAGACCGCAGCACACTCGGCCCTTACTGGCTCCTTTCTGCCAGCGAACGGAAAAGAGCTGGAAACGGCCCGGGCAGACGCGTCCCACCGCCCCTCGGAAATGTGGGGAGCGCCCGTGGAGAGCATCTGCCCTCAGGCCTGCATCTTGGGTCTTCCAAGGAAGCTGCAGCCCTTTCGCTCCAACCCCCCGGGCTGCGGCGCGTGGGCACTGAGCACCTCGGGGGTGTTGTTGTTCCTCCTCATGGCAAACCTGCTTATTTGCTCACCAGCCAGCGCACGGCGCCCGCCCGCACGAGGGCAGCGCCCGGCCCCGCTTCTGGCTGCCTGCTCTTCCCTGCCCTCGCCCCTTCTTTTTCTATCACAGCGCGTGAGGATGCAGTCCCCAGTTTACCTTGCTGGATAAACGAGTTCTCTTCTCTGACGCAGCAGAAAGGGACATTTCCCCCTGCTCGTGCTCAGTGCCACTCATAAATTCAGGCCTAGCTCAGCCGGTGACGTGCCGGCAGGGTGGACGCAGCGATGCTTCTCTTTATAAACCACGTGCCCAGTTGACGTCCCAGTGACGAGGCGATAGCTGAGGTCCCTCGAGCAGGCAGAGGGGTTTGGCCACATCCGTTCATGCCGGGTGGGGCTGTGCTGCTGAATCCCTCAGCTGGTTTTGACAACCTCATCCATTCTTATATTTTTTTTAATGAATTGGGACCTGAGCCACGGAAAATGAGCAAACTTAAAAGTCTGAATGCTGCAAACTCCTCCTAGACAACTTCACTATCAATGTCACGTTTCTTTTGAATTCACCTGACATATTTTACGTGTAAAACATTTTTGTCGTGTAAATGCTTTTTTTGAAATACGTTCATGGGGGGGGGCACATTTTTCTCTCGCATTTGACATGGGGGGGATTCATTTGGCGGGAGAGCGAGACGAGGAAAATTTGGCAGGAGAGGGTTTTCGTTCCTTCCTCTTTGGTTCATTGACAAGTCTGAGATTTTTCCAGTTCCCAACCTGTTGCCACCAACTATTCCTCCCTGAGGACTGGAGACAAAACCCATAAGGCCGTCCGTAACCCAGCCCGCTTCCCGGGAGGAGCCGTGCGTGCCTGTGCCGGGCGAGCGGCGCGGGCTCCCCCGGGCACGCTTTGCCCGCCGAGGCGGCCGGCGGCAGGACAGCGCGGTGGGACGGCCCGGTGCCGCGGCGCCAGGAGCTGCTCCCCCCCACCCCGACCCCGGCACATCTGGATTTTGGGCGCCAGCCCCGGCTTGCCAGTGCTGCCTTTGAGCCCTGCGCCCCGACAACCCCTTACTGTACTTTATACTTGCCAGCTATAACAAATCTCGTAACGTGAGCTACTGACCTTGATGGTGAGTGTGAGCAGTTATGTTTTGTTGTTTTCTCTCTTGCTTGGTTGGGGCTGCTGTGAGAGAGGGTGTCTCTGAGGCATACTTTCCGGCCTCTCTTACACTCGGACGTGCACACCTCCTCTCAAACACTCTTCTGAGCGCTCTCAGCGGGAAGGTTTGTCCACACCTATTAATCCTCTCTCAGTGTCCAGCTTCTTGTTAGTAGCAGCTGGTTGCATGTTTTTTGCTTGTTCGGACGAAACGGTTCAAGAAACGACTCATATCAACTCTTGAGAAATGTCTCTATTTTTTTGTACACTTTCTTTCTTTTGATGTTTTTATTAATTTCCCTTACTTAAAAAACAAAACACCTGTCGTCCCGTAAAACATTTCACATCTCCCCTTGCCTGTTCTTAGAGTGTATGTATCTGTGGGACTGAACTAAATGCATGCACTGTAGTAGTCGTACTGGTAGCAGTAGATGTAGTTGTAGAACATGCATTGTTGAGTTGATATTATAGGTATCATCAACGTGAACTAGCGTGGCAGTTAAAAGCAGAGCCTTGGTCTGATTGAAAGCGTAGGGCTATCGATACAGCAGAGAGCTGCTAACGGCTTGGATCCATAGTACCGCATTGGTTAAATCCCATTATCTGGAAGTTTAAATTGAAGCCGGCTGTAGGCAACCTACACCCTCTGTACAAGAACCCGCACATGCTGTTATGCTGATAGTAAATTTGCAATTTTATTTTTTCTCAAATTAAACCCCCTAGGAATTAAAATGCTGACTATAACTATATTCTCTTATTTTTATTTTGTATTAAAAAGAACTTGAGATATTTTTTAAATCATTTTACAATCATGGTTTCTTCATCAGCCTGTTACTCGTCCATATTAGCCCATAGAATCATTCGTTGGCAGTCGTAGACCAGATGTGCCAAACGCAAATCACTCCATTTGGGTATCAAAATAATACCGTGTGTGTGAAGCAGCTTCCCGCAGACCGTCCTGAGACACAAAACAATTGGGTTTTAGGTCATAAACCTTAAATCTTGTTACGCAACAGAGACGCTGAGCTAGTGGTGGGTTGTATTCATTGCCATGTCACCCAGCTTAAGGGAGCATTTTTAAATGAAGATTTAACATTTCATAAATACCAGCATGAGGAGGTCAAGGCAAGTTCATCATCTTTGCCATTGAGCCAGCAAGTGTCTTTGCTTCTTGTGCCCAAGTTTCTGTGCTAAACTTTTAAAATTCTGTCACAGATGAAGCTGCAGTCAGTAATTTTAACAGATGGTAATTGAGATCCCGAATTAGGCTTTTGTTTATCATCTGTTTAGTTTGGTGCTTGTCAGAAACATCCTGCTGGGAGTAGAAAAGATACTGTATGGCACGGTCACACCTTCCCTCCTCCCCGCGCCCCCGGCCGTCCCCGCAAACCAGATGTGCTGAGCTGGAGCATCTTCCTGCTCCGCTGGGGATAGTCAAGGCAGCCGTTAGTGCACTTATTCCAGCAAGCGCTTTCAAAGGAAATAAAATATCCAGAATGGGCTTTCAAAATGTAATTAAGGATTTGTATCCGCTCCTTACCTCTAATAGAACATAAAGTAAATCAACCAAACAACCGCTCGGATGGGGCTGACGCAATGCAAGCCTGCGCAAGGCAATCTGAGCCACCCCCGTTGCTTTCCTTATTGCTACGGGGGAGCTGAAACGCTCGTGCATCAAGGGGGAGAATAATTTCCCCCTTAGATCTCAATCTGCCAGGGAGACGGGGGGACCCACTGTTTAATGCGCCAGGCGTATGATGAAGTGAGGAGTGTATCTAAAAGTCAGCAGAGCGACAAATTGCATGGGGTTTAGGAAGCCTTGTCTTACACTTAAAGAAGGTGCTCTAAAAATTTAATCTTGTCATTAGGCACCCATAGCGTTAGCAAATTACGGCCATAAAAAGTGGGACAATGGTTGGTCTGTGTGTGCGGAGGGAGAGGAGCCACCTCCGGCTCACAGAAATGTCGTAAGGAGGAGCCTTTCAAAGATCCAGCGATGAACCAATTTGGGATTTATACGGCCCATTGAGAGGACTCCCGTGTGGCACGGCGGCTCTGATGGAACTGCTCTCCCTCTTTTATTCTACTATATAAAAGTACATAAAGTTTAATCCGAGCTATGTAATCTCAAAAGCCAGAACCTAACAAGTGGACCACTTGGGAGCAGCAAGCGGGCTGAAATTTCTCACTCTGCTGGAACCGCCGGTAATTATGTGACAGAGCCTGGCGGCTGACGCATCGGAAAATTAATGGCTGCATCAGATTTTATCTTTTGCTTATCTTCATAGCAGAGGCAGCCTGCGCTGGAGAGCATTGCGGGTGGCCCGGCAGGGAGGGTGAGGCAGAGGGACCCCGCGCCGTGTGGGGCGTCAGGGAGGGGTGGCTGCAGAGACAGATGTCGCGTGTTGAGCAGAAAGAAGAGCAGCCGGGCTCTGCAGGGAGCACCTGGGCGGTGAAAACGCCGTGCGGCTCTTAAGTAACATCGCGCGGCTCTGGGGGAGGCCACTCCGCGTTCCTGTGGGTGGTTTTGGCCTCATGACTGGCAATATCCTCTTCCCCTTTTGTGAGCACTGCAGATACTTTTCTGACTACTACCCCAAAATCAAAAAAAAATAACGAGAGGGGAGTGATTGCTCTTTCAGTTCAGAAGCGCTGCGCTGGTGCAGGGTGGGAATCACGCAAGTCCTTTCCAGAACGCAGGCTACACACAAAAATGTCTTGTCTTATATTACTGTAGGATGCCACTTTTTGGGTTTTTTGATCCACGAGGGAGTGAGCTTCCTGCAGTGCCAAGTAGAAAATGTAGTAGATCTAAAACAATTCGGTGCTGCTGCTGTTAGGCCTTGACCACAGCAGCGGTCATTTTACAGGGCTCCTGGCTGAAGTCTATTGTGGTTAAATACATCAGCTTTAATCAATAATTTTGTAATAGAAAATCCTGTGCACTTGATAAATCATCTCCAGTGCAATTAGTGACCACCTCTGAAGTGCAGGCTTAAGTACAGTGGAAGCTAATCTTTAACGAATTTAGCGGCTAACTTTTAATAGTCTTTTCAATCAGGAGAATTGTTTTCAATGGGAAAACCCTCCTCGGCAGAGCTCGTCCCGGGGTCCCAGCTGCTGCTCCTGACACGCGGTGACGGCGCAGCTGCTGCCTCGTGCCGCGGGCAGGGTGACCGCCGGGCAGCTCCAGCCCCCAAAACCCTGCAACAGCCCATTATCGGCGTTTGATTTCCTTTCTCCCAGCAGAAGCGGAGGGACGGAGCTCTTGGCCGTTGTAATTAGGCTTTGTTCTGCGCAAGATGCAGACGAGTCATTGCAAAGTTTGACATGGGGCCTTCGGCCTGAGCTCTCTGGTGCAACGCGATACGTGAGTGCAGGAGCACGTCTCGTGCATTTTAATCGCTGAACGTGTGAGGTGCTCGCTGAGCCGAGGGGTAACTTGCTGCCTGGCAGCAGTCGAGGCTGTTGCCCATTAGTGGAACAACTACTAAATGGGACACAGCACACATTTTACTGACATACTATTGTGAGTATTTTCATGCTGATTCTCTCCCCAAGTGCTTTAAAAGTAAATACATAATTACAGTTATTTTTTTTTCTCTCTCTCTCCTTTCTGAAATAGAAAACTGAAAAAGAAGCAGTGGAGTTTTTCCTTGCAGCAGATGTTAGCATGCATCTGGCTCTGGATTAGCTTGAGGAGCGTGGTGGATTAGTAGTTGCCAGAGAATGCAAAATTGGTCTGCAGGTATATAAACTTGAGCTATTTAAAAATAATAAACTCACACAGCTGGGTCTTTTTAAGGGCATTTCCTGATAGTTAAGAGACCAGAGCTTTGTGCCATGAGGACTCTCATGTATCCGTGCCCAAATCCTCCCCTGCCAAGGGGCTGGGAATTAGCTGCCAACAGCGGAGCTGGTGCCCCCAGCTCTCCCCCAGACACCGTGCGCTGGGCAGCAGCTTCCCTTGGTGTTCCCTCACCGACGAGCTCGGGTTTTCCTGAGGGGGGGTGTTACTACGGCCAT
This sequence comes from Strix aluco, assembly GCF_031877795.1. NCBI lineage: Eukaryota > Metazoa > Chordata > Aves > Strigiformes > Strigidae > Strix > Strix aluco. The sequence continues at coordinate 15,084,746 of NC_133949.1, read as the reverse complement.
GTGTGCCCTGGAGGACCCCTTGCTGCGCCTTGCTCAGCCGTGACCTTGGAGGGCCCAGCACCTCTCCCTGTGCAGCACCTGGGCAGACTCTCCCGCAGGAGAGGATCGTTGCACAGAAGGGTTTTGCGGGCTGGATTTCTCTTCTGTTACCCAGATAAACCCCCCTGTGCTCCCGAGCATCCATCCAGCCCATGGGGATCCAGCAGCAGCAGGAAGGTGTCCCCTGGGCCGTGCCCTCCTGCTACAGCAACTTAAAATATGCAGCGAAACAAAGACCCGGTTTTGTTTTAATTTTCCTCCTGTATTGTCTGTTATTGTACAAAAGGCTTCAATTTTAAATTAACAGGAGTGATAGCCAGTTAATGTGGTACAGTGGGAGGCCGGAGTTTCTGTTGCTATGGCAATGGAGTTCGGCTCATTTGTTTTGTAGATGAGTAATTACTACGCAATTAGAGTAGGCTAAAAATAAAGGGGCCTTTTGTTCCCTGTTACTCATTAATATTAATAAAAGACCTGTCCGGGCTGTGGTAAACAATTAATGCAGATGTGGTTGCCCATGGTAAAAGTAGCAACAGCTTTTCGTGTTACCCAGCGCGAGGTGAAAGCGCCAGTGTCGCCTGGCTCAGCTCTTCCTTCATTTTAAATAGAAAAATTATTAGAGAGAGGTCTGCGTTAGCACAGCAACAGAGCTTTAGCCCTTATTTGCCAGTTGGGTGGATGGTAATAAGTGTTAAAGCTTAATGTGCAGACACAGACAGCAGGTACAGTGCTGGGGTCAGATCCTGTGAAACAGCGAGCATCCACAGCCTCCTAGTTGCGTGAGAGAGAAACACAACGGCAGCAGGTCCCTGGTGCAGAAATCTCTTCCTTTATCCCCCCCTCCCCAGCCCAGCGTTGCTCGAGGGAGCAGCACCGGCTGCGGGATGCCCCGGTGCAGGGGCTGCTCTGTTGCAGAGCCAGGGCTCGAGCAAGGAGCTTGCCTGAAGACCCGAGCACGTGAAAGTGCGAGCGTGGTGCTGCTGAAATGGCTCCGGGGCAGCACGTCACAAACACTGAGTGCCAAAAAAAGTGAAAGAAAACAGTCCAGAGCGTTTGGTGTGAAGTGTGTTAGTATTAAAGCACACCAGATTTTAAATTAAATGTAAAACCAGTTAAATTGACAGAGAAACCTGTTAGGAAGATGACAAACGGGGCAGTTTATTTACCTCTCTGGTTTATTTGCTTGTCTCAGCGCGGCCGGTGAGCATCCCTTGCTGGTGGGGAGGGACAGCAGAGCAGCGCAGAGCTGGGCCGTGGCCGGCCCGGTGGGCATGGGGGTTGTGGGGTGGTCACTGCCCTCCCCGCGGCACTGGGGTGCCCAGCACCCCTGGAAAACACCCTCGGTAAGGTGGAACCTCTCCAACGGGCAGCAGAGGCACCCGAGTGCCCCCGGGCCGAAACCTTCGAGCGCTGTGCTGGGGGGTGGGATGCAGACAAATGGGAACTGCATCCCTCCCAAACTGTTTAACTAATGGAGGGAAACGTAGCACAGCCTTTGTAAGGTCGACATTTGTTTGTTGTTAAGGATCTAATTAGAAACATGAGAGGGAGCTGAATGGCTGCTTGCTCGGCTAATTAGCGACATGCACGAAGACCACTTTGAACTTCAAGGACACAAAGCTATTAGCGCTTACATCAAAAATGGATTAAACTTCTGTGCTTTTATAATGATTAAAGATGAGCCGCTCGAGAGGAAATCCTTTTGTAAGGCTGTGACAAGAGCTGGCTCCCTGATTGCAGCTTCTACAAGCGAAGCTTTGTGTGGCCTCCATGTAGCACTCGGCCCGGCACGAGAGTGACACCACTAACTTGCAGTATGGAAAATGTGATTAGGCAATAAATATTGATCAGCCGCAAAAAATTACAGCCAAGCTAGAAAGTGCGTTTATTTGTCCGGCTGCGTAACTGCAGGATGTAGAAAAGCTGGGCTTGAATATGTTGAATTTTGTGTCTTTTCTTCTGTGAATTGGTGCACATCAACAGCTTCCAGACGTGGCTGGTGCTTGGGACACGTTAACCGCAGTATGTAGCGGAAGCAGGTGCTGCTCACGTGCCTGCAGCATGCACGAGAGGGACAGTGGTGGGTTTTCAAAACACCTGCACCAGCTGAAATTTTAGCTTGCCCAAGCTTGTAGAAACTGCCCAGCTCTTGCTCTCTCCTCATCTGAGGTGGCTTAAGCAGTTGCTTTTCGTGTCCGTGCCGCCTGCTCGTCATCCGCGCTGGTGCCGGAGCAGAAGTCCCCGTGCTGCCCCGCTAAAGGGAGGGTGCTGGGACCACATCAGGACCGGTGGCCACAAGATCCCCATGGCCATTATCACACCGACACATCCAGCTCGGTTCCTAACAGCTCGGGCTGCTGCCGGGCGCAGGTCCGAGGGCTGTGACTGATCGCCAGCAGCCCCGTGCAGGGGCTGGGTGCCGGTGGCGGCGAGGACGGGGCCAGGCTCCCTCCCCGTGCTCTGCTCACTTCCAGCGGTAATTGCTGAGCCGGGAACCAGCTCACCACCCACTGCTTTCTGTCGTTATCCCTGCGATATTTTGATATGTGAAGCCGTTTCCAAAGGGGCTGCAGAGGCAGAACAACCTTTTAAAGTGTGACTGCAGATAAAAAATAACGTACAAATAGTACCTTGTTACGGCAGATAGCTGCTCTCAGTGTCTCTTGGCCTCATCACCACTTATTGTACTGATGAGCCTGACACTCATTTTATTTTATTTTTTTCCCTGCAGGGCCAACATAGCCGCAGGGGAGGGACAATTGCTGCCAGTAACCCGGGGCTGCCTGGCTGCTCCCCATTACAGAGCCATGTCAGGGGCGACAGGGAAGGCATAAAGCTCGCGGTTCGATTTTCCAGAGTCAGGACTGAACCGGCTGTCATAAGCAGAATATCTGCTACTCTTAATACTTGCAGAGGAGCTCTGTCTGCCACGGGCTTCTTGCAGAGAGGTGTTTGCTTTTCAAGTCTGCTTGGGAAGAGCCGGAGCGAAGTGCTGCGCCTTGCAGGCCCCCACGAGAGATGTACTAAATGGCATCTCTAATTGTAACGCTGGGTTATTTGTTTTTCTGGTTTGTCTCCCACTTTCTGTCTCAGCTAGTTAGGAGCTATTTGTATGCTGTTACTCTCCAGAATATCTGCGTGTTTCCAGCTCATTATTTCTGAGACATTTTTGAGTTTGAGCATTGATCTGAATTTGAGGTGTGCCGCGTGCTGTCTCAGACATAAAACAACACTGTATGTAAAAGTGCAGATACAAGAAAGTGATGCTTCTGATAGTTCAGCCTGACCACAAACGACCATGTTTGTGCCTCTAGCTGGAGCTGTATGTGGTGACCGGTATAGAAGAAAAGCCTGAATGTGAGCATTTCATGCTCAGTGCTGTGCCTGTGCGCTCTTGCAGCCTCAACAGACAACTGAGAACCAGGAGCACCAACGTCTTATTTCAGACTGGCATTAATTTGTACACCCAGTCTTGGGTAAATCACATCCCGGTTGTTAGCGTGCCTGAAAAGCAAGGTACAAGCTCCCATTAGCTTCAGCCGTGACTGCACAAAGAATTAGCTTTGGCCAAGCTATCTGTAACAAGGGCGCAGTGTTAGCTAATGACATTTATAAGGCTCTAAGCACTAATGATGTAAGATTTGCATGCCGTGTTGAAGTTTTTCCGCAGTCCATACTGTGGCTGGTTATTTAAAGGATCAGCATCACGCTGTGACTGCAGGTCTGTTAGTCATGCGTGCTCCGACGTGGCCATTAGTGCTCATGCTTCAGGACACATGGGATCCCCAAGGACGGGCGAGCTCTTCCCTGCACCACTCACCATGGTTTTCCTGTAACGTCCTCTGCGGCGTTTGTGCTTGGGTCGTTGCAGAGGCAGTACAGCAGGCTGGAAGGCTTGGCTAACAGGTGATATTCCTTCCATGAAAATCTTCCTTTAAAATCCAGCAGTAAATCCAAAGTGACTCAAATTAAATGACTCCAGACTGTGATGTAGTTCCCTGTCCCAGCTGGGCTGCCTGGGATCCTGCTTTGCAGCTCTGCTGAACCCACCAGGGGCAGAGGGATGACGGGCTGTGGTGTCTGCAGATAAATACCGTCGGCTTGCTGCTGCCAACGGGACGGGGGTGCCTGTTCTCCAGGAGCTCACCCCCCCAGGCTGCTGCCAGACAGCACCTCCCTGCCCTGTGCCCCCCCATCCCCTGCCCCCTTCCATCCCTGTCAGCAGCGTTCAATGTTATTATATCATTTACTCCTTCAAGCTGGAAGATGATGTTTGCAGCATGTTATATGAATTTTTCATAAAGATAGAAAAACAGCCTAATCTTGTGAGCTTGGAGTCTTGGTAGTGGGTAATGGCTTTGATTTAAAGCATTTTGTCTTAATGATAGTTATATTGAAAATTTCCTGCTGCTTTCAAGCACGTGTAGTTATTATCATAAACATTGATGGTAGAAATGCCTGCCAAATTGTGCGTGGCTGTTTATGGTAGATGAGAGAGTCATCCAGAAATTAGAGCGCTGGATCAACAAGTTGTCAAGAAGCCTGTTTGTACAGAAAGGCACCCCGGGGCCGGTGGGGCAAGGCGGGAGCGAGGAGGCCCTTGGAGGAAAGAAGTGCCAGAGGTGACCGACACCGGGTGTAGAAAAAGCTTTGGTGTGCGATTAGAAGCGAGTTTCTGACAAGAAGGAGCTGCTTTAGAAGTCGAGGAGCGTGGAGGGAGAGCAGGCCCTTCCCAGGCAGAGCACTCGGCTGCCTTTCCCCAGCCCTCGTGCCGGCAGCCGTGCAGCGCCCGCCTGGCCCTGCCTCTGCCTCTGGCCCAGCGGCCTCTTCATTTGCTCCTCCTGAAAAAATAACCCGGTAACTGGATGCAGAAAGCATGCGTGTTTGCAGGGGGCTATTTCATACTTTTCTTTCGCTTTATACATGTCGCTGTGTTCCCCGTGTGGTGTTAGATAGCAGGATCTATCTATGGGGAGCGCCTCCATCAAAAGGCAGCCTGCCCGCGGCCGGATTCTGCCTCCAGCCGTGCCAGGAGTAACTGCAGGAAGCGTTGCCCAGGGATGAGGAGCCCTCTCCAGGAGGTGCAGGCGGTGATCCGGTGTCATGAGACGGGTCTCTGGGAGTGTTGGTATAATACTGACCAAGAGGCGCTTCGGGGCGAGCACAGGCTGCCGCGGGGTTACCTGCGGGGTGCAGGCAGGGACGTGTGGATGGAGAGAAGCTGGGGCAGCTCCAGCCAGCTCCCTTCTGCTCTTAGTTGCTCCCTCAAGTGCAAAATGTCTTTCTGGATGTAATAACGGGGCACTATACCTCATCCTGCAGTATCCTGCCTCTTCTCAAAGCCAGAATCCAGTAAATCATTTGGTGGTTTCTTTCAGACTTTTGAGGTTTTTCTTGCCTGTGCACTGTGGCTGGGAAGGCAGCCAGGAGTTTCTCTAACTACCTTTTGCACCGTTCTTCACTTTTTTTAATTTTTTAAATATTCATATTTGTTATATGTTAAAACAAAGCAAAAACACAGTAGTTAACAGTGAAGAGGCTGTAGGAGCCAGTCCTCCCCCCACAAGGTGTTAAGTCTTCAGGCTTTGGTGCTGCAGGAGGGGGAAGAGTGTTGTCACCGAAGGCGCCATGAGGGCTGGGGGGGCGGGGGGGGACAGCCATCCCCGTGCAGTGCCTGTCTTACACCTCTGTACATATTTCACCTGGTTTGTTTCCTACTTTAGTGGTGCTTAAAAGTGTTGCTTTGTCACCACAGCCAAGTTACCAGGCCCTAAGGGACTGACCATGAGCCCGGTACTATGCAAGTTCTCCTTGTAGGACAGTAATGTCAAAATGCTCACATTTCTTCTCCTTTCCCTCCCTCTTTCCCTTCATCACTCACAGCTGAAATGAGTTTATTTGGGTGGGATTCCAGCCTATCTGACTTGCTGTGCTGTACCCAGCTGCCCTCTCCACTCCCCCAGCCAGGCCTTTGGATCTTCGTTAGTGTAATACGCTGTTCGCTAAGGCAAATGTCATAATGAATCCTGACTTAGAAATTTCTCAAGAGTTCATCGAAAGAGAGTTTATCTTTCAGTGGTGACCTTTCTTGTTGAACGCGGATTAACGTATGAGCAGGGTCTGCGTTAACATGGCCGTTTGCAGGAGAAGGCACTTGATAAGCGAGCGCAGCGAGCTCCGGCCCTGCTCCCAGCGGAGCGTTTCGTAGCACCCAGCCTCCTGCCTCTGCGTGAGCCTGGGCTGCCAGGAGCATTTTGGGCTCCAGCTCTTGGCTCCTTGACATAAATCACTTGTTGTCCGAACGTTGCGTTGAGAAGCATCTTGCACGCATGTTAAGTGTGGGAAAAGACAGCTCTGCTAAAGGACACCAAGGCGAGTTAGTAATAAAATAGCCTTGCTCGTTGAAGCACTGTCTTGAGGTTATGGATGAATGTTTAAATTCTCTCCAAATTCGTATTTATTGTAGCAGAAAGACTTTCAGTAGATTCTCCTTTGAGGAGATGCAGCTTGGGTAGAGAAGAGGGTGCAGTGGGCGGGCACGGTTGCACCAAACACAACCCCAAGCGAGACGAGACCCCACATGCAGATGCATGCTGCAGCAGGGAAGTACAGCAAACCCTGGCTTCTGCCACAGCAAAACCTGACCGCTGTAAATACTAAACGCTGGCAGGGGTTTGTGGCAAGGCACCAAATCCTTTTATCCATTTTCAGCCTTTTCAGCAATGGCATTTCTCCGTCTCTTCCCGTTGCCTCTGGACTCCCAGCTGCCCCTTCAGACAGGGTCTGGCTCTCGCTGTGCCAGCCGTGCCCAGCAGATCCCAACTCCACCACTGCCAACGCTTTGCATTTGAAAAAAGCCTGTTCTGCAGCTGCTTTATGAACCCACATTTGCTTCAGTGTCTCATGCCCCATCTCGCTTTCCCTCATGGATTTTCAATGCTCCCTAAGCCACCACGGTGCTGGGCAGGGTAGAGCCCGAGGCTCCCCAAAGCCTGTCCCTCTGGCCTGCAGGCAAGCGTTCACTTACGGATCAAAATTCAAAGGCTGGAAGCCTTTTCTGTAAGAAAACCCGCAGCAAATTCAAAGTGAAGCAAATAAGACATTTAACTTCCTTGTTCCTGTCACTGCCACATCTCTTGGCTGCTGTCTCTTGATCTCTGTAGGCGTAAGAAGGAGTTTCTGTAACCCAGAGGATGAGGGATCGTTGGGGCTGAGGAAGATAAAAGTTGGTTAGCTGTGACTTACAGACACATCTAATTTTTTCCACATCTCTCCTGACCTTGATCTATCACAGGGCTTCCTGGTGATGCTTGGGATTGCAGATTATGCTAGAGGAAACCCTTGAGTTGGAGGCACTTAGCTGCAGTCTCGGAGCTGTGAAAACGTCTGGTATGGGATGGTTTCCTGTGCAATTGGTTGGTAAATTGGACCTGAACCTTTCAGAGCATGTTGGAAATGGTACTTTGACTGCCAAGAGTTCCTGAGTGCTGGCAGTCCTTGGAAGGGGAGGAGATGGCCCTGCCAACGCCCAGGCAATGCTGAATCAGTCTGATGGTTCCTCCAGCCAACCAAAATCAGGAGATACTTGGTCAGCTCAGCCAGTACCTCTGCTGGGACCAGGCAACAGGTCGGGCTTTGCTCCTGGTCTCCATGACTGGCATCAAGACACGGTCAGCGGTTCCCTCCCCTCTCCTGGGACAGCACAATCCCCTGACAGCTTTTCAGCAACGTGCTTCCGAACTTATGCCCTTAATTCTTCCTGGTTCTGACTGCAGGATGTCGGTGGCCGGGGGAGAGTCTCGGATTCCTTCCAGCCTGCAAGGCATTAATCTTAATGCGCTGTGATTCCCGCAGCTCACCACAGCTGAGGCTCTCGGGCACCTTCTGCCTCCTCCGGCGACTGAGCTGACATCGGGAACTTTGTCATAAAGATACACGTCTCCAAAGAGTCTTAAATTTTCTTTGAGGACCAAAACTGGAGGATTTGGGGGATTTTTTTCTTCTTCATTTTAGTCTCAGATTACTCCAGGTTTGTGTAAAACAAATTTGTTTCCAGGTGTTTCTTAGCAGAGTGTAAATGTGTGTTGGGAAAGTTGTTCAAGGTCCATTTGCTGTTGTTTCAAATGGTAAAAGTGCCTCTGGCTCCAGGTGAGCTTATGTGCAGCTATTGTAAGAAGACAAATATTTAGCAACTCGCCATGGCTGAGACAATTGTTAAAATACATCTTTCTGAGGAATGTGTAGCCTCCTAGTAATTATGAGAGCTTTTCTGTTTCTTTTATTGGATCTGGAGCAAAGTGTCAGCTCTGTAAAAGCTTCCAGCCCTTTCTACACAGTTTTCTGGGTTCAGCCGGTGGCGTGGAGCGGTGCTGGGGCGTCCCCGGCAGCGGAGCGGCGGGCGTGCTTTTGGGGGGCCCTCCTGTGAGCATTCAGCTGGAGTATTCAACTGATGTTCAGCAGATAGAAAAGTACCTTTTTCTTACATTACCTACCCGCAGTCAGAAGGAGTTTGGAATAACCAGTTGCCAGTTGCATGTAGGAAGGCCGGTACTTCCAGGTTTCTTAGGGGTGTAAGCGACAGTGGCCGGGGTGGGATGTCTGGGGGGACAGAGCGTCTCTCTCCAGCTCCTCAGTCTCCGTTTGCTGTTCTCTTTGCACGGCAGAGTGTGTCCCCTTGTCACCCGTGCACGGTTCTGTGGTTGCGGGTTAACGACGCAGATCGCGGGTGACTCTGGGCACTGTCTGGGGCCGAGGCCGGTCCCTGCGCCTGGCCCCGGGGCGGTGGCGGGCGATGGGCTCTCTCCTGGCACTGCCGGGGGTTTGCAGGAGTATTTTACTAACAGGATCCCCCCTTTGCCTTGCCGTGTCTCTCTGCCGCGCTCCTGCCTTTGCTCAGACCGGCCAACTGGGTTTTCTGTGTGACTTGGCAGTAAAACTCGTGTCCATTTTATCGAACCAGAAGGAAGAAAAGGGAAAAAAAGTGCTAGCTTATAGTAATAAAGGGCTTTTGAACATCTCAGCTGGATATTTTTCTTCATGAGTGAGAAGGCCAAATGTTATCTTGACATTTAATCTTTAATAATAAAAAAGGCGCTTTGTTTGCCAGTGAATTCCAAAATCTGTTTACTCTCTCATGCCTTATTTCTTTTAACTTGCTAGCTTAGATGTCCTACTTACTTTCCCCTGCTACCAGTTCAGAGCTGCATTAAATCATTTATTTTGTAAAATTTACTTTCCTGCATTGCAGAGCCGACAGCTGCCGGGTTGACTTTTTTTTTTGACCAGTTAATTCATTCATTTGAAGAATGGGGACCTCTTGGGAGGGCCATGCAGGGGGAAGGGGCCAGGGCAGGAGAGGTGGTGGCCCAGCAGCAAATCCAGGCTGAGCCCACTGTAGCCCACGTAATGCTGCCAGAGCCTTCCCTCGGGCCGCCCCTTGAGCAGGGCTTTCCCCCACGCTGGTTCCCATCCCCAGCCCAGCCCAGGAGTCGGTCAGCACGGGTCTGACCCAGAGGGTTACTGCAGCTTTATAAACCCTTTCGAGTGCTTAATGAAGACACGTGGGAAGTTGCAGCCAGAGGAAAAGGCTGAAGAAATCTTGGCACAGCCTCGAACGTGGAGGTGATGGGATCTGCCACGGGTCGGGTGCCCGGTTGAGCCCGGCTGGGGCTGGCAGGGGAGGCTTGTCCCGTCCCCCGGCGTGCTCAGCCCGCGGCAGCGGGAGGCCCAGGGCGGGCCGTTGGCCGTTGCAGGACGCGTGTTGGCACTGGGAGGTGGTGAGGCACTAGTTGGTGCGGGCAGGCCAGTCTCCGCGCGCTCCCCGAGGACCTTGCAAGTACCACTCAGGTGTAGCTCCAGCTTCCCGCAAGCCATTTCCATCCAGCTCCTCCTAGTCCGCTGACTTTTCTTTTGCATTGAAACTTCTTTACTCATAAATTTTACATCCAAGAGCAACTGTGAGAAATGCCAGAAGCCTGATCATCTAACATGCTTTAATATCTAAATTTATTCTTTAGTATCATTCTTATTTACATTGTTTTTCTGTCTCAAAAAAAAAAAATTAAAGGGAGGAAAAAAAAAATTTCTTTTACTTCCACATTAGGAGGTGAGTTGTCATACACCCTCTGGAATTCTTTTTTGCTTTTGATCTTTATTTATTTGTTTAAGTTTGGTTGATGTCCCAAGCATGGTTTTGGAGACGAAGGTAGGTCTTCGCTCTCCAAATCAAAAGGAAAAAAATTAAATAAAACAACACTCTCCTTGGTCATATTAAAAAAAAAAAAAATCCAAACTGTTCCATTCCATACCATTTAAAGAAAAAAAAAAAAATCAACTATTGAACTATTTCTACAGCTTACTGATTTAAAAGGGCGGGTTTTTTTCAAAAGTATCGAATGGATCCAAAATCGATTTTCCTAGACGCGATTGAAGTTACTTGCTGTCAACATTTTAATATCAATATTACCACAATGTGTAGTCTCAAACTAGTTCCTTTGTAGTTTGCATGGGATGTGAATGCTGTCTCGGCGTGCCCAGACCTAGAGAACTTGTTACTACTGCATGAGCATCAAGTCAGATGTTGAAAAATACCTATTATATTTTGTGATAATTTGGTGAAAATGAGCACCTCCAGTCTCTGGTTGCAGTAGTGTGTTGAATGATTGTTCTTTTTTTTTTATATATATCCATATATATATTTTTGGAGCTCTAAGCTTCGTAGTAGTACGGGCTGACTCTTATCCAGTACTTGCTCTCCTATCGCATGGCCTTGGTTAAGTGTTAGAAGTTGGGCCTAGGCTGTTTATTCTGGTGTTTGGCTTTGTAATAACGGTGCATGCCCGGCGTCTGGCCTCATACCCAGCTTTATTCTCTGCACACCAGTCTTGAATAGCTACAGTGCTCAACCGAATTTTGGCGCACCCGCTTCCCCGGCAGGCTCCAACCCAGCCCGACCCGGAGGCTTCCCCGGGGCCAACAGCCCAGGGCCCGTCGCAGACCTCTACGGCACGGCCAGCCAGGACTCCGGCGTGGGTAACTACATAAGCGCCGCCAGCCCGCAGCCGGGCTCCGGCTTCGGCCACGGGATCGCCGTAAGTACCGCGCGCGCCGGCGCCAGAGCCGCTGCCCCCGCTTCTCGGTCTAGGGAGGGGGGTTTCGTTGTCGGGGGGGTGGGTTATGTTGGGCTTTTTGTTAGTTATGACCTGACGGCGAGCGTCGCGCCTTGCTGCTGTAGCCTGCTAGAGCGGTGCCCAACCCGCTGAGCTGCCGACAGGCGGCGCTGCTCGTTACCAGCTCAGCTGGAAACGCCCGGCTGATGCCTTCTGCAGTCCAGACTTGACGCATTTCTAAAGGAAGTATTTAATAATTACGAGCTTTAAAGTTCCTGCTTATCTATATGGGCTTTATATCAGCCCAACCACCTGTCCCGGCTGATGCGCCCATTTGCAGGGTGCACGAGTCCCACCTAAAACGGGCAAAAAGCAGCTCATTAATTCGGCTGGTGGGACCCCAGGGTTGCCCACAGCCACCCCGGCGAGGGGACGGCCGTCCGGGGGGTGGACACTGGCATTTGTTGACATTCCAGCCAGTTACAGCGTCGCTAACAGTCCTTAAAAATCTGCAGGTTACACATAAGTCGCTTCCGTTTTGTTGTCAAGTCGTTGGCAAAGCGCCTCTAACGCCGCCTGGGTCCGCAGTCTCACTAATGACGGGCAATGGCGATCTGCGTAACCAAGCCGCATGCTGTTTTTCAGCTCGCACTGTTTTACCTGTGTGTGTTAGCATGAATGTGGTTGGACCTCTTTGGTGGCTGTCAGTCTCCCAAACAGAAAAACTGCAAATGAAGTTGTTTCCCTTTTTGTAGCAAAACGATGAGATTTTTTTTTTCTTCCCCTCTTGTACGATAAACACGGCAAAGTACAGAGGGCCCCCCCGGGATCCCTCAAACGGAGCGGAGAATTTCACTCTCTGACCAAATTGGATGAGTGGGGGGAGCGTAGTGCAGACAAAGTCCCTGAAATTGTGTTATTTTTATTACCTAAGCAACCAGTACCCAAAAAGACAAAAACGCTGCTGCCTCCGTTTGTGCCCGTGTGCTCAATTCCCGTCCTGGTCCTGCCCGTCCTGTGGTCACACCAGGGACTTGACAATCCCTTCAGATCAATTCTAGTACCAAACGCGGAATATTACTGCTCTGCTAAGAGCTACATCAATTTAAACTGCCACCTCTCACCACTTACAACACCTCTTATTTCCATTTTTCACCTAAAGAAAAAGACCTGTTTGTTCTTGAAAGCTTGGGCGCTTCAGCCTCAGCAACATCCCGATTTTTCAAGTAGTAGGATGCGAGGTACAAGCCTGACTATCCGGATTTGTCTGCACTAACGCTTCTCCAAAGAACAATTTTGTATTTGACTTGCAGATTGGCAGCCTCTTAATTTCCCCCAATAACTGCAAAGAATCCTGTAGCTTTTTTTACATATCTATTTATTTAACACTCTCCATTTACTAACCCTGGTTTCAAAATAAAGAAGGGAAAACCCAAACCTTATTTTTGCGACTGGGGGAATGAGAAAATTATGGTCTTGGAAAGGAAACCATAGGGTTCAGCACACCGAGTCATCGGTGACCAGAACAGCTCTCAGAAATACCTATTCATGCTGGCAACACAGTCTTTCAAGTCCTTTGATAATTTCTTGCCAAAATTAATAATCATCTGTTCCCATGTATAGAGCACTGATGAACTTAACAATTGTACAATTTTAGGGACCTTTGATTGCAACGGCTTTTACAAATGGATACCATTGAAACGTTACACATGGTTGGTTGCCATCTCACTTGGAGGTATTACAGTATATACCATTTGTACTTTGTGCTAAACTACCATCTCCCCTATATTTACTTTAAGTGAACAATTTTTTATCTTCATTTCATCTTTCCTTGGCCTTTAATCATTCCTTTCTGTGATTTATGTTATTCAAATCAATCTCACGGGTTGGAAACTGGAAGACCGATCAGGAGCTAAACTCCCAGAAAGTCACATTTTCATATTGGTGACACTTAAGTGCAATAATTTGGAGAGTCAAAAACCCCACAGAAAACCCAGCGATCCCAGAAACCTGTGGGGAAACGGCCAAGGCCAGCTGACAGCATCCCAATGGGGATTATAGATCTGCTACCAAAGCACTGGTCTAAAAATAGACAAGCCCCACTGCTTTATTACAGAGAAACCATCATTCTTAATTAAGTGCTGTACCAAATATTACAGCTAAAAGATAACATTGTAACTAGTAACCATAGAGCAATTATCAAGATTAAAAAAAAATTAAACCTCAACAAATTAAATTAAAGACATTACCTGAGTAATGCATCCTTGGATCGCTGCCAGTTTCCTACCCTTTGAACTAAGCTCAAGTTAATTAAATGTTTGATTTTTTTTTTTTTTTTAATTTTTTTGGCCTTTGGCATATTCATCTTTGCAAACAAATATTCTTACACCAAGAACAGAGTAGATTAGAAAAGTCAGTCAATGAAAAAAACAGAAGTTTACCCCCATTAAATGGCACAAGTTTACCTCTAGAGCTCTTAGTCCGTACAGACAAATGGAATGGAGGTGGCAGATTTTATTTCTCTGCCTTTCGCCCGGCACTACCTGATCCATGTCACATGTTTTACATTCAAAATTGGTGTATGAAATTAGAATTACAGTTAGTCAAGGGGCTGGGAACTGCGGAAAACGTTTGGAGGCTTTAAATTATATAAAAATAGATTTATACGTAAATATGAGTGGATAAAGGGGTTTTCTATTTACTCTTCATCTACCCACATACACCCAAGATTACCTGAAATTGTTCCGTCAATTGATTTGCTCCACCAAGTAGTATTTTTTATGGGAAAGAAAGAAGTGGCATGAGCACTCTTGCTTTAATCCCAGTTATTATTTGCACGTATCAGGGTATGTTCACAGATCAATTTGTCAGAATCCTTCACGTTTTCTGGGCCATCAGCCTTTGTAATAACGAGGTGGTACGCAGCGCCGGCTGGAGACCTGAGCAGAACATCATAATTCACGCTAATAACGCCGCGATGAAGGCAGTTCATCAGATTAATGTATTGTAATCATTTCACACTTACCACAACACATCAAACTGTAACCATCATTTACTGGCCAGTATTAAGGCTCAAACCATTAATGACTTAAAAACAGAAAGTGCTTTTAATGTTACTCATTACTAATTAAAATAGATTTTGAGAGGAGGAAATGAGCCTTATTATTAATTCCTCAAGGACCGCTGAGTTTGAAATTTTTATTGCGGCGGCGCATCCCGAGGCAGCTGGTCCCTCGCCGGGCCCCGGGGCAGGATGCGGCCGTAGAGGAGGCGTTTGGCTGAGCTGCGGGTCCTGGGGTGCCGGCGGGGCCTCGCCCTGGGCACGGCCGTTTGGGGATGGGTTTTGGAGCTCCCCCCACTCCAAAAATGTGTGACCAGGGTGCGTTGCCTGCCGCAGCCAGCCCTGCGAGCAACGGCCTGCAGAGCCAGTCCCCTAATATTTATTTCCAGCTCAACGTTAAGCACCGGCAGAACGGAGCATTAGAAGCTGAAGCCTCTGTTATAAAATAAATCCTCACCACCGCAGTGTGCCCGTGTAAAAGTTGTTACCTTTCAAGTACTTTAGCCGTGCCTTTAGAAAAAAATGGTTTTCCCGAAGCCATGTAAATTCCTGGCGTAACAGATGCCCGAGGAACAGTTTTGTCCTTCTGATCTATCAAGTCGCATTTTATTGTTCCGAAGCCAGCCTAGCGCAGAGCTAACCCCAGCCTGCCTGGGCAGGCGCTGCGGCCTGAAGTCCAGGCTTAGCTTTCCAGGGGGATGGAGCTGGAAAGTAAGAGCAATAAATATATTAAATACACTCTCCCACCGTGGCAGTCCCAGGAACACCTCTGCGTTTCAGCCGGGCCGCTCCGGATTCACCCTCGGTGTGGGTCAGAGCACGCCGCGGCTTTGCAAAGCGTTTGCAAACATTTGGGGGGTTTTGTTAAAAAACCCAATTGAGCTCAAAATTAACTCTCCCTCTCCTCCGTGTCCTGTGTCTGCCTTCTCCTCCCTGCAGAGTCTCTCTGGATGTCCGGGCAAGACGGGGCGAAGTTTCTGACCGGGCCCACGTTTGGGTGATCTCATCAGACTTTGAGCACTACATCATCACCGATAACGCAAACAAACTGGAGGTGGCACTCGACGGACTTAGGTTGTTTAAAATCTCTCTCATCATCTCATGAATCTGCTGTACTATAAAAACAACAGCTTTTAAAAGTATGTATATAAAACCCATTTCTTGTTCGTTTTATTTTCTTGATGGGTTCCCCCCCCTCTTTTTAAACCTCTCCAAACCACATTTTTTCGTAGCATTTTGACATAGTCTTGTAGCCACGTAGTTCTAATTCTTTGTGTATCTAGCAAGAGCCTAACCATAGTGTAACTGTTTATATTAAGGGGTTTCTTTCGTTTTTCTTTCCCACCTCCCCTCCTTCTCCCTTCTGTTTTACGTAGTCGTTGTTGCTTAAAGGATGCTGAGATGGTGACAGGAGTCTCAGCCGCTGGTACCGGCTCTGCCCCCGCCGAGGGCGGCGGGGGGAGCAGAGCCGGCGGCGGGCACGGTTTCGGGGTGGCCTTGCAGGGCGCGGGGGGCGCGGGTGAGCAGCAGGTTCTCTAGCCCTTCTTTTCGTTTGTGGCGTCTTCGTTAACCTAATTCTATCTATTTTCGGCAATAAGGCAAGGACTACAAACTTTTTGTGCGTCCTTTTTCTATAAGTGCTTTTTTTTGTTGAAAGAGGTGATATAAGGTTTTTTGAAATTGTGAATTCTGAGAAAAAAAAAATACTGTAAATACAATTCCATTAACTACATATAAACTATTAAGAAAGAGAAATACAAACCTATTTTTGTGATGGAGTCAGCCTAAGGCAGTTTCTCTATGAAAACGGAAGAAAAAAAAAAGAAAGTTTTAGACTTTTTGACCAACTGCCGGAGCTGGCCCGCGGGAGTTAGGTGATGCACACACTGGTCAGCTTGCTCCGTAGCCGTGGTAGGACCTTCCAGCTCTCCTAGCGTCATACCAGCATCTTCGCTATCAGACGTGCACAGCTTACAAAGGAACAGTCTAGTGGTATTTTTTTTAATTTAAAACCTGCTTTTCCCAAGACTGAAAAAGAAGCTACGGTTTTCCTATTTAATGCATTTACGGTTCAAAGCACACCTTTTTTTTTTTTTTTTAAAATTTTTTTTTTTTTTTTAGTTGTTGTTTTAAACTAGATCAACTTGCTGTCCAGTCATTTCAGCAGCTCTGGGCACCCTGCGCAGCCCGGGCGGGGGCCAGGTCCCTCCTCCGCGCTCGCCTGCCGCAGGCAGAGCAGCTTTAAAGCTTGCATGGTTACCTTTTTTATCCATTACTTTCTGTATTAACAAATTAGGAAAGCAACTTCGGTTTTGTTTTGTTTTGGTTTTTTTTTGGGAATACCTCAGTGCTACAAGTTTCACCCTAGAAGCAACGGAAGATTTTAATTTATTGTAGTTGTAAACAGAATTTTAAAAAAAATAAAGTATAAAACATCATTGCACTGTGACTGGTAGGGGAAAAACTGACAGTTTCCTATTTGCACATGTTTAATATTTGGCTGTTATATATATGGTCCTCTGTTGGGGGAGGAAACTTATGAAGGATATTTTTTAATTTAATTTTTTTAATATTGGTAAATAGGCCTGCAACAGCAAACTAGAAGTACAACATGGTAGGTGGCATTAAGAACATACTGTAGTGTGGATATATTTCTTCTTTTTTTAACGTAATATTGACAAGTTTTATTAATATTTTTTTAAATTGTTACGTTTATAAATTTGGTACTTTAGGTACAGCCAGTATAAGACACTGAATGCGACATTTGTTAAAAAGAGCTGCTGCACTCCTATTTTTGTAAATTTTACTAACAAGTAGACTAACGTAGACATTCAATAGACAAGGTAGAGCAAGGCATCTTTAACAAAAACAAGGCACCATACTGCTAACCGAAAGGAGAAAACCTTGTTTTTCTTGTTTTTAAAAAAGAATCATGCTTTTTATGTAATATTTTAGGTTTTTTTCTTATTTCAGAACAACCAGGTTTAAGCAAAATGCTGGACGCTTTTTAAATATTGAGACTTGATCAAGTAATAAAATAAATAAAACAATTCTTTAAAAAATAAAAACGAAAAAAAACAACAAACCAAATTCCCTGAAATTAATGTACCGTCAGGGAATTTTTTATGGATATTTTGTCAATGTTGATGATGTACTGTACTACCAGTTGGTTTTCCTCTCCATTCCCTGTCACCTCATAGAATATTCTTTGTTGATCATTGTTGTATGTTAATAGTGTATAAAATGGCTATCTTGTAAGAGTGCTGTCCTGATGCTAGTGTAGTGAATTTTCCCCCCCTCTTTCTCTCTTCCTCTTCTAGTACATAATGGTAGGTGTATCGTAATTAAGGTTAAAAATTTAGATGTAGTTATTCAGATTTAGGACCAGTAAGGATAGAACTTTCTCTTATTTAAGAAAAAAATGCTAATAATTTTGGGAAGGTTTTCCTTTTTTTTTTCTTTCCTCTTTTCTTTGTTTTTTTTCTCTTGTTTTTGTTTTCTTTTGCTGATCTGATGCGGTTTCAACTAACCAAAGGTCTCACAATGTTAAAAATGCTGGCAAACTCCTAAGGCATTTGTAGATCCCCACCCTTGACTTTGAAAAGGGGATGTGCCATACTACCTTAAATGCTAATGCTAGATATGCAAAACTGGATTTTTTTAATTTATTTTTTAAAAGAGGGAGGCACGGTATATTAAAACGATTTTACTAAGAGAAAAAAAAATATTTTTTTAAGAATGCTCAGAAGAAATTGCTAATCTGTGTGAATATGTTTTAGATGTTTATATACCTTTTGAGAAGTCCCAGTGGCCCATAGCACAAATGTCGTGGAATCCGATATGTTTTGATGTGGCTACCTAGACTAAGGTTCACGTTAGTCCCCCACTCATCTAGAAGTCCATTTCGAAGGGTTTTTTTTCTTTGTTCGTTTGTTTGGGGGTTTTTTGTAAATTTTTCAGCACAAAGGTTCAGCTCCACCTTTGTTTTAGTCAAGCACAGCGAGTGAAGGATCGTTCTGAGGGACGTTGCCCTTTTCTTTTTCCAAATATCTCATACGGACCCCAAGTGACCAAAAAGAGAGGGATTTCCATCTAGGAGTGTGAACTGGCACGCGAAGGGCCGCCGGCGGGTTCACGCCCTGCCCGGAGCGCCTGGCACCGCGCCAGCTGTGCCGTGGGACGGGCCGCGTCCCAAACACGGGGGACGTTTTGAGAGGAGTTGTAACAAGCCACAGGAGCTCGGTACCCTCCCCCCTTCAAAAGAAAAAAGTCCTTTGTGATTGGCTTGATTAAAATGAAGCCTGATCTGTCCTTTTTTTTTTTTTTTTTTTCTTCATAAATGTTCATTTTAAGTTGAATTTGTAGCTTGGACTTTAAGGTAGCATGGCTCTCTTTGCTGTAAGTTTATTTTTTTTCCATTGTACAGCAGCGTACTGCTGGTGAATGTTACACATCTTGCTAGGCTAGTTAAACCATTGGGTAATTGTTGGTAATAACGACCTGAAAGGTGTTCGGATTTCTTTTCTTCCCTGCTCTGAAGCCTAGGATGCTGTTTTCATCTGTAGTGTGAATGAGGGCTAGCGACTCCAGCCACAGTTACCTTCCTGTTTCGTTTCTGCCATTCACTCAATGCAACATAATCAATAATAAAGCAATATAGTTTACTACATTTTTACTGAAGGCCAGCCATGGTTATGTATGATATTGCATATGAAACTGTTTACAAAAAAAAAAAAAAAAAAAACCAACACTAACTCATAGCTGTCTTTTATGCTATGGAAATGTCTCTTGGGTGGAATTTTCTGAATTATTTTTTTTAGTGGTTTGGTTTGTTTTTTTAAAATAGTTCAAACAGAAAACTGAAGTTAGTGTAGGGTGAAGAGACAGGATGCATCGAAGACACACCGGCAGATCCCGGTCTGCGCACAGACACTGTAGAGTTTCATACGTACAGAATCCAAGTCAAACCCATTGCCGTGTGCGAACACTACGTGAGGAGATTCTGTAAGCTAAGCAATACTTTAATACTGTAATAAAAATTACCAAAAAATTAAAAAAAAAAAAAGTAGTTTGAGAAAGTAAATCCTCGTGATCGGTTCTCGGTTCCCAAACAGTCCGACTGTGTTGTCTCGAGAGAGCTCCGTGTCCGAGCAGGTGGAGCCCCGGCAGCCCGGGGGGAAGCAGGACTCGCCCGCGCCCGGCTCTCTGTTCTGTACATACCCGTAACACCACGCGTGGGCTCGTGTGTCGCGTCGACCGTCGTAGGTAGCAAATCCCCGTCATTCTCTGTTGTACGAGGTCTGAACTCCATCAGTACTAGGATGCAAGTCTAAGCATTTCAGGTGGTCATAAATGTACTTAAATAAACTATGGCACAGTGGCAGGCCTAGCCCTTCCTTTTATACTTTAGTATGAACTGATGAGAACTTTGGTAGTGACTTTTTTTTTATATATATACATATATATATGTATCTATATATATCAAGCATCTTTCAGGTCTCTGTGTATGGCTTTCTAAAGCCCTGTTGTAAAATACTATGTGGATGGGGGTCTCTCACATCACAGATGTGGAAAGTATAATTTTATATTTGTATTTTCAAATAAATAAGTTTGTGAAAGGTTTCCATCCTCTACTGTGGTCCAGAAATCAATGTGTTTGTCTGACGAAAAAATACAATAAACTGTTTTGAACAGATCTGTGGAATCTCTTTCATTCAGGGGGGTGAAATGTTTAGTCCTGGGATGGGGGGGAGCCAGCGCATCCCATGCCCATCCCTGGAGAAGGTGTCAGTAAGGGGGACGTGGCAGCGTTGCGGTACCGCCACTGCCAACCCCCCACGGACCCATCAAACTGCCATAAAAATAACCTGGCACAGGCAATGTAAGGTAAAGGACATCGGTGACAAGTGTCACCATTTTTAATGGCTTTTGCTCAACCCCACGTTCCTCACACGTGTCCCGGAGGTCCTCTGCGAGTCCTGACAGAGGAGAAGAGCTTTACCCTGTGGCTTAGAAATATTTCTATCTAGGCAGCTGTGTATCTATTTATCAACCTCAACGTGTCTTAGAGATACTTGGAGGGGGAAAAAAAATCCTACCTGCTTTGTCCTTGCCTTCCCTTTGGGGGACCAGCTCGCCTTGCCTCAGAGGGGAGGGGGAGGCTGGCTGGGGGACAGGGAGCAGCACGTCTTCAGAGGGACAAAACCCATCGGATTTCCCTTAAACAGCAGCAAACCCATCCATGTGCCTCCCGGAGCAGCCTTTGGCGGGTGGGGGGGCGGCTGCAGGAGGAGGAGGAAGATGAGTCTGGATGCTCTGCGTTGGTTTGCCCTGGGTTTAGGCGGTGCCGGGTGGCAAGATGCAGCGATCCGGAGGGTTTCCCAGCCTGATTCATCCTCGTTTCTCCCTAGATTGAAGGTTTCTGAGCAACTTTTACTACCAGAGGAGGCTGGACCCAGGCACCCCGGGGCCACCCAGCTCGGGGCTCTGCTGAGAGAGCAGAGAAAAACCTCACACGGGAGAGAAGGAGAAACAGTCCCGGGCCCCCGCGATGAAAGGCAGCGGAGCTGGGCTGGGAGTGGCACTAATCCCGTTCCCAGGAAGGGCGACGGGTGGCAACGTGTTCCCAGTCCAGTGGGATAAATTCCTCGGCCCTGCACATGTGCTCACTGGTTATTTTTCTCATTAGGCACAACACACACTCTCTGGCTCTGCACCCTCTTCGCAGCTCAGGTATTTCACCAGAGGATGTTTTGCTTCAGCACTTGGAGGGGAGCGGAGCCAACTCCCCCCCCTCCTCATTTACATCTTAAATATTCACATTATTTCGCCTGGAATGACACAAGCTCCCGCAGGGAGGGGTACGGCCGGGATGCGGGTTTGGGCTGGGATGGGGGAGACGGTTCAGCCTCACCAGCACCCACAAACCTTCCCAGCCCAGCAGCCCCCACCACGGGCACCGGCTCCGGGTCTGGCCGTGCCGTGGGGTCCCGGGGCAGGGACGGGGGGGGGCTCAGCTGGGACGGTGCCGGTTGAAGGTCAGCGTGCGGCAGGACGCAGGACGGGCTCCTCTCTGGAAAGCAGTCAACACATCAAGCCCTTAATGGGATTGATGATTAGTGGAGCACCGAGGGGAAAATTAGATTAGAAAAACAAATGAAAATAATTTCGGAAGTAGTGTTTATTCGGGGTGGAAGGAGCTTCCACTGCGAGGGCTGCAGGAAACGATTTGACTGCAATCCAGAAGAAAAGGAGCACAGGTCTGGAGTACATTAGTGTGGTGGGAGGCCGGGAATAGCAGCCACTTAACCCTGTCATTCAGCAAACATTAGTGAATTATGAGTGTATTATATGTGGGGTTATGTGTTTTGTGAAAAGCCCGGAGGCCCGCTGTATCTGCACTAAAACGTTAGTGGGGGTCTGTGTCAAAATGTAAATTTTTATACCGACTCCGAAATAAAAATAAGATTTTGTGTTCGCCTCCCAGCTACTGAAATCAAATTGCAGCCAAAATCAGAGTTGTAAAATAAGCAAAAATTTCCCTTCCCTGTCAAATTAGTGCCCCGGTAAAGAAAACAAGGGATATAAATGTGATTTACTTCCTTTCCCTCCTGTCATAAACATTTATGACCGAGCCATAACGATGGGTTTCAGGAGGCAGCCGGGGCTCTTGGGGGTTTTGCAGCACAACCCACACGGCGGGCGTGGGGCAGCCCAGCCCAGGGGAGCCCCCACCACAGTCCTGCACCCCCGCGCCTGTCCTGTGCCACAGGGCCACGGCCATGCGATACCCCACTCCAGGGGAGGCTGTCCTGGCTGTCCTGGCTGTCCTGGGGACACGGGCGATACTTCCCGGGTTTATTAACCTGCGGCGCAGACACAAGCACCCTCCGCCGTTTCGGCAGAGCTGTATATCCCCCGTCAGGCACCTCGAGGCTGCGGTTCGGCAGCAGAAACCAAGCCAGCATTTATTAATTATGAGCTTAAGCACTTCCTTTCATGGCTATTTACAAGGGCCTCCTCATTATTAATAAAGAATAATAAAATAGAGGGTTTTTAAAGCTCATTTGTTCCGCAGGGTACTGATCCCTGCGGTGGGTGCGAGCCTGGATGCCACCCAGTGCACAGCCCGAGAGCACCGAGCACTGAAACCCTGATTATAATGACATCCCCACCCCCCCTAAAAAAAAAAATACAAAAAACCTTTATACCATTCTGCATTCAATTATTTTAAATATCATAACACAAGGAATAATGGCAGCAGGCTCCACATTTCGAGGGTGCCTGGCTGCGGATTTCAGTTGGCCATGAGGTGATGGCAGCTCCTGTGTATAGAGAGATACTTGTAATTCATTAGCCATTTGCAAAGGGCACCGATACTTGACTTCATTTCTGAATCAGTCGAAGGCTGATTTCCCTGCTATTTACCTCCATGGCAGCAGCTGTAATTAGCGGCGGCGCAGGCTCCCACGGGCCGGGCTGGCGTCTGCCGCTCGCATCCACTCCTTGGTAATTTCTTGTCTGCAGGGCGAACAAAGAAAATGAAAAGTTTCTTTTTGGTATGAGTGGAAGAGCCCGGTCCTCGCAGCTGCTTTATCCTGGTGTGGCAGCAGGTCACCAAACCCCACAGCCCCAGCTTGGCCTCACCAACATCAATAACTCCACGGTGACGGGGTCGGGGCTGGCGCAGTCCCACCCGCCGCTGCATTTTCCGCAGGAGCAGCCGCAGAGCCTGGGGACCAGCCGAGGTGCTGGTGTGGGGACGGTGACAGTGTCCAGCACACACCCCGCTGCTGCCACTGGGTGCTAATTGCTGTGACATATTGAGTGGCATTCGCCTGGGGAGCGGGCGAGAGGAGCCCGCGCACCGCTCCCGCTCGCTAATAATTACTGATTAA
This sequence comes from Strix aluco, assembly GCF_031877795.1. Taxonomy (NCBI): domain Eukaryota; kingdom Metazoa; phylum Chordata; class Aves; order Strigiformes; family Strigidae; genus Strix; species Strix aluco. Next base: position 15,061,641 of record NC_133949.1, on the reverse strand, counting down.
AAACTAGTTAAAAAGGCAATGAAGACTGAAACGTGCATTAACCACATGACCCCTGTCTCGAGCCAGCCACAGAGAGACGGGAGCCACCACGAACTCATCACTTGCAGCGTCTCCAAACAGCAGCTTGAACGTCCCCAGGATTTATGGTGCTGCCGGAGGCTCGGCGTGCCCGCACCGGGGCATCGGGGTAGGAACGGGGGCCCTGGAGCCAGGGAGTCCATCTGCTTCCAACCGTGCCATTACACCCTCCACGTCGTTGTTTTCTAAGCAGGCAAGGGCACAGTGAGTGGTGTTAATCACTCCCCTGGGCAGGGTTTCACCGCTGCCCCCCCGACGCAAGCTGGGGTTGGGGTGCCTGTGTGGGTACCGGGGGCTGATTTGGGGTGATTACCCCCGCAGCCACCTCGGGGACTTGCCCTGTGATGACAAATCAACTCGACTGTGCACTTCAACGGGCAGTAACAGCTTCATCCCCAGCTCCAGGCTGCCTCGAAACCAAAAGCAGCATTGGCCACGATTCAGGTGCTGCCACCCACCCCTCGATAGGAAAATAAAGAGGGAGGCAGTTGCCACTATTTCTTACCCTGTAATTTTAAAAAAGTCTACCATAGTGTTTGGCAAGTTGGACAAAACGAGCCTCCTTTCTTCTCCAGCTTATCCATCAGCCACCACGGCACAGGGACCAGCGTGGGGCAGAGCTGTTCCTGCTGCAAACAGTGACCATGGGGCAGGGGGGGACAAAGGGAGGGAGACGCGGGGGGGGACAAAGGGAGGGAGACCCCCCTGCCAGTCCCCTCACTCAGGGGTGAAACTCTGTTCTGCCGGGGAAATGGCACCAGGAGCTGCCCCTTACCGGGTCCTGCTTTCCAAAAAGAGTCTGAATCAAAATCATTTTTCCATCCTGGTTACTGCACTTCACTCGCTGCTCCTGACAGCTTTGAGAATGGGCCCAATTGAACTCATCATTTCATATTGATTTGGGGTTTTTCTTCCCTGCCCTGACAGCTTTGCACTGAGGGTGTTGCAAATAATGCTGAGAGAAAGGCCACGCTCGCCCTGCAGGGCCCCCTGGCAGGCTGCTCCGGAGCCCTCCCTGCTCCCCATCTTTCCAGGGTGTCCCAGGAGCCGCAGCGGGGGGACCGGGGGCTTATCCCACACCTCAAATCCAGCAGCTTGAATTCCTCCGGCAGCAGCCCAGCCTGCACACCCGCCTCGCTGGGGATGCACCACAGGGCTGCTCCTCCCCAGGCTCCCCCCTCTCCTTTGCACTCAATTTTTCAAGTCCGCTTGTCACAAAAGCAGAATTTTTCTGCTTGTATGTGTCTGTCTTGGAGTGGGGAAGTTTGAATCGAAAATATTAGTGTGCATCGCAGGCTGGCTCACCCACCTCCCTCCAGACTTGGGGTACAGGGGACACCCCAGCCCCATCCCACAGAGGTGCCCGTTTCAGGGGCAGCCCCAGCTCTTCCCTCACCCCCGTCCTGCCGGGGTGGCTCGGGCTGGCCCCCCCGGCACCAGAGCCCCTTCCCCAGCCCCTAAAGCCCCGCGCAGCCCCCCCAGCCCCCTTCACGGCCGCACTGTGTCACCTCCCACGTCTGAAGAGCACCGAGCACTTGTGGGCACTGATGCAACATAAACATCAGCAAGAATAAGAAGCACGAGAGAGTACGTACTTTTGCCTTTTTTAAGCCTGCGGTGCCTTTGAGCCACTAATAAAACTGCTTAGGATTTAGACAGGGCTTTGCATCTTCAAAGCAAGGCAGCATTTTGTTCCTCCTCAGCCCCTTTCATCCAGAGATCCAAAGCACTTCCTGCCGTTCTTTCACCACCTTTTGATGGGTGGGGGATTCCTCTCTTTTATCTTGAAAAAACGCGCTTGAACGGGGCTGCGGGCTCCAAACTCTCCCGAGCGCCCGCGGTGGAGTTGGAGCCACATCCCTGTGCCCTCATCCCTGAGCCACATCCCTGTCCTCTCTCCAGGATGGCGACTGGGTAGCACAGCACCCGTCCACCGATGGGTGCTAAGGGGAGATGAGCACCCCGGAGGGATGCAGCACCCAGGGCCGGGCTCAGCATCACTGGCTGGGCACCGGGCTTGAGCCGCCGGCGACCCCCCCGCAGCACCGCGGGGCTGGGGGCACAGGCAGCTGCTGGGGCATTAATAACCCGGCGCTGACAGCACACGCCGGTCCAAAGGACACGCGTCCGAGCTGTCAATATTGGTAGTCGTGACACTGTGTAAATGCAACCTCTCCGCTTTACGCCGCGCTGGCCCTATCGATCCGCACGTGCGGCAGCGCCGGGAGCTCCCAGGAGCAGGACGGCAGTAGGTCAGACAGAGGAAGGTCACCAACACGGCCCAGCCCCGGTGAGAACTGTAACCCTTTGCTGCACCAGCCCAACCCAGGGTCCTCCCGGCGGCTCGCGGTGTAAAGCCCTGGCTCTGCACATCCCCCTGCACGTCGCAGTTTGCATCAATCAAAATAAAACTAGGTCCCAAATGCAGCCCATAGCGAGCGGGGAGATGAAGGTATTCCACCCCGAGCCTTCGGAGACGGTGCTGAACAATGCTCTGCCATTAGCAATCAGCATATCGGCGCGGCATCGCGGCCCGCTTCATAGAAAATCAAGAGGCAAAATAATTGAGTCAATAGCGATACGAAAGGATTGCTCCTTCAGCCCTATTCTTGTGCTAACAATTCTTCGGCAGGGCTGAAAATTCAAAAGCTCGAGGAATCAGAAAAGAATTGATTTGATTCAGAGCTTCAGCCCGGGCTGTATTTAACACATCATTTTTCTTGCTCTACATATAATAGAAACTGTTTGAAGGCAGAAGGGCTGCCTTCTGCGGCGGGGAGGCAGGGGAGAGCAGGAAGCTCAGGGGCAGGAGAATATTCTCGATTTGCTGCTTTTCAAAGAGCGGCTGGACCCACGCCATCCCCGCAGACTGCTGACAGACCCCGGGGGCCCTCCCCACGCCATGACACCCCCGGGCTCCAATCCCCCCGCCAAGCATCCCCCCAGGCGCCAGCATCTGCCGAGTCCAGCTGGGCTGGTGGGTAAAACGGGACCAGAGAAAATGAAGGGAAGCAACTAGTGATGCGGATCGGTGCTCCGTGTCCTCTCTGCTTCACCGGAGCTGCCGTCGCCTCCATCCATCAGGCTCAAGGGCAGCTGCTGCAGTTTGAGGGCACAGGACACAGGGACGGGGACACCTCCCCTTGCAGGAAGGCAGAAGGTGCCTTTTAGATCCCTCCCTCACCCAGGCCCTGGCACCGGGTCGCAAACACCTTCCTCCCACAATCAAGTGGCAACAAGCAAAGATGCACCAATTCCTACCCAAAGGGGTGGGGACGCATCTACCATCGGCACGAGCACGAGCTCCCCGGCAGCTCCCAGGGTGCTGCAGTGCCGTGTCAGCGCCCATTTTCCGCTCCCCTCCCAATCTCCCACCTCCCCGACAGCAGCAGCTGTTGCCAGCACCATGACAGAGCAGCCAGTCTTACATCAGGACAAACCAGGCTTTATTTAACACCCCCGAGGAAGGAGCTGCAGAGCACCTCTCTGCCCAGGAGGGCTGGGGCGGGTACTGCCCGCCACCCTGCAGCATCCCACAGGAGCACGGCACACCACGCCTCGCTCCCCAGAAGAGCTCTCAGAGTTCAACCCTTGGTGCTGGGAAGTATCTCTGACAATCATCTACTTTTTGGCAAACACCCAAATATATTTTGATGACATCTGAAATTTTTTTTTGGAAGACCCTCTCCCCCTGTTTTTTTGTCTATGAAAAGGGGCAGGAAAAGACGGCATCTCGCTCCAGCATCCCACCCGCACTCCAGTTACAACAAAGATGAACCAGCAAGTGCACGATTGCCCTGGATTCCAGCAAACGGGATGGCAGTGACCATTGGAGAAGTCCAGTGACAAGAACGACCCCACAGTCCCCTACCCAAGGCTCTGCGCATACAAAACACACACAAACACCTTGGAGAAGACACTAAAACATCGGCAACACGGAAACAGTTCAGAGCATCCAGTCTTAATCACTTTCAGAAAAATCTAAATTAACTGCAGAATAAAAACCAGCATCAAACACCCTGGGCAGGCAAAGGGGCGAGCGCTGAGACCAAACCAGCAAAGTGCGTTTCTCCGCTCACGTAGCGCGTGTTTCTCTCCCCATGTAGCACATAAAGGTCTTTAAATTCTCCGTGCAGGAGCTCCTGCACCTTTAAGGCCGCTACAGCCCCGGTGCAGCGCGGCTGCTGACACAGCGGGGACACCCAAACCACCACCCAGGCAGCTGATTTGATGTGTTGACGAGCAAGTCATGTTGCTATAATAAGAAGTGTTTATTTGAATAATAAGGTCAGAGAGTTAAGTAGTTGGTATTCCACTCGTATGAAGCAGTTTGCACAGTGTCACTAATAATTAAAGGGGTTTTTTGACTAATCTAGTTGCTCTTCCTAAATATACTCTACTCTGTTCAAGAAACTCATCAAAGCAGCGAAGTGATCTTCGAGGTTATTAATCTCCTTTGCTCCACAGCTGGAGCAAATTTATTTGCTTGAATTAGCATGTAATAAACTTATAATAAAGCTGCCATATCCCTTGCTTTAGAGATATAGTTTGTATAATGGGTAGTTAAATCTAGGTAATGTAGCAATAGTCTTTAGGCTCTGAGATCAGAGGAAAGGAAAAAAAAGCAGCGTATTGCTGTGTTATCGCCAGCGCTGGAGTGGCGATGGGATTTCTTCCAGGTCAGGCTGCCAGGAAAAGTCAGCCTTGTTAGAGCCCACCAGAGGGAGAAGTGGGGAGAGTTTTTTTCCTAGTGGGAATTCCTGGCTTTGGCACCAAGGCAGCATCACTCCAGCCCGCATCGCCGGACGCTCTGGGCACTGACAGAAGCTGCTGGACCCCAGCAGTGACCCCCAGAGAAACGCAGCTTGGTGACACTGCGAGCCCAGCCGCATGTCCCAGCACCCGCTGCGCCTCCTCCCAGCCAGAGAAACAGGAATATTCGAAAGCTATTTAGCAACTCTCTCAATATTGCAAAGGAGGGATCCCCTGCAAACAGGCAGGTACCTTCCCCAGCTGCAAAAGGAGAATTAACCCCCAAAAAGTCCCCTCAGGGCTGGCAGCGAGGGGCAAAGCCCTGGGCACAGCACCCACCACGCCGAGACCTGGCCAGGAGCAGCAGCGGGTGCTGGGTTGGCCCCAAACCCGCTAACGCCGGCAGGACGCGTGGGGCTGAAACATTCTGAATTGGGCTGGACTTGGCACAGGGTGTCTAAGTAAGAGGAATTAATTTGCTTCAGTTCACTAAGTTGAGCTTTTATAGGTTGCAGTTTCCCTCAAACAATAAATCCTCTCGCTTCTTCTCCCTGCGTAACACTTGCTGCAGGATCCTTCAATAATAAGGAAGGGGCAGATGTAGACTAATGTGGGTGGATATCAAAGTTCAGCTGCACAGGGAAGGTTGGCCCCCACCCTTTCTCCTCAAAGGGTATTATTCACAGAGCCTCGGCAGTAAATAATTTCTCTCTCTCCATTTTAGCTCTTTTCGGTTTTCGCTAGAGCTGCTCTGTGCTCGAGAAGGGCCTGGGCATTAGCCAGAGGTGTCAGAGGTGTTAGACAAGGTATTAAGGAGGTGTCAATTTTGAAATAGCTGGGATTACAGTAAAGTCTAAATAAGGTGTAAAATAAAACCAAAGGTGATAAAGTCGTTGATAAGAAAAGCTGGAGAAAAATAGGAGTGCAATTATTTTTCATCCTGGTTGTTCACTCTCGCAGTGCATTATCTGTGGCTTTGCAAAGACTTAAGTAAGATTTTTTTCCAGTATATGGCATTCTCTCCCGGCAGCGCTGCGGCTCGCCGGCACCTCCGCACAAACCCACGGGCAGTGGGCAGGAGCACCACATGCCAAGGAGAGGCTAAGGGGCTGCGGTTCCCCCGTAAGCCCTGCTGGGTTTTTGGAGGAGGCTGCTCGAACTGGGCTAGTCCTGGCTTTCCTAGACAGTTCTCCAGCCAGGCATGTGGTGTCCGACGGTGTATGAAATAAGCACAAGAAATTCCCACATTCACTTCACCAGACCCCGACTGCCACATCCACACATTCACAGATTGTCTAAGGTTTGAAACAAACACTCATTCCAGGCAGATTTCCCTGCTTTTTAGGTCTTAGAAGAGATCCCCTCCACATCGGCTGGCCGCGATCCCGCAGGGAGCAAAGCCCAGCACTTACCCAGTGATTTCAGGCCGTATTTTTGCACTCTATCATCTATTTTCCTGTACAAGGCTCCTGTGGATGATCAGTTGGAATTGCTGATGTTTCTCCTCGCTCCTCCTAATTAACACATTTTAAATTCATAGCTTTTAAAATAATAAGTACTGGAGCATCTGTTCATGATATTCTCCAGGACAGATGCCCCTTCTCAAACACCATATGAGTTTCAAGAAGCGTCGAATTCCCCTTTCCCTCCCCACGTATCAGTGTTACCCCGGGGAAGGTCTCTGGTATTTTGCACTTCTCCATAGCCTGATGCTCCCCCGAGGAGCAGGGCGATGCCCACCCAAAAATAACATTTATGAGCTTCTGCAGAGCCGCCGAGGCCAGGGAGGCACCGGGACCACGTGCCTCCTCCCACTCTCCAAGTGTCAGGAGGTTTCACGAACCACGCGCCTGCTTTTACGGCTTTGCTGACACCCTTTTCTACCCAGAATTTAAATATACCACCAGGATCTTTCAATGTCTGTTTGTAAGACCGTTGCCCCGAGCCCTGGCAGAGGCAGCTCCACAGCCTGACCTGCTCTCTGCTTCCTCACCCCTCAGCATGAAATGGAAACGTTTCAGCGCATCTCGGGAAGGCTCAGCATCTTCACAGAGGTTTATGTTCTTAAGAGAGAGAGGCACCAGGATGCAGAGCTGTGTTAAATGCTTGCCTTGCCCCAGGGCTCGGCCGGAGGGATGCTGGAAGGGCTTAACTGGTAAAGTGAAGAAAAGCATCTACTATAAATATTGCCACAGCAAAGCTCAAGAAGATGCAGGGAAGTCAAACACTCCATCACCGAAGGGTTTTACCTTGGTTTTGCCCACTGAAGGCCAAGTGCAGGGCTGACCTTGCTGCTCCAGCACTCTCCCAACGTTGAGGACGGGCATCCAGTGGCAGCATCGGATCCACAAACCGACCCTGCAGCACAATGCACAGTATTGCAGAAGGGGGGGAATGTCTGAAGGAGAAACAAAAATTACTGAGTTACTGCATGTCAAAGAGCAATTATTTTGTTTCCATGCCAGCTCTGGCACCTGAAGTCCCCTCTTTATTAAGAGTGCTCAGCCTGTTGCAGTTCGGCTCCATCAGCCTCTCCTTTTGGGGTGCTTCAGATGCCCTCGTTGGGGTGGGCTCGGGTGATGCAGCCCCACAGGGACCCACCAAGGGTGGGTCGTGTCCACCACCAGCCCAGGGACCTGCTCAGCTCCTGGGGACCGTGGCTGTGCTCACATCAGCCCTGGGTCAAGACACACATCTCAGAGCACCCCGCGTTTGCCATTGCAGTGGCGAGGGATCCAGCACTTGGGGCTGAGCATCTCGTCATGTCAGAGCTACCCCAGCCCCGAGGAGCTCACCAGCCAAGGAGAAGATGCCCAAGCACGGGTTTCACCACACCCTGCCCACCAACGGTCAACAAATTTGATTTCACAGCAGCTGGAAGATGACTCGCACTTATCCACCTGCCACAGTCTTGCTCTTTGACCTCAGAAAAACCACATCACCTCCAACTCTTCGGCGTCTGAGCCAGCACCCTTCATCCTCAATCAGAGGAAGGACAGAGCCCTCAGAAGGACAGAGCCCTCACAATCCCTGACCTTACCAGGGAGCTGCCCACCCCCCAGCTGCCTCCCCGCCAGCCTCCTCCTCCTCCTCCTCCTGTCCTTATCCAGGGATCCAAGGGGCCGTGCTGCAGAGGCTGACAGGTTTTGGAGGCTTTTGACCTTTGCAGGACATGTCCTGTCGCGCAGTGGAGAGCACAGCCCTCGGCACTGGTATTGTCCAGGCTGGGAAAATACAGGTATTTGAAGAGGAGGGTGTTGGTGAGGGCCGGGTTGTGCCTGGCTGTCAAACCCAGCTGTCACAGCAAAGGGACTCACCTTCTCCAGCAAGAAAACATCAATCATCCTGACAGCCCTTAATCAGGCAGAAGGAGCCTGCTCAGAGGCTCGACAGAGGATGGAGGGCTCGTGGTTCCCCCCGCCCCCCCCGAAGGCAGGCAGCAAATCGTGTAGGGGGAAAAAAATAATGCAAGAAATGATTCTGGATGGCAAATCAACAAATTAGCCTTGATTACTATCCGGGTCTCAAAACCTTCTTTTTCTCATGCTCGTCAGCTCTATCTGTTGAACCATTTTGCTCCTGCAGTGTTTATTCCTGTGCTGAGCGGCTGGAGCTTGGAGCAGTATCCCATGGGGGGACCAGCCCTGGGGTCCCAGGCAGGGGGTCCCCACAGTGCTCCCAGGGGACCCTCCTCCAGCAGCTGGGGGCTCAGCAGGGCCACCCGCAAGGACAGAGGTGCCTTTTCAGGAACCGAAATGGTGCAGGAGGATGCGGTGCCAAGATTCCCCGGCTCTGGGCTTTGAAACCAGCAGCACTTTGTGCAAGATACAAACCAAAATAAGGGTTTTTTTCCAGTAAAAATCCAGAGGAATCATTCTGGCAAGGAAAAAAAAATAATTATTTAAAAACGTGTTCATCTGCAATTCTTCCACTGCCTTGAAATGTTATTAACTGATTGGGTTTCATCACATCTTACTTTGCTGCCGCGGAGGCTGATTGTCCTGTATTTGCATTTCTCTCGGACAAGCAGCTCCACCAAGCCCCCACGCTCCCGGTCCCCCTCGCAGTGGGCACAGGGCCATGCTCCCCAGCCCGAGCCCTGGGATGGCAGCGGGAGCTTTGCTCCGTCCTGCCACAGCTGAGCCATCAGGAATAGCTCCAGAAGGACTCCCGGGGTCTGTGGCCATCGGGGGGGACTGTCCCCTGGGCTGCCCCCTCACTTGCAGCCCAGCAGCTGGGAAGCAACAGCATTCCAGATGTGAACTTTTTGGAGTTAATGTGGTTTTATTCTTTTAAATGGCACAAAACTTCCAGGCAGGCTGACATCAGCTGTGAAGGCATTTTAAAAAATGGATGAATACAACCAATAGATGGATGTGCTGGTCAAGTACAACCGGGGCGAGATCAGGTACATGAGCTTGGCGTACCTTCCCTCGTTATAGTCTTCATTAATAATGTCTTTACTCTGAGATTATTTCCGCCGTCGCAGCTTTGCAATATACGCCACAACGCAGCGCACCGCATCCTGCTGCTATTTCAATCTTCTTACAGAACAAGCAGCAAAATAAGTGAGATTAAAAACCAACAGCAACGAACAGCCGTCAGTTTATTAGCGGGGAGGGGAGTTATTAAAGCACATGTTAATCACTAAGACCCCAGGCGGGGGGGGTGGGAGAGGGGATGCGAGCAGAGGCTCCGCCAGCCCCACAGGCACCCAGCACCCCCCGGGACCAGCCCCGAGCTGTGACATTAAGTAACGTGAGCAGCCCGTGGTGGGTGCCCCAGGTCTGATGGGACCGTGCAGCCCAAACCCAACGCCCCCCCCTGCACTGCACCCCCTGGCCCCAGCAGCTTCTGCTGCAGCCCCAGAGGAAAGATCAGACGCATCATGTCTTCGCCCCACTGGTCCATCAGACCCCACGTCCCGTTCCAACTCCAGACCCGCAGATGGGACGTGTTTGTGCACGGGGACACAGGTGCCAGTGGGGCAGGGACAGAGTCCAGCCCTTTCTCAGCATGGTGCACGGTCCCTCTTGCCACCCAGAGCCATCACCACAACCTCTTACCAGGGAAACCAGCATTTTACAGAGCGAGGGCAATGGGAGAAGTGTCTCCTCTGCCAGGGCAGCAGCAACGTGTTGCAAGTGCTGCTTTTCAGTGCTTAGGGTGGCGTGAGCTCACTGAGACATCACAGCTCCTCTCCCCGGTGTCCCCAGGGGTGCCACTTCCATCACCCGCCACTGGAAACTGCCTCGGCTTTGTCAAGAGGTGCTGCGAAAAAAAAACCCCACAAGTTACTATTAAAAAGGCCGATGAAGGGACTTGTCTGGCCAGGTTTGCACTAGCCAGGTCTTACGCGCTCCATCGCGGCACACGTGTGACCCGCCGCGGGCCGGGGTTGTCACCCAGCGCGTCCCCAGCACTCCCCACCCTGGCACACGCAGGCGGTGGAGGGAAGCGGCGATATTAAGTGGCTGATTTACATAGTAATCTGCGAGGGGAGAGATGCGCAGGGCCGCAGCTCAGCCTTAATCATAACACTTGTCATATTTGTGCTTCAATTGGAGGGGGGAGGAGAAGGGGAAATAAGTCCTTATTTTTTTTGCACATGCTATTTTGTATGAAAGCAGGGAGCTGCCGCAGCAAATCAGACCGCACGGCCCCCACCGATGGCTGGATCCCAACATGCCCCCCCGGCACCACGGCTGCATGCGGGGCCAACGCCTGTGGCGGGGTCTCATCCTGCTGCTCCGGGTCAGCATCCGTATCCCCCGGGCACCCCCAGCCCCCCGGGGCAGAGGGGCAGGGCAGCCCAGCCCAGGGTATGTACACAGCGAGGGGGGGCTGCGGGGTTGAGCAGAAAAATCACCAACATCAAAGTTTTCAAAAACTCAGGGCCAGGTGGCTGAGGTTGCACCCATGGGTGCCCCCACTCTCCTTACCAACATCTCACCAATTGTTTCAGCAACATATTTCCACTTTTTTTTTTTTATATATAAAACCATTCATATTTATGAACAGCTCTGTCACTACCATACGTTGTGCTCCTTTCCCATATATGAAACAAGCTGTTTTCAAGCTTTTTAATGATACAAAATTGAGCAAAGTCTTAGTAGAACAATTAGATAAAGGAGAGGAAGGGAGATCATTTCTCCCCATCATATAAGTTGTTGCAAGAGTTTTCTTCTCCTTGCAAGGACTGCAGAGATGGGTTAAATTTGGGGCCAGATCTGTGGTCACGCCAGAGGAAGGGAATAAATCTGCTCACCACCCCCAGCACTGCCAGCCCTGCGCTGAAAGCCTGAAGTCACCCCTGGGCTCTGCGATGCTGAGCTAAAAAGCAATAAATTTAGGAGCTGCTGTTTAGCCTTTCTAACCGTGAGCCGCCTGGGGAAGGGGTTCAGAGCTGGCTCGGCCATCGCGGGTGAAATCCGAATTTCAGGCGAAGCGCGGCAGCTACCAAACCCGGGGGAGCCGGGAGGCAGCGGGCACCTGCGGGATCAGCAGGGCGGGAGCCACCACCTCATCCTGCTTCTGGCCCTTAACGATCTGGGCCGTGCAGTTTCTTTTTCTCATTTAAGCTTGAATTGATTTTACGCAGAGAAGTGCACGGGGAGCTCTGGCTGCACGCACGCCCCCTTGGACGCTCTGGTTTCGGTGGAGCCATCCTTTACCGCTCCAGCCCATAAACCGAACAGTCCCCGCGCTCAATCCCATGGCCCAGTCGCTCTCCTGATTGCTGCATTCGCCACCTGAATCAACGCCGATCAGCTATTTCGAACCTGTCAGCTCTTATTAATGTAGCTCACAGCACGAGCAAACCAAGATAAAACAGCAATTTCATTAGTCCCCATGTGCGTGCGTACTGTGCCCATGCAGAACGTCCCGCCCCGGCCCCGCTGCGTCGGGAGATTAATAGATCACAGTGAGAATTTGGGGTGGGGGAGAGGACCCCTCCCAAGGGCTGGAACAGCAGCACCCCCGAGCAGGCAAGCAGCACAGCTCCGGGGACTTCCGCAGAGCCCCTGAGCCTGGTGTAGGGCGTGGAGTCTCGCCCAGTTTAAATATTAACCTCCCTAAACTGGTGTGCACCCATGCTGTGGGGGGACACCCCACCAGCCTGCAGCACCCCGGCATGACCCGGGCACACCCCAAGACTCCACTTCCCAAAACGGCTCTGGCTCTTGGACCCCGGTAAAAGGGTGAACCCCAAAAGGGAGCCGAGCTGCATCGCCACCGTGCCCAGCACCGGCTGCCTGAGCCCCGCCAGCCCAGCCCGGCACTGGACGAGCAGGCGGGGTATGAATATTGAGCATAAACAAACAAAACAATGGAAAAGTCAACAGTTTAGGGGAAGAGAGCAGGCCCCGCAGTCCTAAGGATTATTTTAAGTGAACGAAATGCCATCTCTCTAAATAATCAAACTCTACTGCTGCGACTCAGAAATTGCCACCTACGGCTAATGCTCCAATTTTAAACGCATCCTCAAGTCAATCTTTGTAAATTCCACATTAAATATTGATCAACCCCGGAGAGGGCTAATACCGTGTGTTTAGCATAGATGTGCCAAATTCAAACAGCAGCAGTGGAGCCCCCAGATTTGCCCACATCCTGTCCCAGGCCACGGTGTTGGTCACAGCAATTGCTCCGCACCAGGGAGGTGGTGAGTGAGGGCAGAGAGGGGTTCGACGCCACGAGTGGGACCCCAGTCCTGGCCCAGCAGCTCTGCATTTAATTGGTTTTCATAGAATAATGACGACAATAGCAATAACAAGAAAAATACCATCCGGGGGATGGAAAAGACAGGGATCACCACAGGCAAGCAGAGAAGAAATTACCAATGTGTTCATCACGCTGCCAGACAAGAGCAGAAGCCTCTCAGGCCAGCGACCGGGAGCACCCACAGATCCTGTCCCAATGGGAGACCACCCTGCCCGGCAGCCCAGAGCAAGGTGCTGTAACCAGAGGACAGGACCAGCAGCTTTGACATTGCTCCTGGTTTTAACTCTTGGGGTCGGGGCTGCACGGGACCCTCAGGACCTTCCCGGAGGTGTGTGCAGTTGGAGAGCCAGCGTCCCCTCCTGCCAAACCCCCGCCGGGCGCATCATCCCGCGCTCAGGCGCACACTGGCTCTCTTCTCCCAGACCGCAGCCTTACCCTCAGCCCTGAGCTAGAAGACCACGGAGGTTTCCACCACCTCTGAATTTAAGAGACTTTATTTCCCCTGCATTTTTGAGGATTTTCTTACCTTCTTCAAAGCCAGCACCCACAGCCACTGAAAATATCGCTGCAATGGAAATACAAATATTAATATATGTGCACACACAGCCACTGTGTGCAAACATTAATAACTCGGTGAGCCCAGCCGTCGAGGCTGTCTTCACGGGCAACGAGAACATCAGAAACGCTGTGCTGGACTGAACCCACCGCCGGTCTAGTCCAGAAGTTGGACTTACCAAGGACAAGCCAAATTCAGTGAGGGCAACAAAGAAACTTCTGCTGATCCCAGCAGGACGGAGATGATGCCTGTATAAAATTCACCATCCCATCTGAAGCCTCTAGAAAGAGAATTAGTGTCATTTTTCCTTTTACTTCTTTAGATACCACCTAGCACCGAGCCCGCCATCAGGCCCTGTGAATCTCACTGGTTGGGTTGTTCCGAGGGTTGCTGCAGCCCCAAGCACAGCGCCTGCAGGGCCACCAAACAGCCCCATTTTCCTGCAGGTTACGCAGGGATGTTGCCAGCTGCGTGAGGCTGGATGACCATGATGAGGCATTTTGGGGATGCTTCATCCCACCAGGTTCCCAAATTCACACCAGAACCGGGAGGCTCACAAAGGTGAGGTCTGAGCCGCAAACATTTCCAGTGATGCCATCCAGGAGGGGTTGTTGGGAAACGATCCTTTTTATTTCTGAATCCCCAAACATCACCCGTATATATGCCTGGGGTATTATGAAAATCGTACTTGAAACCCAGATTCAAACTCCATTTCCCAACAACTCATACAAAATTTTCATTACAGATTACTGCCCTGTAGTGGAACAGAGGGCAACTTTATTATAAGACACAGCACAGCAGCCTGGCAGCAGGAGAATGAGCCAGTCGACAGCTACAGATATTCCTCTGTGAGATACGGCAGAGTGCTGGAAATGAAACAGATTATATAAAAAAAAGTAATTCAGAGCAATTTCTAGTAAAGAGTCAAAGAACCATATAATTCAACATTTATATAGACAAGGCTTCAAGGGAACTCTAGAAAAAAATGGGCTGGATGTAATGGTAAGAAACTCTGGCTTGAATTTTCCCCCTTTTTTAATTTCTTGTTTAATCGGCCCTTCTGGTTTGTGCCACCCTTGGCCTCCAGCAGCACTGTACAGGAAAGGTCCCAGCTCCCAATGCCTGTGTGACTGCTGCTTCCTCCCCGTCACTCCCTACCTGACACAGGGGCAGGTCCTGCGTTTCCTAATGACTTTTGCCAGCCAGGCAGCGATGTCTTTGTGTACAAACCAGGGATGGTGGGGTATGATCTTCCCCAAATGTGCCCACATGCAATTTTCTTCTTCCTCATCTTCCCTCCCTCATTTATCGTGCTATAAAAAGAACAGAAGAAAAGACAATCCTTTTTCTCCGTGATTAATTAAGGCCGAAACGGGACCCTGAGGCACAGAGCAGCGGCGATACCTGTATCATTTCCAAGGTGCTGCAGCTGCGACAACGTGCTGCAGCCCCGTGACTTTCCCCCACTGTCGTTTGTCATCGCCTGACACTGATAAAGAGCTTCTCCAGTGCTGTGTCTTTGCGAGGGAACATATCCATATCAAAGCTGCTTGGATCATCCTTTTGCAAACTATCTGCTGCATTTTCTGGCCTAGTTTCCTTTCCAATCTCAAACTCTTGTTCTTTCCCTCCATCAGCCCCCACACCGGTGTGCACCTCCCCAGCCTGCCCCGGACCTCTGACACTCCTCCAGCGCTTAAAGGCTCTTGGGAAACAGTACGGGGTCACTCAGCTTCCCCGCTGCTCAGCTGACACCTTTGCAAACTCAGATTAACGCAGCGCGTCAGCCCTAAACACGCTCCTCCTGTGTTTTAACTGCAGCGTGCAGGATGCCTCTGGGGCATCCGAGTGCTCACCGCCCGCGGTGGGACGCGACACGCTCCGCTCTCCATACATCGCACACAGCTCCTACAAGTCCACCATGATGGAGGCTGGCGTGAGGACCACAGCCTGTGAGCTTCTCCTTCTCTGCGGCAGCGGGGAGAGCAGCAGTTTGACACGGAGCAGAAAACAACTGGCCCAAGCAGAGCAGCTCTGTCGCCCTCCCTTGGAGTTACAGTGGGTAACTCTGGGTGAGAGCTCCTCGTAGCCCAGGAGAAGATGAGGTGTGCATACCAGCGTTCAACGCGCCACGAGCAGCTCGGCGGGCAGCCGCTCGCAGCAATTCGTGTTTCACGGGTCCAGGCGTCTCCGTCCAGCTCAGCTGGGTGACATGGGATGCTGAAAGCTCCTGTGATGAGTCAGGAGCCAGCGGGGATTTCTGGTCAAGCAGCAAGGTTACACCACATGATCCGCTGGAAGAGTTACAGATGCTCTCTGGATAATATTAATATTCTATAATTATTATTCATCTGCTTACACCAGGCTCAGACTGCCGAGGGCTCCCTGCCCACTTAACCTTGGGGTGATGGATGCTCTGCTCTGGTGCCTACAGCCCCAGGTGGGTGGCTGGAGATTGGGGCTCCATTCCCAGGTAGGCACATCCTTCAACTTCTTTTGGGCCTCAACAACTCAGTCTTTTAAATGCCGTTAATAATGTTTCTATGGGCAATGAAGACTCATTGTCAGGCAACATCTGACATGGGAGAAAGCTCCCCAGGACGCGGGGATGAAGGTGCTGCAAGCAGGTACACGGAGCCCCAGCTGCCTGGGGAAAGTGGCCTTGTGAAAACAGCACCTAATTCTCAATATTCCCTCAAGTCGTGGTGTTTGCTTGGTAGAAAAGCAAATGCTCACCTCCCCCGAGATGCATCACAGCTATAGGAGCAAGTCTGTGCAGCCAGAACATGAGCCATGTAGTCACAGCCATCAGGAAAATCATCTCCTGGCTTCCAAATGTAGCAAATTCCATCTGGAACACCCGGGAAGAGAACAACAAGGAATTGCAGCATTTTTTTTTTTTTTTTTACAGTGATGCTTTTCTCTTTATGATGGCACTTTAACAAGAGCTTAATAAACAACATTTTCTTGTTTTTGAGAGGCACAGACAGGCCAGATAAAGCTACCAATTCATTAGCATCCCATCACAAATGTAGCCTCTGTATTCCCCAGCCATATGGTCAGCACGATATGCTTCCAAAAAACGGGGACATCTACAAAGGCTTTATTACCATCAGCCATCACATTAAAGTAGCCTGTGGTTATATGGAGACGAGGAACATCTTATATCAGGATCTTCTGGGTGTGAAGGAACACAACATGGACTGGGAGGCAAGGTGACTTTGTAGGACGTGAGCATCCCTCTGACCGCAGACAGGATTTTAATCGGGATCACCTCTCGGTCCTGAGCAAAACAGAGTCTCCAGAGTGGAAACTCATCTCCAGGAGCTACCTGCCCAGGTGGGAGACACAGTATCTGCTTCCATCTCTCTCCAGATAAATTCCCCACATGACTAATTAAACCTCCCAGCGGGCTGAACTGTGTGTCCAGCAATTAGCCATATCCGAGCTGAAACCTCAGCCAGCCACGGAAAACCAAGAGGTTCTCCCCATTCCCACAACGGGCAGGCCTGGCGACCAGAAGCAGCATCTGTGGGCAGCATTAGGTGGCCATAAGTAGATGTTAAGTGACCATATGCAGCTGCTGAAAGCAGTAATCTGTAAGAAACACTCCTCGCTCTCACCAAGGCAGGCTCAGCATCACGTAAACCACATGAAAAAGCACCCAAAACCTGTGCAGCTAACAACAGCATCCCGAGATGACAATAGATCATGGAGGCTTTTACAGGCTTTCTTGGAGGAGCCAGCACCCCACCTCCCTCTGCCCACGCACAGGGGACACTTGGGGACCCGGGGTGGCATCTCCCACCCCTCCCGACCACCTCTTCTCTCAGCACCACCGAAATCTGCCTCCGAGTTCCCAGCACCATGTGTGTGTTTTCTAACAAGCAAATAACTTCTTCCTCACTCCAGAGCTCCGTTGGCAATTCAGTGAGACACAGCGGGAGGGTTTGAGCTCCTCCTGCATTAGCCGACCTGTGTCAGCATTTTATTCTGCAGCCCTGTAGGTTTTTTAGTTAAAAAAAAAAAAAAATCAGAGGAGTTTTCAAAGCTTTAATGGCTTTGAAAACAACATGGAGAGTTCTCTTTACTGCAGGAGAGGTTAATGATCTCCCTCTGCTACAGAACTAAACTGGACATCATAATAAATAATCATAATAAGATATAAAGTATCACCTGGAGTCATTCAATACAGAGAATAGGTAGGAGTTATGATGCATTTCCATTTTTCAGAGTAACTGCTAAGGTGTGAAAATTTCAAAGTAAAGGTAGTCAATTAAAAAAATGAAAAGCCTGCAATTAAAATATTACTTAAACAGAAAGAGATTCTGTCTTGTCTTGCCTGGAAAGATGGAACGCTCCGGCTCCTGGCCAGACTGCAGCCCTGGGGGCGCGACGTGCAGAGAAGGGACCTTCTCTCCCCCTCTCCTTCTCCCACAGCCCAAGCCACAATGCCAGTGGCGTGACGCCGTGCAGCCCTGCCACCAAAGCCCACGGTGGCCCCGCAGGACCCGTCCGTGATGGCTCTGCCCGGCCGGAGCTGAGCATCGCCTCTGTACCAGCCTCGGCTGGCAGCTCCCAGCTGCTCCGCGCTGGACCTCCAGGCAGAGGAGCAGTGACGCCGGCCCATGGGTGCTCTGGCAAAGCCCATCAGAGCAGCCATGTCATCACCGAGCCCCAGTAATGCTGATTTTCCGAGGTGCCTCTGGCTCTGCCCCTGGGCCCTGCCTGAGCACATCGCAGAGGGCCTGATCTTGGGAGGGCAGACAGGTCTTTCAGATGGCTCCTCTCCCCACGCTCCTTCCTTTAGTACAACTGCTCTCAGAGGTGCAGCTACCTCGGTTGTGTTTCCACGCACGGGTTTTATTCAGGCACATCTAAAAAGACATTTGCATTGATTTCAGCAGGTATGGAAGAAATCTTCCAGAAGCATCCCTGCTGGGGTTCATAAAGATCAGAAACACGTTGCTCAGGCTCCACAGCTACTCTGCCCCATCCCTACGCTAGACGTCAATGCTGTTTTGCTGTTTGCAAAGCCTGGGGTGACACGATGAGTACCTGGACTCCAGCAGAAAGCAGGGTTTGAGCATAGACAATAAAAACTCCATCAGAAACATCGAGTGCAGCACTGGGGAGTGACACGACCTTACAAACCTCAGCACAAGTCAAGGGTGACAACCCAGCTGCCACCATGCTGCCAGCCACACCGCACACGGACCGGGAGGCAGGAGTCAATCCATCACCGGTGGCAGGAGGTGCCCCCAGCGCGGTGTCGGCGAGGGGAGGGGGTCGGAGTTCATATCAAATGGCATTAATCACCTTTCCCGAGGCTCTGCACGTGCTGGACAGTCCTATTAATCAGAAGCGTATCAGCCCTCCAGGCCGGTCGGAGCCCCTTTGTGCAGGTCCCTTCCCATCACAGACAGATAAGATTATCAGTGACGAGTGAGACACCCATTGAGTAACACCCGACTCGAAGAATGGGATTTTTTTTTTTATTTATCCCCCTGTCTCAAAGATGAGCTGTTTCTTGTCTTGTCAAACCATATCCTTTTCTTTAAAGAACCAGCTTTAAGAATCCAATTTGTCAAGCTGGACAATCATTTGAGAATCCATAAAAAGCCTCGGTGACTTTATCAAAAAAAATAAATCAGCAGGTTTTAAATGGTAACTGAAAGGGATTTCAAAATAGGTTGAGTGGCCTACATCAATTAATCTTCAGAGAGCCGGGGCTTTGTGAAGCTGAAGTGGCAGAGAAGTGTCAAAGGCTAGTTACTGGGCTTGAGGAGATGGAAGTTATCGATATTTCTCCCCTCCTTTTTCTCTCTTTTCTTCTTTCTCTGTCTCTTCAGCACATGGTAAGGCAATATCCCCTGTGACAGGGCACTGCAAAGCCAAGAAGAGTTGGATGTTCAAGCCAAGAAGGGCTGGGTGGTCAAGCCAAGAAGCGTTCAGGGGTCAAGCCAAGAAGGGCTAGGTGGTCAAGCCAAGAAGCATTGGGGGGTCAAGCCAAGAAGCGTTCAGGGGTCAAGCCAAGAAGCGTTCGGCGGTCAAGCCAAGAAGCGTTGGGGGGTCATGGCCACTCTTTCCTGGTGAGATTTTTCTGCAGTCATTCCCAACATCAGCCAACGGGGGCCAGACCTGCCTTCCCACTGTGGTTTTGGGTCCCTCACCATCACTGCCAGCTCTTTTCCACCACAGCCGCAGCGAAAACCCTCAGAAGAAGACATCAGAGTCAACCCTCAGAAGGAGCCGTCAGACACCGCTGACACAGACATTTAAAAGCAGCTGGGGAGTCCCAAGGAGCACCATGAACCCTGAGGGTCCAGCCACCTCCATCACCAGCCAGGGCTCAGCTCCGTCTGAGGAGGGAGGAGAAATGGAGAACGGGAGAAAAAGATAAATAGCTTTTGTTTGACCCCAGGGCCTGAGCAAAGCATTGCAAACCGACAGGAGGACCTCGGATCTTGCAAAACAAAATGAAGAAGCTGGTAAATGAGGTATTTGACTGAATAGATACAGTCCCCTGGCACAGCGATGGATTTCCTCGCACGTGTAATGAAAGCGGACAGCCCCTACTGCTCTTCGCTTTCCAGCCACGCCACCGCCCCGAGAACCACACGGCCGAGGGACGGGACATAAAGGTGCTGAACCCCAAGGAACAGAGCCAAGAACTAGAGAGACTTAGGGGGAACATGGATGAAAACAACGGACTGGAAAATTTACAAAGAAAAAAAGACCTTGGGAGGAATCAAAATGCTGCATAGAGAAGGGACACGCTGCCACTCTCCGATACCAAGAGCAGGATGTGAGGAGCTCCAGATGGCTTTTTGTTTTAGTGCAATAAAAAATTTAATCTGACAGGCAAGTGTGGGGCTGGATAATAATAATAACACAAATAATTTCCTTAAAAAAAATGAAAGGAATCTAACAGCTCAAAGATATCTTCATTTGCTGCAAAGAGACGAGACTCTCTGTTACTTACTGCAGTTGGGAGCATGTTCACGAGCTTTCAAAATGGTATTTTGTTGCAGAAGTATAATATAAGGACACTTTACTTGCTTTCCAGTCTGGGGAAATAGATCTGACTTGGAAATCTGCCAGAAGGGCTGTAAGTTAGGGCTCTGAAGCGAAGGTGATAACTTTGCCAATTAAATATGGATGTGATTTTTTTTTCCCCTCTCCTTCCCCTGAATACTTTTGCACTGTCATTAGGTGATGATATAAAGACACAGGCCTCCTGGTGCAGCTTAATTGCTCATATATAGAAAAATGATGAGCTCTGTTGCACTGCACGAGTACTACCTCGGCTACTTGCTGCCTTATTAATAGGTGATACCAACGCAAGTCTAATTCTTCTGCCCAAGGAAAAACAGAAAGATAGCAAAACCCCCGGTCCGCAAAGCACTTAGCACGCACTAAACTGCTTTGCTGAGCAGCGATGAACTTAAGAGCAAGCTTATATTTAATCACACAGTTAAAGTGTTTTACTGAGTTGATGCTTGGTGCACTGGAGGCAGGATGGACTTCCTATTAAGTGATCTTTTATTACCATATCCTTATATTTTTCTTTTTTATTGATAAACAGTGCAGATGACCCTGTGCTTTGCAGTCTGCTGCTGAATGCTTTCTAGGCCAGGTTGAAGCCTGGGCAAGCTAAGGACAAAAAAAGGCTGTTGTTTTAATTAGCATGGACCTCAGCACTTCAGAATGGCACTGCCCAATATTATTACAATAATAATAATAATGTAAAAATATTATTATTCAACCTTCAGGAAAGCAGTGTTACTCTGTATTTTCAGTCTTCACTTCCTCAGCAGCCAATAGGTCACTCCTAAAAATCTGTGTTTGTATCTGCTTTGTAAGTCTCTCTAGGGGAAATTTTTTAAAAGGATTGACCTTCCCCCCAAAAATGGGGAGAGCCACCCTCCAGTCTGCATGAAAAGCTGACGGGCACAGGCTGGGAAAGCCTGGCTGCAGGGGTGGAGGATTTGCATTTGCATCTGCCAGGGCTCTGAAGGCCACGTTTCATTCCCACATCAGCTGTGGCTGCACCGGAGGGAGCGGAGCAGGGAGGGGAGGCTGTGACTAAATCGATGGCAACAGAAAAAGCAGGACGTACAAATGGCTTGAGAAAAGGCGTGATGAGATGTGACTGCCCTGGGTCCTGGGACTGGAAAGAGCGAAATGGGAAAAGACCACCTGGACGAAGAGAAAGTGCTTCTGATTGCTTGGGGAAAAACGGAGTTAAAGATCATTGGAACGGACAAGGCAATCTGGCGGCTGCGCGGCGCTTTGATTGCTTCCAGCGCGGCGGCGGGCGCGGGCGGGGGGCTGCCTCCCTCCCCGGGGCTGCCGGCTGCCCAGGCGGCACCGAGCCTCTCCCCGGCACGGGGGGCATCGCCGGCCGGAGGGGTGACGTGCTGGCACAAGGCTCCTACCGCGCTGATGTTTCAATCGGTGGCAGCCCCAGTTTTGCCAATTCCCCTTAGTCCTCTACAAAGCAGAAAGCTCGGACCCAAGTTATGCGCTGCAGGAGAGCCGGGGGCCCCCTGCCCAGCCCCTGGCTCTGCGTGGGAAGCAGAAGGGAACCAAACCATTGTGGGGAAACACCCGTTTAGGCGTAACTCAAAGCCGGGGTTAGGACAGACCCCCGCATCGCCCCTGGTCCAAGGCCTTAACCCCAAGTGATGCTGCTGCACATCCTGGGAGTGCGTGTGCTCTGGGCTTTGGATTCACACATCCAAAGGTTTTCTAAAGGTTATGCAAAGGTTACCACACAATTAATGTGTCGGATCAGCACGCTGGCTCTGTTTGCCTAATTTCCAAAGTCTGAAGGCTGCCGGGCAGCTCAACAGCACGGCCTGAAAGGCTCCAGTTCCCCCCGTGCATTTGTACTGATACTTCAGTCCTAAACCGCCTTCCAACACACAGGGTGATTGCAGTGATGAAGATAACAAGAAATAATGATGTATCCACTTGCTCTACCTTGGGCATTTTTAGGTTGTCTCATCTCAGAAATGAAGCAATCTGAGCATTTTGCATGATGACCTGTTGGACTCTCTCAGTGACAGGCAGATGGTCGGGTCTGTAGTCACACAGTACCTCTTCTCTCGTTAGGCAGGCTGGTGCCCCGACGACTGCTCTATTTTAAATTCACAGATTGACCCAGCCTCTGTAGCTAATCTGCCTGAAGCCCTCCAGACTCCTGCGTTGCAGTCGGGGAGGCAGAGCCCCGGGAAGGGGGAGCACTGGGTTTGCTCTGCGTTACTGGATAAATCAGCAGCAGATTCAGGAGCCTGACCGCAGTCTCTAGCTCTAGCGTTAACATTATGTGCAGTACACACAGGAACGGATGGTTTCAAAACAGGCATAACGTATATTTTTTCAAATGTCCCTACTCATGTTATTAATTATATGTCTCGGGTTTCTAAACACAAGCAAATTAGGATGATTCCTTCCCTGCATCACAAGCCTGTGGTTTGCTATTCCCTTTCACTCAGGAGTTTCATTAGCCTTTCTAGATGATTTCCCTGTCAGGCTTTCCATCTATGAGCACAGTTTCCCAGCTCCCAGCATTTAAATCCACCCAATCTATTCTCATCGCAACTCCAAGTGCTTCACAAACTCCTTTACTTGCACTGCAATTTCACATTCCTAAATATTGGGTTTAATAGTAGTAGCAGTGCTCCTAACGCTGCTTCAAAATCAAATGAGCCAGAAGAAAAAACATTCTGAAACATTTTCACTTGGGCATTCATATTCTGAAGGACATTTTAAAGACAAAGAACATAACCTGGCTCCTGCTGATGTTCATGAGGATTTCATCATTTACTTGAACGAGGAATAACAAGCAGCAAGGAAAGGAGGTGAGGTTTGGTACAACTTTAAGAAGATGCAACTTACTTTTCCAATCACCCCCGATGTCCCATGGAGCAGGGCAGGCTGGTGGTCTTGGCTGGACTTTTAGAGGTCCTGTGTTGAGAAAATAAAGAGCTGTTAGCCACAGAAGATGGAGACCAAGTAACCTTGCTTATACCAAGAAATTGCAAGAGCATGTACATTTTTTAAAAGCTGCTATTTTGGAGGGCCCCACCCTAAAACCACTCGTGAAGTACCTTGAAAAGCAGCTGCAGCACTAAGGAGACATTCCCAAAATAAGGAACAAAAATGCCACTGGACCCATGGTGGGAAGGACACCGCAGGCACGTGAAGGCAAACTGGATCTCAGCCTGGACACCAAACTTTTCTTCTCTCCCAGGAGGTGACACAGGGGAGTCTGGATTTCCTTTCAGCAAACTTCCAGGGGTTTCACAGGCTGTGGAAGCCACGTGAACAGAGTGGGACTGTGAGGCAGAAAAAGGAAAAAAAAGGAGATGCTGAATAAAAGAGTTTGCAAACATCTGACGGTCAGCCTAGTATGAAATCCAGGCTGCAAGGTGCAGCGGCAAGAACTCCTCCACCTTCTCCAGCTCCCCCAGGGGAATTCACACACGTGCAAAGGCACCTCTTTCTTAGCTATTTCCTAGATATTACAGCTGGTGCTGAAGGCATTCGTGTTGGGTAGGTTTGGTTTCCTGCCAACACCACTTGCTAAATACCTGTAAATGCTGGGGGACCACCCCTGCCCGTGCCCCGAGCCCCCCGGGACCCCCTCGTGCACCCACCTGCCCCACAGAGCCAGAAGGGAAAACAAACAGCAGCGGAAAACGGAAAACTTTCTGTCTCTCTCCTGTTAATTATGATCTTATTTTGCACAGAGAACCTGTCATTCAGCCTGCTGTAATGGATAGTTTCTATTTCAATTCTTCCTCCACCCTATTATCTTTTATAAAATTCAGCCGGGCCGGGTGATGGATTGATAAGGGATGGTCCCGGCGGGAACCAGCTCGCTCAGAATGGCTCTCACGCGCGCCCAACTTCTGTATCTTTTTAAATATTTCAGTTGTTTGAGATCTTTATTTCACATTTCGATTTCCTGTAGTACAGTAAATTTATCTTAGTCACCCAGTCAAGTTCTCTCCAAGCCCCTTATCTTCTCCTCCTCTGTACAACTGAAAGCACCTACATTATCTGTGCTGCCGATAAAGCCGGCTGTGGCAATCCACAGATCGTGCCGATCGGGCAGCACCCCAGCCAGAAGGAGACCTTGGAAGCTCCGTGCTCATCACCAGCTGGAAGTTCATCACTCAAACCCGGCACCGGCTCCTGCCAAGGTGAAAGGCATCTCCTGCTCGGCTGGAGGAGAAGTACCAGCGCTGCCCACAGACCCAAGGGATGGGGGAGCAAGGGGCTGCAGTCAGAGAGATGCTGGTCCCCATCCCAGGCATGGTCAGAGAGGTCAAGCTACATCCTCCTCCTCCTCCTCCTGCTCCTGCTCACCAGCACCTGCTACCTCCCCAGCCTCTGCTTGGGAACAGCTGCAATGCCTCAATCCTCGTCCTGATTATTCTGAAAACAAACACTGGCTTGTTTTCAAGTGTATCATAAACCTGCACAACCACCTCCTGATTCTAGGGTCTATTTGCATGACCTGAAGCAACACCAGAACTTCCCTTGGGCTTTGGGAGAACTGGATCGGGCCCAGGGAGGGGCTCCTGGAAAACCCCAGCCAGCCACTAGCTACAGAAACCGGCCCCGGGGCTGACCAAGGGGTTGGTTTTGCTGTGCTCCGGTGGGGTCCAAGCACAGGGCGCTCAGCACCGGGACACCCTGGAAGAGCAGCACCGCAGCACCGGGGCTGCCCACGCCAGGGAAGGGGTTATGGCAGCTTCTCCCATGGCAGCCCTGCCAGCACGGAGCATCACATGGCACAGATGACATCAGAGAGTCTCTAAAAATCCTGAGACGCAGCTCCTTTGTGCCCTCGTCTCCCTCCCCTGGCCTGGAAGGTCCCATGGGCAGCTCTGCGCCAAGGACCCAAACAAGGAGGACACGGTGCTGCGGACCCCACGCTGAGCCTTCCTCTCCCTGCTGATGCCCGGAGAGGTTCAGCATCACCTCAGAGAAACCCAGCAGGGGCCACCTGGGATGTCCTCAACAGAGCGGCTCTAACTGGGCTGCTCCAAGCAGAGGGGCCTGAGACCCCGGGCTGGCAGGCAGAGGTCACGAAAACAAGGACATATTTTCCCTCACTAAACCACAGAATTTCAAATATCTCGACAGCAGAGAGCAGAGAGAGCATCCTGCATTGCTGTGGGAAACCCCCTCCTACCAGCATCTTCATCACCTGCGGGATAGGAGTTGGGACAAATAAAAATAATAATTTAAAAAAAAACAACAAATAGGTAAAATAAAGTCACCTTCTCGCTATTCCCACTTCAGCAGCACCGAGCCACGATCAGGCAGCACCCCCTGGTGCCACTGCTGCTGCCGGGGCCCAGCCAGCTCCACTCTGCCCGTGGGCACCCCACGCCACGGGGACAGGAGCGGGACCAGGCTGGGGTGTGGGACAGCAAACTGGGAAACCGCCTGGGAAAACCTCAGCGAGCCCTAAGAGGAATTAAACCTTCTGTTTTCTCAGACACAAACATATGAATGCTTCAGAGAGGTGCAAACTGATGAGTGTGACGAGGCAGGCAGGCAGATCTTGCCTGCCCAGCTCCGAGTACAAAACACACTGGTTTGGGTCCGTACCCATCCCGACTGCCGGGATCCAGATCTAGGTGGTTTTTTTCTGGGAAAGATGTGGGTTACGCAGCTCCGGTGGTGCCAGTTCCAGCCTTGCTGGGTACAACAAAACAAAGACCTGGGGTCCTGTCCTTGCCGTGCTGCTGCGGTCATCAGCAACCCATGCAATACCACCAGATCTTTTCTCTAGATTAAAAAAAAAAAAAAAAAAAAGATGCTCACATGTCCTCTCGCAGCGTCACGCAGCTGCACGGGGCGAATCTGCAAAGAGCGTGCTGGAACCCGACTGTGGCTGTAGAAAAATAAACTGTTATTGTGTTTGTTGTACGGGGCTTTCTACACACTTCAAGGAGATTTTTGTCGCCGTGGGAAGAGGCAAGCGGACTTCACTTCCAGTCTGCTAGTGGTTTCCCAGCCCCAACATGGCAGAAATGCCGAGAGAAAAACTGACCTCATTCTAATCAGCTGATGCTAACTAATATTTAATAAGGGAAGAAACCTGCCCTGACTCTGAGCGGGGACCTGTAATCACCAGACTCCTGTCTCTCTGACTCACTAGTCCCTGCTTTTGGACTCCGTAAGAAGGAGCGTTTGGTCTCGTGCCAGCCGGGGCTGCAGCACGCCGAAGCTGCCCCAGGAAAAGGCTAACAAAAGGGCTCCTGCCTCGCTTGCCTGAGGAAATGCAAGTGCTCCTTGACACTCACTCTTTATAAGAAAAAGCTTTCTGAAAAATAACACACTCGTCTTGCAGGAGGAGCAATGCACAACCTTCAATACTCACAATAAAAGAGAAGTTGAGAGAAAGAGAGGAGCTCTGCACCCCAGCCCCTGGTCTAGGCTTTGCTCGATGCTCTTGTCTCTCACAAAGGCACTTTTCCACCCAGCCTGTCCACCCATGGGAGCATTGGGGGTGACTTGAGTGAGTCCTCATGGACTTTCTGGGATACAGGACCAGGACCAGAAACTCCTCGCACACCAGCCAGCAGCTAAATGCAACTCTGAGGCAGGCTACATTCAAACCAGCAGCCTAGAAGCGAGGTGCTCGCGAGCCTCTTCCCAGCTCTTGGAGTGATTTTGTCCCCTGGGCTGAAACACAGCAGCAGGGCACCCAATAAATACGTCTGCAGAGGGGTGATTTATCTGTAGGGAAAGCCATGGAAATTCCCAAACCCTCCTAAATATCTGCTTCCTGGCTCTAAACAGTCAATAACTTGCCAACTGGGGAATATATTTGTCTGCTCCCCTCCATATATTTTCTGCTTTTCATTATAATTTGCTAAATAATACATTACAATGAGTTATTTATCACACTCAGCAGCTTCGTGATCCCCCCTCCATCCAGAGGAATTTCACCCATAAATCAGTCACACAAATATCTGCTGGCACTGCCGCAGCGTCGAGCGCCTTTTCCCCCGCGCGCCAGAGCAGCACCTGCCCCAGCCGGCTCCCCGGCTCTGCTAAGAGCCATCTCCTGAATTAAACAGCATTTTTTTGCCCCAGGGCAGCTGTCTCTCTGTTGCTCCTCTCCTTGTTGTCCTCCTCTGGACATCAGCCAAAGGGCAAAGGGGGGACAGAAATAGAAAAAAAAGACACAAACTCAGCAGATAAAGAAAGCGGAGGAGGAAGCTTTGCTGGGAGCCCTGTTTGTCCCACTCCTGTTGCTGGGGCAGTATTGGTGGGAGAAGCAAAAGTGGCACCAAGAGGTGAAGAGTAAAATTCATTGAAATAAGTGCTCTGAGGATGTAACGGGACCGAGCACCTTTCCGCACAAGCCAAAACTCCTGCTGACCTCCAGGCACCACCCACAGCTCAGCCGAATGGGTGACTCAGAACAGTCCCGTCAGACCCCCATGTCCCCGTCCTTACACCCTGCTATGCTTCATTTTGCAGGTGGCAACTGTGGGAAGGGAGAGGCCAGCGCTGTGAGCTGGACACAAGCCGAATTGTTCCTGGTCGTGTCAGGTAGCTGATAAATGGGCTGAGACTTGAGCGTTTTGTGGTAATGCTGCAAAGCTGACAGGCGCTGGCCTTGTCTGCCAGGCACATACCAATGGAAAAAAATCTGAGACACCTGTAAATATGTAAATACTTTAAACAGCTCTCCTGCAGCAGGGCAGTACTCCCACAGCTCCCAGCCAGCATTCCAGTGAGTCCGCTCACGTCCATTAACTCCTTGAATGCTCGTCTCTCAACCGGCACCATCGGCTGGCCAGAGTCCCAGGAATACGTGAAGGGAACTCGGGATGGAGGATTTGAGCATGCGGCGGCAGATCCAGCCGGCACGAGGGCTGTGCCAGCGCCCAAGCCAGCGCGTGAGCAGGTTTGCCCATCCCCGGGACAGGCAGCTGGGGTCCAGGAGATGGCTGGCATGCCGTGAGGGGATGCAGACCCGACAGAGAGCCAGGAAGAGAGAAAAGTAATGCAGAACTTGGTACTGAGGCTGAGCCGACGTCAGAGAATCAAGAGTTTGCAGATGAACCGTCTGGCCAGAAGCGGTTGGAGCATCGCTGCGATGCCGCCCGAGAGCCGCGCTGGGCCAGGCAGACGTGGCCATTTACAGAGCCAGGTACCATCACCTGCCCTCCAGCGTGCAGGTGTCACCGAGCGACTGTCACAGCAGCACTGGCCGGTGGGTGAGGATGGTGCCTCAAGAGCTTTTCGGTGCTCGGCTCCTGCAGCGGCTGCGTAGGGGTTGCAGAGGGATCCGTGGCACACAGGGAGCTGGTAGTTTTCCAGAGAGGGTGGCTGGGGAATTCCAGCCTGAGTCACGCAGCAGGAAAAAGAAACCAGTTTATTCAAATTAGTGTGACTCCCTCCCCCAAGCTTGTATGAAAGGAGGACTCTTCTTTCTCCTTCTGCCTTGCAAAGCGATGCAGCACCGACCATCTGCCCAGGTGCCCCCAGGACACAGCAAAGGTTGAGTAAGAGCCCACGCACATATCACCTATAGCAAGGAGGGAAGCGAGCAGATGGGCGCCCCTAATCCCTGTTCCAAGCTGACACCCAGCCCAGGGAAAAGAGGAAAACTCTCACAGGCTCCACATATTTATTTACCACTGGGCCACAGCAGCAGCGCTTGGGTAACGGGACGCGAGGTGCCATCAAAACACCGTTTACATCTGGTAACGAGCCCGGGCCCCGGCTCAGAGCTCAGCCCTGCTGCACCAAGCAACGTCTAGCCAGCACCTGGCAATTCTTGACCCATTATTATTACGAGCTCTTCTGATATAAAAAGGAAATGCAATTTGGGGATGGCGAGAGTGCATCTTCTCTAATCAAATTTTTCCAGCTCAGCAGCAGTGGCACAGGCCTGTCAGGACACATTACCCTCTGCAGTCCCCACCGCACCCCCAGCCCCCCCCGCAGCCAAACAAACCAGACTCACACCCAAACCGCACAAAATCGCTGCTGCGGAGCGTCAGCACACCCAAAGCACCCACCTTTGCATCCTGACCTCTCGGGAACAAGCACTGGAGAGGCACAAGGCTGTTCCCTCCGCACCAGTGCATCCCACAGCAGCACGGGGATTTTTGTCAGAGAAAAGCTGCTCTTGTCTCCCTGCAACCCAGAAAAGGGGAATAAAGGAGAAACCAAGCTTTTAACTCTAATCATACACTCTCACGCCATTTTACAACCACCCGAGATGCTCAAAACGCTTTGGAAACCTTTTCTTTGAGCCGTTGGCTCCCTGGGCTGTGCAGGTCCCTGCACAGAGGGCTGCGACCTGCTCTGGGCTCAGGCCCCAGGGCTCCCTGCTCGCCCCGCAGCTGGGCACAGCCCTTTGCAGGAGCTGCAGCCCCCCCGAGCAGCTGCGCCCCATCCCACCCCTGGTACCACCCCGCGATGCTCATGCAGCATCGCTGCGAATTATCCCCTTGGGGGGCTCCAGCTCCAAGCGAGAGCGAGCAGGGACATGGCTGGTGGGATTTTCACCCCCCCCGCCCAAGCCTCATTTTTTGATTATAGCTCCCATCACTGGAGAAAACCTGGTAAGTGGTTGGTGATGCACAAGTGACAGCCAGACACCCTACGAACCTCCGGACCTCCTCCTCCTGGTGAGCCCGAGGCGAAGGGCTTGGCAAACGGCAGGTTTTCACTGCGAGGAAATGAGAAACGGTCGGTGTTCAGCTCCAGTCCCAGGGGGGACATCGCGAGGGAAAAGTTATGATTCGTCAGGTTTAACCTTCCTTTTCCAGTTGCGGTGCCCCACCTTTGAAGCAAAATGCATTGCAAATACTGATTCATTTAACTTTACAACATCCATCTTAAGTAAACTGTATCTTGGCTTACAGATGGGGAAATCGAGGCATGGAAGGGAAAAAAAGCAGAACCAGGAACAAAACCCTCTCTCTGTGCTTTAACTACAAAATCATCTTTCCTCATTAGCAGCTAATCAGAACTACCAGAGGGGAAGAGATTACAGACAGGGTGGAGAGGGGAGTAACTGAAAGAAATACAGACATCAAAACAGATTTTCATTTATTTACTCATTTATCACAGTGAGTCACAGGCTTCGAGTTCATTCGAGTCTGCATTAGCCTAGCAGGATTTTGGGATGCTGTCTCCAAAATCTAAAAAGTTAATAGGTCACAGCCACGCACCATCTCAGGAAGGAGAAAATCTGCAGTTCTGGGTTGGTCTCAGGAAGTTTGATATTGCTTTGCCTGCTAGATTATGAGAAACCACTAATCTTCCCTTGCCAGCCTCCTAATCTTTATGGGAACCCAGATACCTTATCTGAAACTTGCTTATTGAAAAGAACCCCGGCTTGCGTGGTGGTAGCTTGGGTGAGGGTTTGCAGCAGCTCTCGGACCTGGGGAAGGGCAGGCGGGGATCTGAGGTGGGTTTTTGGCCCCGTGCTGGGCCAGCCAGCGGTGCTGCCAGTGGGAGCAAACCCACCAGCGTGGGGGCAGTTCGGTGAAGGCCGACACAGGTGTCAAACATGGGATGTTTGCTCTTTATCTCGGCTGAATCTGGGCTGAGCAGCTCCAGAACGAGAGGGTGCAGCTGGGCTCGGGGTCCCAGGGCAGAGCCCACACGTCCCTTCTCCTCCTCTGAATGTCTCCTACCCATTTTCATATATTTAGACACCAAAATAAACCATCAGCAGTTTGGGAGCTTTTTTTCCTTCCTTTTTGCCAAAAAATGCTTTGCAAGAAGCAGAGTGTTTTATTTACTGCAGACAGAGAATGCCTCATCCTTAAACTTCCCTTTCTCTCCTTATTTCATCCTGACTGCAGAAGTGAGGAGACAGACAGCGTCCACGGCTCATCCATCTGCCCGCAGCTCACAGCCACCGTGCCGGGCTGGCTCCGAGGTCTCCGGAGGGGACAAGCCTTCCTAACTCTCACCAACCCCGGGATGCTCAAGCGGGTCGCTACCAGCACAGCGCGTTTCCTCTGGCATTTCCAGCCTCGAGCACGAGCCCACGCTGGGAAATGAGGAACATATTTTTAAATAAGAGGAGGAAATGGTGTCTTTGTGTCAGGCAAGTGGAAGAAATCCAGGACCAAGAGACTGCAGAGCCTTTCCACTTCAGACAGCAGGTGCTCTCCAAGATGTGGTTATGGCAACAAAATAAATGATGGATAATTGCTTTTGTGACAACTTGCCAATTAAATTAGACTCAGCAGAATAACATAATGACAATTTGTTATGCTCTGGTGGGCACTAACACACCAATCATAATTAAATGCTATGACTGAAATAGAATGCTGCTGTACACAGGAATATATAACCCCAATTCCCTCCCAGTGAAACATTATAGGTTCAGACTTGATTTCAATTTCTGGAGGATAATAGCATTAGCGCACATCAGAATGAGCTTGCAATATGCATACAGGCAGCAGCAGCACAGGGAGACGAGCGAGCCAAGGACAGCTGAGCCGCTGGGGCTCCTGGGGGGACCCTCCCCAGCAGCCCTGATGCTCTGGCTTCCAAAGCAGCAGGGGACATCCCAAATCACTGCCGTGCCCCGGGAAGATTTCAAATCCCTGGCTTGGGGCAGCAGGCAGAGGAGTGACTGGCCCCGAGGGAGCTCACGGGGATGGGGCTGCATGGGTTTTACAGCCTGCTCCTCCTTGAATGATTATTAAAATGTTCATTTAAAGAAAATGTACTGCAGCGCCCAGCAGCTCGCTTGCCCCACAGCCGGGGTCCCTCTGGGGCTCAGCCCTTCCAGCTGACCCGGCCACAAGTGAGCTGGTCAGCCCAACTGTTGGTGTCTTGCATCAGGTGATCAAAAAACTGAACGAGGAGAGGGTCAGGTCCTGCAAGGACTTAAAATTTACCGGTAAAACAGCAGCCAGCTTCTTCACACCGAGCCACCGCTGAGCTCAACCGGCTGCTCTCGTGGGGATGCTCCGACCCTCCCGCTGTTGCTTCCCCCTGCCCTGCCCAGGGTTATTGTCCTGCATCTTATTCATCCCAGAACTGTTGGGCTGGGGTTTACTATCACATGAGCATTTCTGGTGCTGCAGAAACAAAACACTACAAAGAGCACTGATCCCAATTTGTTCAAAAAGCGTTAATTTAAAAACAAAATTAGGCAGATGGCAGGAACTGATGCTGCCGAGGTTTTGCAAACCCCCCCCTACCCAAAAGCAGAAGCCACCTGTGTGCCATCCCCCCCCTCTCCGTGTGGAAACTCAACACGTCACAACCTGCAGCGCTCCCTGAGCGGACGGCGCCTCGCTCCGATGTCACGTACATTTTCCTGACAAATGAGTGTAAAACACCCGGCTCGTCTGCCTGGCCACCCCAACAGCCCCAGGGAACGGCAGCTCCAGAGCCCCATCGTGGCTGCTGCCCCCGGAAAGCAGCACCAAGCCCTGCTCCGAGACAGCAATTTACCCAAATAAAAGCTTTCTAAATTCAGGTGATGCAAAGGCAGCTATTGCCTCGATTCCGGCGCCAAGCAAGGAGACCGTCTCGTCCCTGAGTTACAAAGGCCATCATACTCCTTGATAGATCTCAGCGTATCTTTTATCAGGTGTTGTATAACAAGGCAAGTATAAAAACACAGTAAATTCAAGCTAAGATCCTCTCAGCTACAGATTTCTGGAATATTCCAAAACTCAAAACAGGGCAGATTTGAAGACCAAATGCGTGTGTGTGTGTGTGTGTGTGGGCAAGGGTAAGCACAGGTAAATCACAGAAGAATCCCACAGTGCAGCAATGCCAACATTTTTATACTTGGAGCCACATTCTAAAAACATTAAATGCTTTATTACCTGCCTCAGTGAAGTTTGGCATTGGCAAGGTCAGATCACCTGTTTTTTCCAGCAAAGCTGATGAATTATTTTGGCTGCTCCAGACATAAGACCTGATCCTATTAAACCCTGAGCCCCCCCGCCCTCCACACGTAACGGGCGGATAATCAGCCCTCGCGTGACCAGCAGCGTGGTCAGAGATGCGGTACCGCGCAGCAACACACGCCTGGCTCTGCCCTGAAGGGGTTGTGCATTGCTGCGGGGATTAAAACTGTGCCCAAGCCCAGGGCTCAGTCCTCCAGCCCTGAACTGTGGGACACATCCTGCACACAAGCACTGATGCTGTTTGGTAAAGCACCAGCATCGGTAACGCCGCGGCGTCCCTCGGAACCTTCTTTCCAATCACTCATTGCACCAACACAGCTGCATCATTAATTCTTTAGTGATTTACCACCAGTGCAGAACCTGTTTGCAACCCACCGCTACACGAGATGCTGTGTCCCAGGGTCAAGAAGCAGCCCTGAGGGAAAGCTCCCCCCCCTCATCAAATTTCCAGAGGGGCTTGGGACAAACACCGCGGCTGCTTTGCTGGTTTTATCGCTAACGCCGCTGGGGCAAGCTGACCTGGGCATCGGTGCACAAGTGGGATAATCACAAAAGCAGCAGATTTTGCAGTCAAGACTTCTAGATCCTACACCGGGACTCGCAGGCAGAATTCTTCATCCTAAATTTTCCAGGTGAGGCCCACAGTTTTAGGACTTGACCTTGGAAAACCTTCAGCTTTCAGAGCGGTAGAAAGGGTTACCGACTGCCTGCGATTGTCTTTTTGATGCCTCAAGGAGTAAGGAACCTTGTAACTGATACTTTGGCATTTATTGTCACTTAAAATAGCCTGGCAATCAGAGAGAGGAACTGCTACACACACCGCTCATCTTGCAGGAGGAAGGAGGTCAGCAATTTAGCCCAGAAAAGGTCATACAGCTGCTCCGTAACGGGGCGTAGGATTGTGAGACAGCGAAAGCTCCGCTCCGAGTCACTGACAAGTGTTACAAGAGCCGAGGACGGGTTTGTCTGGACATAAAGGAATTACTTGATGGCACAAGCTGCCCCGCAAGGGCAAAGGGCAAGTGACGAGGTCACACCCGTGTCCCCCACCCCACCTCCCTTGGTGCATCTCGTACCCCCCCAGCTGTGCATCCCGCTTGCTCCCGGGGGAAACAGATTTCTTCTCTGCTCCCGCCCGGGGAGCCCTCAGCAGCCGCGGGGCCGGCGGCAGAGCGCGGCTCCCACCTAGTGGGGATCCCCACTGCGGTACCAGGGGGGACAAGGGGGAACCACGGGCGATGGACCCCCACGGCCAGGGCCGAGGGGTGGGCTGGGGGTTCCCGGGTCATTCTCATCAGAGCTCCCCAATAAACCCTCCTCCCGCCAAGCTGCTGACCTTTCGCGGGCGGCTGGAGGGTAAATGGTTGATAAATAATAAATCCCTCACCCCAGGCTCTTGCCCAGAAGCTTTTAATTAAAGCAGTTGAGTTACTCTAAGGTCGCGGTGATTGGCATTTCAATCCCAGCCTGAACGCATCCATCAAACAAACACCATCAAAAAAACACAAACACCATCAAAAAACCCACTCTTAATTGTGTCTTCTCCTAATCACACCAGCTACGCTCGCATCCTTTCCCCAGTAGTTTCCCAGTTACCCACCAGCTGTACCAAACCCTCAGCGCAGAAAAACATCTCTAACTGCTGCTCCACCGCCACAGCCAGCCAACAACCTGCCCGAGTCCTTGAGAGCTTCCAAGAATTTCCTGATTTACACCACGTGAGGGCTGCCCAAAGGGCACACATATATTGCCAGGTTTTCCCCACTAATTTGGCCACATACCTGCTTCAGAATAATAGCAGGCACGTGCCAGTGAAGTACACAACTGCCTCGTGCAGGAGCGTGGCAAAGCCTGGAGCACGGCTACACCCTCCCAGCGGGTTACGCTGCCGCTGCACAAATCCAAAGTTTTTTGCACTTTCCGAGTCACAGCTTGGCTTACCGGCCATCCCAGGTTTGGGCCAGGAGCAGAAGGGCGAGTTGTAACAGGCCTCTCACATGCAGCCACAGAAACTAACGGTTCAGAAGCTGGACAGTCGCTGTCATTTCAGATGGAGAAGGGGAAGAAAAAACCATGAGGGTCTCTTACTCCCAGCCCTCAGGCCACAGCTGCACGTGAGGGTAAATCACACTGCTCCCCAGTCCAGCCCATGGCAGAGCAGCTGGTCCAACTGGGAATGCTCTGCCCTGTGGTAGCCACCCCAGTGACTTTTTCCAACACAAAATAAAAATTAATTCCAACTTTTGGCCTGTCTGCGCTGCACGGGAACTCACCCAGGGCACAGCGCAAGGCTCTAGTCTGTGTTCTAAATTTGTTATTGCTCAATATGCTTCAAATAAGTAAAGGAAGACACAGCCAAGCTCAGTAAAGCCGCAAGGGTGAAGCTCGTTACAGCAGATGATCAAGCAAAAAGCTCTGCAAGTAATGTTGGCAAGTTTTGAGAGAAGTGACAACAAACAGACCACCAGGCTGTGAATGAAGCGAGTGAGAAATCTCTCACGTGTTGTCACATCCAACTTCACAGCGCCTCTCCTTTTTAAAGCACTTCCATTTGCAATTTCTGGCAAGCCAAGAGCATCATCAACAGTTAAAAATGCAAAACGGGATGCTCAAAATAAAATTTTTACCTCTGTAAAAATCCACGGAAGGCAGAGACACAAAGCTGCAGCGTAGGAGACTCGGAGCTGTTGGTCTCTTCCCTTGGGCTGGTGATAATTGTTTGGCCCAAGGAAAAAAACGGGGCACAAGGCAGGAAATTCACATCCCAGCTGCCGGAGATTATTTTGTAATAAAATATCACACTCCTCTAGCTACAGAGCAGAATTGGGAATAAAGTTTGACCTTCCACAGATACCCAAGTAATTCTGCTGTAGTTACGCTGCTACCAGGGGGTGAATCAAGCCGCGCAAAACCAAACCACGGGCTTTTTTAAATCCTCCTTTTCACTGCCCTACGACACAGATTCACAAGAGGTTTTTTGCAGCACATAGAGCAGCCGCATCACTAAATTGTGTTGCAGAGAATGTGTCTGGGAGGCACAAAACAAGGGGGAAAACACCTTTTCCTTGTAGGGGAGAGGGGGGCAAGGAGGGAGAGATTTGTTTGACATGATTTACAACTGTTTGTGAAGGTAGTTTGGTTCTTTAAAAGAAAAAGGAAACAAACGAAAACCCCAAACAAACATAAAAAACAAACAAGAAAAAATAAACAAAAGAAGAAAAAAAAAAATCAAACGGTAATTATTTTTCATATAGCCCAAAGCCAAAATGTTTAATAAAAAATAGGCAAGGCACTGGAGTTGGCAAGCATGGCAAGAATGACACTAACGGGCTGCGAATCCCGGTAAGATCGATTGTTATTCTCTTACGTCGCTCCCTGCCAGGTTCCGTGACTATTTCTGTAGCAACACGCAACTTTCTCTTCAGCAAACAGCTGTAACATCCCATCCTGCGCCCTTCTGAGGTGACCAACTGCATTAAGAGTCACTGAAAAAGGGCAAAGGTCCAAATTATCTGGTATTGTTACACTTTATCCTATTCCGAATTTAAGCAAAAGTGGAATAGGAAGAGCATATATATACACACACACACACATAAATAGCAGCTCCTGCACCAGCTATAAACAGACAACGCTTCCGCAGCTGTTGGAATGCAGGAGGCAAGTGGTATCTGCCACTGCAACAGAAGACCTGAACCGTCAAGAAACACCTTTACTACTGCAAGTAAGACACCTGAAGCATCAGAACTTTCCATTTTTAAGGAAAATGTTTAATTTTCCACTTCCGTGCTCCTATTTTCCGACTCACAATTTGAGATAATAAATCTTTCTGAGGTTCAAGACTCGTTATCTCCAATTATACAAATGGGAGATGGAAGAAGAACGTGTGGCACACACACGATCACGGAAGGCACTAGAGCCGAATAACTGAGGCATATTTCCCCCAAGAAAATGTCTCGTAACTGCCAGGTTGTGGAGGCAGAAACTCTGGCTCCAGGCAGGTGAGTGCCACAGGCAGGGCACATCCTGTCACCGGACAGCAGCACGGCTGTTAGGAGGGCAAGGGATCTTCCTTCTGCGTTTCTGCCTGCTCTGGCGTCTGCTCCTTCTGATCTTTCTTCCCTTCCTGCATCTCTTCCAACAGCGTTCGGAGCTGCAGGTGTATCGCAGAATCCCTGCTTCCAACATCTTGGTGATCCTCTTGCGCTACCTACAGTTAAAGACAGACAATCACTAACAAACAGGGTTGTAAAAAGTTTCTGTCAAAGCATGACTGAAGAGAGCAATGGAAAGCAACAGCCCCAGTTTGTACATCCAACAAAAAAGCTGTCAGAAAAGTTCTAACTCATGCTTAGGTCATTTTTAAGGTACAATACAGTGTTAAGGTATCACCAGGGCGAGAAATTTAAAATGAGACTACTGACCCCAAGCTAAAAGATGAAAGAAAGTCAGTGATTTCATCTTTTCAGGTGCTCAGGGGACAGTTTACTTTAAGCAGAACCAATTTCTGTTCCTCTTCAGCCTCTTTCACTGGGGAAAGCACCACGGCCCCGAGATCATTGGATAACGAGGAGAATGGAGAGCGTATTACAAGAATAGTAAACGAATTTAGCTAACAGAGTTTAAAACTGCAGGTTTTATAAACAGCTCTTCTCCCTTCTTTTTGGGGGTGTTCAACTACAAGGACGGCATTCTCAGAAGAAATGGTAATCAATTAATCATGAACAAGGCAAAACATTTCTAACCATCACAGAGCAGCCATGTCCTACTCTACTGGACATGCTGGTCGAGAAGCATCTTGTTTGTTTTTTTACCCCATTTTACGTTAAGAGTTACAAGACAACTGCCTGAAGTAACGAGGAATTAGACTCCATGTGCCCAGGAGCCATTTTCTCTCTTGTACATTAGAGAAAACAGAAAGCTGTACCAGAACACTTTCAACGGTTCGTTTGGACAGCTATTTTCTTGCCAAAAATGTAAGTAAACAACCTCCAGACTACAAACCTCTATTTCTGTCCCTTTAAATAAAACATGGGGGAAAAAAACCCAAAGCAACAAACCACAACAACCCAAACAGCAAGATTTATGCAAAAAATTCCAGTTCAGGATCCAGATTGAAGAACAAGAGCGAGAGGTTCTCATTTACCCCCTGCTACCTTAGAGAGCACGTGTATACGGTAACAGGCACACGTATTTCCAGGTGCTTTGTACAGACACACTGAGGGATGATTGGAAAGCACTGAAGACTTAAATCTCTCACCACCAGAACAAGTACTTCTCTCTTCTGTCCCCCAAGTACCTCAGCCTTGGCCAGTCACGTTCAAGAATAAGGGGAAAAGTTCACTCTGTACAGCAAAGACGTTTTATTACAAACATCAGGTGCGTGACTGTTTTGCTCAGAATTTAATTCAGACTAACTCAGCATTAAGGGCCTGGAAGCAAAGTTTTCTGAATCCACTGGTCAAGCAACTCTGTGAATGTTTACTACTTACTCTGTCTGTCCCTCTTCTCTGTAAAATTATCCCATCGGCTAAAAGGGCTTTTCCTGTTTCTTCAAACAATTTTTCCTCTTCAATTTTTCCTTCTTCCTTCAGTTCATTGAACTTCTCAACAAACCTAGATGTCAAGATTATAATTTTACTCCCACAAATAATGTTTTGGTTCACCAAAAGGAGAAAGGGACAAGTTCCAGGAACATTTCTAGTTTAATCACAAACAAATCCTACCTCTGGCAAGTAGATTTGTAGTTTAATTGCGACAGGTCGAAAGGTCTTGGACCACTGCCATAAATTCTGTAAAATCTCCTATTCAAAAAGAGAGATGAGTTTCATTTTTCAAACCATCAAAAAGGGATGGAGTAAATAAACAACATCAGAGTCATTTAATTTAGGCTACAACAACAAGCATTCACATAACTGTTTCTCCTTTTCCCATTAGCTATTATGTTACACAGAGATGTTTAGTCCATCATTTTTAAGCTTTAATAAATTCTAGCTAATCTTCACCACCACCGGCGAGCCAGAGGAGCACTCTAACTTCTTCACAGAGGGTTTAAGCCCAGCCTGGCCACCCACCACAGCTTACAGGAGTGGTACAGGCATCACCAGCGACTGTAAATAGACGGCAAATAACAGGGTACAAACACACAATGATATAAATAAGCAGAGAGAACGTTGCTTGAAGGCCCAGCGACAGTGAGGCAGCTGTATCACCCCGCAGGGCCAGCGACAAGGGGCAGAGGAACGTCTCCGGTGGATGGCGGGGCTCAGGCACCCCTCGGCGGCCATCCCCGGAGGGGAAGCAGTAACTCACGCTCGCACTTGGTCCTCCTGGTAGAAGATGGGAGGGATGACATCCTTCACCTTGCCGTAGCGCGGCCTCGGCACGCGGTAGACGGGCTCCCTCAGCGGGGGGAAGGCAGCGTAGACGTCGAACCACAGCGGCTTCTCGATCACCCCGATGCGGAGCAGGTTGCGGGTCCTGCCGGGGGAGAGGAAGCTCAGCGGACACCTGACCGGCCCCAGGGACCCCCCGACTCGCCCTCCCAGCGCCCCCCAGGCCCCCGCACCGGCTGAACACGCTCCCAATCTTCTGCAAGCGGCTCCCCGCCATGGCGGCGCCGGCGGCCAGGCCTCCCCTAGCAACGGCTCCACCCTAGCAACGGCCCGCCCTTCCACCCGGAAGCGGAAGCGCGCGTGCGCTCTCGCCGCTGCCAGGGCGCGCAGCCAACTGCCGATAGATGCGACGGGAGGGGGGGCCCAGGCAGCGCCAGCCGATGGCCGAGCAGGGCCTCAGCCGGATCGTGTCCCCCCTCCCCTCAATTTAAAGGGCCAGCGCCGCCGCCCCCGCGGCCACCCCAGCTCAGGAGCCGCCGCCGCCAGGTCGCGCACCTGAGGGGGGTGAAGGCGGCGGCAGCGCGGGGACCCCTCAGCCTGGGCCTTGTCCCCTTCAGAGCCGCTCTGAGCATCCAGCCTCTGCTTCCAAACAGTCCCCGCTCCTCCTGCCTCGCCAGAGGTGGGATTTATTTGGGATTAAACTAGAAATGTGCCTGGAACTTGTCCCTTTCTCCTTTCGGTGAACCAAAACATTATTTGTGGGAGTAAAATTACAATCTTGAAATCTAGGTTTGTTGAGAAGTTCAATGAACTGAAGGAAGAAGGAAACATTGAAGAGGAAAAATTGTTTGAAGAAACAGGAAAAGCCCTTTTAGCCGAAGGGATAATTCTACAGAGAAGAGGAACAGACAAATTAAGTATTAAAAGGAAGGGCCGCGTCCTGACACAGCAGGATCTTCCTCAGCACCGGCCCTGGAATGACACCAGCGGTGCCTCCCTAGAGCCTCCCTGGCCGTGGGGCCGTGGGCGCCGGGCCAAGGCGGCCGTTGTCCCCCCGCGCCGCTGCCCAGCACGTGCGGGCCCTGCCGGGGCGGCCTGGCCGCTGGCTCCGGTTTCTTGAGGGAGCCGTCGGGGCTGCCCGGCTGCCGGCCTCGGGGGGCTGCTGCGGGTGATGGGGGAGGACAGCTGTCCCGGCCGAGGGACACTGTCCCAAGGGAAGGAGGAGCTGCTGCCGCCCACGCTGGCCGGTCCCACGAGGAGGGGACACGTCAGACGTTGCCGTTGTGTGCTGCGCCCGCTCCTCCTCTGCGAAGTCATTTCTCTCCTCCGGCAGGAATGACGTCCCCAGAGGCTGGGGCTCGTCTCCTCCACCCGCAGCACTTGACACCTGCCGTGTTTGCTGTCCCCTAAGCTAAGCACCGCTACGTCCCCACGGCAGCCAAGGAGCTTGGGGACCGGTGGTGACATGGGGCTGCAAACCATCACCATGTGAAGAGAATCAGTCTCGCCCCGGTCGCCTTCTGGTGTTGGGTCTCACCCAGCAGAGAGCGAACGGTGGGATTTGCCGCCGTGGTTTGCCCAAGCCCTGTCTGGGGGTTGCACGGGGGCCTGATCCTGCCCTGGGCAGCCCCAGCACTGCTTGCTGGGCCCAGGAGGTGGCAGCAGACGGTGCCTGGCTGCCCAGCACAGAGCCCCAGTCTGTATTATTTACGTTGATTTATAAAATCCAGCAGCTACACCCAGACTCTTTCCCCTGTGTAAACAGCCGGTCAGCGTTTCCACCAACCTGACCTGGGAGAAGTGCGTGGCAGCGAGCAGTGCCTGGTCACTAGGTGCAGCCCTTAGCTTGGGAATGAGCTGAGGAGAATAAAAATATCTCTCTCCTTCCATCTTCCAGCCTTGCGAAGGAAGGGGGCGGTAAATTTCCACCGCAGACTGACAGCCAGCAGGTACTCGATGCCAGTCTAAAACACCTCTAGCATTCATCGTCATCTGAGCACAGTTTTCAGTCCTGGGCTTTTCTCAGCTGCTGGTTTTTTTTTAAACACGGTTTTGAAAGAAAAACCCTTGCCCCCGTAGAGCAAAAGAATTCAAAAGGGAGTTGCTGGGACTGCTCCAGGGCTGCATCTGAGCTGCTCAAAGGACTGGGCAGGCCCGGGTCTTTTCAGCTCTTTGAAAAAGCCCTGGCTCCCCCGCGGGCTCGCGACAGCTTGCTTGGCCTCCGCAGGAAGGCGACAGCCAGGGTTTCTCCAGCATTTCGATGCTTTTGACATTTAAGGCAAGAATGCCTTGACTTTTTCCAGCATCTTCTTTCACAGGGAAGGTTTCCAAGCCACACGTGAGGCTGGGAAGCTCTAATCCTGCCAGCAGCCTAAAGCTGCTCCTGGACAGCTGGCGCAGGGCAAGCAGACTCCGGCTGCGTCCCCTGCGGGCACACGGCCCCATCCCCACAAGTGAGGGGGATGCTCCACATGTCCCCCCCGGGGCTGCCCACCTGCCCTGCTGCCAGGAAATAACCCTCCTCCTGCATGTCCCAGGCTGCCCGTGGCCAGGGAAAGTGGAGGTTTGGAGCAGTCCCTGGATTCACAGCCCCTCCAGCCAGACACTGCCTTGCTCAGGCTGCCCCCGGGGGGCTATTTCTCAAGGGCAGCACAGTCTGGACAGGCCAAATGTCCTATTCTTCCCCAAAACGAAGGGTTGGAGACCGAGGTTTTGGGTGCTGGCTGGGGACACCATGGACCAGCTCCTGTAAATGGGGCTTGACAGTCCCTTGCCCTTCCCTCACACCTAGCACAGACCTCCCCCTCATTTTTGGGTTCATTTTTAAGCCTCTGAGGAGTTTCTCACCAAAAGTTTTCCTCCTCCAGCCTGCTGCAGGGAACACGAAAGGAAGGGGAAGCCAAGCCCAGCGCTGAGCAGGCAATTCCCTACGGGAGTGCTGCTGGGACCAGCCCCTACAGCAGCGACTCCACCAACGCCATCCAGTCCATCTTCGCAGACCCAGCGATCCGGCCAGCTCAGTGTGGAATTGCGTGGGGCTGGAGAGGAATAACGTGTATTTCAGAAATAATTCATAGTAACAGCGTATTTCCATTCCGCCAGGAGACAACATGAAGGAGCCAGACTGCCTGCTTGACAGACACGGAGGAGTTACTCTGCGATAGTTAATGAAACAGTTTAAAGAAATCTCACACGCCCCGTCCCCCAGAGGCTTGTTATTTTCAGAATGAAGCGGGTAAGCCACAGCATTTCTCCTTTTCCACTCTTTCCTGAAAGGCAGGTCCTCACACACGTGGGGGGAGCTCACACGGGGCCCCACACTCGCAGCCTCTGACCCCGGCAGAGCCCTTTGCGCTGGGCTCCGGCTGAAACCCCGGCTCGAGGACGGCGGCGGGGAGCGGTGGGTGCCCCACGCACCCAGTGTGCTGCGGGGTGATGGTGCTTTGAGGCGAAGAGCATCCTCGGCTGTGCCAGGGCTGTCCCTGAATCCTGGGCTCTTGCTGCCGCTCGCTCCCCGTGAGCTCCCGGTGCTCTTCTCGCTCTCTGCCACAACCGGCACCGGCGGGGACCTGCTCCTGAACCAAAATCCTGCCGCGTGGAAGCAGGAATCGCTCCCGGATGGAGATGGCAGCTCACCAGCGATGGGCCTTGCGCCGCGCTCGCTTTCTCGAGAAAATCATCGGATGCAAATTCAGCACCATCAGGAGCAGGGAGGCATCGAGCCGCGGCGGCTTTCGGGCTTCTGCAGCCATGAGGGACACAGCTACAGCGGGCATGAAGGGAAGAAGCATCTCCCTCCCCAACCCCATTTTTTAATTTGTCCCCCTGTCCAGAAATGGGTGAAAAAAAGCAAAATACACCCCAGCGTTAAGAGTACAACAGGACTTTATTATATGAATTACTATTAAACATCTTTAAGAAAAAAATCACTTATGGAAATAAATTCTAGAATAGCAACACTCACAAACGTCACAGATTGCTTTTGTTTTCTTTTTAAACCATTTTGTATAGAAGTGATACAAACATCACTGAGAATTGTACATTTTTATGTAAGAAATGCATTTTGCCTTCCAAGCTGGTTTTAGTGGCCTTTCTACTCATTAGACCCGATTTTATTTTTATAGGACATAAACCCAATCACTCTTCATCCTCCATTAAAACGATGCTTTGTGCCTCCAAGATATTTTGAAATGGCTACAGAGTGACATCATTCAGAGAGGCTTCACTGAGCCTCGGAGATTTCAGGGTAAGTCGTTAGACCGTGTTAGCAAAGACATCCCCGAGCCCCTGCGGCCGCCCGCCCACCCGCTGCCAACCCCCTGCGCTCACGGGCAGGCCCCGTCGCAGTCACGCATGTGCCCAGACCCCCCCCCAACACAAAATCTTTGCTGGCCGGGTAGACGAGGCCAGCGAGGCCGAGGGGTTCCAGCGGTTGCAGCAGGACTGACCTGTGAGGCGACGCGGAACGCGGCTCACCCAGCACCGGGCTGCCAGAGAGAGCTCTGCGCCATCCTCCGCAGCCGCGGCACGAGGCCTCCGAGGAGCACGGCAAACCCTCCACGGGCTCGGCAGAGGGAAGACACGCTGCAAGCGCCCCCAGGGCAGGAGCGCTTCACCAGATCGACCCTCCAGCAACAACCTCCTCGGCTGGGAGAAGCAGAATTTCCTTCACGCAAGAGCTCCTGCCCGACTGCCTGTCGGGGCTTCCTGCGTTCATGGAAACTTCTCTGAAAGTTAAGCCCTCGGTAGCTAAGAGGCGCTGGAACATTGACAAGCTGATCCGGTTCCAAGCTTGATTTTCTTCCAAATATGCAGAGAGCTGCTTTGGATTGGGAGGGAGTAACGGCAGCCTCCTACGGACCCCAGAGCCAGCGAGGGTAGGAAGGGAGCCCCTCCTCCACCAGCCTCAGGCTGGGAATAAAGATCCCACCCAGGGACTAAAGGACCTTCTGTTCCCATCGGCAAAGCCCCAGCTTCACACTTCGCCCCTTGCGCCCGCAGCCACGCTGACACCCCGAGCACACACGCCCCTCTTACCCCGCGGGGTGCAGGGCAGCCCAGCGCAAAGCATGTGGCTCC
The DNA here is from genome assembly GCF_031877795.1 of Strix aluco. Taxonomy (NCBI): domain Eukaryota; kingdom Metazoa; phylum Chordata; class Aves; order Strigiformes; family Strigidae; genus Strix; species Strix aluco. The sequence goes on along the minus strand of NC_133949.1, from coordinate 15,017,176 downwards.
AGCACCCCCCTCCACCGCAGCACCGGGCACACGGCGGGGAGCAGGCCGGGCTCGGAGCCCACGTGCGTCGAGGCGCGGCCAGCGTGGCTCGGGATGGCTCTAACCCACCGGCCGGGCTGCCGCGACGCCAGGGATGCTCCTCAATCCTTCCTTCGAAAGAAAAGGAGCAGACCCCAAAGCCAGGAGCAGCTCGGTGGGGTGCATCTTCCGCTGCTTTGAGTTTAGGAACCCAAAGCTCGCTGGTGGCCTGGGGTACTCCCAGCTCAGCGCGTCCTGCCCTCGCCATCGGCACCCCGCTGCTGCCGGGAGCGCTTCCCCGGTGCCGGCGGGACATCACCTGCACCCCACGGCCCCGGGCACCTCAAACCAGCCCCGGCGCCCTGCCTGGGGACTGGGGAGAGGGCGAAGCTCAGGGGTCCCCGCTGATCCCTGCCGGCCCTCGACAGGTACAACGGCTGCGCCGCTTGTGGGGAAAAGAAATCTTGGCGTCCACTTCAAAGGCAGGCGGGCTGCGGGCGGGTTTGAAAAGGAGCCTGTCGGGAGGCAGTGCCTGCAGTGTGGGCTTTTGTTACCAAACCCCGCGGAGAGGCAGGGAAAACAGTTGCGTGTGTGTTTGATGGCTGGGGTTTCTGCGTCTGCCGCCTTCGCAGCTCCAAGCTTGCAACATTTGTGCTGGTTCGCAGGAGCCAGAAAGTGAAACAGGCACGTCTATAGCCACCTCCTGCATTTAGCAGTAAACAGATTATGCCGATAAAGGAGAAGAAAATGTGCTGGCGGGAGCGATTTCTGACTTTACGCTCGTCACTCATTACTTACACGGGGAAGGAATTTGTTTACGTAATTATTTTTAGCATCTCCGAAAGCTGCAACGATTCAAGCGTTGCCTGCCAGCCCCCCAGCCCTCCACCGCGCTCCCCGGCCCAGCGAGCCCCAGGGTGGGCACAAGGAAGGGTGCTCTGCTCCCACCACCGGCCAGCCCCGGCCCCAAACCCGGCAGCGCCTGCGAGCCCTTCGGCAAACTCTCCGTGCCAAAAACACCTCCGCCAGCCTCAACTACAAACCCCCCGGCTGGCGTTTTGCATCTTACCTACGGCGAGGGGCGTCCCTGGAGCCACCGAGCGCCCTGCCCGGCGCTGGGACCGCACCAGCACGCTGCAGCCGGCGGGACGCGTCCTGCTTTGGCACCGATGCAAAATCCAGCCCTTGGTGCTGCCCTGTCCTGCCCCGCGCAGCGGCACAAAGCTCCGTACTTCAAGGCAGTTTTAGCAATGCCGAAGGCAAAGGTTTAATTCAAAGTGAAACGCCTAGGAAAAGAAGGCCTTTCCTTTTATAAACAATTTATATTATTTGACTATTACCTGATCTGAATCTCTGCTCATTACTCCTAGCAATAGTAGACAACGGCTGTTAGGTTCTCTTTCTCACGTGATGGTTTTTTTTTTTTGCCTGTGTGCGCAGAGTAAAGTTACATCAGATCGCTACAGAGATATGTTCAGGAGCGCTCCGGCCAAGCAGATCCCACAGGTGAATGCATCCTCGTTAGTACAACTGATTTTCATTCCTCCCGCGACGCCGCTCGGACCGAGAGAGCAGGCGGGACGCTGCTCCTCCCAAGTCTGAGCTCCACTGGCTCCTCCACAGCAGCTCGCATCAGCTGCTGACTTTTTTTTTTTCCTTTTTTTTCTTTTTTGGCTGATTTGCTAGATAGGAGAAGTTGTTTTCAAACCACTGGTAAGAAAACATTGTGCCTCACTTCAATACTTGTACTTCAGAGGAGTACAACAGCAGAGGGGGAACAGCCAAAAAACTGGGTTATTTGTTGGGTGGTTTTTTTTCCTTTTTCAGCCATCTTCTTATGAAGCCTCGTGCACATTCTGTGCCAGCAATAAACCCCAGTGCTGGGACCTGGAGGGGAGGAGAAGGGGAAGGAAGGAGAACAGCGTGTGCTCAGCCTCAGCCACGCCGTGGCCAGCACCGGCACCGGCCCGTTGTGGCACCCAGGGCTGTTACCAGCTGCAGCACCCACAGCCACCGATGGGGCTCATCCCCACCCGGCCACGCTCTGGACCCGACCCAGAGCCCCTGGCCCCCTCCTCCAGCCAAGACGGATGGATGGATGGGACTGTTCGCCCACTCATGAGGAAGCATTGGTCCCCAGGTGCCTCTCACCATTTACTGCCCTTCCTTCGGCGTCTCCTCCTCCTCCCGGAGCTGCTGCCTCCGCGCTTGGAAGTCTTCATCTGAAAGGCAGAGGCAGGCGGCGGCTGCAGCCGCTTCCACGCTGCGAGGCTGGCCACCGCGCCATGCTCCCAGCCCCAGCAGGGATTTCCTCGCCCAGGATTGATGATTCCCAGGGACTGGGACACTGGGACTCTGCCAGAACACTCCTGAGAACACTGGGAGGAGGCTTTGGCCCACAGGGGTATTTCTGCCACATAGTCACACCTGAGCCAGCCCCGGCGTGGTCAGGGCTGGCACAAAACCCACTGCCAAGACCCACCTCTGGCTGACAACAGGTTTGCCAGGACTGTGCCCCAAGCCCAGCCCAGCTGCAAAGCCCACGAGACTCCCCAAAAGAAGAGATCCCATCCCGGGTCACCCCAAGCAAAGGCCACGCTCACAGGAGAGCCATGTGGGACCAGGGCCGAGCCTGCTGCATGGGTGGCTGGGGCCATCTCTAGCGTGGCAGGAGGGGGCCGGGCACCGCGGGACCCCAGCTAGCCACGCTGAGCACAGCACACGTGCCACGGCACCGTGTTTCTTACCACACGAATGTCCTTCAACATCGTCGAGAAGATTCGCCGTGGAAGCCGCCGTCCCCAACCTGCGCCCTCCACTAAGGAAAACCAGTCGTGGGGCTGGGACACGGCCACGGTACCACCATCATCACCCTTCCCAGCCCACAGCCCAGCCACAAGGCTCCGGCCGAACCGTGGCCTTGGGGGGTCCCCGGGTGCTCCGGAGGCTGCTCCGACAGCCTCGCATCCCCCCGCAGCTCCCCAGCCCCTTTTAGGATACACTTGGTGTTTTAACAAGTGTTTTCTTTTCGATTTCCTCATCTTCGTCTTCTCGGAGAAGGCTCTGGCGAGTTCAAACAGCTTCTTGCGCGTGGCTGGAAGGAACCAGCCGGGTGAGGGTCGCACCCCAAAACCCTTCCCAAAGCTGCCAGGGGTGACGCGGAGGAGACGGCCAGGCCCAGCGGCGCAAGAGCTGCCCGCGCCCCGACACCCCACGGCAACGCCCTGGGTTTGCCTGGAAACACCGGAGCCACGCAAGGCTGCCAGGCTCAGGGAGCCGGGTCCTGCGATGTTTTCACCCTTTCACTGGGATTTTTGTGACCTCCCCTACCCACGACTGACCCACATCTCCCCAGTGTCTCAGCTGGCTGCAGCCCAGCTCAAGCTGCCCAAAGACCTCGGTCTGTTTTGCGACAGGAGAAGCGGGCTGTGACTTGCTAAGAGGAAAGGATTGGAAAAGAGAAGAATTGCAGCAAACTCTCCGCTTGTTTTTCTAGGATTCCCACAAACCCTGCCCAGAAATTCCTCTATTCCCCACCACTACCTGCGTCCCAGCTCCCCTCCAGCCCTCGCTGCCAGCACGGAGCCTGCAAACCGACTCACATTTTCCCATGTGTTTCAATTTGTCTCTGAATAAGGCATCGTCGGACACGGCACCGCCAGCCTCGCTGGTCACAGAGGGGGCTACGTCACCTGGAAGGCAAACATCTGGTCACCGGGAGTGCGTGCGCGGTGAGGGGAGGCTCGAGACAAATCATTTCCATGACCCAATTCCAGTGCTAACGAAGTGCAGCCCGGCCATGAGCAGAGCTGAGGATGAGGGCTCTGGCATGCCGGGACAAGGACCCTCTGCAGATATAACCCTCTTGAGACCATGGGTGCAGAGACGGCAGCTTGTGGCACACCCTCGGCCCCGTGGGGCTGGGGGCGAGCAGAGCAGGAGGCCTCTGCACTGCCCCAAATCACCCCGGGGCACTAATTGCACTTGGGGGGGATTAAATCCTACAGGGACAGCAGGGCCACTGACTCAGGAGCAGAAGTTCAGGCAGCCCAGTGACTCGATCAGGTGGAGCGCAGACCCCACCCCAGACACGTCCCCGTGTCCCCTCCCCAGGTCTGGGTGCCCTTGCAGCGCCGTGGGCCCAGCCGGAGCTCTGCCAGGCCGCCCACCGCTGCGCCCCGCACCACCGACAGACACCGGCCCTAATTCTGACCCCGGGCAGCTGCTCCGCTCACCGAGGTTAATCAGGATTACCCAGGAACAGTCATTATGCCTCCCAAGCACAATCCTCCGCTCTGGCCAAGACAAGGGAGGGCTTTGTCTCCCCTTTGTCACCCACAGGGATGGCCAGAGGTGGGATGCGGGAGCACCTCGAGGTGGGGGAGAGCAGCAGCGCCCATCCTCATCACCCCCCCAGCTCCTCTCCCGTGCTGGGGGGGCAGCAGGGAGGGATCAGCCAGTTTTCTGCCCCCGCAGCCATTTTGGAGGCAGCCGGGGAGAGGGCTGGGAACGCCGGAGCTGCGGGGCGTCCCGCTGCTGAGCGGCCACGCTCACAGGCATCTTCAAACTTACCTGATATTACGGAGGAGAAACCAAAGTCGTTGCTGACAGCAGCACTAGTCGACTTGGATTTTTTGGACTCGTATTTCAATCGATCTGAAAAACAAAAAGCCCAGCGCCCCGCTTGATCAGACCCCTCCAGGCAGCACACTCGGCTCTGCTCCCCTCCCAGCCCCCATGGCGGTGGAGGGACAGGATGACGGCAGGGGAGGGAGCTGGGGCTTCCCGGCGTCCCGCAGCAGCTCAGCTGCCCCAGGAACGGCCCCGACGCCCCGCAGAGCCGGGCTGTGGCCCCGGGGTAACACGGAGGCACCTCCTGCCAAGGTGCATCCTGCAGCAGGACAAGATGTGCTGTGCTCCAGGTAGAAACAATCTACCAAAAAGCTGTAAAACCTCTCCAGAGCGGCGCTCCTCCCCGAGGACACGCTTCTGGCCTCTGCCAGGGAGGACAAACATCTCCCCCGCTACAGCTGGGGAATGAGGACGCTCGGTGTGGCAGGAGCAGGCCCAGGGCTGAGCATGGGAGGAAGGCAACCTCTTGCCCGGTGCCGAAAGCCCTTTGCTTCAGCACGGCGACCGCAGCAGCAGGTGGGAGCGCTCCTCTCACCGCCGCAGAGGAACCACGAGCACGCCGGCGGGTTTCCAGCCGCAGCAGCTGGGGATGAACCCTGCAGCGAGGGTGCTGCTGGGACCCTGCCAAACCGGGAGGGCTCACGGGGCATTTCCACAGCTGTGGATTTTTCTGGGCTTTGCCAGAGACACCGCAGAGAGGCAGGTGGGGGGAGGAGAAGCCTTGTGGCAAGTGGCTGAGCACCGCGAGCAGGAGCTGGGGAAGCAGCTCGCTGCCTGGCCACATCCTGCGCTGACTCTGCTTTGGCTCGAGCCACAACGCCACAGGCAGGGCAACGCTGCCGCTGGCCAGCGTCAGAGGGGGAGACACGCACCTGAAAAGCAGAGGCAGATGTTTCTGAAGGCGTTTCTCACCTCTCTCCAGCGCGAGGAGGAAATCCCGGTTCCTCTGGAGCTCCTTCATGAACTCTTCGTTCTGCAGGAAGAGCGCGATCCGCTCGTCCTCCAGGTACTGCTTCCACCGCCGCTCCTGCTCCAGGGACCCCTGGCCCCGGGGCACGAGCCCCCGTGGCACCACGGGCTGCCGGCAGCCGTGGGAGCCCTAAAAATAAAAACAGCACTGCTTTTATTTCCCCCTAGCTAAAAGGCAGAGACTGCAATTTCCTGCTGACAAACGTCCCCGCGCGAGGCACCTCACGCTCTCCCCCAGCTCCCGGTGCGGTCGCACCTGAGGAGCAGCAGAGCCACACTCTACAGCCGCAATCTCGCCCTTGCCTACGATATTTATTTGATTTGTAGCTGCTCTCAGAGAGCCAGAAAACGCAAAACCACACAATTACTGGGGAAAGAAAAGGGCGGCTGCTCCTCTCCTACCCCTGAGCCCAAATGAATTGGCAGGTTCCTATTCCCAGAAAGGGAATAAGCCTGTGAAGCTCAACTTCCAGGGCAATCCTTTATGAAAACATGGCAGGCTGCCTTTGGAGCCAAAAAGGGAGGGAAGAGCCATGCCAGGAGGACTCTGGCCCCGTTTCCAGGCTGGCTCCTTGTTAGCAAAGGGGCCACGGGACACCCCGGGGGTGCAGCATGCCTGGAGCTGAGCCGGGTGCCCAGCATAGTCTGTGCTGGGGCTGCTCATTCCCCACGAGGTGCTGCCTGCCCAACAGAAAGGCACCCACAACCCCCAAAACCGCCACAAAGCACATGGGCACTCTTGATTTCCCAGGGGCAAATCCTCTGGTTTGCACTAGATTTTCCTACCCAAATTCCACTGTATCTGCCCCGAGCACCCTGGCAGTGGCCGCTCTCCCCAGGAGCGTGTTGCTGGTCCTGCTGCTCCTCACCAGGGTGGCAGGTAAGATTTTCAAATGATTTAAAGTATCAGGTGCTTATTGCAAGTGGCATTTCTGGCATTAAGCACTGAGCTAATGGCAGGAAAAACATTGAAGCCTCACTGGAAGATTCCCCTTTCACACCTTGCTCACTTCAGTCTCGCTTGAACAACAAGACATGCTCCAAGCCTCAGTTTAGCCCGCAGCCGGTACACCCAGATGCTCTCAGAGCGCCGATGCTGCACGCTCATGGTGGCCGAGGACGGGGTTTGGTGTTCCACACCACACTGTGGGGCCGGGGCACGGGCTGGAACCCTCCCTGGTGTGAGCCTCACCTGTGTGCCAGCGCTCTGCTGCGGCAGGATGCGCAGGAAATCCTCGGGGAGGTTGCCCAGGAGCGGCGGGTTCCAGTTCCTGTAGCGCCCGGGCGCTGGGGTGCTGCCGGGCCCCGGCACGTCCGTCCTGCGAGGCAAGCACAGACGGCACCCTCGGCGAGGGAAGAACCCATCGGCGTTCGCCGCAGCAGCAGGGCACAGGGCCTGGCACGGCAGCCCCGGGAACCAGGAACCCACAGCACCCTCCCAAACCCACGTTAGCATCAGATCTGGAGAGCAAACGGCTTTTTCAGCCAGTTTGAAATCTTCGGGAGCTGCATTTCAAGCCTTAACCTGCAACTGCACAGGCTGCATTTCTCTTCTCCTCCCCATTTTGCTCAGAAAACAGCCCCGTGGGAGCTGCAGCAGGGCAGGATCGTGCTTACGAAGCTGATGAAGGTCTCTCACATGTCCCACCCCGCCTGCACAACCGGCAGCGCCTTTGTCCGAGGGGGCTGGCACAGAGGCAGCCAGGGCCACTTGCGCTCCCACAAGCCTACAGCCAAGTGGAGGGCCAGAGACCCCTGGGCTGGGCAACCCGGCAGCAGCAGCCAGTCAAACCGACCTGAGGCCTCCAGAGCCGAGAGCCGCGGGGCTCAGCCGCTCAGCACCTGGTGTTTTCGAGCAGAGGCAAGCACTCCCCCACCCCCAGTAGCTGATTTTTACCATTCCACACGCTGCTGGAGCGGCTTTGCGGGCCCCTCAGCTGTTCACTTTTTAGGGCCTCGCGGGGATTTTTTAGCCAGCTGTGAGCTTCATTCATCTCCCTTGGCTTCGTCTCACCCGACCCTAACGAACTGACGCCAGATGCCCCTTGCCAGGGCCAGCTAAGGCACAGCAAGACCCCCCCAGGTGCCGGCGCAGGGCGCTCTGCCAGCCACCACAGAAGGCGCAGTACAGCCGTGGCACGGGGCTGGGGGCTCACCGGGGTGGCGGGGTGGGTGGCGCGCGGGGGTACCGGCTGCCGAAATCCTGGCTTTCATAGGCCGGAGGGGAGTAGACGGGAGGGGGCTCCTCATCTGAGCTGTCCGGCTCCAGGGTCCGCTCCAAGATCTGCAGGGTGAGAGGAGGGCGTGAGGGCGAGCGGGAGAAAAGCTCCCCGCCTGCACACAGGATGGGACGGGCTCAACACTGCCACAGAGAGGATGGGGGCAACCTCCCAGCACCTGTCCCTGTGCACCGGTGGGGGATTATGGTGGGGTTTGGAGGTGCTGCTGTCAAGGCACCGGATTTTGGGTGGGTGGGTGGGTGAGCCTGTTGGGTGCATGCAGCCCTCGGGGATCCTAAAGGGTCTCTGTTGGGTGTTGGGGTGGGAGGGAGGGAGGGAGGAGAGTGGTTTGGCTCAAGCCTCAAGCAGCGTCCAAGACAAAGCAGCCAGGCTGCACGCTCCAAATCAGCCACATTGGCAACTCAAATCTGCCCCCCTGCAGCAGTCGAGCAGCACCATGCCCAGGGAGACAGAAGGGAGGATGAGATGTGATGAGCCCGCCGTGGCGGGCAGGAGCGCAGGCAGGGAACCCCCTGCCACAGCCATGTGCCAGGGACCACCAGCAGAGGCTACCTCGGGGGGGATGCTGTCCTCCGAGTCCGAGCTGTCGTCACAGCCGCTGCTGTCCAGGTTCATCTGCAGGAGCTGGTCAATGGTGGCGTCCACGGCGCCGTTGTTGGCCCTCAAGACGCACTCGATGATGTCGTAATCCATGTTGGGGAACATGGTCTTGAAGTCCTCCATGGCCTGGTTGAACTCCAGCCGGCGGACCTGCCTGGCGGGGCGGCTGTTGTTGAGCTCCTGGGCAGAGGAGCCGCCGCGCGAGCTGCCGTTGCTGCTGCTCCGACGGAAGAGGCTCGTCATGGCGGGGCGGCTGGCACGGGGCGGGCACGGCGGCTGCAGTCCTGGTTGCGGCGAGGCGGGCGCCCGCCGCCGCTCGTCACGGGGCACGGCCCCGGCAGCCGGTGGGGAGCATGGGCGGGCGGCAGGGGACCCGCTCCCCGCAGCCGGCGGCACCGCGCCTCAGCCCCCGGCGCGCTGCAGCATCCTCCCACCTGCGGAGGGGAGAGGGGAGAAAGTCACCCGCAGGACAGAGCAGCCAGAGACACCGCAAGATCCCTCCCGACTCAACCCGGGACACTCGATTCGATTCGACCCATCCGACCGCGTCCTTGTGGGACCGTCCCAGCCCGACCGGAGCGTGGGTGAGCTCTGCCAGGTGCTGTACAAACAAAAGGCGAGGTAAGAAAAATGGTAGGACTTCCACAGCCGAGGGCTCCCCAGATTTAACGTTTCCAGGTTTGACATGTATTTACAAACACAGTAAAACCTCTCTTTAAATAAAAAATGGAGTCGGCTCAGAGAGTTTCAGAGCAGGGGGCTAAAGTACTCTGCAGCACGGCAAATCGACCCTTGGGAAAAGCTACCAAATAAATCCAAGATTAACATTCACTTTAAAACCATAAACAGATTATACAGCTACTGCTTCTCATTTGGAAATGCAGGGCCAAATTCAGTACTGGATTAACTCCACCGTTGAAACAGAATTACCCCAGGAACACTTTTGATCCATAATATCATTTTCAAAGGCTTTTTGCTAAGCGGCAGGCAGAGAGTTCAAGACAACTGTCCCTAAAATGGTATTTAATTCCAAAGAACGTGCCAAGCACATTTCTTAGCGAAACAGGGTATAATCAGATTCAAAGCCATTAAGCGGAGCAGTCACCTCTGAAGGTCACCCGGGCTCTCCCCTGCCCGTGGCGAGGCCGCGCATGACAGCCACATCCCCAGCGCTCGCCCGGCCTCGGCCGCCGCGCCGGCTCGCAGCCCTGAGCTGCTCCGAGGGGCTTCCGGAGGCTGCCGAGAGCGAAACCCACTTGCAACACCTGGGAAACTTGGCACGAACTCAGGAAGAAGGTGTATTTTGGCAAGGGTGGTTAACCCCCGTTGTCGTCCCCAGAGACAGCCCCGCTCTGGCTCAGCACCCAGAGGAATCGCTGATGTCTCCGGAGGCCGGGGGGATGATTCCTGCTCTGTGGGCACACTCCGCTCTCCCTCCCCTTTTTTTTTTGTAATCCTGGATGCATCTGCACCCAGATGCACCGAGTGTGCCACGAGCAAGCCTGAATTGCAGCATTTAACAGATCACTCAGCCGAGAACTACCTCTGTCTCTGTCCCCAGGATCGGCTCCTGCTCGCCGGCAGCGGAGCAGCGTTGTGTGAGCGGAGCAGGAACAATTCCGACAGCCCTGCCCGGCTCTATTCACTGAGGACAAATAAATCTGCTGGAGTCAATTAATAAAATACTGCTTCTCAGTTCCTCCTCTGCTATCATGACTCATTCATAGCAAAGAGCCGGCATTGTTCGCACCTCTGGTATTATACTTTAATTGTAATATTGCATGGCTGGTTTAGTCACATATTAAATTGAGTTATTACACATTCACAGGGTGCACACGCTCCTTTAAAGATCTGGCTCCTCTGAGAGGATGGGGAAAGAGCCTGGACATCAAGGGGAAAACCAGTTACAGAGGACACACCGCAAACACATGCGTGATCCAAACGTGAAGATGAGCACTTCTGCAGAGAACCATTAGCTCTGCGATGCCGGGCTAGCCCACAAACCTCAAATACTAAAATCAGCCCCCCAAATCAGGAAATGGGCTTGGAAACCCCCAGATCTATTTAAAAATAGTAACATTTATAAAGCAACAAGAAGCACCTGTGGTTGGGTGACTTTGTCTCCCAGTGTTTGACCTTTGAGTGTGTATTTCAGGATTTCTCTGTAATCACAAAGGCTGGGAAATCCCATTGACTGGAGGCAAAGCCGCCAGCCCACCGCGCGCTGGCAATTCCCTGCAACCCCTCTGCCCCGCCGGAGGGCCCGGCTCCTCCTGACGCCAACGCCTCTGTTCTGGGGAAGGTGTTAGGAAACGCGACACGCCAGCCTGGGACACCTCACTGAAATCACAGCCCACGCTGGGCAGCGTGACTGAGCGCAGCAACACGCTGAGTAACTGAACGCTTCTGGTCAGAAGATGAACTAAATTAGGGATGGGGGCGAGATATTTATATGCCAAAAAGGCTCCGCTGCACATCTGGCTTCAAACGACCCCGAGGGGCCGTGCTGCCGGCACCTTCCCAGCCCCTGAGATACTGCTGGAGGCCGCAGGGTTTGCAGGAGTTGCCACAAAGGGCACGTTTGGCAAAACCGCGGTGCAGCCGGTGCCCCCGGCACAGACCAGGGTGGCTCCACGTGCCCGGCGGGCAAACGCCGCTGCGGGCAGAGCTGATGGCAGTGAAACACTACAAATGCAGGCTTTTAAACCTATTTTTAAAAGTCCTGCTGCTAATCCAGAGAAATGCAAACCACTACACTGACATGAGTTAAAAACCAGAGAAAAGCAAGTCACCACATCTGCAGGAATTAATCTAAAGGATAAACCGGTAGCTGCATTCGCAGGATCCTCCCCAATTCCTGCTTGTCTGCATCAGCACCTTCAGGTGAGCAGTGGGGAAGGCAGCGTGGGGAAGGGGCTCGGCACGTTTCTGGCCCTTATTTCTGTGGTGCCAGTGGGGGGCTGGGAAGACACTAGGAAAAGCAAAATCCTTTGGATTTCCCAAAAAGGAAAGAAGAAAGCTGGTGTCCAACTGCCAGCCCAGGTGTGAGCACGGGCGCGCTCAGGGCACGGTGGGGTGACGGCTGGGTTTCCCTTCGCCTCCTGCCCCCCATTTGCAGAACCAGGCTGTGATGACTCATTTAGCTGTTGCCTGATCAACTTTCTTCCTGCCTTAAAATAGCTCTCGCTCTGCTAACACGCAAAAAGGATCCTGAATGCTGTTATTCATTCATCCAAACCCGGGCACAGGCGTAATCCTCTGCCCTTCTGCTGTGTCCATCACAGGAGGAGCTTAAAGGCTTTGCAAGCTCTGGGTGAGCATGTCCCCGTCCCGTGGGTCACCAGAAGCAGCAAGGCAGCCGCGGGGACCCCGGTGGGGCTGGCACTGCCCCCCACCAGCCCCGGCAGCACCGGGTAAAACCTCCCGTCAGGGTCGGCGGCCGCAGGGCAGTGCCCAGTCCCAGCTCACTCTGGGGACACAGCGGCAGCTCCCAGCTGAGCCGCCTCCGCACCGGCAGCCGTGGTTGTCCTGGCACTGACCTGGACCACGGAGAAAGTGCTGGGTGACATCCCAACACCGGGCCGGGGGCCTGGCACAGAGACAGCACCAGCCCTTCTGTGGTGCTCTTTTACCACCCGCCCCTCAGGACAGGCTCCCACGTCACCACTTCTGCAGCAGCTTCCACCCGAGCGGCTCCGTGCGCCCCCGGGATGGGGCTAGCACAGAAAATGCCCATGCAGGTTTTGCCGTTGCTGCCCAGCCAGGATGGCACGGGACGCTCTCCCGCACAAGTCCACGGTGGCTCAGGCACCGGCACACCTTCGGGCCCAGCTCCTGCCTTTAGCTCACCACTTGAAAAAAACATAAGACCAAACAAAAGCTGACCTTTGGGGAGGAGGCTCAGCCCGGCGAGCCCATGGGTGCACCCTGCCTCTTCTCCCACCCAAGCCGCTAACGACTTGCACAATTCAGATCCGCCCTCGCCTGAGCCAGAGCCAAGAACAAGACCTTGGCAGTTGTGGAGAAACCCTTAATTACGCTCATTGGGGAGCAGATAAGGCGGGAGCAGCCTGGGGGAGCACATCCTCCCATGCCGGCCAGCATCCTGCCTCTACAAAGCTGGTTTTCACCCAGCCCTGGGAGCGGGGCACTCAATTCCTCACAGAAACAGACTTTTCACATCAAGGGACGGCCCGAGAGGCTGCAGGTGCTTCGGGTCAGCTCCAGCCAGGAGCAAGCAGGGTGCAAGGCGCAGAGGAGGCTGCCTGCAGCTCGGCCGTCAGCCATCCCGGAACGGCGCAGACGAGCAGCTGGATAATCCCAGGGGTTGGTCGAACTGGTAATGTCATGCTGGAAACAACAGTTGCTCAGCTCTGCAAGGAACGCAGCCCGCCCAGAGGAGCGAACAGCTGTAAAAGCACTAGGACTGATCGCTCGCAGCCCTCGCGGCTCAGGGAAGAGCCTTGGCACCAAGTGCAAACGCGAATATTCCCTTCCCCAGTGTCTGCTGCAGCTCAGACAACAGATGGGATTGCTCAAACACCGCTAAACCAGCCCAGCCCTTTTTCCCCTGCTATTGCCACGCTGCAATTGTAGATCATCCCTGTGAACACGCCAGAGCCGCAACCCCCTGTTTGAAGCTGGGATGGGGGTGACACCTTTTAGTGCTTGTTCCCCCCAACCCAGCACCCTGCCAAGGGCACCCATCACTCGGCGGCCGCCGCAAGCCCAGGCCTGTAATGACTCGGCTGGGGGATGCAGAGCAGAAGTGCAGAAGGCATTTCCATGCACGGGATTATCTAGAGAGAAGGGCTGCCAGTGCCCTGGCTTCTGGAGGGAAAACTCTCAGAGGAAGTCTCAAAACTAGGGATGTTAAACCAGAAATAACAGTCTTGGCCAGAGCAGATGGGCTGAGCTCTGCCTGCAGCCAGGCCCCTGTAAAGGGATTGCTCTACACAGGAACGAGAAGTCAAGGAACGTGACTGCTCAGCAGCTGCAGGTGTGACAATAATAGGATTGAAATTGGGATGAAAAGTAAATGATCAGGAAGAAAAATTACAGTAGTGTCTACCAGCAAACTGGATGGGGCCTTATCAGTCTCTCCAAAATCCCCTCCGTCACCTTTCTGTCTGCCACAGGGGATGTGTGGGCACACCTCCCGGGCTGCAGCCTGAGAAAACTGCTTGTGAACAAATCCTTTTTCACGGAAACAAATAAGCACCTGAGGATGCCCTTTAATACTTGTTCTACCACATATTAAAGTGGCTGGGTTTAAGCCCTTTTCAAAGTAAAAAGCAATCAGGGAGCAAAGCAGAAGTAAGCCCTGTGTGAGAACCTGCGCAGCACGTACCTCTCTGCAAACCAAAATTCCCCTCCCGGCTCTGAGAGAAGCTTTCAAAGCCAGAAGAGCAGCCGAGAGGGGACCAGGGAGAGCTCGCTTCGGGTCCCGACGCCCGACATCATCAGCGTTACCGCTCAGGGCTTTACTGGGGAGCCTGCAGCCAGACCTGCACTCTGAAACGCACGATAACCATGTTTAAGAGAAGAAGCGGCGCCTGCTGCTGCCTCAGGGTACCCATGGCTTGCCCACCATGGCTGTGCCATCCTCGTGGACAGATTTATGAGGGCCCTTTGTGACCTGGCCAGATGTCAGCCCTCCGCAGCACCCAGTCAGCTCATAAACCAACGACACCCAGCTAAAACTCAGGGGGCTGCACTTGGCCAGGACAGAAAAACCAGGCAGGGCTCCACTGGGGACCCCTCGCCCCCCTAGAGCAGCACCCAAAGCACCCACCTTCCCCCCACCAGTGCCAGGATGCCCCCAGCCCCCTCTGCCAAGCGATGCCCTTTGGCACAGTGCCACACCAATCCCTGGCTTTCGCACATTTGCCGTGCCAGAATTACAGCCCCATCCCGCCCCAAACTAAGCTGATATTAATGAGGTAGCACTAGATCTTAATCAAAAAGTCGCCTGCCTTGCACTGGTTTCATTGAAGGTAATTTGATCTTGGTAGGACGACATTCCTAAAATAGTTGAGGGAATTCAAACATGAAATAAGGTTTCCAGGAAGGGATTAAAATAAAAAAAAAATAGGTCAAGCAAGTGTGAGTGATTAAAGTAACCTGCATCCCTTTATATGCTTTAACTGCACCTCTGTTCAACTCTATCTTGTACCAACGTGTAATAAATTAGATGCAAGAGGTTGCCTAAAGCAGAGAGGCCGATATAAGATTATTCCACAAGGTGGCTGAACACCGGTGACCTTTCCTCCTCCGGCTTTCACTGCTGACATCAAAATGCGCTTGTCCCAGCTGAAAAACCAGCTTAGGGCTTGTTTGAAAGGGCTCCGGGGAGCGAGCGCTGCCCGCTGCAAAGGCACACGCGACAGCAGTGACGTCCGGGTGCCGGCGCTGCCTCCGTTCCGTGGGAAAGCCCCACGCCTGTTGTCCAACTCCCTGCCTCAGTTTACCCACCCATCTCAAGCCTTGCAGGAGGGAAGCCCGGCCACCCCCGTGCCCGCTCGTGTCCCCTCCAGCGCCGGCCGCAGCCGTCACGCAAAGCCCTTTGCGCCATATGTCACACAAACCCATCTTTAACTGCTTATCCCTTCTTCTCCCTTTGTGCTCCCAGCTCAGCACAAAAGCACCGGGAAGCTGTCGGGGGTGAAAGAAAAGAAAAATTCCTGCAGAGACAAAGGTGAGAGGCTCTTTCCGGGGCTGGAGCCAGGTCAGGGCACGCAGAGGAGCCACCTCCGGGCAATTTTTGGGTTAGATTTGGTCAGCGAGCACCTAACAGGGAGCGGGTGAAAGTGAACCCAGGCTGGGGGCAGGGCCAGCCCTGCCCTTTGGCTAATTAGCATGGCTGATTCACAAATGCTAATTTGCCATTTTAGGTCAAGGGTCAAAGAAATTAAAGGACAGAAGGGGAAAAATGGATAAAGAGCCTGAGCAGAGGTAGCCCCTTCCCCTCCAGCTCTTTGCCTAGCAGGAACATACTGGGAATGGACTGGGATTAGACTGGGCTGACCCTGCCCCAGCCCAGCCCTGGGCATCCTGGCAGGGACAGGCAGCACGGAGCAGGACCAAGGCAGACGAAAGGCAGCACCAAGGTGCCACCCAGCCACCAGCATCTCCGGCTGCTGCTCTCCTGCTTGTCAGGGTTTAAGGGCCGTCGCTTAACGTGCAAAGGGAAAAAAAAAACCTGTATCGATTCGCCCGAGGCTCCGTGGAGCAGTGAGACCACACGAGTTTCTATGGAAACAAAATTAGTCGAGTAAAACTCTCACTGACGGCACGGTGAATTATTTACCAGGACAGGCCCCTGGCCATTAGGGTCTGGTAAAAAGATTTAAAGGTGATCACTGCTGGCAACCCCTTCCCTCGCGGCACTAAACCACAGCTGAGGAGGAGGAGGAGGAAAGCCCCTGGGCTTCCACACAGTGAAACCCACCGGGGATGGTGCAGGAAGGTCCCACACCTCCATCACCAAGCCTGCAGCTTCAGGTGTCCCTGGGGAGAGGATGAGGAGGGATGACAGGGAGATGCAGCAACGGGGAGGTTGTGCTGAGCAGAGGGGAATAAGCTGGTGTGAAAGAGGAGAGCTGCAGGCGTCCGAAGCCGTCGCTGGCCTGGGGTTTTGCTTTTTTACGACAACTTGACCGTACCGACAAGCAGGCGGGTGAGCACAGGAGCAGTCATCAGCTGGCTCCTGCCCTCCCTCCGGGAAGGCGAGTGGGCGCAGACACCCGAGAGCCTCTCCGGGGAGCCAAGGGAGCCCCGGGGCTGTCCTGCGGGTATTTTGGGTGTAGAGGTAAAGCAGAAAACACAACTCTGCCCTCGCAAGCAGCACCCCTCGCTTCCCGCTCCTCCCCAGCCCCTTGCTGCGTGGCACGGCAGCGATACGTGGCGTAAAGACAGCGGGAAGGCTCCTGCCCGACGCCCGCCTGCCGCACACCAGCCACCCCGCGCCGTCGCCCATCCCTCGGCATCCGGACCCGCAGCCCCGCGGTGCCTCTCAGCACCACGCTTACAAGTGGGGGATCGCTGGGAGCCAAGACCGAGGGGAAGAAAGGGACTAATTAAGTCGCAAATGGAGGAGCTCTTTTTTTTTTTTTAATGAGTCACTAAGCCATATGGCTGATGCAAGCTATCCCGCAAAAGTGCCGCGACGACAATTCGGGCACTGCCGTATCCTCGTTGTCCTGGGACACGGCGTCACACTGTAATTGCGTCGGTCTTTTGTCCTCCCTCGCGCCGGGTGACATTGCTCAGCAGAGGAGAACCTGCTTGAAATGCTATACCTCGCCAGGGACAGATATTTAATTAACACCACTATGTCAGGCCCCTCCTGCCATCCTCAAGAACAGGCTCCTCCATCCCCAGCACAACGGGGCACACAGGGAGAAAAGCCCTCGAAAGCCAAAATACTGAGTTTGCTCCGTTCCTTCTGCTCTGTCACATCACAGTTTTATATAGAAATTACACGGGATGCTAACCTGGATTTGAAGCCAGGCCGATGCTCAGACAAGCTCTCAGTCTCCTTCCAAGCTCAGCAGAGTCTTCTCCCGCAGCACAGCCCTGTTTCTCGCAGTGAGGGAAACCCAGAGCCCCCGAGCAGCGGCTCTGGCTGCTGCCCCCTTCACCCACCAGCCACTTGCTGTGTCCGGCCACCAAACTAGGTCACGTTCTTCTCCCAAATCCCATCTCACTTCTATTTCATTCTTTTCAAGTTTGCGTAATTAATTCACGTACAACCCCATCACCGTCCTGTCCCAGTTGCTTTGCCCTGGCCTGACGGTGGCAATTGCCAGCCATGGAGGTTAAAAGCCACAAGGATTTTATAAGTGACAGTTTAAGCTCCAGGAGCCTGGGAATCCTCCCGAAAGGCCGTTCCCTGTCCCCACCGCTGCCTTATGGCCCTGGCATCTGCAACCTGTCTCCGTCGGCCGGGGCTCTGGCTGCCGTTTCCCCGTGCCCAGCCCAGCTCCGTGGAGGTGCGAGGGGGCAGGGTCCTGGTCCCTCTGTCCCCCCCCATCCCCCCGCAGATGGCACCTGGGGGTGAAGGCAGGGCCGTGCCTGACAGAGGAGGGTGCCGGTGCAGCCCGCGGTACCTCCCTGTCCTCCCCGGAGCTCCCCAGCTGCTGCAGAGGTTGCACTCGTGTGTGTTCAGCCGCTGCCTGGAAGAGTGGTGGCAAAGAAAAAACCCACCATTTTAACCGACTCCGTAACCGAGGCAAACACGAAAATCAGCTTTGAGCCTGCATGTCACTGTGACCCACCCAGCAGCGTGCCTTGCTCCATTTTCTGGAGACGATCTGCCTATTTTCCCCCCGTCCAAGCCCCGTTTTCCTACACCAAGGACAGCGGCGAGGCTCCGTCGCCAGCGTGCTCACGTGCCCGGCTCCGCGCGCCTTTCCCGGGGAAGCGAGCGAGGGCAGGGATCGACAAGTTGTCAGGCAGAAGGAAGAAATACCACTTCCAGGAGTCAGAGCTCATTTCCCAGCAATAAAAGCAGACTGGGGCTGGGGGAAAGCACCACTCATGGGGACGCACGACCTGCACCACTTCAGCCACTGATCGGAGAGGACCTGGGGGCTGCAGCTTGGAAAAATAAAAGCCACCAACAAATGCTTGGTTTTAAGCAGTATAGCCCTAGACTGGCCTCAGATCAGCACAGAAAGGATCTGCCCTTCCCCACACCTATGATTGCTGTGGACGCTGCCCTCCACATGCCAACCTCATGTTGCCAGCTCCTGGCTACAGCTCCTCCAACAGACGGGAAAAGAAAACATGATTGCTTCCTGCCAGGAAGGGGAATTGCTCCGATCAGCATCCTCCCTTAATCTCCCCCCTCTCCCCTCCATCCTCTTCAGCTCCATTATTCCCACTCCACCCACACACACTCCTCTGGGGACCCAAGGAAGGGCCAGAGTATCCATTGCTCATAAATGCCACCTAGAAACGAAGAGCTGAAGCGTTTGTGCTTCCCGGAGTTATCTGTGGGTAGATTTTATCTCCTTCTCCATCTATTCTTGGTGCATTTTGGCGAGGACGGCCCTTATCAGTGAGCCAGCAGCCTGCCTTCCCTCTGCCAGGCTCACACACCACGGCTGCAGAGGATGCGAGAAAGACAAGTTATCTCCCCAAAACCAACCCCAGAAGATACAGGCAGAAGCGCCAGTGATGGGGACACACCAGAGCCCAGCCACGCACAACCGTGGCAGGAGGGGACAGTTCCTGCAAGGCAGTTAGTTTGGATTTTAAGACACTTGTTTGTTTGTTCGTCGCTGGGCAACCGAGAGGATGGAAAAAAATATCAATGTCATATTGTCACCTATGAGTCACCGCTCAGCACGGGCCGAGATGCCCCGTTCCTCCCACCACCAAGCACGGGGTGGCTGGGAAAAAGCCCGAGTCACCCCAAAAACAGCTCACCCCGGCTCTTGTTGCCTGCCTGGTCTTGCCCCAATGCCTTCCCCATCCCCACAGCTGGGGACAACGGTGGCCCCGGGGCATCGGTGGCCCAGGGACAACTTTCCAGGCCCTGGAAGGCGGCGCAGGAATTTGCATTTATATTTGCATTTCCTAATTGCGCCTGCGGGTTTCCTGGGGCAGCGCCTGGGCTTTGGTTTCCATGGCAGGTTTTGTGCGGACCCCGAGAACCGAGGGAGGCACAAAGGGGCCACAAAGGACCTGCCACTCACCCGCATCAAAGGCGGCCAGCGGGGTGGGACAGGGGCACCGCGGCCAGGGGCACCCCAGCCTGCCCCCCCCCCCCCCAGCACCCCCAACACCGGGGCGGACGCGGGGAGACCCCCGGCAGGGGAAGGGGCTGGCCAGCAGCCAACACTTGTGGGACACCGGTGGTTTTGGCGCTGCCGGGAACACGCCGCTGGCAGGGCTGCTCGACGGAGGAGCCGAATCTCAACTGCCATCGTCCGGAGGCGGCAGCCACCCCGCGCCCGTCGGAAGTGGTGCAAGAGCCGGACCCAGATGTTCCCCCCTGTTCTTGTTTCCCGCTATTTTCAGCGTTCCATGCAGCTGGGGTGGGTTTCTTTCCCCTGCCAACTTCCCTATTCCATTTAGGGACTGTCTTGCTGGTGAGGCTCCCTGTCCCGGCTTGCCTCACGCACCGCCGAGCCCATCCAGCTCCCGCACTGACCCCAGGGAACCAGCAGACCAGCCAAAACCGGGACCGCAGCCTGGGAAAACCAGTCTCCAAACCATTGCAGCAAGCCCAGCACCACCGAGCAGAGTTGGCTCTGGCCAATGTCCCTCCACACCCCAACCACAGTGACAGAGATGCTGCTGCCCCGGCCATGCCACAAGATGGACCTGTTACCACCTCGCACAGCTGCGAGGGGCTCTGTGTTACTACTTCAAGCATTTTTCTTATTTTATAGTATACAATTATCATCACCATCATTAACTCCCGCAGCCCAAAAGCTTCCCAGCTCTGAAAGCACCCACCCCGCGATTTCACCCTCACAGCACAGTCACAGGGCATGAGTGACCCTCCAGCTCCTCTCCCAGCCGTCCCTTCCGAACGCCAGCATCCGCAGCGTCCCCCATTATCTTCACCCCTGCAGAGAGTGTTTGTGCAGGCAGATAAATACCGAGCACTCGCTATCGCGCTGGGGACCCCGGCTCGCTCCCCGCACGCTCTTATCAGCACAGAGCAGAGGGGACCCACAGTGCCCATGCTGCCACGACAGCAAAGCCCGCTCAGCCACGGCGTGGATCTGGTCAGGGGAAAGGGTTAGGTGTCGGTGGGCAGGTTAGATGCTGTTTTGTTAGGCTTTTTAAAATTTGAAAGCTCTTTTTGAATAAAATGTTGAAAAAGTCAAAACTTCCCTGGGAACTTTGTGGCTGAGGACGGGCACCTTTGACCTGTCTTTGAAGGAAATGTTTTTGGCAATCAGAGGATCCGGCACCGGGAAGGGGCTGTGGGCATGTGGCGATCGGTGTGTAAAGTTCTGCCGGCATCAGGCACATCCTCACCGCGGCAGACGGGCGCTGCCGGCGTGGTCAGACCTCACAGAGGGGAAGGCTACAGGAGCAGGGTGATGAGAACGGCACGGCGAGCTGGCGATGGGGCTGGGTCTCCTCTGCGGCAAGGACCCCCAAAAGCTTTCCTCCAGACCCCACGCCGGCCCATCTCCCCTCCCAGAGGTGCATGGCTCCCCTGGGGTCTCGCTGCCCCGGTGCCGGGTTCCAGCACGGGCAAAACCTTTGTGAAAATCAAAATAAGGCTTCACAGCAGAGCAGATGCTGCTTCAGCCTGTGTTGTTTCGAGGAGGAGGAGGCGAGGAGAGCCACAGCTTCCCCGGCCACGGGGCAGCCCCACAAGCAAAGCCGCAGCCGCGGGGGTCAGCCCAGGATGGCGGCTTTCCCGCGCAGATCTCCTCACCGCTCCGTCCCCCATGTTTGTTGTCGGTGGTAGCAGCAGCAGGAGGTGTGAGGAGGAGGTGCGACTCTGCTGGTTTTTTAAAAAAAATAATAAAAAGGAGCCTTTCCAACCCGCCTGACGAGACAGTGCATGAGAGCGCCGCTTCGAGCGGTGACTTCCAGCGGCGAAGCAGCTCGCAGACCCTTCTCCGTCGCCGCGTGCCCACAACTCGTCGGTGGCTATTTCAGCGCTGGCGGGACGGTGCCCTCCAGCCTACGGGGGGTCGTGGCTGGGGGAGGCTGCCCGGGGCTCCCCAAGGAACCCCGAGCCCAGGAGGTGACCGCCGACGCCTTGGCACGCAGGGGCCCTGTCTCCACCGTCACCCACCCCGGCATCGCTCCGTGGACCGGGGGCAAAGGGACGGGTGACACCCGCACCCTGCCCGCGCCCCCCGCGCCCCGGAGGGTCCTGCTCGGGGAGTGGCCGTGCTCCGGGGGCTGAGGGGGACGCGGGGGCTGCCGGTGGTCCTGCCCCGCTGCCGGGCTCTGCCATCCCGCTCCCGGCCCCACACGGCGATGGGGACCCTGTGTCCCCACCCGCATCTCCCCCCGCCGGACCCTCCCGGTGCGGGGGCTCCACGCACGGCTGAAGGGCTCCACCGGGAGGTCGAGGAGCCGGGAGAAGCGGCGGGGACAGGCCGCTGCCACCGCCCGGGCAGCCGCAACAGGCGCGGCCCCGCATCGGGCACCGGGACCCGGCCGCAGCCTCCCCCCACCCGCCGGGCCGCGGCTGGAGGCCGAACCGGCGGCACCCCCCGCCCCCCCCGCCGCCTTTCACCGTCCCCGCCGGCCGGGCTCAGGCCGGGCGCTGCCCCCGGCTCGGCCGCGCAGACCCGGGGCCGCCCCCCGCTCCCCGCCCGGCCCACGGCGGGGCCCCGCCAGGCTCCGGGCCGCGGCCCGCGCAGGCCGAGAGGCGCGGCCCGGCCCGGCCCGGCGCACAAAGAGCCGCGGCCCCCCGCTCCTTACCGGCGGTCGGCGCAGGCACCAGTCACACCGGGAACCATGGAAAGGAGCCGGGACGGGAGACGTACGTGGCGGGCGGGCGGGCGGGCGGGGGCGGGGGCGGCCGCCGTGCCCGGCAGCTGGGGGCGGCGCGGCGGGGCCGGGGCCTGGGCCGGGGCCGGGCCCGGGGTAGGGGGGGGGGGCGGTGGGAGCGGGGCCTAGCGGCGGCCGGGCCGAAATGCAGCGGGGATGGGGGTCGCTTGAGGCCCCCCCCTGCCCTCCCCGGGGCCTGGGTGTCGTCCCCTCCCCGCACCCCGGGACCGGGGCGTCCCCGCCTTGGGGCCCGGCCGGAGGCGTCGAGTGGCCGGTACCGCCCGGTCCCCTCAGCCCCCTCGGAGGCCTGACCCGCCGCCACCTTGGGTCTGCCCGGCCCTGGGGGCGAGACAGCCGCTGGCTGGGGCCGGGGGGGACCCGGGACCCCGGGACGCTGCCCCCCGGCCTCCCCCAAACCCCCGGCTGTGGCTGCGCTTGCAGGGTCGGGCACCCCCGGCCTTGGCCGCCGCCGTGCGGGGCAGCATCCCGAGGAAAGCTGCTTTCCAGGGCTGGTTTTGGGTCTCCTCCACAGCTTTTTGAGCATCCCAGGCTCCTGGATTTGGGACCACCAGCCCGGTGCGTGCCTGGGGTAAGGAAGAGGACGCAGCACTCCTGCCCCAAGGGCTGAACATGAGAGACGGATTATAACAAAGCATCACTTCGACCACAGATAGAAAGCAGGCGTCTCCGGTATCCAGCGCTACGGCGTCTGACAGCTTGCAGCCATACCACAGAACAGCTCAGGACGGGAAGTGATCTCCTCTTACAAATTACAGGAGCCAATTTACACAGGGCAAACACTTCCCATTTTGCAGGGACCAGAGCGAGACTGTGAACGGCAGTGGGTCAGGGCCTCCGCTTCCCTCGTTGCTCTCCAAACCCTTCCAGACACGCTGCGGGAGGAACATCGCACCTCCGGGCACCCGCGGCCGCTAAGACCAGCTCGGAAGCACGTCTGTGGGTGCTGGACCCCGAGCAGGCGCTTGGGATGGTCCAAAGCTGTCGCAGGACGGCCCTCCGTGCAGAGGTTTTTCCCCACTCAATCGTTTCAGCTGTGTGTGGCAGCTAAGCGATTCTTAGCCTGGGTAAAAATCTGTAAGGCTTTGACAAGGAACACAGACATCAGTAAGAGTGAAAACATTCGAGGCAACCTTCGGCTTTCAGCGCGTACATGTGCCACAACGTTTGCTTTCCCGAAGTTAAACACAGATCAGCATCTCTTCTGTGACACAGCGCCTTACAGGGAGCTTTGTTGACCGCAATCTCTTTTTCTAATCCAGGCTTGTTTCGGGGGAAACGGGTGATTTTATCAAATTTCTTTACTGTCCTTTGATATGGGTCTTAGCTGCTAATGACGCTAGGAAGTAAAAAGAAATGGGAATAGAAATACACAACTATGAAGAATTAAAATAGTGAGTTTAATTCAGCCAATTCCAACTAAATTGATAATTCCCTGAAAAACAAACCTTGTGCAGAAAACACAGAACACATGTTTTTGTCTTGACAGCTGGTGAGAACAACTAAGTGAAAAGGTGAATGGAGTATTCCTGCCTTCTCTAAAAAACAGAAGGTTCCACACATTCTGAAAATGCCCCTTGTTTTTTTACTAAATGGGTTGGTTTTGGAGGTAGCTGTTGGGAAGGCTTTGCAAAGAAAGCAGAGAGGTCTATACACTGATACAAGCAGTAATTTCAGATGCTCACATGGAAATGTTTTACAAACGTCTGGTTTTCAAAAAGCGTTTACGCTTCCTTAAAGAAAAACCCAGGGCTTTTACAAATGGCTCAAATTAACCCAGAAACCTGAAGAGCCAAAAAAAAATCTATTATTATTTTTTAAAAATCCTAAGCCTGGCTTTCCCAGCGGTCTTTACCTGGGCTTCAGGGAGATGCAATGTACAACACAATGATGTGACGTTCAGGCTCTGGCCAGCCCGGGATGAGGGAGCTAGCTGGACAGTTTCTCTTAGCACTGAAATACTTTTTCCAAACCAATACCAAAAAAGGTTTGTTTCTAGGTCAAGACCTCAGTACTAAATTTTAACCAGGGCCTGACAGTCAAATCTGAACACAGCTGTAAAATGGATTCGCAACAGCAGCTCAGACATTCTTTTTCTAATTGGAAAACAGTCCCTGAGCCTTGCGCGTCTAAAGGTGAAAGCTATTTTTGACATAAAAATTAGCACGTAGTTCCTCTGTCATCCTTCAGTTGCTGCTCTGGAAGCTGTGAGCGAATGATCCAAAGATAAGAAGTATAAACACACTGAATTAAATAAATAGGTAGAGGGGGATCAAGTTTTAAGTTTTATTCTGCCTGACGATTAGGAGAGGAAGAGATTTATTTTTACACTTGCTATTTATCCTAAAAAGCACCGGTGAAAAAGTCCACTTAAGCACTGAGACAGACCTCAAAGGCATCTAAAAACTTGAAGTGCTTTTAACAGCTGCCTTTTGAATATACTGGTAAATCTATTTTTGAGATGGATAAACTAAGCCACCAACAAAGCAAAGCAGGAGTTTTCAGAAGGAGCCAGCAGTGAAAACGTGTAGTCCACTTCTCAACAACTCGGCTCCCATGCGGGGACCCGAAGTGGTGAGATAAAAAAGTATCAAGAGTACTGGACACTTGTAAAAACCTGGGCATTCTTTAAATCCAAATTTTCCTTCCTTCTTTCTTTGGTGGGAACCTAACCCCGAGAGCCTTGAAAATTAACCCCAGGCAGTTTTCAAAATACGTCTGAGAGTGACAGTTTCTAAAATAAAAGTGAGCGAAGAGCGAGCAGAACTTGGAGGGCTTATCACCGCCAGTAATGCCTCCGACTAATCCCTCGGCAGCCCCGGCCCCTTTATGTAACCCGGGATTGCTGCAGCTCAAACAGCTTACTGGGTTTTTGGTGTTTTTCTTTAAACCTCTCGTGGACAAATGCAAATACATTAAATACTTTTTTCTTCTGCCACTCTAAAGAAAAAGTTATCGTAAGAAGGGGAAAAAAAATCTTTTATTTGTGAACAATGGCAAATAGAATTTAACTCATACGCTGAGAATAACACGCGTTTCTCTCTCTCATCCGTGATCTTGACTGAACAGAAATCTTCCCAATTTACAACACTCAGGTGTAACTCTCCAATGGCAAGACACGGAAGGTCGAATCCCAAATTCCTCCTCACCCCAAGCGCCCTCTGGAAGCGGTGGGGCGTTCCAAATAAAGAAACAAACGTGCCCAAGGTAAACCATTCCTAGTTTCCGGGCAGCGTGGGTGGCTGTGCCGCAATACTTACGTCCCGTGGCCCCGCAGGGCCTGGCCAGCACAGCCCCAGGCACCCGCAGGCTCTCCTCGCCCGCAGGACGCGTTTTCGTGCCACTGATCTGACCGCTCTGACTTTCCGTGGCACAAATCCTTCCAAGGCAAAATTCAACTTTAAAACCTTCCGTCGGTGTTAAGCCATTAACCTAATGCTTGAACGCTTATGGAAACTTAAGAAGAAAAAAATAAAACCCCTATTGAACCACTTGCAATCGGAGACCTGAATGGGCTCGATATAAAACCCACTCAACTCAACGGCAGCAATAGGCTTCCCTGGACGTTGGACTAGATCCAGCTTAAAAGTTTCCATTAAATAAACTAGGCTAAGCGCATCAGCTGCATAGAAACTAACTCGGTGTAACAGGAGCATCTGTTCTTCACATCCACCATTTTCTTATAGTCTTAACTCCCCCGTGCTGCGGTGACACGAGTTGCCATACAAATCACTCATCGCTGTGGTGCAGCTACGCGCCGGCTCCCGACAGCAGCTGGCCTCACTGCCTCGTCATGCTGTGGATGAACCATCGATTACAAGGTAGCACGCATGCCGTATGAACTACTCGAGCAGGTAGCTTTCGTTTGTCAAAAAACAGCTTAATGTATTTCGTATGATGGCATTACAAAGCGAAGTTAATGTCTGTATTGAGACAGCTGAGGAGCACACCTCGGAACCATTTATACACAGTACAAAGCAAATGTTTACCCAAGTACAAATGAAACAGGTTGACAATTAGCTAATGTAGCTTTGTGGACATAAACCAGGTACATTCGAGCAGAACCAACATAAAATAAAAAGGAAACAGCCCTTTTCCTATCCCATGCTAAGAGCACCACGGTTAGTGGTTTGGGAAGCCTCTGTCACGTTGAAAAATTTCCTCGCCGGGGTTTAATGTGTTTATTCTACTGCTACTCTGCTGGGATAAAAATAACATCAGCAGGGCACGCTAGCTGTACGGAGGAGCCACTGTCAATACTACAGTAATTGACAACATACAATTAAGTCTCACACCTGTTTATTGTAAGTAATTCATAGATAACCACTTCTAGTATACATTTTCATATCGGCTTTTAATGCTTTTGTTTGTTTTAAGCTCAGGGACGCCCAAACTTCATCTAAGGGTCATCTCTGCCGTTTACCCAGACCCAGAACGCTACACCTACTACGTAAAACTGGTGCAAGTTGGTCTCATTGCCACAGGTAGCAGAGATGGCTTGGAAACTACACATCCCAACATGCAAGGCCCCACCAGCGCGGGCTGCTCTACGCTACGGGAGGAAGGAGTTTTGCTGGGGCGCGTTCGCCTCACGTGCCTCGGTTCGGCCGGGGCGGCCGGAGTCATGCAGCTGCCTGCACGCAATGCTCTACACAGTGCAAAAACGAAGACCTCTACACATCTGGAGTAAGAACAGTGGTAACAAAGTCATAGCTACATATTCTTCTCTACATTTTTGTTTATTGAGACAAACTAATTAAAAGGCACAAACATAGGGCATATGTTTACATGGACATTATAACAAACATATACATTAAAAGTGTAGGAATGTGTTTCCTTTCTGCTAAACAGAAAGTTCCTAAGCTTTTATATATACAAAAGTTGTACAATTTGATGTCCTAAAGTACAAAAGATCATTTATAAAATTATTTTACACTAAGCTCTATTTTTTTTTTGTTTTTGTTTTACTATGTAGTCCAAGCCCCTAGAACAGTTTCACGTAATGATACAGATACCTGTCACCTGAGCCAGCAGCCTGGCAATCACTGCTTGTACTGACACGGCAGGGTACAAACGGAAGCAGTCCATTTTGACTAGTCAGTCCTGCTAGCACTCTGTGAAAATGCGCACACGCTACTCTCCATAGCTTTCAACTTCATTAAGATAAAAACATCTCAACTGTAATTTTATTTTATTTTATTTTTTTTAATGTAGAGTCTTGGGTTTAGGGTGGTTGTTTTTTTTAAACAAAGTTTTAAAAACGTGAATATGTGACATGATAGTCTAAAAAGTATATCTGTTTCCCTAGATTTTGCTTTCTACTTTATGTACAGATAAACAGGTTAAGAAATAAAAAGCACATGTAGCTTAAACATGTGTGACCATTTGTGAAGAAGTTCTGGGCTGGATAGTCCAAACCATCACCCCAGAACTCCCACAAACTGATAGAAATGTGTTAACACAATAGAAGAGTAACGTAAAAATGATGATGTTTGCAAATATTTACAAAGTTGAACAGATTTGCACAACACTTGATTAAGAAATAGGGGAGAAATTAAAAGACGCTCTCTGCTTGTCCTGGAGGGGCATCCTACCTAGTTAGTGGTTAGAATAAAAACTGTATACAATTTAATATAAGACAAAACTTCTAGTGAACAACTAACACGTCTGTCCCCTGCTGTAACACCAGCAGGCTCTGATTGGGAGGCAGAGGGCATAAAAATCATACCCAGTGCCTCCAGAATCTTCCAGCTTAAAGCAATATTTCTTAAGTTTCAAAGCACTCCTTTTGCTCCTAGATAAGAGTCCCATAGGGGTCTGACTGTTCAGAGACCATGTTTACACACATTGCGACTCCTCTTCTGTCAGCCATGGCTGTTTCTCACCAAACAGTAACAGTTTTTTTAAAAAAAATGTTGACTACAATGCTATATTCCCTTAGGGTAATATGTTGGGTAATATTTACATCTCCAAATATCAGGTCACAATCCCTATTATATGTTGAAGTTAGAATGATAAGTTATCATATGCTTTGCATATCAGAGCTGGTATCACCTTTCCCATAGGGAATGCTGCCTGAAATTATCATATTCCCAAAGGTAAAATGCATATTTTCTCCAAAATGCATTTTTTTTTTTAAATGACAACATTGTAATGCATTTACTCATAAAAAAAAACATCAACAACAGACAAAGATTCTACACTAGCTCAGAAACAGTGGACTTAACGACTGGCAAGTTAAAATTAGCCATCCACCCTGTTAAAGATACAGAGGGGTCTTTGCTAGTGTTTAGATTAAAATAATTTTCTAAGTTATAATTTGGGGGATAAAACATAAAACTGTTTTTTAATGACCTTTTTTTTTTTTTTTTTAAACTCTGGCAAATAAGTATCTGCTCTAATTCAGCATCAGTCAGCTAAAAGGTAAAACTTACTTTAAATGAAGTGCTCCAGTGAAACTCAAGTTTGAACCATATGAGCCAAATCAACAGGGGAAGATGCTACTACGGTCTCTGATGGTGCACGTTGCCCCAGTGTCTTAGTCTGAATTTATTATTAACTAAAACAAAACAAAACAAAACAAAAAAAAAAAAACCCAACCAAACAAAACCCAAAAAAGAACTGCTGGTAAGGATTCCACTTTAATCCTTTTTAATACTGTGTAGAAGTTCTTTACCAGGGAGGAGAGGTGGGCAAGGCCTGGGGCAGGAAAGGCATGCTCTCTACTGGTCTCATGGCTATATTTAAGGGACCAGCTAACGTCATGGGTGTGGGGAGGTTCATGGGAGACGTGATAGTGACTGGATGCGCTATATTCACTGGAGCGGTTACTGGGGTGGGTAAATTGACTGGTGTGGTGAGCGTTAATGGAGATGTCATGGATAATGGACTGGTTATAGTTACAGGATGCCCTAGGTTCATCGGACTGGATATATTAACTGCACTTGATACATTTACTGGACTTCTCATGCTCATTGCAGCTGCCACTGTGACTGGGTTTGTGATAGTCCCAGAAGCCACAGAGGACGTTATATTGAATGGAGTAGTAAGAGTCACAGGCGTAGTAGCAGCAGTGGAGGTTTGGCACAAGTTAGCAGCTTCTAAAAATGAGACATAAAAAGACAAAAAGTTTTTAACACATAAAAAACCATAGACAAGATTTAAAAAAAACAAAAACAAAAACAAAAACCAAACAAGAACAGGTACAAATTCTGGAATAATTTTCTTTAGGAATTATTAGTAAGTTAAAACTGTTAACATTCTATAGCCTACAAGAAATACAAACTCTCATGCAGTTCATTTCAATTCAATATTTTTTTTCCTGAGAAGTCAAGCGAGGTTGTCTTATAAAGAGGGTTTTGATGTTCATAAAAACAGCATCGTACAATCAAGAAAATCCTCCCAAGAGGAACATTATAAATAGAGGAGAGAGTGTACATACCGAATGGTACGTACTCTATAGCCTTCTCAAAGGTGAACTGACATTCTGTGAAGGTTTTAAAAAGTAGTTATTAGGGACTGATAAGCAAAGCTCGTTTCAATATTTACCTGCTTATTTCAGTCTTAATTATTGCTACTAAATTGTTCCACTGATCACAGCACTTCTACTTAGCAATTTTCAAGGCTACCCAGTCAGTACCTCCTTCAACCCCCATTATCTCCTCAGCTTTCACATAAGCTACAGCTCCACACCAAGTTGTTCTGTTTTCTGGGGTTTTTTTGGGTTGTTTGGCTCTTTTTTTTTTTTTTTTTTTTTTTTTTACTTTGTTCTGCAGTAAGCAGGAATTCAGTGCCGAACGAGGCAGACTCAGGAGGCCAGTGCCTGGGCCTGCTGCCGGTGAGCTCCAGCGGGGCTGGGCATGGGGGGAGCGGGCACCGGTGGCCAGGGGGGAGCAGGAACTGGTGGCCCGGGATGCCGGGGGATCACTAGGCATCCGTCAGCACCACCTGCCGGCTACCCAGACTAGGAGGCTCCAAAAACAAGCGGGTCGGTGGAGGCGGGTAAAGGGAAGGGATGACTGCTAGAGAAACCAACAAAAATATAGTCTAGGTCAACGTTACGGCACTTCTAAGTCGTGTCTTATTCCACATTTGTAGGGTAGGACACCAAGCTCAGTCTACACCCACGTTTCAGGAGGTAAGCCAGGAGCAAAGAGTCCACTCTTGCCACTCGGGCAATACAAATGTACCAAGACAGAGTTAACTTTGAAAGCAACATTAGCCCCATTCAAGGGTTACTGTTGGTTCTTCAAAGTCCGTATCTAGGAGGGGTGGAAAGGAAGGGAAAGAGTAAAAAAAAAAATTTAAAAAATTGTGAAAATAAATCATATTGGACTCAAAAAATCCCATATAGTGTTGTAAAGCCAATGCAACAGGTGGCATTAGCACAGGAGAACCAGCATGGGACGAGTGGCACCCAGGCGTGGCACTGACTGGTCTAGCTCGCCTTCCAAGCACAGGCACACGCAAAGACACGTCCCACCCCCTGCCCCTTCCCCACCTCAGTTACACTAATACCCATCTGACCACACTCCTACCCACCCACCCACCTCCCCCACCCGCCATCCTGACCAAAACCGCTGTTTCTGTTAAAGCACATTCAACAATCTCAGTAAGAAAGGAAGGGAGGAGGGAACAAGACATAGGAAGGAACAAGCAGAAAAAAAATTTCTCAGAGATTTTCTAAATCTGACACCCATTTGCTTTATCTATTTAGTGGCCTGATGATATATAACGTTTCTGTTATCACTACATTCTAACACAAATAAGCTGTTTCTATACTGTCTGATCACAGAATTCAATTCAACTGGAAAAACAATCAAGGTGAAAGGAGCTAGCAGCCTAATACACAAACAAGACCTAGAAAAGAAAAAAGATTGAAGAAACTGAAAGGAAGTTTAGGAGAAAAGAAAAAATATAAGGTGAGCCAAATACATTTATTACTAAAAACAGCTAGAGAAAAACAGTAAGTGATCACTAAGAATTTCTTCTAAAACACGTAATCCACAAGAGTCACACGATAAGCATTAGAAATCAAACTGTTGTGAAAAGAATAAGCTAGCAGTAAGGGGAGACTTTAAACTACTGTACTCCTAAGGACACTAAACTGAAGCAATCTATTCTTTACAAAACTGACACAGTGACCAACAGTAGGAAGCTGTTCAACTTCAGTTACAGTAGCGTAGGTATATGTAAGCTGTGAGGTAGCAATAATGAAAGACAGGATCACTTATTAATTTTGTAATGAAAAGAAAACAGCAGACAGAAGAGTAAATTCTATGAGTTCTAGAAAACTTTATGCAAAGGCAGTTACGTGATGCTAAAGCGAATGGAATAAATTGGGAGGGAAAAGATGAAGGGGACACAGAAAGCACCCACATGCAAACTGATGAAGATGCAACGACAGCGTGTTGTGTGTGTGTATATATACATATACATATACATGTGTGTGTGTGTATATATATGCACACAAGTTAACAACTGGCAAATATGCATAAACACAGCTAAAAACCACATGCATGTCGAAAGCACACTCTTGCCTTGGAGCAGACACAACCATCCCTTTATAACTGATGACTGCTACGTACACATCCAAGCACAGAGACCAAAGGGAAGCAAGTAATAAGGAGTTCATTTACAGCGTAATTTTGGTCATGTTACCCTCCTGCTGGTTTTTAGCTATTACTTCTAACATCAAGAATGGAATTCTCATGCAAGACATCCTTTTCTGACACCTTAAACTCCCTATATAACTGTAAACTCCAGCATCTTATAAAACCAAGACCATAAGTATTGTTTTGTTTTACCTTTCTTCCTTGCTTTGACGGCCTCTTCCCATAATCTCAGGGTCTCTACCTGCTTTCCAGGCCAACTTGTTACATGTTGCTGCTGCTGCTGCTGCTGCTGCTGCTGCTGTTGCTGCTGTTGTTGCTGTTGTTGCTGCTGTTGCTGCTGTTGTTGTTGCTGCTGTTGCTGCTGCTGCTGCTGCTTCTGATTGCTGGTCTCTTCACTCATGCATGCTATGCCAATTAAGTAAGAACACAAATTCACCTTGAAAAGTTACTGCTTTCTGCTGAGATCACAAAGGCTTCTTCCACGAAGAGCGTGTGGAATCTCACAGGATTCCAAGAGCAAAAATCAGAGGTGTTTAAAACCATATAATTAATTCTGTGCTTTATGAAACCACTTTTCTGAGAGCTAAAAACCAAAATGTAAGTCAGAAACATCTGCTTTCACTGCCAAAAATGAACTTTCATTCTGATTATTTTGTTTGTATTTTAGGAAGAATGAAATAAAAGACTACGGTGAGTCTCTAGAATTCAAACTGATTAGCTGATTCCACCTTTTCTAAACCTCAGCTCCAGTGAAAAAAAAAAAAAAGCCTTTTTACTTTTTATTGCAAGTATGACTTAAAATTTTCAGTTTACCTCTACATCACAGAACAGCATGTTACTACTCTCTGGCCACACTACAGCTCATCATTTCCACCTCCAACAACTGCTGTAAATGCCCCATGTGAACTGGCCTAACACCACCCAAATGCCTTGGGAAGCCAGAGCCGTAACCTTATACCTTGAAAAATAGTTCATGTCCAAATTTCGTGTTCAGCTCAACAATTAGGCACTTTAGACATTCCCGGTACCTTCAAATTATACAGGAATAGCAGGAACCGAAAAGATGTTGTAAGTTAATAACACTGTTTAAAAGGCTTGAAAGACAAAGTTGCCAAAGTTTCCTTACTCCTCCCTCTTGACTCCTCTGAAAACCCATTTTCTATCACTGTGTCAGTTAACTTGTTGCAGCTATTCTAATAGGGAAGGTGTGTAAGTCAAGTCTTGGGCTGCATACTAGGCACTCCCTAGATTCAGGCTTCAGCACTTCCACTTCAGGAACTATTACAAACATCTGATTTGAGCTCCGGCACAGCACCAGTCAAATGCCATCAGTGCCCAAAGCAGGGCTGGATTTAAATGCTTTTCTTGTCAGCTACTGCCAGAGGGAGGAATCACTGAGCCCCAGGGTCAAAGCTCAGAGAAAGCAGAGAAATCTTTCTCCTAATTTTGATGAGCTTTAGATGAGGCTTCAAACCTGAAACTTGGCAGATCTTAGCAGCTCTTAGATATTCTAAAATCTCCAGAATTATCTGCTGGACTTTAGGCCTGTACAGTTCAGGAAGTAGCACTGTACTTAGAAGATGAGAAAACTCTCTTCTTCAAGAGATGGGTTATTCTCACAAACTGCAGGGCATTCCTAAGGGGTAAGAGCACAGTCTAGCAGCAAACCAACTCCGCATATGCCCATTCTTGAGCTGAAGAAGATCCTGTTATCAAATATCTATTTTTAATCGGTGTGAACACCCAGACTGATGGGTATGCTTCTGCATTTTAACGTAATCAAAGGCAATTCCCTTTGCAAACACATTGTTATTAGAAATGTTTTTAAAACGTTCACCTACTTTTATTGATGCCTTGTTTACAGGTATTACAGTTGATACTTTGGCTCTGCCCGTGTGTCTTTAAGTGGCTGGTGATATATGCTGCACTCAGAAGTTTACCACAGATATTACACGATACCTTTCCTTCATGGCGCACCATGTGTGTCCGCAGTCTGTCTTTGGTGGCAAAGGCAGCAGTGCACGTCTATATGAAGGACAACAGTTACACTTGAAGTGCAGACAGCATCAGTACAGTATGAATCACATGCCCACTGTAAGCTATTTTACCTTGTAGGCGCAAACAGTATCCTAAGTATATTGACAACTGTAAGTTTTACCTGTATTTATAGAGAAACCAAAATCAAACTCCTAAACAGAGACTGAAAATGGAAGTTGGCTTCTGAGACAATTAGGATAAAAATCACACTCCGTACTACCTGAACTTTCTTAAAATAGCAGGTTGCCTTACCTACCAAAGCAAGAGGGAGCTTATAAAAAAAGCCTAGAACAGGCAAAGTTGTTTTTTGATGCAGTTTTACTCTACAAATATGAACTTGGTATCTTAAATTGCTCAATTACTTCTATTCCCATCCAACTCAGAACAAGGAAATGAAACCTTTTTCTAACGCTATTCTTTTTGAACAAGACTTTTTATTTAATACGATGAGTCACTAAAACACAGGTTGGAACAAGCACGGATATTCCAAGCAAAACAGTTAATTGTTCAAGGGCAGTCAAGTTATTTCTCTTATACTCAGTCATCAACTTACGACAACTTGCTTTCACCTTCCAGCAAAGTAACGGATCTAGAATCAACTATTCCAATCCATTTTAAATGGATATACTGAGAAACACATTGAGTTTAAGTATGCTGAGAAGCACACTGCAGACATCACTCCTGCAATCAGCACTGAGCTGAGGACGCCGTTACAATCCTACTACTCAGTTAAGCGTATCATAAAACAGAGCACCTACGTTGGTCCCCAAGGAAGCAAAAAGCCTCTAATCTTCCTAAAAAAAAAGTAGCCACAGCATCCTTTCAGACTGCCACTACACCTACATCAGAACAACAGTGCTGCTGGTATGTAAGGCGGATGTGACCTTTTTTCCTAAACTTGCTTTTCAATGAAAAGTAAAGCAGCAGTTCTGGAAAGATTATTCACCTGAGATTCTAACGGTACAATAAGGTATTGCTCTTAATAAATCATTTTAGCCCTTACTTGGCATTTGAAGGGTCTCTCTGTTGAGTGAACATGTTTAACGTGACAGCTTAAATGATCAGGCCTGCAAAAAAAAGAGAGGAACAGAAGAGAAAATGCATACTGTTACAAATACATAGTAAGGACACCTTGGCTAGCGGTGCTGAACACTGCGCTGATGACCCCTTGCAGCCCACAGCCCTCCGCACGGCAAGAATAAATGCATTCCCCTGGCCTACGCAGTGGCTTTCAGCTAGAGTAACGCATCGTTACGCTGAGACCCAACCTGCAGTTTAAAACTTAACCGTGTTCTTCTCGCGCACCTGGAAATGGTACGTTTGGTCGTACCCTGTGTAAAGGTGACAGATCAACGGCTCTAAAGGTTGGAGTTTGTCTCTGTTGCAAGCACAGATATAAATACAGCCAGCAGCAATGCAAGCTCCCCCACAATGCTCTGTCAGTGCGCCTCAACCTCGCTACGAGACAAGGAGACAGTTCGCCTGCCGTGCCCCATTCGGCCACTGACCCTTGCAAAGGCTGGTAAAGGGGCTCCATGGCCACCGCCAGTGACACAGACACGTGTCCTAGGGGACCCGGACAAGGTCGCGAAAACATTTCACAACACTCTCATGAAAGAGCGACCACTTGTGGCCACTGCCAAGCTGGCTCAGACCGAGACCCACACCCTAGAGGTAAACAAGGCTCTTTATCCCCTCACCAATCTTCTAAGATGTCTGGTTCTCCTAGCCCCTCGCTATGATAGCTTAACCCTTCTTGGTTATGAAAAGCCAATACTTGAGCTCGCCTGGGATTTTCTACATGGTACCTCGAGAAGCCTTTTCCACAAACACCACAGGTGTATGGTTTCGTGATGCCACCTTCGTGAGACCTCACGTGGTAGGTCATGCGATCCTTTCTCTTGAAGCGCTGATTGCAAATTGGACATTCAAAGGGTTTTTCATCTGAGTGGGACAGCTTGTGCCGGTTGAGGTGGTAGACATCCCTGAAGGCCTTTCCGCACATCTCACAAGCGTGGTTCTTCTTAACGGGCTTACTGGGCTTCTTCACCGTCTGAGTCACTGCCATAGCCGTCGCGCCGGCACTACTGCTGGGGTTGGTGGCAGAGGAAGACGTAGTGACTGTGGACAGGATGCCTGCGATAGTCGAAACCAATGAACTTCGGCTGTTGTCACCAGCGATGGTCGAGATAAGGGGCACCATTGTGGTGGGAGTTTTCTTTGGCCGTGACACTAACTTTATCCCTGTGTGGCAGGACTCGTGACGCCTCAAATGGTAGCTGTCCCTGAAAGCTTTGCTGCAGTAAGTGCACACAAAGGAGGTTTTAGGTTTTTCCTTTTTAATCCCAACAATAGCATCCTTTAATGTTTCTGGTGCAGGCTGAGGTTTCTGCGTTATTGGTAAGGGCAGAATCGGCTTCTGATCGGGTGGCTCAACAGCAGAGCTCAGGAGAGGCAACAAACTGTTCTGTGCTGCCTGCTGTTGGTGATGTGAGGCTTCGTGTGCCTAAAACCAAACAGTCACACTTAAATTCTATTGATGGGTGCTCACTCTGACAGGGTGAGAACATTTACAAACTACAGGAAAGCACATTCTAGACCAAAAGCCATTGAAGTAACAACTGCAAAAGGTTACATAATTTCGTTTTTGGACAGGATAAACCGCTCGCGTTTTAAATGCGTTCGCTGTGCAGATTCTGTGGTAAGTGTAGGAAGGCACACATCATAACAATCAAATAATTATTAAGTTTCCGGAGGGCAACACTTCTTATGGAAAACAGCTAGGTGCTTGTCAGATCTCTTACTAACACAGCGTTTGATCTTTACATAACAGATAACTTGTTTTGCTAACGATCATATCAGATGCCACCTTGGGACTATCTTTGGAGCGTTATGATTGTACTGATGGGAGCTGCAAAATAACGCCCCACCTTTAAGCCGAGCTTAGTGCATGTCGAGAATTAACCTGCAGCCACAGAAAGCCAGGATGTGATAAGGTGTCTATTTAAACAACGTGTTCATACCAGCATGTTAGCACTGAAACCAAAGCAACTTGAATCGAGAGGTGTCTAAAGCCACATTTCTACATTTAGCAGGTTCCCGCTGCATTTACACGCTGACCACTGCGCTCTTTGCGTCTGGAAACTAGTAAGAACAGCAACATGTTATTTTTCTCTTTGTCAGCAACTACTTTGTGATAGGAAGAGAAGCTAATCGATAAGCACTGGCAGACACCTAGAGATGCTGGAGAACACGGCTGGAGGGGGGGTGTTTGGAAAAGAAAAAAAAAAAAGACCCGAAAGCTGCTTCAAAACAGTCTATAGCAACAGCAACGGACTCTGCACTACAGGATCAGTGGGAGAAGCGAAAGAGAAGAGACAGAGGGACCCCCCTGCCCCGAGCGTGCCGCAGCGAGCACCGCTCAGCAGAGCTGCAGCCTGTCCTACACCACGCTTGTGTCAGCCACTGTTTATTCTAAGGCAGAAAACACTGTTATTAGAACTCATCCAGTCAGACTGGGACAAAACCCTAGCAGAGACAATTTTAAAGTGGTTTAGAAACCACACAGACCAATTCAGCCTAATGGAGCATTAAAATAAATCACTCTAGCACCTTAAGCCAGTTTAAGCGCATCTGTATTCAAGATGTGCCTCAGTCTCATCAGACCAGTTTTAAATCAGTCTCGTTATTAACGCAGCATGCCAGGTCTGAAGCCGAGTTTGGGGAAACTTGCATTCCCATTAGATCAGCACTGCAGCCTTCCAGGACTTCTTCCCTACTGCC
The DNA here is from genome assembly GCF_031877795.1 of Strix aluco. Classification (NCBI taxonomy): domain Eukaryota; kingdom Metazoa; phylum Chordata; class Aves; order Strigiformes; family Strigidae; genus Strix; species Strix aluco. The sequence continues at coordinate 14,979,783 of NC_133949.1, read as the reverse complement.
TCCTTCACAAAATAACACGACTCGAGGCTGTGAGAGCTGGACACAACGCTGCGCCGGCTCGCGATCCCCAACCTGTCTACTTTTACGTCGGTTGAGGAGGGACAGCGTGACGAAGCGCGCTCAGGCTAACACTGTTCCTACACGAAGCCACGGCATTGTGTCCTTTGGAGAAGTCAGACTTTCTAGAAGCTCACTTTGGGACTTCTTTTTTTTTTTTTTTTCTTTTCTTAGCTGCATCCAAGCTCCGGCCGCTTTGCCTCTCCCGACCGCAGCAGCGACTACGGGCACCTCGGCTGCAGGGGGGCTCCCGCCTCCTCCTCCCACCGCACACGCCCTGCATCGCTTCAGCCGCTTGTTTTTCAGGAGCGAGATGCCAGTGATCTTTAGATAAAAGCCACCGGTGGCTACAAACACTAACCCACGTGGGCAGGAATACGTGCTCCCTAACACTCCAAGCCTATCTGACACGAAAAGAGTTCACGGGAGAAAGCCTGGATTCAGCAGGATAACGGGAGGCAAAACTTGCGGGAATCGTTAGGAGCCAGGCCAGCCCGTCCGTTATCGGCGTGCTGCGCCCCATCTGTGCCCAAGCCTGGGATGCAACAGGTAGGCTGAACGCTGCCACAGCAGCCACCTCAAACAACAGCCTAAGGGGCTGGTTTGCAGAAGCGATTGCTGAAGAGTCCAATGCAGAGCTCTCCTGGAGGCTACGCTGCTAAATCAGGGCCCGGCCCAAGCTCCGGAGTCTCTGTTAAACTTCTGCCTGACTTCAGCGACAACTGTGGATTTTCAAGCATTTATTTTCTGTGTTTTTAAAAAGCCATTGAGACATCTACATCGCATAAAAAGCAGAGAGTATGTACAACAGACATTGAAAGTACAATATTAAGCAAGTTGTGTACTTAAATACAATTTTAATTTGAAAAAATTCTGAAGTGTTTTACAGCCAACTTTAAATAAGCATTAAACAATGTTGTTAAACTGCATCAGAAGACACTTAAGAGCACCTAAGGATAGCTCCAGAGATACAGTTTCAAAGGCAGAGCTAGCAGATCGGATAATAGAGAGCCCAAATCCTTTGGACAAGGTTCAAACTTATGCAGTTTATGGATATTTTTAAGCCTTAAAGAATCGTCAGCACTTCAAGGTAACGATGCACTTATTCCTACGGAACCGACAGAGACGGTGGACATAAAACAATGTATATTCATAAGGCTACAGGCTACGAAGCCGCTGCTTATATAAGTCTGCTTATCTTGGTTCCCAGATAGCCAGCGTTATTAGCAGCGCTGTCTTTCTAAGAACCCCTCTCTGCAACAAGCTGTATTCCTCAGTTTCCGAGGGCTGCCTGCATTAAAGCCTTTTTAAAAAAGGAGCAGGCAGTATTTTTATTTTTTTTTAACTCGCTGTTTGAGAAGGGAGGACAGCACCTGCTGCATGCCTCTCGCCAGTCATTTTTATTCAGGCACAGACCACGGTTTTACTTGACCTAGCGTTAATGTCAAGTCAACATTTTTGCGATATTTTGATCGCCGGGGACAGGCTCTCGTGCAAAACACCCTCGTTCTAGCACTACTTTTTTCTTTCCTGGGGGGCAGTAAACAAACAAACAAACAAAAAAAACCCTGTAATTCGTGACCCGGAGTGGTAGGATGTGGCATTGTGAACTTCCAATGCCAGAGGCTAAAATATTTTTGCGCTCCAGCCTTAATGTGAGAGCAACAAATTAGCATGAGTCATATCTTGAACACTCTGTTTGATGGATGATTCCTCCTCACATTAACAGATACAACTTTCACTTTCTGAGCAGATACTAAAAGTGGTTTTCAAAATATGCATTTCAGGGACTAATAAGATCCAAACAAGAACTGCTTATTCAGTATCACAATTGTTTCTTTAAAAAGAGATACAATTCATCAAAATGCCACCTAAACACAATCAGACAACTTTATTTGGAAAGAGCAATTTACAGTCACATATCCCATGGCTAGCACGACTAAAATTAAGACATTGCAACCTCCGCTAAAAACATTAGGCTAAAAATGACAACTTTACACACCACGTATTCAACTGTCCCTTAGAAATCCTGTCACAGCTGAGACACGCGCTTGGTGAAACTCCCCCCCGCGAAGAACGGGCGCGTATATTCAGTCACTTGCGTTTGTTATTTAACTGATACCGCGGAGGGGGGCCGGGAGGGGCTTTTAAATCCACTTTTTGTTACTAGTTTTAACTAATCAGTCGGAACTTGGCTGACATGCTGGCAGTGAGGACGGGAAGGAGAAAAACTAAAGTCACACCGGGAATATCTTAACGGTGCTTTCTGCTGGGTGCCTTAGGATGCTCGCACCCTAAAGGGTTGCTTTTAACAAAATGACTCAAGAAACAATATTCAGCATTTATTGTGAGGTCTTACAGCTTTATTATTTTGGGGGAGAAAAAAAAAAAAAAAAAAAAATCGGAGAAAAATTTCCACGTCACAGTTTTATGAAGATGCTTCCAAGTCGCAGATAGCTAAATACGTTAGGCAAATGAACTGCTGACTCCTTAATTAAAAGCAGCACAGCCTACTCCTAAATCAAAGCGTGACATCGCTATTTCAAAACAGAGAACCCTTCAAAAAAATAAAAGACGAGCAGCACGAAGCTGGACACGTACTTGAAAGTATTACTTGGCATTTCTTACCGAGGTTGCTGCAATACCGTACTGCCAGCCTAGGAATCACTTCCCCTCAAAAACTCCTCATCTGGGAGCCTGGGAGGCAGGAAGGCGATAAAACAGCCCCAACTCGGAGGGAGATGGCCCTAAACTAAGGAGATTAACTTCTTAGCGTGAAGTTTCCTATGTGCGAATCACAACTGCCCACTAGAGTGAGAAATAATTCACAAGACCTCAGCCAAACTCGATGGCATCACCCGCATTCATCACGAAAAGGCGGAAAACCCAGCGCCCAGCTCCCGGTACCGGCTCCCGGAACATTCCCGGCGTGTTTTCGGAGGCAAGAGCACCCGAGCCAGTGACTCACCCCTCGGTACTTGCAAGGGAATAATTTTTCCTCTCTAAAGGAATGGTGCTCGCTCTTGGCGGATTTATTCATTCAACTCAGGTTTTCAAACTCGTGTCACGGGTTGGGTTTGGGTTTAATTCCGAGGAGGACAGTGAGTAAGCGAGTGACCGCCGCTGGGAATGTGCAAAGAGGATTATTTTACCTTGAGAAAGGTGATGTGTGGGGCCTTTTTTTTTTTTTTTTTTTTTGCTGCTGCTGCAATTACACATCTTATGTTTTCAAGCTCAAAAAGAGCAGGAGGCATCAGAAAACAATCCGGCGTGAAAGGGCTCGGCTCACAAAAGCCAGGAGAGGATTTGGAGGGGGGAGATTTTTTTTTTTTTTGGTACACTGGATTTTCTTCAGAATTACATAAACAGCGGTGGTTTTAAGTCAGTCTTTCGCAGACAGAAATGGGGAAAATTGTGACTCAGTTGGCAAAGGGAGGGGTTGCACGCTCCACCGTCCCTATTCCTCCCTATTACCGTTAGCATTTCGCCAGTTTTTACAGAAATCCGGCCCGCTCGCGTCCTATTTTAAAAGAAAACAAGCTCCCTCGTCACCCGGCCCCTGAGTCAGGCTGTTTAAAGAGGGATTAATTTATTCTCCCAGACACGGTGTTTGTTGCATCGGGGTTTTGTTAGAGCCCGGTGGAAGGTTGGTTGGGGTTTTTTGGTTTGGTTTTTTTTCTGTTGTTGTTTTTCTTTTTGGCGGGGGGGGAGACAAAAACAAACAAATCAGAAAGCAGCTATTTCGGTTTTTTCGGGAGGGAAAAATTTTTTTAAAAAATAGTAGGATCTAAACATCGCTCCTTTTTTTAAAAAAATAAAAAAAAAAAAAAAAGGAAAAACACTGCGGGGCGGCGGCGGAGCGCCGTGCGCGATCAGCCGGGGGAGGCGGGCGGGGAGAAAGTGCAGGAGGGAAAGGAGGGAAAGGAGCCGCCGGCGGGCGCGGGGCCGGGTCAGCCGCTGCCCCGGGCGGGCCGGGCCGGGCCCCGCCGCCGCCGCGGGCCGGGCCGGGGAAGGAGAAGGGGGGGGGGGGCGGGCGGGAGGCCGGGCGGCGGCGCTGACTGACAGCCCCGGCCTAGCGGGGAGCCCGGCGGGGCGGCCGCCCGCCCGCGGCCGCTGAGGGGAGGGGGGGGCGCGGGCAGCGCCGGCCGCCGCGGGGCCTCACCTGAAAGAGGAACGCGGTCCAGTTGGCCTCCATGGCGGGGGCGTCCCGGCCCTGGGCGGGCGGCGGCGGCGGCTCCGGCGGCGCGGTCCCCCCCTCCCTCCCCCGGGCCCCAGCTACATGGAGCCGACAACAAAGCGGCGGCGGCGGCGGCGGCTCAACATGGCAGCGCCGAGCGGCCGCTTCCGCTAACCTCCGGGCTGCACCACTGCGGCCCAGAGGGGGGAGGCGGCGGCGCCGCGGCCCGGCGGGGCGGCGCGGGCCCGGGCCGCCGCGGCGCCGCCCCCGCCGCTCCCCTCGCCTCGGGGCGGGCGGCGGGCCCGGGGCGGCGCGGCGGGGCGGCGGGGCGGGCGGCGGGGCCGGGGCGGCGCGGCGGGGCGGCCGCCCCCCCCGCGGGGCTGGCAATGGGCCGGTCCCGGGCTGGGGAAGCCGAGGCGAGCTGTGGCGAGAAGATGGAGGAGCGGGCGAGGTGTCCAGGGCCGCCGCCGCCGCCGCCGCCGCGCCCCGGTGGGGGCCGCCCGCGCCGCCCGCCCTCCCCTTCTCCCCGCCCGCCGCGCAGGGAGGGAGCCGCGGGGGCGGCGGCGGGGGGCGGCTTCGCCCGCGGGTGCGGGCCGGCGGCGGGCGGAGGCCCCGCACGTGCCGCCCCGCCCGCCGGCGGCCGCGCCGGGACCGGCGGGGGCGGAGGGGGGGAGCGGGGCCGCCCCGGGGGTCTCCCGGCGCCGCGCCGGCCCCACCCGGGGGTTCAGACCCACCCGGGAACCCTCCTCAGCCCACCCGGGTGGCCGCTGCCGCCTTCACCGGGCCGGGGCTCCGGGAGGTGCGCGGCGAGCGGAGGTGGGGGGGGGGGCTCCCCCGGGCCCCCTCCCCGCAGCCTCCCCTACACACGTCGAAGTTGCAAACTGACCGGGTTTCCTTCTATCTAAAGTCTCTTCAGCGCAGCGCCTGAATGCAAATCAAAGCCACAAGCAATTAAGTATATACTTACCGTTAATTACGTGTTTACACACAGCAAGCACATCCCTGACAGGCGGCAGGATGGGGCCCCCCCGAGCTCCCCGCGCAAGGGAGGGCTCCTCGTCCCTCCCCGGGGCACGGGGAAGGGCGCGGGGGCCGGGGGGTGCAGGGGACACCCGCGCCACCACATCTGAGGGGTGTCTGGTGTCTCTTCGGCACGCGCAGGAGAAACGGGAGCGCGGCGGGGTGGGTGTTTTAAAACCAGGCTGCTCGCAGGCGAGGGCCGTCTTCCCTGGGCGTGGGGGGGAGATGAGAACAGGCTTACATGACTTTATTATTTCTTTTTTTTCCCCCTGGCTCTGTTCAATCCTCCTTGCTCAAGCCCAGACCCACGCTGCAAATCTGAGGCCTCGGCCGCTGCGGCACCCGCTTCACCAAAACCACCCGGCAGGTCGGGCGCGGGGAGAAATACAGCCGCGTCGCCACCGTCTGCCCCACGGCTTGACCTCAGTAAGCAGGGCTAAATATGGCTCGCATCGATGAAGCTGCCCATGCTACTTCCTCCCTTACGGGAGAGCCGGGTGGTTTTTCTTATCTCCTGCTACAGATAACGCAAAGGCAGGTCCCAAAGCCCCAGCTCGGTGCCACTGCAGCGGGGAGGAGGGACGGGGGGGACCCGGCAGCCGTCGGGTCAGCGGGAGGTCCCGAGCCCACCAGCTCGGCCGTCGCTTTGTGCAACCTTGGGCGAGTCACCTGGCTCCCACGGCGCTGGTCCTCGGCCCTCCCCGAGCCTTTCTTCACTCTCCACGAGCGTTGCAAAACAGGAGTTGTTCTGTTCAGAGTGACGCTTGCGGTTGTTTCACGCCTCTCAGGCGATCTGCTAGCTTTTTTCCTTGAAACCCCAGCGCTCGAGTCGAGTGATTATGTCAAAATCTGTTTGCATTTAAAAAAAAAAAAAAGTTTCTCAGCTTTGTGACCCCAGAGGAAAGTTTGTGGCAATGTGCCCCGGGGGGCTCAGCTGCCTGGAGTGGCCCCACGGGCTCAGAGAGTCCGTCTGCCCCAGGGAATTTGGAGCCCACTTTTTTTTGACCACCCCAGTCCGCACCACGGCAGACTCTGCGCTGATGCTTTCGGTGGGCAGCGCTGGAAACACGCAAAACATCACCCTTGCTCTGCAGAAGCTCTGAACTAAGGAAAACAAACCAAAAAAAAGCAGTCAAAGGAGTTTGCTGGCGCACGTTGCCGGGATCGCAGCGGCCCAGCTCGCCCATAGACGGTTGGTTCTGCTCTGCAGAGATGCTCTCCCTGGCCGTGGCACAGCCACCGGCAGAGCAGGGGCTGCAGGAGGGCCGAGAGAGGAAACCTGCCTTTGTGGAGAGGGGGACACCACTGCCGCTCCTGGTTATTTTTCTCCCGCTCGGTCAGTTATTTTTGTTAACGCTTATTAATGAAGACTTGAGAGAGCTCTCTTTGTTAAGGGCTCACACTCACTTCAATTAACGGCTAAGAAAACTACCCAAGCGTATCACTGAGTCATCGAAGAAATTCTGATGAGCACGTAGGAGGCTAAACTCCACGTTCGTCTTGTTTTTACAACTAAAGAACCAAGGGGGGACACAGGAACAAAACCTAGAGGGCTCAAATCCTTCTTCCGAAGTTGGAGGAGAGGGAAACGGAGCCGGAGCCCACTTTCCTCTCAACGGCGTCTGGCTGAGCCCTCCCAGCCCCTCTCGCACCCCTGACACGTCCCGCAGCGGGGCAGCGATCACCGAGAGAAAAGCTGCGTCGGGAGCAAAGCGAGCTGAGAGGCTGCAGAGAACCCCCGGGGGGGAGAAGGAGCTCGCAGGAGCTGTATTTATAAAGAGCAAGTCTATGCCAAACCTGACGAACTTTCCTTTACCCAGAATTATAACTGGAAATATAAAAAGCCGCAGTGTTTGAAAACACATATTTACATTATATATGCCCCAAAGCAGAATAAACAAAGGTTAGATTTGTAAACTCTCCATCTTAATTAAAGCAGCACTGCTTTGGACAAACCCACATAACAGGTGGCTTGAAGTGTTGTGTTATTTAATTTATACCTTCCAGCTCCCTTAGTCATCGAGCTGGGACAGCGATAGCATCGGCAGCCACCCTGCTGCTGCTCTGGTACCCGCGGCGAGCCTGCAGAGGGAATTTCTAAGGCACCAGGAATCGTGGGGCCCATTTACCGCTGTCCCGAGGCTGGTCTTCTGCCTTTTCAAACAAAAATCTTCCCTCCTTTCTTCCTCAGCACTTCCCATCTTGTTGGGATGGATGGAAACGCTGCTGAGGCCGCCGGCGTGTCCCCTGCCTTCAGCGCCGGTGCCGAGGCCGGTTGCGGGGAGCCTCGGGGGGAGCAGGGCAGCACCGGGGCTGCCCCTGGGTGCCGTGGCCGTGCTCTGCCCGAAGCTGGCACTGCCAAAACCCCCACGCAGCCCTCGGCCGCTCACGTGCCCTCCTGCCACCCGGCACGCAGCTCCCCGGCGACGTCCGCTTCCAGAAGCAGCAATACCCACGGTTAATTTGTCAAACCCACCTCGAGGTGCGACTCGGAGAGAGAGGAGCTGCTTCCGCCAGCGTGCTCAGCCATGAAACAGTTAATAAAGTGCTTATTTGCACAGGCGCCATTAGCTGTCCCGCCTGCTGGGGGAAGCCAGGCAGGGCAGGGGGATGCAGGTCCCCTCCAGGAACCCAGAAGCCCCGCAAGGACCATCTAAACTCTACCCATTTTACCCCGTTATCCTCGCAGAACCCCCCTGTGCGTTAGGACCTGTAGCGGGACACGAGCGCTAAAATCGTGTTTTGCTTTTCTGCTGCCGGCGCATCTCCCACGGTTATAGAGTGGATGAGTTGGGCTGGGCGAGGGGCTGCCCCGCAGCAGGCAAGTGCACCCACGCACCCTCCTCACCCGGGACCTTCAAAGCGCTTTCCCCCAGCCCCTGCCTGCCTGCTGACGCGCCGTGCTCTGATTTCGCTCGGCAAGCATGTGTCTGCATCGCTAAGAATAGAAAATGTTGTCAAATATTTCAGCTTTAGAGGAGCCCCTTTCTGTTTGTGCTCTGATCCCCGAGCGACGCAGCGGGCTTTGAATTTCACAGCTCCACGGGGCTGAAGAGCCCTCGAGTGTGTAAATAAGCCGCCACGACGTTACTGAGAATGTGCTCCCCGCAGGCAGTTTCCCTTTAGCTGCTTCCCAAGTTGGTGTCTTCTCTGGTTTCTCTCTTTGCAGCCTCGACTTCCCCCTCAAACTGATCAGAGAAGCTAAAAAGAGACAGTAAAATACGTCAGCGGGAAGCAGGCGTTGAAGCAGAGCGTGTGCCCACTGCGAAGGCTCAGCCGCGGCGGGACGGCCGCCCCGTGCCGGCCCACGCCATGGGACGGTTCAGTGTCCTCCGAAGAGCATCTCGGCGCATCCCTCTGCCCAGCGCCCGCCGGGCCAGCGCGTCCCTGACCCGCAGCAGAACGCGGGTGGAAGGTGCCACGGGGCAGATGGAGGGAAAGGGAAAGCTCTCACCTGCCCGCAGTCGTCATCTCTGCTGCCACGCGAGCCTGCTGCCATCCATCCCTCCCTCCGTCCCTCTGTCCTGCGCCCTCGGCAGCGGTGGCAGAGATGCCTGTGCCAGGGCCACCACGCACGCTTGGCGGGAGCGCTGCCGCTGCCGAGAGCGCCATCGCTTTCTCATAATTAGCGGATCTGAAAGATCGCTCCACTTTTGAAAAAGAGGAAAATAGGATGCGGGAAATTACCAGCCTGGCTGAATCACCGCAGAAAGGCACTACGACAATCAACAGAGAAGCAGCAAGAAGCTACTCAAAGGGAAGGAGCCTCATTGGTAGGGCTCAGCAGGGGTGGCTGAACGCTGCTCAACTCTCCGTTTTCATGGTTTTAGCACCAAACTTTGAGGTGCGTCACTGCAGCAGCGATGTATAAGGAGGTAGGGAGGGAAATGGCAGAGTCGTGGTGCCACAAGAGCCACACGTTATCCCAGCAGCCCGGAGACCTCCTGGTCCGTGCAGAGCCGGGTGTCAGCTCCCACCGAGCACTCGCTGGCCCGTGGCCCCCCACCAGGCAGGAAAAGCCTTATGGCTAATTCTTGCTCTCCGGTGTTCCCTGGTGAAAGCGTTCCCATCCGTGCCGTTCTCCTGAACTCTTCCCACTGCACCTTGGGCACCCACCATTCCCCCCACCCCAGCCACGCTGCCGCACCAGCTATTGAAATCCTCCCTGCCTTCCCTGGGATTCCATCATCATCCTCATGATCTTTGCCGGCCCTGTGAATCCAGCACCGTCCCCTCTCCTCGCAGATTCCAGCTTTCTCGCAGCCTGAGCTTTGCTTTCCCGGGCACAGGGCACTGCCGGAGGCAGGCTCCCGTCCTCCACGGCCCCGCCGCTTCCCTCTCAGCCCGGCGCACGCCGTGGCCGCGCGGGAGATGCTCGGTGCTTCCGGCCACTGTGGCCCGTGGGACGGCGGCCAGCGAGCCGTGGCCGAGGAGGAGCACGCGTGGTTATGTTTAGCCCCGCCGCCGGCGGGCAGCGCGCCGGGAAAGTGGCGTTATCTCTTCCCACCTCCTTGTCCTCAGCTGTGCCGGAGCTAATCTCCGCTTGGCACCTGGAGCGGCAGAGCTGCCCCACGTCGTGAGCACCCAGTGTCCTTTTGTTATGATTTTGTTTATCTCCGTCACAACTTCTTCCTACAGAGCAGCTGCAGAAAAGCAGAAGAGCTGCCGCTCACCACGCTGGCCCCAGCGACGGGCAGCAGGCTGCTGGCTTTGCCACTGTCCTCAGGCACGTGCAAAATTGTTGCCCGTGCCCCAAAAGCGGGGTCACCCCTCTCTGCTGCTGGCGCACGGCTGGGGGACACCCCGGGGCGGCCGGCACACGGAGGGGTGTGCAGCGCCAGGTCACTGATGCCACGCAGTGCGGATTGCCTGCTCTCAACATCAAAGACTTGCTTCTATGCATATATGTGATTTATATCTGATTTACATGGAGATACGCAGATTCCTGTTTTGTACAAGGTCATTTCAGAGACCTCTTGGCGGGTGCTCGCCGACCCTGAGCGCACCACCCACCCCACGCTGCCCAGAGCAAATGCTGCTCTGCAGAAAAGCATCCACAGTGTGATTTGAAAACTTTACGAGACAAGAGTGTGTAGCAATTACTTAGCAGCGCACTCCTCCGGTTAATCACCAGTGACCATTTTTAGTAATAATTCCTGCAGGGCCAAGGACTGCAGGGAAACATCCGCTCCTGCCTTGCTCCTCTTCCCACCATCTGCCCCGGCTCCTCCTGGGCGCGGGATGGACGGCAGCAGGCACATAAGGTCAGTGCAGTTGGGGAAAAACACGGCCACTGAATTAGAGCAGCCGAGCCGGCAAGGAAATCCTAGCGCTAATCCCTGATCTTTCACCGACACACGGCAAAGCTCGGGCCAGCCGGCTGCCTCCCTCCTCCCCAGCCACAGCTGGAAAACACGGATAATGCTGCATTACCTTCCCTGCAGGGCTGCTGCGATTAATAGCAGCGAAGAGCTCAGAAATCCTTTGGGGAAGGGAATGGGGATGGTGGGGATTAATACCCGGCTGGATGGCCGCGGTCCCCCAGGACACACTCCTGCCTCTGACAGCACCGTGCCCCATTTTCTTTATTCTTTGCTATTTACCTTTTTTCGGGTCCTGGGTGCTGTTTAATCTCGTTTGGCAGCTATGGATTGTCTCCAAAATAATCAATGTTTGTGCATTCGTCTGCAGCGCTCAGCTGATCCCGCGGGGACGAGCGTTCAGCGCCAGCAGGAGCCTCGGGCAGAGCGTCCCCGCTCCGGCGGGGTGGTGGGAAAGTGGCGATGCTCTGCCCGAGGCTCCCGCCAGCCGAGGATCCAGCTCTGCACCACGTTTCCAAGGGGGGAATAAAATCTTCGGCGATACCCCGTAACCACTGCCAAGCCAGGGCACCGGCCCCCGGGCAGCTCTGGCTCAAATGAATTTTGGTGCCGCCAGGAAAAGGTCCGGCATCACCCTGTGAGTCAGGATGGTGCTCCCGGGGCTTTTCCCTGCGGCCTGCAGCCTCGCAACGTGCACTTGCAAGATACACCCGTGTGCGGGGACGGGGAGGCGACGTGGCCAAAGCAGGCAGAGTCAAAGCCAACCCAGAGCTGCGCAGGGGAAGTTTTTCCCAAGCTGAAAGCAGTATCAAAAAAATCCCCAGAAAAATACAGACCTGCCCTGTGTCAGAAGGAAAACACCCAGAGGTCAGCAAACTGCCAAGTTTTTCGTTTTTAAATTTCCGCTGGCAGCTGCTTTCCGCAGCCTCTTGGCATCCCAGCGAGTGAAACACCCTGCACCATCCCTGCCGCGGGAGCCAGCCCAGCGCCGGAGCCCCGGGTCCAGGCTGGGAACCCTTCCCAGGGAGACATCCGCGTGGTCTGAGCTCGGCAGGATCCGTCACGTCACCAGCTCCGCAGAGGGCAACCAAGTCATGCAAGAAACGGGTATTTAAAAAAAAAATATTATACCTGAAGCGTGAATCGTTAGCTGACTCACAGAAATATGAAACTCACTTAAGAGATGAATTAGAGCTATTAGAATACATAGGTAATTACTCATGCGAACAATGCCCTCCTCAACTCTTTAATGATTACACAAATTAGTGCATAAAATTACGTTAATAGCCCTACAAGTGCTGCTACACACGCGGGTGGGAGGGGACGGGCAGCAGGACGAGCCAGGACCCTCTCACCGCCCGTCCCGCACTGTGAGGAGCCCGCGGTGCGGGAGGGTACGTCCGGCTCCGCAGGCTGACTCACTCGCCTTCTTCAGGCACGCGGGAGAGGGATTTTAGGGAACATTCGTTACACCGGGAACTTCCTGGCATCTTTTTTTTTTTTTTTCTAAAAATTCAGCTTTCTATTTGAAATAGCTTCAACTGCGATTTGAGACAAACTGCTCTTCCGTGTGCAGGTGCAGCGAGGATTATTCTGCACTTAGCATGGTGGACTCTTTCCAAAGCTGTAGCTATTTTTAGCCTATCTAGAAATTACTGTAATTTTGCTTACAGCTAAAAACTATCTGTTATCAGGAGTAAGAAGTCTCAAGCCACGGCTAATGCGATCAATGAAGGAGTCTGCTGTTCTAAAGCAGAAGTTTCTGTTCAAAAAAACCAAAACAAACAACAAAAAAAACCCCAAACTGTGGTTTCGAGGAGAAACCACAAGTTTTCTAACCATTTCTATTTCAGCGCCGATGTCAGGCTTATTAAGTGCTCTGCTATCAGCGTGATGTGCAATTAAGGAGGAGAGCTCCCCTCCCTCCCCGCTGCGCGCCCCGAAGTGTTTGCACAATGAGGGCAGTATCGGGCTCCGCTGCCAACGGGCAGCTGCGCCGGGCGAGGGCAGGACAGAGGGGCCACACAATTGCCCTCAGTTGTACCAACAAAGCAGCACTATCGGAAGCACAGGATCGCCTGAAAAGGCAAAATTCCCCCTCCGGGAAGGGCGGAGAGCTGCTGCGGCGCGGCCGGGTGAAAAGCACAGCGGCAGCGGGGAGGTAACACTGCGGCCCCGCTTCTGTCCTCACGCTGGGAAACGGGTTTAGGAGAGGGGGTTAAGTCTGTTGCCCCCTCTGCTTTTCCATCTTCCAATTACCACCCCTCTCCGTCTTCTTCGGAGCCAACGGACCCTTGAAAACATTTTGAGTTTTGAGAACACATTCATAAAAAAGACACTCGGTGTTAAAACCCTAAAAAATACCTTTCCAGACCAAGCGGTCTGCCCGCTCGCCTGCCAGCAGAACCTGTCTCCACTCAGGTCTGTAAGACATTAAAATAAATTGAATTTTTACCCAACAGCCACAGCTGGGTGAGCGGATGGCTTGCACAGTCCGTGCCTGGAAGCCAGCATTTCTCCTGAGGGAAGTTAACCCGGCGCTGAGTCAGGTTCATTTTCATCCAAAATTCAGCCCAGGGGGGAAAGAGGTGGCACGGGGCTCCCCAGGGCCGTGCTCCCAACACCCAGCTGACTCCCACCCCCGTCACTACCAAAGTTAATGAACTCACAGACACATGGTGTAATTAAAAACTGAGAGTATGTCAGAACGCACCAACTCGTCCACTTTTCCTAGTGGTATCAAAACTGGTTTATAGCACATTTCACAGATATTAATCTAATTTCTCTCTTTCTAAAGTCCATTATGTCCATCAGAGAACATGATATTCCCCCTGAAGACGGTCAGAAATTAAAAAACAAGGCACTCGGGGAAAGCCTTGGTTCACCCGCTGAAGCGGGTGTTCCTGCTCCACCAGCTGTGCGTCTGGCTGCGAACAGTACGACGACAGAAAAGATTTTACAGGAAAAAAGGTCTAGAGGCACGAAACGCCCCAGTGCTCCGCCCTGTGAAGTTTTCTTAGAGGATCTCAAAGCGCTTTGCAAACACCAGCGGCGAAGAGCGCCGAGGTACAGGCGGGAGAGGGAAGGGAAGGGGCTGGTGGCGGCAGGCGCAAACGTGTCTGCCGCAGCGACCCGACCTCCCTCCCCTCAGCGCCGAAAACCAAAAGGAGGGAAAACTTCAGGACTGCGCCATCTCCTTTCACTTTCCAAGCGAAACGAAACCCCGTTTCCACTTGGCGGGGAGGATCAGCAGCCCTCGTGCAGAGGCGCGATGCCCACCAGGCCTTCAAGAACTCCGCGTCAGGCGCACGAAGGTGCCGCCGTCCGCAAACCCCGATGCAGAGGAACACCAGCGGTTCCTCCTCCCTTTCGCGGGGTGACGGTCCCTGTGTTGCCAACCCCTCGGAGATCATCTCTGTCGCGTTCGCTCTGATGCAAACAACCGTCGGGTATTTCCCCGCTCGCACGACGGAACCGAGAGCTGAAGCCTCGGCCCCGCAGCTCGCCGGCGCCAGGACTGAGCCTTCCTGAGCTTTAACAGCGCAGCTTGTACAGGCACTTCTGGATCTTCAACTCACCTGAACGACTCTTTAAATTAGTGCTCTAGCACTTTAATTAGCTCCTTATCAACTCAGAACTTATCAGCTCTGCCTGGACGCCCAGACTCGGATTTCAAACTGGGGGCTCTGACCCCTTCACCTACTGGGGTCCCGGCCTCCCTCGCTCGCCCTCCCCCGTGACATTCACTTTCCTTCCACACCCGTGCAGGCAGAGGACGATCCTCTCCAGATACCGCTTCAGTTCACACCAAACCCTTTACCCGAGCACACGCGTCACCTTTGCTTTAAAACTGCTCCCATTTCATTTTTCTTGAGCACAGGAACTGATCAACACCCAGAAGGGTTTGGGGTTTTTTGGGCCAAACTTCCCCTCGCTTCAACAGTACGTACCTGCCCCCTCCGCTCCTTTCCCACACCCTGACAAACGAAATTCTCCAGAGCTGCCCCATTTTTGCACTCCCCCCACAGCTCTTCCCACCCGGCACCATCCCACAGCCACTTGAGTACCTCAGTCTGTTCTGTGCTAACACAGCTTTTACCCCCCTAAATACAGCGCTTTGCTAGCACGATTTCATCATTTCTGGAAAAAAAAAATACATCCCGTACAAATCTTTGGCAATATTCTGCAGGGAAACGACGTTCTGTAACAAACCACCACCTCTGTCACGACACGCAGCAGCTTTATGCACGCCAGTGTGCCACGCTTAAACCCCAGATCTGCTAATCCTGCCCCAAACACAAATCCCGTCATACAATAAAGCAATTTTCCTGCCCTGCTCCATAGGGGACACTACATTGCCCAGGAAGGTGGGGGTGAGAGCACTCTGAAATTACCATCACAGGCAAAACAGACTTGACCTGGGGAAAATTAATATCAATCAAATCAGAGAAGGGTAATGAGAAATAAAACCAAATCTTAAAACACCTTCCCCCCACCCCTCCCTTCTTCCTAGGCTAAGCTTTGCTCCCCATTTCCCTCCCTGGCAGCGGCGCAGGGGATGGGGGTTGTGGTGAGTCCATCACCCGTTGTCTCTGCCGCTCCTTCCTCCTCAGGACTCCTCATCCTCCTCCCCTGCCCCAGCGTGGGCTCCCTCCCACAGCAGACAGCCCCCCAGCACCTTCTCCCACGTGGGTCCTTCCCATGGGCTGCAGCTCTTCCCGAACTGCTCCAGCGTGGGGTCCCAAGTCCTGCCAGGAACCTGCCCCAGCGCAGGCTCTGCTCTCCACGGGGTCACAGCCCCCTTGGGGCACCCACTTGCTCCGGCCTGGGGTTGCCCGTGGCCCCCCATGGGCGCAGGGCAGAGCCTGCCCTCTCCCCACGGGCTGAGGGGGGGTCTCCCCTCCTCCTCCACCGCCGCAGAGCTGTTCCTCTCACACACTCTCAAGCTTTTTCTCCCCCTTCTTAACTCAGAGGCGCTGTCGTTGTCTGGGCTCGCTCCCTCGGACATGGAAGCTCCCAGCAGCTTCTCAAAGCCACCCCTGCAGCCCCCCAGCACCCTAACTTCGCCTCGCCCACCCAGCACACCTGAACATTAATCCACACACACCCCTGGAGCCACCAGTCCCACCACACAGAAACACCATTCCGTGCCGACACCGCGCTCCTTAATTAACTGTCAATTAAACCTGCACAGTAATAAGCGACACTGTTTCACTGGACAACTGCAGGAAGAGCCACGTTCCTACCAAGCCACGAGAATATCCAACCCCGGGCACGGGCCCGCGACTCCGCAGCACCAGCACCGAGGACTCAGTGACCCGCCGCTAAGAACCCGGCTCCTCCACATGCCACATCGTTACTCGCCGCATCCCACCACGACGCGCAGGTTTAGACCCCCCCAACCCAGTTCTACCCATCTTTGAGAGGACTGGGGGGAGCGCCGAGCTGCTTTAGCTCACGTTTTCCCTCCGCCCTCTCCTCAGCGGAGTAGCGTTAGCAACAACATTAATATTAAACCATCCTCTTTCAAGCAGTGAGAGTTCTTTTTTTTCCCCTACTCACATAATAAATTCCACCCATTTCCCAGGGAACTGATCCTTTATTTAGGAGAAGCTCAAACATCAACGCTTCCTGCGAAACACTACGTCTCTGTTGAACACAAAAGCCTTTTGTCTGCAAACTTGCGATTTAACAACGCCGCAGTGGCACGCAAGGACTAAGACTCTTAGCAACAAATGATGACAACCATGCACGTTTTTTTTAAAAATTTTATTTGTCAAAGAAAAAAGGCAATAGCCAATTGAAAACCTACTTAATCTTTAACTCCAATTTTTGTCTTTAAATTTAGAGAAATGACTTATTTACTTTTTTTTTTTTAAACAAACCCCCCTTTTTCCCCTTTAACGTTTACCATCTACTCGTGCTGAATCCTTCCAAGGAGATTGCTCCAGCGTACCTCTCCAGGTCCTCGCTTTGCTCCTTTTACCAAAAAAATGAAAAACTCCATCGTGCATCTTAAGGGCTCCAATCGTCAAAAATAGGAAAAAAAATCTTTGGAATAGCCAATTGAGTTGAATAAAAAAAAATCCACACGAATGCGGTTTGGTTGGGGCAGGAATCCACTCCTATGTTCCTGGTAATTTGATCCCGCTCCATGAATCCTTGTAATTCAGCCTCCCTATCCTATCCACATTATGATTTGAATCCAATGATCCAGCTCCAAGGATTGGGATCCAGTGAGCCCTCTCCAATCCAAACCTTTATAACCAGCAAAACCAAAAAAGAGGAGGCAAAAAGTTAGATACTGTAATGAAAAAATAGGATTCTGGGGAATGATCAGTTATGTTTGCCATCAATTAATACAGATGTACATTAATAACTATCAATTCCCCAAAACAAACTTTTGAATGGTGATGCTCAGATAATTTTTAGAAATGTTAATTACCATTTGGAGGAAAACATTGTAATATTTACAATATGTCAACTGAAAATGCCAACATACTCATTGCTCGTACGGTGGTGCGCTACAGGTTTTGTGGTTGCAAAAAATGTTTATGAAACTGGAAAAGCTTACAGCTAAAGCTATCCACCTACTGTCTGTCTGAACTACAGCTAGCACTCCCAGCTGGAAGGTAACAAAATTAACTAACCAGAGTTTTCAAACATATCGGTGAGTCAACTGTGAATTAGTCTGAGGGGGCAGGGCTGAGACTTAAGAAATTACTCCTAACTAGGTTTCCTATTTTTGCTGTCATTCTGATACTTAAAAAAATGAAATAGCAACGCTGTATCAGTCACACAGAGGACATGCAGATTTTAGCAGTATTGATATTATACTCTGATTTAAACATACCCTTGATCTACTACAAGTGTACAAATACTACATAACATTAACACTTGTAACCAAATGCTGCATGACAAAGTAAACCAATACTCCCACCCCCGTCCCAGTTTATTCCTTTAAAAAACTAGAATGGAATAAAGAATTACAAAAGCAAGTATTTAGCCACAATTGCCCCCCAAAAAAAAAAGTTTTAAAGAAAAGAGCAATTGCAGTCTGCGGTAACTAGAACATGCCTGAAGTGACACGTAGGTGCACGTACTCAATTAACCTGTCTCTCAGTATAAGGTCAATACTGCCAAGTTCATCTGTGACAATAGCACTTGGAGTCATACCATTGCCTCCATTATTGATCTGATCCTCCTCAATCCTCCTTTTGACAATCCTAAAATGATTGACATGTGCTCCACAATCCTTTAATCCAAAGCATTCTTAATCCATCTCTTCAGATATGTCTACAGAAAGACACACGAAAAGGCAAGATAAAATATAAGATCCCCCAGAAGAGACAAGTTAGCCACAAACATCCCAACATCCCCAGCTCGTATAAACCATAGCTGAACACTGAGACATTTACACAGCAATACCACAGTTCGAAGAATGTTGGTATTTAACTAGAACTAAATCGAAACAATCCTGACTGACATCAATTAAAATACAATTTACCAAAGACATGAGGGGAATGTTGATGTTAAGGAGCAAATACCCACTAGGGATTTTACACAAGAATGCAATTCAACACTTCAGCCAATTTGAATAAAACAGTTTGAATTTAAAAAAAAAAATGAAAGACTGTACTAAGTAAAGGAAAACTGTGTACAACATGGGGTTCTACAAAAAGATCAGAGCTAGTGATCATTTATGTACGAGATCGGGATCTGCTGTGGCGGGGAGAGTAGCGTGGAGATCCTCTGCTTCTTCTTGGGGAATAACTGCGGCTTCTGCTGTTGCTTCGACTACGGCTTCTGCTACGACTACGGCTGCGTGACCGAGATCTTCCATAGCTTGGACTTCTTGGGCCATCAACTTTAACACGGATGTAGGCAGTTTCTCCCTATTGAATAGACAGAACTTTCGATTGAAAAGTCTAGGCTTTAGGGCCATCTTTTTAGGCATGCTGACAGACTGAAGATAGCGTTCACTACAGCACGGAAATAGACATCAAAGCTTTAAAATCTATCTCCTGACAAACTGACCACCAACTTATTTAGCTGCTTTGTATATACACAGTGAACACCACACGTTCCTTACCTTCAAATCCTACTGTTAAGCCCCTTGTATCCAATTCTGGCCAAAGAAAGTAAGCGTGAAACCTACCTCATGAGATCTAAATTTAGTGTTATCCAGTTTTCGCACAGCGTAGGTCATATCTTCCTTCCGTACAAACTCCACGACACCAGTGCCATCTCGGAAAACATCAGCATAACATACATCACCTGCTTCACGCATGTGATCCTTTAAATCCTGCCAACTTCCGCTTGGAGGCAGCCCTATGTAAAAAGCAAGACGTTACTTTAAAACTGGATTATATTCTCACCTCCTGTAGCTAGAGCATCCGCTCGCAGCAAACAAAAGACTATTTAGTGAGCAGAGCGGCTGCCTCGAGGAGCTGCTCGCATCCAGCATTCCTCCCAGGCTACGCGAGGCAATGCTTTTTAAGAAACAATTCGGAGCCGCATGCCCCCCCTTCGCTGGGAAGCTTGCCTGGAGGACCCCGGGGGAACAACTTGGGCTAAAAAAAGAGAGGAATGACTCACCCGAGACGATCACTCTGTACTCCGAGCGCCGGGACGGGGGGCCGTACCTGCCCCGGGGGGCTCCACCCCCACCGCCGCCGCCACCGCCTCTGCCGGTGCCCCGGCCGCTCCGAGGAAACTCCACGCGGAGGCGATACCCATCGTAATCGTAGCCGTCCCGCCCGTAGACGGCGTCCTCCGCGTCCCTGCGAGACGGGACGGGGCGGTGAGGGCGGCCTCCCGCCCGCCCGCCCCCCCCCTCCCCACGCCGCGCCCTGCCCACGCACCGCCCCCCCGCCTTTGTTCCCGCTTCCCGCCGGCCCCACCCCGCGCCGCCCGCCCGCCCGCCGCCCCCCTCCCCGGGCCCCCGGCAGCGGGGCCGCCGCCCGCAAGGGCCCGGGAGCCCGTTAGCGCGGTTTGCGGACGCCGATACACGGGTGGGGAGGGGGAGCTCCCGGGCGGCTGCCCCCGCCGCAGGCCCGGGGGCTGTGTGGGGGCACACGGAGACCACACAGGCCGCGGCGGGGCCCAAGCCCCACGTCTCTCAGGGGAGCACCCAAGGGTGGGGGGGGGAGGTGGGGGGTCTCACCTGGGGTCCTCAAACTCGACGAAGGCGAAGGGCGGGCCCCCGCGGCGGTTCTTGAGGTCGATGTCGCGGATGGCCCCGTACTTGTAGAAGACGTCCTCGATGTCCTTGGTACGGATGTCGGGGGGCAGGTTCCCCACGTAGATGCGGCAGTCGTTGTTGCCGGCTGGGCCGCGGATCACGCCCCCTCCGGACATGGCAAGGTCAGCAATGGCTGCGGCGGTGGAGGGCCGGAGCACGGAGAGCGGGCGGGCGAGCGGGCGCGGGGCCGAGCCGAGCACAGGGGAGCGCACACACCACCTCCCCCAACAACCGCTTCAAAATGGCGACCGCAGCTCCCCTCGCGCTCCTACTGCGCGCAGCGATTTCACCCCGGGACGCAGCACCGCTCGCGCTGGCGGCAAACGAGGCGGCGCCCGCGTCTTCCGCCGCGCCCTCACTCCTCCGTGCTGCGCATGCGCAGGCTCGGGGAAAAGTAGTTCCCCGGTTGTCGCCCCTTGGCAGCTCCACCGAAGAAGCCGAGCCCGTGGCTGGCAGTGCAGCTCCGGAGCGCGAGGGTGCAGCGAGCTCAGCTCTCCCTCAGAAAACCCCCCCTGCTCGCGGTGGGGGAAGAACGCAATCCCCGGCCGCGGGTCTTACGGCGGCAGGCCGTGTGACGTCACGTCCGGTGCGGCGTCCGCGCCAAGAAGGCCCGGCCGGGGCAGGGGAGGGTGTATCCCACAATGCATCGCGGCGGCGGGGGCGCTTGGCGCCAAGGCGGGGGGCGTGTCCCACAATGCACCGCGCGGAGGTTGGGGCGGGGGCGCGCGGTGGCGGCCGCGGGGGACGGCGGCGGGGGCGCGGAGCGGGTCCCTCCGCTGTGGGCAGGAGGGCAGCGGCCGCACCCGGGACGCGGTTACGGCTCTGTCGGGTTGGGCCGTGCTTAGGTGGTGGGGAAAAAGGCTCTGCCCGTTGCCCGGGCGGGAAGACCGGGGCGGGCTGGGACCGGCTTGGCCACGCTGAGGTAAAATGGCTGCCCTGAGGGCACAGGGAGGTGAATCCAGGCCTGGCCCACTGCTCAGCCAGCATTAAACTTAAGTTTTAGGGCTGTTGCGTTTTGTTGTTTGTTTTTTTTTTCCCCCCCTAGCACTGTGCTTTCCCATTTCAGAACACTCTATCATGGTTCTTAGGGGCTCTTATATTGAACTAATCTCATGCTCTGCTCTGGAAGAACACTCCAATCTACTTTGCAGGCTGAGCACGATGACTTTGGACAGAACAAACCTTAATGTACTTTATTTTGTGTCTGCGTAAGTTCATAGAAGTGGCGGAACAAGAAATCATTTGAGATTGAGGCAAAGTCACATCTCAAGTGGACGCGCAGATGAAAACGTCGTGTCCTGAGAGCTGTGTGCTCCTGCAGAAGCGCATGTTCTGTGGTGCATCTGCGGAGGAATACACCAGAAATGAGTACAAAAGAGGGCAGGAGAGGATTTCTTGCGGAAGAAGCAAGAAAATTATATAACCACATTATGTTAGCAAGATTATAGTTTAAATAAAGTCACTTTAAAACACCAGTGTGGTAGTCTAGTTTGTCACAAAGCCCAAAAGCCGCGTTAAGGCAGTAAATGGAGGTTTCGATGGACAAACGGCTGCAGCACGCCCCAAACCCTTGGAGCAGCGACCCGCCTCGCCCTCACCCAGCGCCGCTCGTTCCTCTGCTCGCGCCTCGCTGCTTGGCGTTTGGGTCAAAAATGGCTTTTGAAGTGCTGATTTTTTTTGTCTGATTCGCAAGATAGAACAGAGGGATGCTGCTAAAAATGTTTGAAATCGTTGTACTTTCGCAATCTGGATGCCTCTCGTTTATCCCTTGGTATCTTTTGTATCGGCACAAGCGAACCCACGTGGTGCCGGAAGGGTTGAGTCACTGTAACCACCGTGATGGGGTTGAAGCAGTATCTGAGTGTGTAGAAAAACCCTTTAGGCTCCTAATTTAATTAAGGGATTTTGAAATAGGTGTCGTGCCTCTTCAGTGGAGTCTGTTGTTCATACTTCATTTTTCATGTGTTAATTAAAAAAGCATATTCCTCTAGAAAAACAGCAATCCTGATGACACAATTAGAAAAATATTATCAGTAGAACATCATAACATGGTTGACTGTTATAAATGCCTTTCGTTTTTCTCTCGTGTAGGTGAAAGTACAGCAATGTGCTCTGCTCTAGTGATTTTTAACATTGGTAATATCTATGTTAGATTGCTAGTGGTTTAAATAAAACTGCTATTAATCACTGAAAGGTGTTATGAGAAAGCTCATCTTCAGAAGTGGTGGTTCGTAAAGTATAAACTACCGAGTGTCTAGGGATTTTGTACATCTTTAAAAGAGTATTATGGTTTTGTTTGTAGTGGAGGACGAACTGGCGAGAGGGTGCCTGCAGTGCCCCTGTGGTTCTGGCGCTGATCTATACGACTTTGGTGGGTGCTTTTGAGTAAATACATTTTTTGAACCAGCACAATTTAACAAGTTAATTCAGTTATTTGCCAGCTCAGTAGAAATACTTGTTGCATACAAAAAAAAAAAAAAAAAGAGAACAACTACCCTCCCCACAAAAAAACAAATCTCAAACACGCTGAATATGCTTTTCCCAGGTGTAGGGAAGGCTCCATCCTTTGCCAAGAAATGAGTCTTTATTTTGAAAATCTTATTAAACTGCTGAAAGTTATTCTTAAAGGCATCATAAAATAATGGTGAGTCTGCCTGGTTTGCGAAAACCCTATTGCGTAGTTTCTTTTGTGTGTTAATAATCCTCATAACTGCATTAAATGATTGCCTTAATTACCTTAATGAAGTGTCTCTTTATAGAAATATTGAATGTTTTCTTCCTCATTATCTTTTTTAGCTCTGTGTTATCAGCGGAGTGCTTAAAACAGTTGGATGAGCTGCAGAACATTTATTTGCTTTGTCAGAGTCGCTTTTGGCTTTCTGGCAAAATGTATATGTGGAGAATCATTAAAAATTAATTATGTAGAAAATAAATTAATAGGAAGGAAATGGCAAATAATCTTGCTAAAAAAAAGCAGCACGTCCGAGCTGGCTGGGGTGGGCAGCAGCTCTGCGTGCTGCCTCGCGTCACCTCCACCACGCGCCTGGCTCCGTTAGCCAGAACCCGGTTTCCCTAAGCCTTAGCACGGTACGATCCAGCTGGGATTAGTCTTGACTAATCTTACTTTGTTGCAAAATAGCAGTTCATCAAAGCTCAGATTGTTTGGAAGAAAAGGGTCATTTTTAAACCGGTGTCTTAAATTGTAATTTTTGGGGGGAGCTAAGCTTTGAATTGTCCAAACTTGCCGTTTCCCTCCCATAACAGTCATCCTGAATACGCTGCTGGAGCAGTTTCTTTTGGCATTTCAGCAGTAACACGAAACTGCACAGATAGTGTCTTTGGAGCTTGAAATATAAAGTTATTTGCGGGGCCTTCGATTTTTAACTAGTGCCTCAATAAAGTTATTAATTTTCATGTAGAAAAAAGATGCAAAAATACAGTCTGTGATTTTTTTCAGAGAAACTCTGAGTACATTGATAAGACAAGGAAGGTGTGTGCAAGTTTGAAAATATTTCCCGTAAAAGTGGATGGTGGCAGAGCTCGTTTCATTTATGCAGATTTATGTGTAAGGAAAAAGATTTCATATGCACATGCAGACACAACCCACAACATGCTCTGACAGTGTGACTTTTTCCCGAAAGCAGCCTGAAAGGACACACACAGGTAGAGATTTAAAGAAAAGCCACCCAGAAGAGCAGGCTGCATCGACGGGTGTTTTCCACAGATAACACCACACAAATCAAATCACGCCTGGAAGGCGTTGCGAAAATGCTCATTTTTAGAAATTCTGAAACAGTGCTCTTTTTTCTTCATTAGAGCAGCTACATCATCACAGCTGTTAAGCACGGTGCGCTCGGCGGAGCCGTGATCGTAAGGGCCCCGGAGCCGACGGGCGGGACCCTCCGGTGCGGGACCATGAGCCGCCTCAGCACCCCAGGCTGGCTGGAGGGGCACAAGGAAGCAGAATCTAGTTGAATTAAATGTCGTTATTTGTCTTGCTAATAGCAATTAAGGGTGAATTTAAAAAAAAAAAAAATCAGGGGTTTTGATGTGATTTCTGCTGTCTTGGTTTTATGTTACTCTGATTTTCAGCGCCTGGTTTCACCTTTGATTCCCACGTGCCAGCGCACCACGTCGAGGGTGGGGAGGGGAAGAGGCAGCAGTCAGTACAGACTGAAAAGTTTAAATGAGCCCCCCCAGTTTGTTTTAATTCATTTCTTTTCCTGGAAAAACATTCAGACAGGGGTCTGCGGGCTCCTTCTGCCCGCTCTCCGCTGCTCCCTGCTTCCCGCCATCACTGGGTATCACCGGCCGGTTTCGCTGCTGTTCCCTCTCCCCTCCTGGCAGCACCCTCCAGAGCCTGATGTGGACGGAGGAAAGTGAATGCAAACTGTTAATGAAAATAAACCTGCTAAGGAATAAAGAAGCAAAAAGGAGTGGAGCCGTTTGGGTTGCTCGTTTCAGAAAGATCCTCGTGGTTGGGCAGAGACTGGCCAGTGAGGGTTTCCCCTGCAACCGCTCCTTCGCTCCTTTTTCTTTTGCTATTTTTATTTCTCTGTGCATTTCCTTGGAGCGGCCTCCTGTCCCCTTGACGCCTTCCCACGCCTCAGGCGTGCAGCATACGGCTGGCTGCGCCGGGATCCGCCGAGGAGCCGCTGCCGTAGTGCAGGCCGGTGGCATGACACCGGCGCCGGGAGCTCACCGGCCCCGCTCGGCACCTCCTTTCCCACCGCTTGTGCTTCATCTCGGAGCGAACGGTGCCATCCTGGCACAGGGAACCGAAACAGCAGTGACAGAACACCGGGGAGGTGACACCGAGTGAGCCAGGCCCTGTGAGGAGAGCCCTGTGCTGCAGGGCTTATTAAACCAGCAGCATTTTGCACGTGTCCATTAAAAGTATCGACAGAGTCTTATTCGGTGTGTGGCACCTGTCACCGTCCCCACCAGGAACCGCCGTGCCGCGGCACAGTGGCAAGAGCTCTGCATTTAAACATCCTGGGGGACGTCTTCGTGGCGGCTGTGCCACCGAGCTGAGCCTCAGGAGCGTGGGTAGAGCTGAATCTTTTTGTTCTCCAGAAATAACCCCAATTTGCTAGGCCTCACTGGTTTTTAAAAGGAGGTTTTCCATTAGCTTTCCATCGGAGAGCTGCTGGCAGCGCTGCCGACATCCCCGCTCCCTCTGAAAAGAGACAACAGGATGTGACGCCCGTGGCGTCAATGCAGGCTCGCTGATTTTTTTAATACAAGGAAATAGAATGAGTGAGAAATGCATTAAAATCTGTTACAAGCAGAATATTTTTAAATACAAATAAAGTTTTAGCAACTGTTTCATTGACATGTGTAACTTTACGTAAATACGTGAGAAAGGTGAGGGATTGTGAGAACAGCTTGAATACAAGAAGTCACGCAGAGCAAGGTAGGAGTGACACCCAGCCATATATTTTTACTGTCTGAGCTCAATGAAAGGCAAACAAACGAGGAAAGATAAACTAGATGTTTACAAAAGGCCTGGGGTGGGAGCAGTTGCCAAGTTCCTCAGCAGTTTGCTGAGCCCAGTGCCCCGGCTAAAAGGCCTATTTCTGTTCCCCCTGGAAATCCTGTTTCATGGCATTTTAGTCTCCAGATGTTCCCCATTTAGGAAACCTCACAGTTCATATCCCAGTCATACTTAAAGGTGAAAGGTGCTTTTAATTTAGCAAGTCAAAATATGTTGTCAGAAATTAGGAGTGGAAACACCCCGGCTATCTTCTACCGGCAGCAGCTGTCCTTCACTGCTGCGCGGCGCAAAGCGAAATGGGACAGTTTCCAATTCTTGTATGGTACCTGACTTAATGGCACCATGGTAGCCCAACTAAAATATGAAATACAAAGAAGAAACCTGATTTTTTTCTTTTTCCTAATACGTCTTTTAGGTGCAGTTGCTTGAGG
The DNA here is from genome assembly GCF_031877795.1 of Strix aluco. Classification (NCBI taxonomy): domain Eukaryota; kingdom Metazoa; phylum Chordata; class Aves; order Strigiformes; family Strigidae; genus Strix; species Strix aluco. The sequence goes on along the minus strand of NC_133949.1, from coordinate 14,954,036 downwards.
ATATAGTAAATGAGAATAGCAGATCATTGCATTTTAGAGGCAGCACCCAAGCATGAACATCAGATATTATTTTGATAGTTTCCCAGGAAGCAAATTAACATTTTCATACTCTGAAGTACCACACATGAGAAAGAAAGGCTCAAAGGAGAGTGAATTTCACGGGATGAGGAGCTCTGGGAGAGCTGGGCTGGCGAGGGCAGGGAGCCACAGTACCAGGAAAAGCCGCGTTTCCTCCATGGGAACCAGTTAACTGTAAACCCAACGCTTTCAATAATGTTGTGGCGTATCAGAGGATTTTACTGCTTCCTTCATTTGCCTTTCTGTAAGAGATTTTCATGAGATGTGCACCACTTTGTGTTTAAAGAGACACGGTGGGTGTTTTGTAATGGGAACTGGATTTACAGAGTTCATCCTCTGCAGCGCTGCTGGGAACTGCGAAAGAAGCCGGTGGGGAGGTGGGACACAACGAGGCAAAGCCCTTCCAGAGCAAACCAGTAAAACACTCTGTGCCAAGCTCCTTCCCACTCCAGCCCGCGTTTCTCCTCCTCGTGGCAGGCCTGTCCCAAGCCCAGCACATGTTAGTGTTGCCTTCGGTGGGGCTTTGCTGGCTCCCGGGGCTGCCACCACCAAGCACGGGTGTTCTCCACCGACATGGGGAGCACGGGGCTGCAGCTGGAATCTGCTTTCTGTCTGAAGAGGCGGTGATGCATCGCCGGGCTGTGCGCACACACACACACACACACACACACACGCTGCTTCAACGTCCATCCGATTTCCATTACGGCCCGTGTGGCTGCAGCTCTTTGCCCAGGGCCAGCCTCTGCGAGGCTTTTTTGCTGTTAACAGCAGAGGAAGAAAGAAAAATAAATGTGTGCTGCCGGTCCTAGGGGCGAACATAAAGCAGTGCCTCCATATACTTTTGTTTGCTCTGAGAGCATCAAAGACGTCAGTATATTTCTTCTTCTAGGGCTTTTGTTTGGTTTATTATTCCCCTTTTTATTCCTCCTCATCCTCCTGGGCAGAGGGCAGCTTTGCTCCCTAACCAATTGCTTGCCTGTTTGGAGTTAATCATAAGCTGAGCACTGTGATGGACTGGGGCTGAAGTCCCCCCTGATCACTGGTGGGACTGGGCTGAACTGGAAATGCACCTTCCAGACACTCACGTTGGTGGTTTACACCGAGGGCACAGGTTTGGGTGCTCTGGCAGCCGCATGGGAGCCTGGAGGAACTCGCTGGCTTCTTGGTGCTCCACAGCAAAGACAGACATGTTCGATGCCACATGGGCTCGTGTGGAGCCCAGCTCGGAGGCAGAGCCGTCTGAGGCCACCGAGGGCTGTTTCCAAGGACACATGTTGTCTGTGCAGAGGTTTGCTCTCCTCCCACGGATATTTCTTTGCTGTGGGACCTAAGCAGCTATTACACTCCCTTAAAATTACCCACCACCTTTGCAAACTTTGGCAATGTATATTTTGTTTGCTAGAAACCTCTACTCTTTCCTTGCCATGAAGTGCATTCCTGACACCTCCTCCTCGTATCGCCACGAATAACCAGCACCCCTCAGACCGGGGATGTGGCTAGATCCTGCCCAGTAATTCCCACCCTGGGAATTCCAGACCGGCAGGTTTGTGGCAGGAGATGAGCCACGTCCAAAGGGTGGTGGGATCGGAGTCACTCCGGTTTAGCATCGCTTATTTTCCTGGCACGTGCTGGAGGTGGATACAGGCTGTGCTCCGCTCTGTCTCCCTGGTCCTGCCCTCGTGCCCTCCCTGAGCCTTCGGGTTGCTGCTGGCGAGACGCCGGGCTGTGAGCAGAGCTCTGCGTGAGGACAACCTTTCCCCCGCCGTATTTCCAAGACAGATTAAGCAGTAGGCAGAGTAGCCTTAAGCATTCCTCTAATTAAAACAAAATCCCTCGTGGCCTCTTATATAGAGAGATACTACAGACTTAAGGGATGTACAAAATGTATATTTATTGATTGGATCAACTGTTGCAGCTCCTTCCATAGAGTTCAGAGAGAGCATTGACAGACGACTGACCAGGTTGGCCAGGAGGGCAGGGGAGGGGGGTTTGGCCGGTGCTTTCATGGCAAGACTGTGAATACCTGCCTGGTATATATACATATATACATTTATATATGTAGCTAGGCATCACCCCCAGCGCCCATCCTGGGAGCCCCTCGTTTCTGGTCCTGCTTCGCCGGGCTGGTGCTGGCTCTGGCGTGGGACGCGCTGCCGACGCCGGACTCCCACCACCGCCCATTCGCTGGCTGTGGGTTTGCAGAGTTGCGCCCATGGCGGGTTGTTTCTGGCTGCTTTGCTTCTGCATCCACTGGCAATGGCCAGTTCTTTTTTGATTGCAGGAATGCGAGATCATTTCTGGTAAAGCCTCGGTAGTGATTGAGGGTCATGGTTTTCAGTGAGAAACAACCACTCGAAAGCTTTTGCAGGCTGAGATTTTGTGCTTAGCAAGTTGCTTCACCACAGTCTGAACCCCAAGAAATGTGAGCGTGCAGTGGAAATGTCTGCAGGCCTGGATTAAAACGGTGCTGGCAGATGATGCTGCAACTTCCACAACGTAAACATTACAGAAAAACAGTGTAAATACGGGGGATTCTATTTTTTTTCCTCATTTTTTCCCTCACGCAGGCCAGGGACTGCTAGAGCTTAAATAAATCACTGCAGAAGTGAGACCGACCTAAATCATTTTACACAGTGGAGACCTTGTCTCCTGCTTTTGGAGCTTCTTGTATTTATGCTGTGCCAGAACAGAGTTGAAGTTGTCTGTACAGCAGTAGCTGCTTCCTACGCCCCAGGGAGCTCGGGGGAAGGTGTGAGATCGGCTCGCGTGTGGCAGCAAGGCTGCTGGGGAGACAAAACCACCAGCTCGCGCGTGCCGGGGGACCAGCGGGTATTTTTGGTGCCATGCTTGGCGCTGGCAGGTTTCTGTGCAGGGCTGCCGCTCTGCCGGGCTCTGCTTGCAGCCGGTGGGGTCATGCGTGAGTGCCTGATTAATTCATGCATAAGTGCCTAATGAGTGAATGCAGAAGCGCCCAGTTAATATACATTTGAGCACCCAACGAGTTCATGCATGAGCACCCAATTAGTGCATGCATCAGCACCTAATTAGTTTATGCATGAGTGCCCGGGAGGTGCCTGAGTACCACCGAAAAGGTCCTGCATGAGCATGCCACGACCCTGCCCACGGATTCACAATTAGTTCACGCACGAGTGCAGGATCAGTCCACGCATGAATGCCCAGTTAGTGGATGCATGAATGCCTAATTACTGTACACATGAGCCCCTAATTAGTGCATGCATGAGCACCCAAGTAGTTCACGCATGAGCGCCTGGTTATTTTGCATATGAATGCCCAATTAGCGCATGCATGACTGCTCAATTATTTCATGCATGAGCACCAGGTGATTTACATGTGATTTCCCAGTTGGTTCACCCCTGAGCACCCAGCGTGTTCCTGGAGCCGGGACTCCCCTGGGGATGGCAGCTGACCCACAGTAGGGAAGGAAGGAGCGTGGCAGGGTGGAGGAAAGGCCGAGAGCGACGCAGGGACGTGGGTTTCCCCCCGACCCTGCAGCCAGCCCAAAGCAACCTGGCACCCCTTGGCACCCCTGAGCTCTTCTGAGAGCAGCGCAGTGCTCTGCTCCACCACAAAACCCAACCCTGGCCTGTGCTGTGGCTCACGGGAGGGTGGAGTGGGTGATCACAACAGCCCTTCCAGCCCTATACACGTCGGAAGCCTTTGATGTGCAGGCAGGGCCCCTTGCAGCTAAGCCAGGTTGGGTTTAGGGCTTGTGCTGGAGCACGCAGCCCAAATGAGAGGGAAGACAGAAAAGAAAAAATGGAGAAACTCAAGGGAAGAAGTCGAATGAACTCTCATCCTCGACCCGGCCCTGCAAGCATGCTGAGTCCGTGTCCCCAAACCCCTCTGCCCACTGCGGGAGCGAAGCCTCAAGGCACGGTCACACAGCATGGGGCTTCGACGTGAGCTTTCCGTTGGTGTTTATGTTGTCTCTAAACCCATTTTTCACTTCGGGAGAGATCAGATGAAAGGGAGTTCCCAGCGCTCGGTGCATCCAGCTGGGCTGGGAGCCTGGGCTGGGGCGCTGGGAGCTGTGAGCAGTGGGCTGGCCGGCTCAGCCCGGCTGGGCTGCGTCACCCCTCGTCCCTCGGCACGTTGTTATTGTTCCTGCGCTAATATGACCCCGCCGGGATTCCAGAGAGATGTTTTTATTTATGGATCCTGCATGGACTGCACACCGCAAGTCACTTGCAAAAACTTGCAGCAGGCAGATGACCTGAATACATATTAATAAGGCTCACAAGTCGTTTAGTATTAGTTTTTTCTATCACGCTTGCAGGATGGCAAGGAACGCACTACCTCCTGGAAAGCAATGTTTAGACAAAAAACCGTCTATAGCCTGTCACATTTTTAAGCCCGTTTGCCTTGGAGATAAGCCCAGGCTGCCCTGCCACGGTGCTGTGCTGCGGCTGCCGCCGCTCCGGGACAGACCCAGGGGAGACGAGGAGCGACAGCTCCAGCTGCAGCCACAAAAGGGCTGTGCTGCTTTGGGGACAGGGTGTTGCGTGGCCGGAGGCCGCGTTTGGGGGTTTCAGAGCCTGAAGGGGTGTTTGACACAGTTCTGGGTGGTTCTTCTGATGAAGGAGCGTTTCTCCCTGGGCAGGACCCTCTGCACCTGCTGCCCCGCTGCTCCCAGCAGCATTATCGGGTAGTGACCCCCTTTCCCAGATGGGGAACCTGGGGGACAGTCCCAGGTCTGGTATTTGTGTGCTCCGGTCCCACTCTGGACTGAAAGCCTTTGCGGATCAGGCGTGGGGACGAGGTGCTCAGAGCACAAGGCCCAGGGAGAACCTGCTTCCCGTTCCCCGAGGGATGTGAGAGTAACCCATGGGGGACAGAAATGTGCCCAGACTGGATCTGTGCAGTGAAGAGGATAGCAGGTAATGAAAATGCTTTATCGTCCCAAATTTGTGAATAATAAACTGGGGGACTTGGGGTCTGATACTGATGTTAACGGACTGCTTACGGCGATCAAACCCTCCGCATCAGCGGTGGCGGCTCCCCGCTGGAGTTTTAGAGCATTTCCTTTTATAGGGCATTTTCTTTTTTCCCCGGGATTTATTCAGGTTCTATAGCAGGGATTCAGGGAGATAATAACGTACATTAACCAGGGCGCTGAAAACTGCTTCGCAAACAAGATTGATCAAAGCAGCCCAGGACTGATAGCAAACCCTCCGTAATGCAGTTTGTAAAACACTTGCCAAAACAATGGACTCCTGGTAAAAAATATCTCGTTGGGCAGCCTCGGGGGGGGCTGCGGGCAGTGAGGGCCCCGGCTCCAGCGGCCGGAAAGCTGGCGGCTGGCGACTGCGGTGATGAGCAGGGGCCAAATCTGGCCCCTCCTCGCTCCACAGTGGGGGCCAGGTCTTGGTGCTGAGGTGTAAGTGCCAGGGGGGAGCCACCAGCCGTGGTGGGGGGAGGTTTTTGGGGTGCCTGGCTACGTGTGGATCCATCCCCCCAGTCAGCGCTCACCATCCCGTGGGTGCCTCGTGGACAGGCTGTCACTTGCCGGGGAGAACAATGAGTGTTGCAAGGGGTCGGACTCTGCAAAGCTTTTTCCCGGCGGGGGTCAAGCTGCTGGCAGTGCCTCCCTCTCACTCTTCCATCTCATTTCTGTGCAGCTGCTTTGCGGCGTGTCTCTGCAAGGAGATCGGGAGCTGCCGGCTCTTTGCTCGATGCATCAGCCACGGGAGGATGATTATTGGTGACTGCAATGTCACTAGATGAGGAAGAGGAGCCACGGTCGCCCCGGCTGCGACGTTCGCGCTCCCCCCGCAGCAGGCAGGACCTGGCAGAGGGGGTTTGTGTCGATATGATGAGGTGGCCAAATCCCGGGTGTTCCTGCCGTGCCCACACCCCCTGGGGCACAGACCGAGGAGGTGAATTAATAAAAGAAGGTGCTTTACTGCTGCTGTTGGGTTTATTGATTATTGGCAAAAGAGAGAGACTGATGGTGGCGTCTGGAGAAGAGCGAGGAGGTGAGCAGAGGTGCAGGAGAGATGGTGGAGGAGGAGAGAGGAAAGGAATTCCTGTGGGGAGAGGAGATGAAGGCAACATTTCTACAGTCATCTGCTACAGACACGTGTTACAAAATACGTCAGTGTGCCACGTCCATGGCGGGGCAGAGCAGAAGTAATGGGCTAAGTTGTACAAAGTGGGTTTAGGTTAAATAAGAAGAAAAATCCCCGATGGGGATGTTACTGCAGAGGCACAGAATGGAGGCAGAGCTGGTGTGATGCTGCAGCTGCACTGTCAGCCCAGCTTTTGGTTCCCAGACCTCTGCGTTTCTTACGACAGATGTGCACAAAGTCTGCGGTTTTTGACTTAAAATCGCCTGGGATTGGAAACATGTCCTGTGGGGAAGCGCGCGGCCACGGGGCGGGAGGAGCACAGCCTTAGATGGCCACTGCTCCTCGCTGCCAGGCCCTTTTCCTGTTAATCCCTGTGAAGTGCCTTATATAGTGCACTCGGAGGAATTTATAAATAAATGCTTTTTGTCACGATTCAGGAACGCATCTCCCTCTGTGGCATTTGAAGCACTTTCTTCCTCCAAGGCCGTGCTCCTTCACGTGCAGAGAGCGGCGCCGAGCCTGCAGCGCCCGATGGCCGCCATGGCCGGGGCTGTGCCGGGCAGGAGCGGGGCTCCTCCACCCCCTCTTGCTGCCAACCGCTTTGGGGAAGGAGGCAGGACGTAACTGGGAGGGGGTTACACCGGGATTACAGAAGCAGCCACCCACACTGGAGCTGTTGGAGCGTTGACTGTCCCCATTTGGGTTCAGGGCCACCATTTTACACCTCGTCCCTTTGCAGCCGGGTCCCCGGGCAGCTCCCTCCTGCCCTGGGCTGACCCGGGACAGGCGGGGCAGGAGGGAGGTGAGTGCTCCTTCTGCACCCGCTTGCACCGGGAAAATACCGGGAAGTCCGGAGCATGGGAGTGCTCGTGGGAAAGCCTGGGGCTCCCGTGGCACAGGACAGACAGGACAAGCATCGCTCAGCAGCTGCCTCTACCCTTCAAACCCGCCATCGTCATCTGCCCCGGCCTCAGCTCAGGATTAACAGTATAGTAAAACCAGACTTTGCGGTTGTCGCTCTATCGCACACGAGGATTAAGCAGAAACTCATGGCAGCAGGAACAGAGATCTGACTTAAAACAGCTCCCTACTAACGAAACTCCTTCATTAGTAGGGGATGGTGTAGAAATACAGGCCAGGCAACCTGGCTCCGCTCCGGGCCTGGCTCACCTGCGAGGCTGGTTTGGTGTTTGCCAGACACCAGAGTTCCTGGGAGGAGAAAAGTGGAGGGTTTCCTCCCCAGCTCAGTGCCAGGGAGGAAGGGAGCTGCCTCCTCCAGTGCAGCTGGGCTGGTTCCCATGCCTGCACCGGGGCCATAGCCCAGCTCTGTGCCGTGACTCCGCTCTGGCCTCCTGGTCTGGGATGCTCCTAAAAAAGATCCACAAGACTCAGAGATCTGTTGCCTCAACAGAGACTCGGCAGAGCTATAAATAGCCCAGACGAGTGTCGTGCAGCGGACCTGAGCAGAGTCACCCGTCCTTGTGGCCAGGTGCTCCCGGGAGCCTCGTGGGGACCCTGGGGAGCCTGCCTGCTCCGGCCAGGCAAGCCTAGACTGTGCCACAGCCTGCAGGGATGTGGGTCTGCCCCATCCCCACTCCTGGGTACTCACGTACCCCACGGGACTCCAACCTCCTGCCTCTCCCAAGCAGGTCCCACTCTCCATCATCCACCTCTGCATTGGCTTTTCCCCCGCCTCACCCCTGAGATCAGCACCTCCATCCCCCTCCGGCAGCACGGAGCCTCTGGAAACATCACCATAAAAGTATTTACTCCTGCTGCTGCTGAAATGGAAGCTCATAAAGGGCTGTAGCTAAGCCTGTTACTGCATTAACACTGGCATCCAAAACAGACAAAAGCAAGGTCCTGGCTGGGGGTGGCCTGCAGCCAGCCAGAGTGCGTTGGTGGGTGCAGGGCATCCCAGCAGGATGGGCACTGCCTGCTCCCTCTTCTTGCAGAGGGAGCAAGAAAAGCCAACATGGACAAAAAAGCATGAAAAACACCGCTCCAGGGGTGCAATGAGACCATCAGTTGTTTCCCACAGCAGCACAGGGGGATCTCAATGTTAATAAGGCTGAGACCCGAGGCTGTAATTTGATGGTTACAGCCCAGCCCCCAGCTCTGGCCACATATTTATTTATTGACCCTTTGCGTCTCAGCTGGAGCAGCGATTGGTGCAGCCCTGGGACATCCGCAGCTCCCGGGTGTGCGGTGCCAGACAAACAGCAGATGACCTGCAGCCATTCCCTGGCTAATGCACCTGGGTTTTGAGCATTTTTGCTCAGAGGGGAGGCTGATGCCCTCAAATTATCTTTCTGAAGGCTGGAGGTCAAGTCCCATGCTGCCAGAGTGGTCTTGCAAACTTAGTGCTGTACAGCCCTGCAGCGTTAGTCCTCCCTTGCTTTTCTGCTGTTCTCTGGCTTCTGCTCGTCTTAAGACTGAAGCTCAGATCTGGACCCATTTGGGAATAGTGAATATTTTATTTGCTGTTGGGAGTTTTGACCAGTATCTCAGAGGCTGCAAAGGTCACGCCAGGAAATATCCACTTCATTAGCAAAAAGGATGGGCCCATTCCTGGGCTGCCTGCTCACGAGACAAAAGCGCAGCCGTGGAGTGAACCCCAGCCTGTCCCCTGAGTGCAGTTACCAGCCGTAGGCTTGTCTTCCTTGAGCAATCAAATTAGATAGATTTCAGTACCTGGAGTAGTCTCCCTGGTTCTCAAGGCCACGCATGCAATTAAAACTGGTCTCATTAAGAGCCAGCTCAGCCCCGGCAGCCCTGTCTCTGTCCTGCTGCTGTTCATGCCGGGCAGCGCTGTGCGGACACCACAGCGTGGGAATGGGGACAGCACGGTAACGGGGACTTTTTTGTTCTGCTGGGCTTTTCTTCAGGTGGCTTCTGCAAAGGGCTTCTTGGCACCGCTGCTCAAGTGAAATGGAGCAACCAAAATGGGAGCTGGCTGGCAGCCAGCCTGGCAGACGGGCCTGTGGGGGCGACCCAGGGGGCAAATGTTTGCCTGGAGCACATTTATCATGCCAGGAACCCACTGGCCCTGCTGTTCCCTCGCTGCCGGCCCCAGCGCAGGACCCCCTGAGACCTCGTGGGTGGGTGTGTGGGCAGCAGCCGGGTTACAAGTGGGAGTTTTCTCTGCTGTTTCCCACCTGTCTGCACACACAACGGGCAGGGCAGGGTTGGACTGCCAGCCCCCTGCCAGCCGTGGGCACACCGCTGCAGGGCTTAGCAGGGCGGGGGGGCTTAGTGGGCTCCCTGCCAAGGCACCACAGCACCACATCAGCCCTTTGACCCGCTCCGACGGCGCTGGTACCTGCCGAGTTACTAAAGCTGAACTTTACCACGGCTTTACTCCAGGGAGAGCAGTAATGCAAACCAGGGTATCACAGTGCTGCGTCAGACCTTTCCCTGGACTTCAGGGTGAACAGAGGGTTTTTATTCTCCCCTTTGTCCTTACCTTGGCTTCTACGTGTACACGAAACATCACGCGATCTCACGGTGAACGTATGATGAAGCTGCTCGAACGGCTGCGTGTCACCCCTGAGCACCGGTGTGGCACAGGGCCAATTCTCAGTGGCGCAGGACCCAGGTGTTGGGATTTTATCAGCTTTCCCATGCGAAGCAAGGCTGGACCTGGCAGGAAAGGACTCGCTGAGACACCCCCAGGGAAAAGCAGTGGCTCCCGCAGGACATGGACTGGTGGTTTAGTGAAAAATGCTCCCACTTTTGCTGGTCATTCCCCAAGTTTTGCTGCCGGTATAAAAACAGGAAAAACCAAGAAATGAGGGAGCCCTCTTGACGTGTTCAGCATGGGGAAATCTGTCTGGCTTTGCGGGGCAAGGGGAGGTGCTGAGTCCTGCAGGGGAAGCCGAGCACCTGCCTGCACTGTCCTGAAAACCTGGACATTTGGGGACAGCGGAGGAGAAGGTTACATCAAGCTCTAGGAGACCTGTATCTGTTCCTAACAGGGCCGCTAACGCCCTCAGGGATCTTTCACAGGTCATGCTCTCCTGCTACTGCCTTAGTTTCCTCAGCTGTAAACATGAGAAGCTGCAGCAATGCCAGCCAGCTTGGGAGGGTCTCGTGAGGCTCCAGTGATCGATCCCCATCACACCTTGAAGATCTCAGGTGGGTGACGCCGTCGAGGTGCAAAGCTCTAACTAATCGCCACCACCAGAACTGGTTTTTTACTCTGAGGTTTGAGCCTTCTTTCCAAGACTACTTTGCACATGGTGGCCCCTGGCCTGCAAGCAGCTCTGCAGACACAGACGAGTCTCTCAGGACGCCAGGAATCCGCTGGCAGGGAGCCACCTGCGAGACCTGGCGTTACATGTACACAGCCCTGCCAAAATGCAGCCGCTTTGGGTGGCCGCGGTGCTTGGCGCCCGGCGACATCGCAGCAAATCCTGCCACAGAGATGCCCTGGGATCTCTCAGGGTTGGGAATGTGAAAGTCACGGAGCCCTCCTCGGCTCAAACACTGCCCAGCTGAGCTGCCACGCCATGCAGCTGCCCGACGCTGAAACCAGAGCCCCGCGGTGCCCACTCAGACCCGCAGCTTGGGGAAAGCAGGGTGTGGGGGGGCACAGGCAGGCTGGCCTGGCTCCGGGCTCTGTCACCAGAGATATGTCCCTGTCACGCCTGGTGTGAGGGCAGAGACAGGCCCACGGGGGTGCCATGGCAGCAAGGCCCCCCTCAAGGGATCGGGCCCTCCCAAGACAGTTACCCCCAAGGGGATCAGGTCTCCCCAAGGCGGGGGGTCCCTCTCAGCGGTTCAGGGTCACCCCCACGGATCCCCAAGGCAGAGGGGACACCCGCCGAGGAATCATGGCCTTCCCCTAAGGCAGAAGAGACTCCTCCAAGGGAATCAGCTCGCCCCCTGGGGATCCGGGTACCCAAGGCGGCAGGGACACCCCCCCACGCTCAGGGGATCGGCCCGCCGGGACCAGGCCCCGGCCCCTCACGGTACCGGGGTAACACCCCCCCCCCCGGCAGCCCCCGCCAGGCACCGCCCCGCCCCTCTCCGCCCCGCCCCGCGCTCGCCCCGCGGCATTGTGGGATGAAACAGGATGTAGGCAGAAGAGAGCGGGCGGACGGGCCGGGGCGGCGGGCCGAGCCGTGGCGCAGCCAATGGGAAGGCGACGTGCCGGGCAGCGCAGCCAATGAGGGAGAGACGGGCCGCGCGCCGCAGCGGGCGGGGCGGTATTTGAGCGCGGCGCGGCGGCGAGGCGCAGAGCGCTCGGCGCGGCGCAGGGAGCGGAGCGGGCTGAGGCGAGCGGGTCCGGGCCTCTTTCTCCCACCTCCTCCTCGGTGCCGTGCCTCACTCTCCCGGGGTGGCCCTGTCACTGTGAAGGTGAGCGACGCCATTCCACCGGGCCGGGGCGGCGGGGATCTCCGCGCCTCGCCTGGCACCGGTCGCTCCGTGTGCGGGGTGGCGGCGGGGCCGCCCTGAGGGGAGGGGGTCGCGGCCTTGGCCTTGGCCCTGGTCCTGGCCGGTCGGCCGGCGGGCGGTTGCGGCCCGTGGGTAGCTCCCGGTGGCGGTCGGAGCCCGCCCCGCCCCGGTGGGCTGTTGCTGGCCTCGCTCCGGGCAAGGTCACCGCAGCCTCGGGCGCCCCCGGGGCTCCCCCTCGTGAAGGTCACACAGGGCTCTGGCCTGCACATGCGCCCGGCTCGTGGGAGCGTCTCCTCAGGCCCCCTTCAGCGCTGGTGGGGAAGGGGCTGTGCCGCACCCCCTTTCCAGGGCCCTCTCCCGCTGTGGTGGGGGAAGAGGTGGGTGCTGGGCTGGGCCTTGTCCCCGTCCTCGGACTCCGTGGTGTTCTGGTGGGGAAGCAGTGGGTGCTGGGCTTGGGCCTCATCCCACTTTTAGGGCCCCATCCTGCCTGGGCAGTGAAAGAGTGGGTGTGGGGGCTTGTGCCTCATAGCCATCCCAAAGCTGCATCTTGTCCTGGTGAGGGAAGGAGGGGGTGCTGAGCTTGAACATTATCCCCCTCCTAAAGCCCCATCTTGTCCTGCTGGGGAGTGATTGGGTGCTGGGCTTGGGCCTTCTTCCCAGACCTCATCCTACCCTGGTAAGGGAAGGGTTGGGTGCTGGCTTGGGTCTAATCCCCCTCCCAAGGCCTCACCCTGTCCTGGAGTGGCTGCTGGTGCTGTGGTCTTTTCTACAAGACCCCATCCTGTCCTGGGCTGGGGAAGGGGTGGCTGCTGGAGCTGTACTATTACCCCTTCCTAGGCCTATCCTGCCCTGGGCTGGGTTCTGGGGCTTTGTGGTTTTCCTCAGAGAGGGACAGACTTGGGTGGCAAGACCTTGAGGGCCAGCTGTGATCTTGTGGCTTAGGGATAAGATATGTGCATGGTGCTGCTGGGCTGCCCTGGGGGGAGGATGCCTCTGTAACCCCACGGAGGAAACGAGCTGGGAATGGGGCCCTGCTCTGTGGTGTTCCAGGGGGTGCATGGGGTGACACACGGAGCTGCTCCCTGCCTCAGGGTGGGTGTGGGGGATCCTCCCTCCAGCAGCACAGCCGGTTGCCAGCTCCTGTCGTGGCTGGCCTGTGAAGGATGCTGTGCCCTGGAGCAGTGCAGTGCTGGGGAGGGCAGGCTGGCCAGCGCTTGCAGCTCGACTGAAGGATAATTGTGGGTTTTTTTCCTATGGCGCTGTTGGCCCTTGGCAGCACGGGCCTGCACTGAGATGCTCCTTGCCTGAACAATGAGGAAGGAAAATGCTTTTTGCAGGTTGCTCTGTGTGGTTGGTTATGTAATGGCAAATGCCCTCTGAACTCGGCGTGCAGTGGAGGTGTGCGAAGTCCTGCTGTGTGTGAGAGCTTGCTTGCCTTCTTTCCCTAAAAAGGGTTTCCTGGGGAAACGACCCACAAGTGAATTTCTGCTACTTCCCTTTTCTGGTGGGCTGGACCCCCAGAAGACTCTCCCAAGGGATTGCCGGATTCCTGGATTCCAAAGTTGTTTGGGCTGTTCTGAGCTGTGTCTTGCCCTGCTGGGGCTTCTGGGCCACAGTCTAACACTCACTGCCTTAAACCACACCACAGGGGGGAACAAACTGCCTGGAAGTGGCTTTTCCAGAGCTGGGGTAGGGGTGTGTGCTCTCTGTTGGCATTTGAGCTCAGTTCCTGTCATTCCTCCTGACGCTATTAGTGCATGTTAATAGCAGTGCTTTATTAAACATTGTATCAAAAACGTATAAATTAAGGTTGCAATAGAAGTCTTCAACTGCAGGCAGAGTGAAGAATTGAAGTATTGTAATCATAGGGCTGCAATTATGCAACTGGATTCTCTTTCTCTCTGGATAGCAGGCTCCTTTAATTGCTGTAACAAAGCTACTCCTTCAGTTTTCTGGGACTGTTCCAGGAAGCGATCATTGCAGCAGATTTTCTTCACTCCCCAGTAGAGCTAAAAATGCGTAGTTTCACTATTTCAAAACAAGCTTGGTAGTATCACTTGAGACTTACAGCACTGTAAAAGGATTTAGGAAACTTAATGGTGCTCTGCAAGCTTAATTGGAGGCACTCCTTGCCATTAAGAAGCTTATTCCCACAAAGTTTTAATATGCTCTGGTAAGAGCTGCTGCCAAGGTGAGCAGCTGTGGACCTTCTCAGCCCAGACCTTCGCTTGACCGGTCTCCCAGATAGCATGTGCCTCCTGACCGGGCCTCACGTGTGGCTTGGGAGTGAGGGCTCTGCTGCCCGGAGGGGTCTCGGAGCGTGCCAGCCCGCAGCGGGACTGCATGGGGCTCCTTCTCTGGGGCTGGGATTGCCAAATCCCCCTTTTCTAGGCTAATGTGAGCTGCACTGAAAACTTCCCAATGCTGAATGCCTCCCTGGAAAGGCCCTGGCAGATCTATGTGCAAATGGCTTCAGTGGCTGGTGCGAAGCACCTGAACTAACTCGGAGTGAAGGGGGCTGCACGCTCAGCTCCAGCGTACTGCTTTCTAGTTTCTTCAAGGCCATGGGCAGCCCTAGCCTGCTGGTTTCTGGCATCTGTGGTGTGGTTCACAGGCAGGGAGGGGAAAAGGAGGCCGCTTTGCCAGGCCCTGGCTGTGCTAGCTCCCTGGTGGGGCTTGCCTCCCCCTGTTTCTAGGCTGCAGTGTGGTGTTAACCTGTTTCTGGCTCGTCAGACCGGCTTTGTCCCGTGGGAACAATGCAAGTCTGGGTTTCAGTGGCAAAGCAGCGGTGAGGTGAGGGGATGATGATAGGCTGAATGTGGAACAACACTCCTTCCAGGCTAAACTAGCAACAGTAATCATAACTCCTGGCATGGGGTGGGATAAAAAGCGCTGCTGCTCTTAACGTGCTTCCTGAGCCTCCCTGCTGGAGTCGGGCGGTCTGGGAGCCCTTGCTTGCAAGCTCTGAACAGATGATGCTCCAAACCACTGGTGCACCTGGAAGGCAAACTTGGCTGTAGCCTATTGATGTACAGGAGGGCTGTGGTGCTCCACAGATCCGTCTCCTCCCACACAGTAAGCTTGTTCTGCATGTGTTTAACGCAGGTGATGTTGGAGTGGCTCTGATCTACCCTCCAGACAGTGCCAGTGCTCCAGCTATAAGGGGCACCTTAGCCTGGGACTACTGTAGGCTATCCCGATCAACTCACCCTGGCCATAAGAGGGGTTGTAGTATCGGCTTGTGACACAGCCTGCCATAGAAAGGACAACCTCTGATGCACAGGAAGTTTCTTGGGAAGGGATTAAAGGAATCTGTGTTCTGCCCTAGGTTCACGATGTCTGACAGAAAGGCTGTGATCAAGAATGCGGACATGTCCGAGGACATGCAGCAGGATGCTGTAGACTGTGCTACACAGGCGATGGAGAAGTACAACATAGAAAAGGACATTGCAGCATATATAAAGAAGGTAACTATGGGATGAGGGGGCTGCTCTGAGATTTCCTGGAAGTATGTGTGCTTGAGTGTCTGAGACTTCCTACTTGTGTGTTTGGAGGAAGAAGCTGCTTTCTTCTCGGCTTTACTGCTGTTCCCAAGAGGGTGGAGGGACTTGTCCAAGGTCAGAGGAGGGCTATGGCAGAGCAGGGCCTGGTCTGGTGCTCTGGCAAGCTGGGAGGCGAGCACTGTGAGTTTGCCAGCCTAGGAAGGACTGGCTGCAGTCTCTCTTTGGGACTTGCTCCACAGATGCTGTGGTGTAACTTGCAGCACCAGGGTGGGGTGGGGTTGCTCTGCTGTTTCTCTCCAGGCGGGCAGCTGTGCACGTGTGGTTCTGTTCACAGTTCCTGACTCTGGGGTGGGTGGTGTGGAGGAGGATGGGGCCTTGTGCTGCCTGGCAGGGTTGTGAAAGGTGCTGCTTCAAAACCAGGGGCTTGTGAAGAGGTGTCTTCCCATTTGCAGGAGCCCATTAACTGAAGTCTTGTGCTTGACAGCATCTGGGGAGCTGTTGGTCCCCTCTGTAGCCACTTCTCCGAGTGGTCAGGCAAGGTGCTTTTGAAGGAGGGAAGTGGGAATTTGTAGGCAATGCAGTCCTGGCACCTGGGCTAGCTTTTGGGCCTTGTTTGTAATCTAAGCTTGAATGTAAAGCATCCAAAGGTGTCTCCTAACCTCTCAGATCATTTTGAGGCAAGACTTATCTCAAAAGTGCTTGGGGCAATGCAGCCTGTGAAGTGTGTGCAACAGAAGGCATCCAAAAAGAAGTTGGCCTTTATTTTCTGAGAATGTGTTGGGAGGAGGGAAGCAATTTGATGCACCTTCCTGCCCTGGCAAGAAAGCCTTTTCCTTACTTCAAACTGTCTTGCTGCTGTCTGAGGACTAACCCTTGCTTTAATCTTGAATGTTGAGTCTGTCTCAGGGGAGGGAAGGGTGCTCCTGGGAGTTGGGTATTAGAGGGAGGAAAATGGTCTTTAACCCTATCTTATCTGCTAAGTAGGAGCCTAAGCCAGCATTCACCTTGCTCACCTCTGACTTCTTCGGTCTCCATGTACTGTCTGGCCTGTGAATTTGCCTGCACATTTTCAGTGCAGCTTTTCTCCCCTTTATGTAAAGAAGAGGCCCAAACAGCAGAAGCCAGACTTCTCCTTCCTTTTTTTAGGTGACCTTTAAGCTCAAATGCCTTGCTGGAGCAGACATGCCAAAAGCTTTTTTTATTATTTTGTGAGTGGGTTTGGAATGGGAGAGGAGAAATATTCTCCTGAGCTGGCCTACACGCAGAGCTTGAATAGCAGCGTACCGAGGAGAGCGCTTGTGGCTGTGTTCTGCCCAGGGCTGGCAGGTGCTCCAGGTCTCAGGAGATTATTTCCTTGTGTTGGAGCCTTCAAACAATCCAATGCAGAGGTCTGGTTGTGTCCGTTGCTACCTTGCTTAATATAATAGTGTCTCGTAGTGGGGAATCTAAAGATGCTGCAGGTGGGAGGAGAGGCGATTAGTGTGTGAACAGAACCAGCTAAGAATTTGTGCTTAGAGCTATTTTCATGTGGGCTTTCTTGGCCTTAATGCCTCTCTTCTCTTTCTTCAGGAATTTGACAAGAAATACAACCCAACTTGGCACTGCATTGTTGGCAGAAACTTTGGCAGCTATGTAACACATGAGACAAAGCACTTCATCTATTTTTACTTGGGTCAGGTTGCAATTCTTCTCTTCAAGTCTGGATAGGAAGTAGGAGCAAGTGAAATTTGGACTGTAATGCACTGATGGCTGAAGCCACGACTCCCTTTAACATGGCTATGCCGCTGCATGGACTGTATACTATATTTAATGTGTATATGTTGCAGTAAAAATCTACTTCTGTTTAGTTGCCTGGGAAGAAGGCGGCATTTTTTTGTTACTGCTTTTTTTGGTTGTATTGCACTAGGAAACCTGTAAATGCTTAAACAATGGCCTTTACGTGGGAAGAAATAAAACTATTCCACAACAGCTCCCTCAGTGGTAACTCCTTCTTTGAGGCTGGGAAAACTTCTTTGGGCAGGCCAAAAGCCCCTGACTTCCTTACTGAGTTTTATTAGACTGTTAATCTTGTAACGAGGAGCAAAGCCAGTGTGAGCCTCTGTACCCACCCTGCAGACTGCAGAGAGCTGGCTCTCCCAGTAACCTCAGAGCAGGTACTTAGACCTGCCCTGAAAGCTGCTGGGGTGGCTCTTGATGACGTGGCTTTCACACACAAGTTGAACTCCACCTCGGACTGTGACAAACAGACTTGCAACTGGCGCCCTTGGTGTTCTCTTTCAGTGCCCACCACTGTATTTTTGGCTCTGCTGAAACATTGACCTAGACTTGTAAGCAACTCAGCCTGGTCTAGAAGACTTCAACAAACATCCCCCTGAGTTGCTGCTTGCTGCAGAAAGCGGCATCCTGTGGCTGAAGTCTTTAGACCTTGATTTTTGAGATCTAAAGCCACGTGGCCCGTCCCTGAAATGGAGTAGGATATCAAATTGGTGACTACTGACAACAGCTCTATTTGGCATGTTCTTAGCCAGTTGTCTCAACACTGCCTTAACTTGATGCTCTCCTTAAAGCAAGCTAGTCATGTGGAAGACTTGTAAGTGGCCACTGTCTCCTTTTTTTATTTTCTGTAGCTGATAAGCTATTTCTGGAGGACTGTCCTCCATGTTCTGATATCTGCTTTTGTTCTTAAAGCACAGTACCAAGAAGTTAAACTTACATGTGATGTTTGTGTGAAGGAAACTCATGTGACATCTGCTTCTAAGGCAGACAAATGTCTTGGTCTCCAATAGGTTCAGCAGTGATGTTGTCTTAGTATGTACCGACTCTTGGATTACACTGCAGGAAGTTCTTTCTATCTGGGTGTGGAGAAATGCTGTGTGATGGCACGGATGTACCTGGTGCTTGTCATAAGGTCTATTGATGGGTTTGCTAACTAATGCATAGATGATATCGCTGGGCTGGTGAGCCTGGCTTGTGTCTCTGGGATGAATTTGGTGTTGGTAATTGGTCACTGCCAGGGGAGAAGGGGCAGAGCGAAGGGAGCTATTCATTGTGAAATGACTTGATGACCCAGGTTGACTACTTCCTGAAGTAAAAGTCCTTCTTGTCTCTGTGCAAAATCCAAAGTATGCCTAATTTTGTAATATTGATAGAACAATGTTGTAACTAGAAAGAATGTAGCTGTCATAACTTCATGTTGATGGAAATGTCTGCGCTGGGGTAATGTGCCTTGGACTGTCTGGGGCACTCTTGTGGTCTTGTCTATTCAGAGCTCCACGCGGGATCTGAAAGGAGAATGTTTTGGGTTTGTTTTTTTCCAAGCATGAGTCTAATGTGAACCTGTTCACAGTCTCTTGTGGAGCAAGATCTGTTCCCTTCATAACTGCAATGGCTCAAATACCATTTATTTTTTTCAAACATTAAAGGTGAATTGACACATTTAAACAGCCTCTAGTTTCTTCTTCATTGCCAGCTGTCCCAAGCAAGAACCGCGCTTGTCCAGAGAGGGGGAGCAGCACGTTGTGCGCCCTGGAAGATGCTGGTGACCCAAAGGAGACGGGTCTGTAGAGGGAAGAGCTCGACCCGAGGAGCATACGCGGCCCATCCCTGCTGGTGCTGAGCCCCAGCCTGGCTCCAAGGGGTTACTGAGCTGTGCCCAGTAACCGTGATATGGTGGTGCTGGGGCTGATCTCTGATGGCTTCAGATGAACTGGGGGAGGTTCTGGGACGGCTCCTGGACACGTGGAGGTGTTGGGTTCCCTGTCAGGCTTCCTCCCTGCGCTCAGTAGAGAGGGGAGATCCGAAACTTTCACCATGTGTTTAACCACGGGGGCTGTGGGCTTGCCCCTAACCAACCCCCCTCAGCTTGCTGCCTTGTTCCTCAGGCAACCTAAACTTGATTTGTGGCCTCCCTGATATTTTGGAAAAGCTGTGGGTACTCACCAACTTACAGCTATGCTGGGGGACAGCAACACCCCTGTGAGCGACGAGGGGAAGCCGAGCTGCAGGCAAACATGACTCATGCTAAGCAGCTGTGAAATGAGCTGAACCCAAAACTCCCGAGCGAGCAGCACCATGCTGTTACGCCCAGGCAATCTGCTGCACCCTAGGCCTGGCAGTGCTGAGAACTGGAGGGGGTTCTACTTTTGGGGGGAGCTGGGGGTGATGCTGCTCCCGCACTAGTCCCAGCCAGCCTTTTAGCTGAAGGTGTTGCAGGGTTGAAGCTCCAGCTGTTCTGGGGCTCTGCACTCCTGATCTGGCTAGGTCTGGCTTAACATGATGGCTTCAGGATGGTTCTCAGCCTTGTGGGGCTGCAAAGGGTGGTGGAACCCGCTTGGTGCATGGGGCTTTTAGTGGAAGCAAGCAGCAGAGAACCTGACTCCTGAATGCTGCTAATCCAAACCTGAGGTGAAAAACACTTCCATGCTGAGTTCTGCCTGTGGGAAAGCACCTCTTCCAGCTGTGTCCACATGTGCTGGTGTAAATGGGTCCCTGGTGAGATGTGGAGGCCCTGGAGCTGACCCACGCAAGTAGAAAGTGGGTTTGGTGCTTCCTTGGATGCGTCACTGCCACAGTCCTGCTTCAGGCTAAGGAGAAGCAGCTCTACCTCCCACCTTTAGCAAAAAACAGAGCCCTGCTCACCTCCCCGTCACCCCTGCAATGGACACGGGTGCTGCGCACCCTCAGCCTGCCCCTTAAATCACCTTTTGCGTGGCACTGGGCCTCTGGAAGATCCCGGCTGCCTCCAGCGAAGCAGCACTTCCCTCGAGGCAGCTGAGAGCAAGGGGAGGTTCTAACACGGAGCTTTCTGTGCCTGCTGCCTTCCCCTCCCGCTCCCAGCAGCTGCCTGACACCGCTTTTGGCTTTGACTTTTTCCATTGCTGGGCTCCACTTTGTCTCCAGTTTCCACCCGGTGCAGGTGCCCTGCGTGAGGCCTTGGAGCGTTAACTGTTTCCCTGCTGGAGAGGCCAACAGCATCCTCAGGACAGCCGCTCGGTTTTAGCAGGGGCATGAAGCTATTTGGAAACATCTGGATGTGGGGAACTGAGTGGAAGGTATGTATCTGGGGGAAACATCTGGAGAAAGAAACTGCTTCCAGATGTGTCTGGGCAAAAACGCTATTTAAATGTAAACTCTATACATTATTGCCCTGCCTTACAAGCATTCAGAGTCTGACCACAGGGGAGCTCGAGGGGCTGGCAGCTGCCTGCGGCGGAGGTCGGGGTGCAGGACGGTGTCTGCAGACCTGCGTGTGCGTTCGCTGCGGGTAATGGTGCGGTTGGTGGTTGGGGAGAGCGTCACATTATTTTCTCTTGTACAAGCCAAGTTATTCAATTCCTCATGTCGACTATTACTTCCAGATGTGGCCTTACAAAAGCAAAGCTTTGCGGCACCGAAGAGCACGCAGGCTGGTTTTTGGTAGCCGGGTGTGTAACTACTTAGACATTATCTGGGATTCGTTCTTCCGCGGAGGGAGCGTGGTGTAAAGCCGCAGGAGATGGTGTGCGACTCCATTAGCAGGGCGAGCTAGCCTTGCTCCCTGCCTGGCCCAAATGTTCTTCCCCCTTCTCTGGGACCACCTGTGACTCCAGGAAGGGACAAAGTGACGGTGATGTCCTCGCTGTCCTGCACAGGGACCGGGCGTTGCACCCTGTGGGGCCACCCAGGCCGCGGGTTGGTGCTCTCTGTCCCTCGCGCCCGGTGATGCCGGCCTGTGGCGCTGCCGTTGTCACATTCGTCTTCCCCAAGCACGTGGAAGCAGAGCCTGTTGCTGCTAAACCCGGTGCCCAGAGGACCTGCTCCTTCTCTCAGTGCTTTTGCGGGAGGTTTGAGATGAAGAGAGAAACCGTGGAAATTGTTTTTATCTCGCTTTCAGCCTCCGACGGGTAAATCCTTAGGAGGCCGGTGGCACGCGGTGAAGGAAGCAGGGCTGTGCCATCCCAGCCCACCCGAGGTTTCCCTGCTTTGTTCTATTTATTGAGCAACGATTCTGACACCCTTTCCCAGACTGTGACTCATAGCAGTGCTGTCTGTGCCCAAGCCCTGCGTCTCGGAGCGCTTTATAGATACGGGAGCTGCAGGAGCCGCGCAGGAGCCAACTGTGTTTATTAAAAGATGATCAGATGTTTCCTCCCTTAAGGCAGTGTCTAGCTGAGGCTGAGTAATAACTCATTACCAACGAGACAAATAACTGCTTATCATCAGGTCAGCGCCTTCACCAGCCCTTCTGTTAGCGACAGCAGGCGCCTTGCTTCTCCTGCACCGAGCACTGGTGGTCTCAGCACCCAGCGTGAGGGGTAAAAGAAGGGACCTGCCCTGACAGACCCCGCTCCAGTCCCTGTCCCTTCCCTCGTCGACATCCTGAGCAGGGACCACCCCGGGGAAAACCCCAGGCTCTGCCCCGCTGCTCAGCAGGGTTTGGCCCTGGGTTAAGCTCGAGGAGCGGTTTTATCCAGCCCTGGTGTAGCTTGTTTCCTCCTGCCCACAGAAGCAGGTTGCTGTAGTGGCCTCGCAGTCCGTGTCTTTCCCTCCTAGTGCTGGTGACTCGGAGCAAATGCACCAGAACTTGCCATGGCCTTGGTGGGCCAGCACAGCGTGCTGCAGAGGCACCCCAGCAGCACCGCCAGGGCCATGGGTGAGGTCAGACCTCACGCTCCGCCATGTCCCCTGTCCCTGCGTGCCCCTCGCTGCCAGGCCGGGGCTCTCCTGAGGGCTGGGCTGGCGGGGGAGCAGCTGAGAGCAGGGCCGGGACCCTCGCAGGCTTGGCCAGAGGCTTTCTTCAGACACCATCCTCCGGCGCGGCCGCTGCGGCCCTCCCCTGCCAGATGCCGTGGCATCTCTCCACGTCCTTTGTTCCCTCCCTTGCTTACGCGTCTCTGTTGATTTATGGCCGTTGCGGAGCAGCCCGACCGCAGCTCAGCCGCTTGCCCAGACCCCGGCCAGGCTGCAGGCCCTCGCCCCCAGCCTGCTGGGCAGGGAGGCTTTTTGGGGGTTAATCTGAGCCCCCCTGCATTTAACACGTGCATGGCCTTTGCTTTCACCTCCTTCCAGCCCGGGTGTGAATGAAGTGCTTTCAGGGGGAGGAGATTGCTGGGAGCCTGGCTCTCCCTGTGCAGTGGTTGCAGCCCGTAAAAGCATCCGAGGAATTCGCCACGGCGGTCCCTGTGCAGGGTGAAAGCCGCCCTTTGTTCCCGCAGCCCTGGGCCCGCCGAGTCCCTGCCGAGTCCCACACAGGGACGGGGCTGGAATCTGCAGAGCTGGACACGGGCACGTCGCCCTGAGCGGCCCTGTCGTGGGTGCCACGCTGCCGTCGGGAAAGGCTTTTCCCACGTCCTACCCCGGCCAGGGGGAGCCGCGTTAGGCGCTGCCAGGGCATGATGGAAAGATTTCCCTGGGGTTTACCAGCGGGGTCGAGCGCCTGCCGGTACCCGCGGTGTGACCCGAGCTTTAGCCCCGTGCTGCTTAAGCTGAGTCAGAGGAACGGAAATCCCTTCTTACACAGATATTTTTCCACTAAGTTTTCGATTACAGGTTTGGGGTTTAACCTCACGCCCATCTCGCGCCGTTCCCCGGCCGGCTGCACCGTTCGCCAGCTGCATGCCGGGGCTGCGCCGGCAGGAAAGGACGGAGGGCTGACACCGAGCCAGGACGTGCCTCCGCTGCAGACTGCACACAGGCGGCTGGCGCCCAGCCCAGAACATGGCTCTGGAAAAAAATAAATGCCTTTTTTGTTTTTTGAGGAAAGCCCAGAACGCTTCGACAAGGACAAAACCTCTTCCTAAATCCATTTTTAAAAAGTCCTGTTTTCTCTGAGGGTTCAAAATGATCTGGCCAAAAGTGTCTTGCTCCTCCATGGCCAGCTTAGATGGGGTAAACCTGGACCCACACTGCAAAGGCTCCCTCTGAAGCCTCAGTTTGTGGGGGGACTGAGGGATGACACCCATGTGGCCCCCTTCCAGCAGGGTCCCCACCCATGGGTGCTGGCAGGGGGTCCCTGGACCTTGTCTGTATTGTAATTAGCAGAAGAAAACCACGGGGTGACTCAGCAAGCGTCGGGTGCCAGGCCGGGGCTTTGTCACTGTCCTCCAGCAAGACTGACACGTGCAATTCAGGCGGAGCCTGGGCTGGCTAAAGATACCATGTTACTTAAATATTTTATAGAAAATCATTAAGCAATTAAATCTGGCGGATCTCGCATCGTAGAAAAAGCAGATTGAAGTCTGTGCAGTAAACAGGGCAACGCTTCCCGGTCGTTTGGGATGTCTTCTTGGAGTCTTAACTCCAATCCTTGCTTCGGAATAACTATAATTATCTCTTAATTGCCATTATTGTTTAACATTTTTAGCATTTGCAAGTGCAAACTGTTACAGTTTTCCATGCAGATACAATCAGTAGCCAGGGTTCACAATGAAAGCAATTAAAATCCTGTGATTATTACAAGCCTGCGTGTCTATACAACAGCTTCAATCTGCATAACTTGCCAAGATGTAGGCTAGAAACTCAGACAAATTTAGCATTTATTTAGTAACCCAGCAGAGCTACTACTTCTTGCTGCCTCCAATGATTTGCATCTACAGCACTTTTTGGAAGGACGCGAGCATTGGGAGGGGAAAGAAAGCATTTTCTAGAATACATCCCTGGAGAATATACAGCCGAGATAAAATTATGCACATGAATTATGCATATGAATTATGATTTCACTCCTATTTTTGTTGGGATTAGCTCATGTTTGGTGTGCATCCCTGGCAGGCTGCTGGCGGTTCGGCAGCTAGCAGAGCGCTCTCTCCAACTCCCAGCAGGTCCCTGCAGTCTCGGGTCCTGCGCTCCCCGCTCCGTGGGCTGGCAGAGCTTCTTGGGGATCCAGCCCAACGACGGCAGCCCCTGCTCCCTCACCCCTCTCGGGGCTGGGCAAGTAGTTTTTTCTCTGTTAATTTACGGCATCTCTTCTGAAAATGTGCCCTGGGTGAAAACAGATTTAGGTATAAAACTAAAAGAGCAAGTCTGCGCTATTTTGTGTAGAGGAGGAGGTGTTTGCAGGCTCCGCTGCCACCAGCCGGGCTTCGCTGGTGTCCCCCGAGTCCCCAGCATCTCCCGGGGAAGGCAGACGTGGAAACATCCCAGCCTCCGCCAGCTCTGAGGAGATAAAGCCCGGGGAGATGTGTGCAAGGGGGAGGCAGCAGCAGCGTTTCCAAAAGCTCCGCACCAGACTCAGCTCAGTCCCAGCACACAGTCAATTAAAGCCACGTTAAATAAAACCAGCAGTTCTTCCAGCAGAAACAGCTCCGGAATCCTGAGGGCCCTTTCCAGGAGCACTGGTGACCCCAGCCCACAGGTGTTTCCATGAGAAAGGAGGTTTAATAGCCTTGCTGCAGGGGAGGAATTACCCTAATTAGCCAAATCTCCAGGGCACCTGCACCCAGGGCAAGGAGCAGGCTGGGCCTGAGCAAGTGGGGCTCAGGGAAGCAGGTGGGGGGTCCAGGCTGGGGTGGGTGGGGGCAGGAGCACCCTTCCCGGGATGGGACCACATGGGGGGGCTCCCCAGCCGGGTCCTTCCCTTCCTTTCCCATCCCACATGCCTTGTCCCATTCCCACGTCCCATCTCTGCTGCTGCCTTGGAGAAACATCCCTGACAAGGCAGCAGTCCTTTGCAGGAGAAAATGAGATTAGGAAAGTATTTCAAGTATTTGTGTCTGTTGGTCAGTGGCAAACAAGCCCGGAGCCAGTGCTGTTTGTCCCGTCAGCTGGCCGGCAGCTTGGGAAAACAGCCGGGAAGGCTGTGGGAGCCACCTCTGGCATCTGCACATGCCTTTGGGGAGTGGGAAATGTGGTTTGCAGGCACCCCTCTGCGGCTGGGGGCTCCCTGGGACAGCCCCTGCTCCTTCACCCATCTCCACTCTGGGGCAAGTCGTTTTTCTGGCCCCGCTGTCCTTGGCCTGGCTGCTCTCCTGCTCTCTAACCTGAGCGAGTCGCCCGGGAACCAGCGTGGCTCAGGATGGCACAGCTCGTGACACTGGTGTGTGACACATGGCGATGCTCCGCAGGGCACAGGCAAGTGGTGCAGCCACACAGACTTCCCCGGATGTATGAGCACATCAGAGGATCGGGGGATTTTTCTAGGTTCAGGTGTTGTTCATCTGCTTTGAAATGCTGCTGATAGGAAGTGAAAAGTCAGTGAACTGGGACAGTCCCAGGAAAGAGGAGTAAAGGCAGGACTGACGGGAACAGCGGTGTCTGGGAAAGCCTGGGACTGAAACCCCCTGAAATTCCCATTTGAGTTTTGGGCCAGTTATATTCTCAGAGCAGTAAGATTAAGATGAACTCTCTCCATTTTGCCTTTTTCAGGTAGAGATGCAGCTGACAAATCTGAGAGGCGAGGAGGAGGAGGGAGAACCAGCAGCAGCTCCCAGGTCATCGCTTTGTCAAAATCAGCAGGTATCTGCTGTGCCCTTGAGCTCTCTATCGTGGCTCCTGTTTAAATTGGCTTCCCCGTGGCAGCTGTCACCGTCGCTGCCTTATCAAACCACCTGCCTGAATTTCAAGGATCTCATCCATATATTCAACAGGAATATCAGTTTCTGGGAGCTCTTGGGGGCCTTGAGATCAGAGCAGCTAAACCGGGGATTTCTGCTGAGCTGTGCTTACGGCACCGGCGCTGGAATTTCTCTTGGCTGGGCTGTCTGCTGGGGGGCTGCAGGGAGGTGGGTTTTGTTTAAGCTGTAACCCAACAGGGTTTGCCCGGCCTTAGCCCTGCTCCCCGGCACGTGGAGGTGCGTGGATCCCACCCTGTAGATCCCGGGGGCACAGCGCGGTGCTCGGCTGGTGGGACCCATTGCCCAGGTGATGCAGCCCAGGGAGGACAGGATGCTTTCTCCATGTGTTTTTAAGCCAAAAGTGGCTCTTGAAATCAATAGAGAAGGTGATTCCTCTGCAGCCTGGGGAACCATCCTGTCCACATTCTTCCTGAGACCTTCAAAGGAGCTGAGGAATCCAATTCCCACTAATTTACTTTGAAAACACCAACATAAAATTGTAATTATGGCATGCTGTATTACAGGGGAGGGAAGAACCAATCAGACTGTAGCTACCTTGTTTTCCTAAGACATCAGTTTTGATGATTTATTAAGACTTACATTTTTAACAATATTATGTTGGTTAATGTTGGAAGATGTTCCTACAATTAATGAAAATTTCATAGACTGACTGGGGAAGAAAGAGACCATTTTATGTCCCCTACCAGATGGCCTAAACCAGCTGCTCACTTTTTTCTTTGAACTGTGATTCTAATGACTCCTCTGTCCTTTGAAGTCTGCTTCTGAGCTGCTGAACCAGATGGATTTGCATGATAGTAGCAGAGCACGTTTAACAGTCGAGGACTTGTGCTATTTTCCCTCGTTTGGGGGTTTTGAGGGGTGAGTAAAATGTGTCTTGGTGTAACATCGCTGGCTTCAGTGGAGTTATTCCCTAAACCCACGGCGTCTTTACCCAGCTCTCGGCTGGTTTCGTTGCTTTACAAACCCTTGCAGTGGTGTCAGTCTGCTTTCAGTCACAGATTTATTAGGGCCTCACAAAAGCGGGGGCTGCTGTCAAAACGCACATTTCAGCACCATTTTAAAAACAGAGGACAAGAAGAAAGGAGGAGCTTTAAATATGTATTAAGAAGTTTTAAAAATAATAAATCACAAAATAAAATCGTGACAAAAGGAACAAAACCAAAAAACAGTCCCCGAGCGTGGGTTTGGTAGCAATTTAAGCCAGGCAGAGCAGTTGGGAAGACAACACTGACATTCTTGGCTTCCAAACCCAGCGCAGCTCCACCTGAGCCCGTCCCCAGACACTGTAAACCCCTGCACGGGAGCGTGTGACTCCCAGGCAGCGCTCACCCACCCACTCGAGGAGCTTTCCCACCAAAACCACACGTGCGTTTCTACTGACCACGATAAAGACCCTCGCACCAAGGCTCTGCCACAATGAAGGTGGCCACATGCTTTTCTTTTTTACCATTCCCCAGAGCACTTACAGGGTATCAAACAGCTGCTCTCCCCGGAGCGATGGCTGGGCTGGGAAGGCAAAGAGCTCCCTAAAATCATCCTTGCACAATATTAATATGTGGTACTGCTTGAGGCTGTCTCTGCTACTTGTTTCACCATGCCTGCCTCGGAGGCCTGTTAGGGACTTTTGGGGAACAAATATAATAAAGAATAAATGGAATGATAAAGGTAAGAAGCAGAGCAATTAGCCATAACCAGACAGCCCAGGGCAAAGAAGAAAGCCAAGGCGACAGCAGTGGTGGCACAGCACGTACTTTTCTTACTCGAGGTGCTCAGTCTGATAAGGAAATGAAGGTTAAGCGAGGTAAAACAGAGGTCAGACAGTCTCTTGAGTGAGGAACCAAACCTGGGCTTGGCCTGGTTGTGACATGGAAGGAGAGGGGACCGTGCCCTGACCTGCAGCCCTCCTGTTCCTTCCTGGGTGGGGCAGATCCCCGTGTCGGCAGCTGTCGCTGTGCAGTAACGCCTGGCTTGGCCCGTTCAAGTGTATTTCCCCATCAACTGGGGCCTTTCAGTCCTTGGCCCCTCTCCTGGGATCCTATTCACAAGGAAATGGCAGGAGACCGTCAGTTCATCTGATGTTACCCATCAGCAACAAATTAATTCCGGGTGAGTTGCAGATCAAATTCTCTTCCCAACCGCCAGCCCCTTGTGTCCCCAGGGCTGAACTCTGTTACATCCCGTGTCTGTGCCTAAAGCAGGTACGGACAGGTCTGGGACGGGGCAACGGGTGTGGGCAGGAGCAACCTGTTACAGTTCTGCAGCCCTGGACCGTGCTCTTATTTCAGGTTATGTTGATTGCTCGCTGTTGGTTTTAAAGAAACGTTGAGTGTCTGCGATGGTTAAAATCTGCAGGGTCCCCCCTTGGCGCTCCCCTGGGCAGCTCGGCGGGTGGCTGCGCAGCAAGGCCAGGCCCAGCGCTTCCCCCCAGCCGGGGATCACCAGGCTGCAGTGGGGATGGCTCCGGGCCTTGCGGTCACAAACACGGACGGGCAGTGCCACCTACCGCGGCCCTCCCCGGCCACCGGCACCGCGCCCGCCCCGGGACGCGCTCGGCATCACCCGGGGCCTGGCCTCGGGTCGGGAGGTGGCGAGACCCGGAGCCGGGGTCACTGCGCGGGGCAGGTGTTTGTGCTGCTCCCGCCGCCCCGCAGCCACGAGTTCTGCTTCCTGCCGGGGCTGAGCGCTGCGGGAGCGCGGCACGGCTGTGAGGGTGACATGGCTGTGAGGGTGGCACAGCTGTGAGCGTGGCATGGCTGCGAGGGTGACATGGCTGTGAGGGTGACACGGCTGTGAGGGTGACACGGCTGTGAGCATGATGGCTGTGAGTGTGGCACGGCTGTGAGGGTGACACGACTGCGAGGGTGACGTGGCTGCAAGGGTGACGTGGCTGTGAGTGTGGCACGGCTGTGAGTACAGCACATCTGCGAGGGTGACATAGCTGGGAGGGGGTGGCACGGCAGTGAGGGTGACCCAACTGTGAGGGTGACCCAACTGTGAGGGTGCCACGGCTGCCGGCCCCATGACTGCTGGATGCACACCCAGGCCCACAGCCCTTTGGTGGGCCCCCAGCGGGGCCGCCGGTACTGCCGGGCCCGCCGCCGGCCCCGGGGCTCTCCCTTCGCTTATTCAGCCTCCTCCGAGGTGACAGCCGGTCCCCAGCGGCGCCGTGTGGGGACTCCCCGGCCCGGCCCCCCTCTCGCCCCTCAGCCGCGCCCGCGCCCTCAGCGGCCCCGCGGCCCCGCCCCCGACCCGGAAGTGCTCCCCGTTGCCATAGCGCCGCTGCCGGGAAGGCGGAAGATGGCGGCGGTGGCGGGGCCGGAGGAGCCGGAGCCGGGCGGCTCTTTCCGCCGTTACCTGGCGCGGCTGGGCGCCCTGCGGCCGCAGCCCGGCGCGGAGCGGCCCGACGGCAGCCGCCGCACCGAGCTCCACCTGCTCTTCGACCAGCTCATCTCGGAGAGCTGCGGGCCGGCGCCGGCGGCCGGGCCCAGCCCTCAGGTACGGCGGGGATGGGTGGGCCGGGGCACGGGCCCCCGCCCGGGCGCGCACACGCGTGGGGCTGTGCACGCTCGGGGGGGAGGAGAAGGCGCGTCACGGGAGTGGCGTCACGCAGGAGAGCGCACGCTGAGGCGGGGCTGTCGCCCACCTGCGCGGGGGACGCGCGTGTGCGCGCCCCTAAAGGTGGGTGCGCAGGCGCCTTCCCGGGTGTGGCCCCCCACGGGTGTGCGCAGCCTCGCGTGGGAGCGCCCGCAGCCGTCTCGCCCGGTGCCTCCACGCAGCGGCCCTGCGCCCACAGCCAGCTCGCTGCAGGCCGTGGGTTTTCTCCTCCCCACGACTACGTTCCCTCCTGCTTTCACTCGCCGCCCGGTTCCCTTCCCCACCCCTTCGGGTGACCCGTGAGCTCTGCTGCCATGTGCCGAAAGCCTGCGTGGCCCAGTGGCGGGAGGGCGGGAGCGCTGGTGGCGATGGCGGGTGACACCAGTGGGTGGGACTATAGGCACCAGGGCTCAGCAGTTTTCCATAGTCTGTTGCTCAAACAATTAAAAACTTTCAAGTCTTGAGTCGGTCAAAGCTGAGTGCTGTAGTTCTGCAGGATTGACACTGCTTCACTGGGAACACACTGTCCTTCGTTATTACATGGTAAAGAGAGACCTCAGAGCGGCCTCCCAGGACTGAAAGGGGCTACAGAAAAGGGGAGAGGGACTTTTTATCAGGGGAATAGGGATAGGATGAGGGGTGATGGTTTTAAACTGAAAGAGGGGAGATTTAGATTAGATCTAAGGCAGAAATTCTTCCCTGTGAGGGTGGTGAGGCCCTGGCACAGGTTGCCCAGAGAAGCTGTGGCTGCCCCCTCCCTGGAAGGGTCCAAGGCCAGGTTGGACGGGGCTTTGGGCAACCTGGGCTAGTGGCAGGTGTCCCTGCCCAGGGCAGGGGAGTGGGACTGGATGATCTTCAAGGTCTGTTCTGACCCAAACCACTCCGTGATTCTATGAAAAGTGCTGATTTACCAATTTTTCTTCATTTTATTTCCTGAGTAGGCTTACTTTGCACTTTGGAATTAAATTACTTTTTTGGACAATGCTCCTTTCTTCCCCCTTCCGTTCCTTGGTCTAACTTTGTATTTTTCTTTTGCCATTATTATTGGCTTTGATTTTGCTCCAGTGTTTAAGTGGTATTGTTTGAGCAGCGCTCCTGCAATTTGAATCCGTGTCAGCATATCCCTGCATGGGGATGGAGGTCTGTGGGTAACTGAGGGGAAGCTCACTAGCTGGCGTTTCATTCCTTTTGTTACATTATCCGTGTGTGTTGATGTTAGTGCTATCCACACGCAGATCTGGTTGTCTGATCAAAGTCTTAGCTGATGATGTGGTTTCCACCCTAGCTTTGTAGTCTCTAAATAATAAACCAAGGCTTTCTTTTCCAGGATGTTTGTGCTCTGCTTGTCCAAGCCTGTCAGCTGGTTCACCTTGATCAGGAACATCTTGTCAGCAAAGTTTGTCAGCTTATCCATCACTTACTTAACAGATTTCAGGTACGAGAAGTTTGGCTTTGTCCTCCTTTCCCTCTGTGCTGACTACCTGGTCCCCCACTGAGCCAGGGAGGCCTTCTGTATCTTTATGGGGCTACAGAGCTGGCTTTCATGCCGAGTTTCTTGGATTTTCACTTTTTATTCTTTATATATTTCACTATTTATTCTTAGTTGAGGTTCTGGTCTGTGACTCTAGCCTGGTTCCTCATGTAAAAACAGCTCTCAGCCAGTCAGAAATACTCTTGGCTGTAGGATGCTTGTGTTGATTTATCCACTTCTTAATTGTCAGCTGATTCTGTGACTGTGTGTAATTTTAACAGCCAGATCACCTGAGTCTGTATCCAATATATCTGCGTATATTGACTCCAGCAGTACACAATGATGTTTTCTTGACCACAATCCTTTTCTGTTACAACAGGTGATGGTTGATGAACAGAACTTGAATTTTCTTCTCTCCTACTGCATCTCTGCTCTTAAGCAGTGCAGCTCTTGGACACATGTTGAAATTCTGCAAGCCTTAGCAGCTCTTGTTTACAATAATGGACCTAAATGTCAGAAAGTGAGTTTACAAGCTAAGAGAAAGTAACCACAAAAATATTTGCACCCTTTTGCTGTTTCTAGTTCCTTTTATATTTTTTTCCCAAAAGAAAGAATAAAACCGTGTCGTGTTCTCAAATTGCCTTACCTTTCATGTTAAGATTAGATCCCATTTAAATAGTGACTGATATTTATGGAAAAGTTGAATTTCAGGTGTGATAGACGTGTATACTAATA
Organism: Strix aluco; assembly: GCF_031877795.1. Classification (NCBI taxonomy): domain Eukaryota; kingdom Metazoa; phylum Chordata; class Aves; order Strigiformes; family Strigidae; genus Strix; species Strix aluco. The sequence continues at coordinate 14,922,619 of NC_133949.1, read as the reverse complement.
ATCAAGAGATAACAAGATTCTTCCCATGCCAAATACTTGCAGGCTGCAGCTGTAGGGACCTTTTACCCTTGAGCATGAGCCAAAGGTATGGTATTAAAGAAGGGCACCAGACTTAGTCTGCAGACTAACCACCCTGGTATGCCTCCGTATCAGGCAGGAAGAACGTGGGGAGCTTCAAATTTCGCGTTACTCAGCAGGCTCCATTGAGGATCCTGAAATTTACCTTGTAACCAGATCAGGTCTTTAGTGTGTGGTGGGCTCCAAGCCGTTTCAGTGGAGACTATCAGGTATCAATCCTGAGGTTTGTACGAAGCTCCTTGTTGCTGCAGTGTGACTGGTAGTGTTTGATATGTTGAATTCTGCTGCTTGTCACCAGCTCTTGGCAGCTTGCAGAGCAGTTTCTGCTGTTGGGCTGAAGCGCAGCATGGTGATGCTAGCAGTTTGGAGCTGCCAGCTTGCGTGGGTTTGCAGCCTGTAGAACTGCAGCAGTTTGGTACAGAAGTTGTTACTAACGTAGCTTTGTGTCTGGGAAGGAAGCATAAGCTGGGACTCAGTCTGAACTATGCTCACACTTGAGACTTTTTCAGTACAAAATAAGAGAACTTTGGAAGTTAGTATTTTCATGCCATTTTTTATAAACATAGTCTGTCTGTGGAATCTGAAATTGCAGCTGACAAATCTTTTTTTGCAGCATAAATATGTTTAGTTACCAAACAGAAGAACCAGGAGGCTGAGGGAAGAGTGCTGACCCCTAATGACTTTTGGTGGTTTGTTTTAGTATCTGCCGGATTTGCTGGGCCAGGCTGGGCTCTTGGTGCAGTTCAGTGACTCTGCTCAGCCAGACGTGGAGCTCAGGAGGGCAGCGGTACGCAGCATGGCAAACCTGTGTCTCAGGTGTGTACAAGCCTTTTCAGGTGGTGGAGTGGATGCTTCAGACATACATCTGACAGCACGGACAGCTGGTCTGCTCTGTTGGTGCTAGGAACGGCAAATTCAGGACCAGTAAGGTGTATATGCATGAATTTGAAGTGTAAAACTTTAGTCCCCCAAGATACTGTGAATAAAACCATGAACTCTCATTCTTCCACAAATAATGTTGCAGAGATTAGTTTAGGGAAGAAAAGAAAAAGTGTTGTGCTGTCTGGTCCCTGCAGTGATTCTTTGGGTTAATTTTGCATAAGAAGTGGACAGCTACAAGTTTTTGTAGTGATTGTCAGTTATTCTTTTGCAATTCATCCGTTTTTTCATTCCACATGTAAATCTGCTGATGCCACAGCAACACCAAATCTTCATTAGCTGCTCTGTGGGAAGAATTTTGACTAACCAGACTCTGTAGGCAAGCAAGGAATTAATAAAAGCAGTAGATACTTGGACTTGCTGTAAAGGGTTGTTTGGTTAATAGTTCCCCTTGTTTTTCATTAAAAAGAAATGCAAAAGCTTGGAATTTCAGCACTTATAGATGAAGTCTGAAGAACTACTTAATAAATAAATGCAACATCTGGCAATTTAGGGCACAATGATTTTTCTGTGTGGAGAGCTGGGATTGTTTAGCCTGGAGAAGAGGAGGCTCAGTGAGGATCTTACCTGAATGGCAGGGAATGAAAAAGATCCAGACTATTCTCAGTGGTACCCAGTGAAAGGACGAGAGGCAATAGGCACAAACTGAAATACAGGAAAATCTGATTAAGCATAAGAAAAATAAAAATAAAGAAGGATTATTGAACACTGGAACCAGTTGCACAGAGAGGCTGTGGAGTCTCCAGCCGTGGAGATATTCAAAACCCAACTGGACACAGTCCTGGGCAACTTGCTTTGGTTGACCCTACTTCAAGCAAAGGGGTTGGACTAGGTGATCTCCAGAGATCCCTTCCAACCTCAACTATTCTCTGACGCTAATTTCAGGAAAATCACTTGTAATATCAGAGTCATCCTGTGAGTATTATCAAACGTGTTGATGGCTTGAAGTAATTAAATGTGTTGGAAGCAGGTACTTAGGAATCCATTATAAAAGAATTTATTTAATGACTAAATCTGCTGCAACAATGGCCAGCTCTTACTAAATGGTACTCAAGGTAGCAAAGATGAAGTGATGCAGTTGCCCTCTCCATGCAGTAAGTCAAGTGGGTATTAAAATGCTTCAGTGCAGTAAGGTTGCCCAGACTTCACAGAAACTGGGGAAATGGCAAAAGTCATTCTAGGCCCTTTTCAATGGCAAATTTTGCCTGAAAAGCATTTATAAGCATGACAGTTTGTTAAGTTGTGCTTGGAGAGTCACTGTAATTGAGAAGGCGGCCTCAGAAGCAGAGTAGGTGTAAGGCACACTGTGATTGTAGTAGTTCTTTGTGCGGAAGGTTTCGTTTTGGTTTTTATAGTGGATCCCTTTCAAAGAGCCGTCTGTCCTGGGGCTGTGCTCTTCAGCTTAGCTGAGGGCTTGGATCTGCGTTTGTGTAACTTTATAAAGCTGTGGGATGGGCTGTAAACTGACCATTTGTTGTGTCCTCCTTTAATTCTAGTGTGCCTGGACAGCCATATTTGGATGAGTCCTACAGAAGTGTCTGTTTTCAAACTTTTCTTAGTGTTCTGCAGTCCTCAAAAACCTCTGATGTAGATGACATCACTTTTTGCATGGTAAGTGTGAGTCTAATTGTCTAGAATACTCTAATTAGGAGATTGTGCTGCTGGAATGTTGGAATTTGGAATGTTGTCAACTGAGATTTTGCCTAAATAGTCTGATTTTTTTTAATAAGTGTAAGTAACTGTCCCAGTAATTATACTGAGCAAAACCATAACTGCCTAGAAGGTTGCTTGAAAGATGTGAACCTTCAGTTTTTTGGGAGGGAAAAGTAAGTAATTCTGTGTTTTGGTTTTCAGTTACTGCAAAATGCACTGAAAGGTATCCAGTCACTTCTCAATGGTGGGAAGATGAAACTAATGCAAACTGACCAAATTGGATCTCTTCTTGCAGTATTAAAGGTAAACACTTCAATCCATCTTGAGAAAGAGGCAGCACTGGAGGGTGCGTGTTCCAGATGCTTGTTAAGTGGGAAACAGTAGAATAAGAGAAAGAGGGAGCAGAGAAGCCTGAGCGTGGGGGGAAATGTAGTGTGAGGTATAAAGAAAAAGTCATTGAGTTTCTTTCACAGCATCTTAACTGCACTGCCCACAGAAGAATGTGAGAGAAGGACGGGAGGCTCATTTGTTTGGATCTATTAAAATCCTTCTAGGTATAGTTGAATTTCAGGTGTTACATAGCTGTTACGTAGCACGGGGAGAGGCAAGACCTGGGGGAGGGATCACAAACCCGACTGAAAATTGCTGAACAACTGAGTAAATGTACGGTAAATCTTGGTTTGTCAAAAAGGGAAGGAATGCTAATGGTTTTGTTACTGTTCCAGAAATGTATGTTTCACGGACTGCCAGGACTGAGCATAGAAATGCCCGCAGCCTTGTACCCAGCTCCGCTACCACAGTATGATAAGAGGTCGCCTGTCAAACAGGAACAGTCGGAACCGGCCACCTTTAAGCAGACAGGGGTGAGCTGAAACAACACTGCTTCTCCCGCACGCTCGTTGTGCGCGTGTTTGTTGTGGTTGTACGTTACCTGACGTGGTGTCGGTGGCCAGCAGGCTCTTTGTGTTCGGAGTGTGTGATCCATTTCACGTTCTTTGCTTTAAAGGTATTGATTATAAATCTCTGCAGTGAGTAAAATTGCTTTGTAAACTCACGACGAGAACAGGCGGCTCTGCAGAGATTGGTTTTCCTGAGTTAAGCTGTGTCCGTCAGTTACTCATCTATAGCCAAGAATTCTTGGCCTGCAGATGTGGGATTGGTGCGTGCAGAATAGCCAAAGCTTTTTATTTTATAAGTTACATTTTCTCTCCTAACACTTGCGCAATTGTTTGACTCTTTCTTGGGGAAGTCAAGTTCATCTAGAGATTGATTCCTCCCCCCTCCCCCATCTGTTCTGCTTAATCCTTCTACAGGTTATTTTTTAACCCTGTAAACATTTTGGATTACCGATTATCTGAAAGACATTAGAGAAAATAAAGTTGTATAGTCATGTTGACTTGTTTCTTTTTAGATGTTAAATACCTACTGTAAATCTAAAAGAACCACAGAAGTATTTACTGTTCTTCCTCTTTAATCACGTCTGTGTGAAATATGATTTTTAACTAGAAGTTTTCTTGGAAATCTTTTGCTTTACTGCTGAAGAGGCCAAAGCTTAATTTTTGCAGCTATTCAGATATAGACTGCTGACTTACACTGAGGTGTTACTGTACTGATGTTACTGTTGCTACTAATAAGCAGAGTTTGCAGACTCTGAGATATTAAAGCAGTGATTGTTTCTGTATGTTCAGTATTGCACATACATATAATTGCACTTATGTGCAGTATTGTTGCATCAGAAGGTGCTAGCTAGCTGTGATGACTCTTGGTTAAACTAAATCTCATCTAAAAACTCATTTAGAAACTTGTATAATTTGATGTTGATGTCAGAGGGCGTGACTTATTATATGAAACTCTGCTTTTATTCTGGATTAGCAATGAGTTTTGTTTTCAGATGAGACCTTTTCCCCTTAGATTCACAACTATAAAATGTTTACACATCTTTCTAGATATTATTTCAAAAGATTAAAAAAAAATAATATCTGTTTTTGTCTTAGAACCGAAGAAAGAAGTCCAAAGGGAAACAAAAGAAGGGAGAGTTTGCAGAAGAAGGAAGAGAGGAGTTGGGTGATGCGGGAAATGAACCAGTGCTTGGAGCAGACATGCTGAAGTTACACTTGGAGGATGTGCAGAACAGCCCTTGTTCAGATCCTCAGACTCGCGCATCGGATGTTGCGTACGTGCCTGCTGGAAAGGATCCCTTGTCCTCACATTATACTAATTGGAAAAGAATCAGCAGCAGCGAGTCGGAATATTCAGATGCTGAAGGTGGAATACAGAGCAAAATGAGGTGATTGTTGTCCACATAAAACATAAAGCGCGGTAGCAGAGCGTACTGTTGTTCCCAGCAGTTTAAGCTCACGTGTCGTGTTAAAGCATGCCTTTTGTTCCTGTAGATCTGGCACAAATTTTACCTGTGTGCAGACTCTTACACTGCCACAGGATCCTAGTGCTTTGTTCTTAATCAAAACTGTTGAGGAAATCGCTTTCCCTTTTGATTTATGTGGTGATACAAGAAAATTGTAAGGCAGTCATTTGTATTGGTTTGAAAGTACATTTGCTCTTTCTCTTCCTCTTCCTGGTCTTGGTCTAAGAAATTTCTTCTCACAGCTAGCCACTAATATAAGTGAAAGAGGTTAAGTCCGTTACTTTTCACTGCTGCTGTTTCATTAATCTTCTTGTTTGTTTTTAAGATCTTATCAAGCCAACGTTCGTCAAGGGGCTCTAGCCTGTTTCCTCTCTGCTATAAAATCAATAGAAAAAAGAGTTCTTTACGGCTACTGGTCTGCGTTTGTTCCTGATGCACCTGGTATTGGCAGCCCCCAGTCAGTGTCCTTGATGACTATTGCTTTAAAGGACCCTTCGCCAAAGGTGAGGCAGTTCTGAGTAGAAAAAGCATTGTATTTTTCCCATGTTAATCTTAAGAGTTGTCTTCTCTGGCCTTCAGTAAGTACTTTGGCTACTGTATCGGTGTCACTTGGTCACTGTACTGCAGGAAATAAAAGAGGATGTACTGGTTAAGGAAACAAAGGATCGGTTGTATACTGCTTAAAGTTGTGAGAAAAGATCGTTGGAGCGGAATTTTCTCTTGCTGGAGAAAGAGACTTTCATAAATTTGGAAGTTCTCCATCAGCTCGAAGGAGATGTTAAAAGTGGGTAACAGAAATGTTTTATCATTTCAGACCCGTGCCTGTGCTCTTCAAGTTCTCTCGGCCATCCTGGAAGGTTCTAAGCAATTTCTTTCTGTTGCTGAAGACGCAAACGATCACAAGAGAGCTTTTACTCCCTTCTCTGTAACTATTGCTTCGAGCATCCGGGAGCTGCACCGCTGCCTGCTGCTAGCCCTGGTGGCAGAATCCTCTTCTCAAACACTGACACAAATAATTAAGGTAACTGTACTGTAAATGTTTCAAATGCTGCCCAAGAGATGATATTTGTCTCTAGATTAAGCCTTGAAAAAAGATTGCACAGAAGTTATTGTAGGTGTTGAGGACTGAGGTGGTGGTGGTGGGAAACAGGCTGTTGTCATCTCACAAGGCTTCACTGACTGAGGCTTCCTGCGGAGTCCTGGGGTTTCTTTTCTCTTCAGCACAGTTCTCTTGTTCCTGCATTTCTTTTGTGTAGTCTTTTTGGAGCTGAATGAAGCTATGAAATGATTCTGAAGACTCACATTGGCTTTAAAACTGGAATCCAAATTGGTAAAAAAAGCTTTCTATGGGCCATTGAAATTCCTTGGTCTTTATGCCAGGTCACAGTAGTTAAATACTTGTTCTTAGGAGCCAAGTTTGTAATCAGTTTTCAAACAGCAGATAATTGGGGCATTTGTTTTCAGGTGCCCTCAGATAATTAGCTGTCTAAATGACCTAAATTGCAAATGTAAAAACAGTTGGAGGCCAGGCTGACACTGTAAGGACCGCTCCATGTATGTTCTTTTGTGTGTTTCAGTGCCTTGCGAATTTGGTTTCAAACGCGCCGTACAGCCGTTTAAAACCTGGGTTGCTGACCAGAGTTTGGAACCAGATAAAGCCGTACATTTCTCACAAAGGTTTGCATTCTGTTTGTATGTGTTATATCTTAATTCAGCATGACTTATTACAGAACAGTTGTGGATTTTTTTTCCCCCGCTGTGCTTCATAAATACATAAACACATGTATTGCTGTTGAATTATCTGTTGTGATCTGTCTTGTCTGGAAACTGCTGAAGAATGATGCTGACGTGTGCAATACTAACAGACTGGCTTTTTCTTCCCCCGCCCTGTTCTTTCTTGCAGATGTTAATGTTCGAGTTTCTAGTCTCACGTTATTAGGGGCTATAGTATCTGTCCAAGCACCTTTACCAGAGGTGCAGTTACTCTTGCAACAGCCCAGTTCTTCAGGGCTAAATAATAGTGGTAGCGCAACCCCTCACCGTTTTAATTCTTCTGAGCAGTGGAGAAAAGCACTCCCCTCAGAAGGGGAGCCTCCAGATAAAGCAGCAGGATGTACGTCTTCCGAACCGTGCTGGCTTCTCCGTCTCTGCGTTTCCATCATCATTCTTCCCAGAGAGGATTCCTGTTCTGACAGCGATGCCAACTTTCCAGCGTTTTCCAGCGTTTATGAACCGTGTCCCCTTCGACTGGAATCCTTACAGGTGGGGATGAACAGCTAGATTGTGCAATGAACAGCTTGGTACAGTATCAAATTGCCAAATTATCAAATGTCAGCCAAGCCCCAGCCGTGGGTCGCTCTTGCAGGGAGATTTAGGCGAATGTGTTTAGTGCAGCATGTCTGAGCTGCTGTGACCAAAAGAGCAGTAACATTTTGATTCTGTGCCTATGACCACAGCATAACCATCCCATAGTAAACCTGCTGCAGCAAGTTTGTATGCCTGTGGTGTTTGTTACCTTCATTATTTTTAAATATTATTTGGTTGTGTGTTGGCATCCGATGAAGGCTGTGAGTCTTCCTCACGCAAACTCCTCCATACGGAATCTAAATTAAAGTTTTGCTCGAATAGAGTGGGGAAGAACTTTGCAGTCAAAGAACAGTCTGCGAGGAACGATGGAGTGGTGCTGATACGACTAAAGGAGTACTTGTGAATGTTGAGACTTGGCCTTGTTTTCCTTCGTGTAACCACAGAAAATAGTAAGATTTTGTAATGTGCATCCCAAGAAGTCTCACTCTTTTTCTGCAGCAATGAATACTAAATCCAGCTTCACGGAACACAGAAGCAGTATCACAGGAGGTACAGAATGTGTTGCTCTTACAGGCACTCTTGCTTCATTTTTTAGCTACAGCAGACCTCACAGTAAATAATTAATTGTGTTGCTACCCGATAGTGCTTTTGTGGCCCTTTTTTGAACAAGATAATGGAATAGAGAGGTTTTTAATTAGCTGTAGTATTCTAGAAGTTGTGCTGCAAGGTGTATCTGTTACATCAGAGTTTAGGATATGGTCCCAGTGTTGATTAGCCCATTAATGTTCTCTCTGTGTGTATTTGGAGTATTTTAGTTTAATAGAAGGAAAAAATACTGAATGGATTTTTTTTTTTTATTTGTGTTTAGGTGTTGGCTCTTCTTGTAAAAGGTTATTTCTCTATGGCCCAGAGCTATTTCCTAGAACTTGGAGAAGTGGCTTGCAGGTGCATGGAAGAAATGGATCCATCCATCCAGCTTCATGGAGCCAAAGTAAGAGCATGAGGAAACATCAACATTGTTGTAGTAAAAGTCAATTTTACCTATTAGTGTGCTTTGCATATACAGATGAGCAGTGGTGAATATTCGGAGCATCTCCGTGTGTGCATCTCTGTAAAGAGCTGGTGCCTGCTCTAGCTCTTTGGGAAATGCAGTACCCTGATGCTTTGAGAAATGCACCTTCTGCTTCCTGTCTTGAATTTTTGGCAGAATTTTGTTGCTCTGCTGAGTCACCAGAAAGCTTGGGAAATGCAAGGACTATAACACTGGCCCTTCCCTGATTTAGCATCAGCTGGTGCAGGAACTGTAGTCTGTTACCCAAAAATTGGAGAGATTTCCTCTTTGCATGGCAATTTGTTATGTTGTTCTAGCTGGGGACTTTATGTAAAAAAGGCTTTTCCTCTAATTTTTTCACTAGCAGGGATGGAATAGACTCCAAACCAATACTGAAACTTTATTTTTGTTCCCTGGGTAAGTAAGTATAGTCCTAGGTCAAGGTTGCTATAGATCCATGGTACTTGAGTCATCCCTGATATAGACCTACTTGCTTTTTGTTTCCTTGCAGCTTCTGGAGGAGCTGGGCACAGGTGTGCTGCAGCAGTACAAACCTGATTCAGCCGTTGCCCCTGATCAGAGAGTACCTGTCAGCGTGGTAAGTGTGTGGGCTCCCTCTGAGATTCCACTTCACTGAGCTGCCTTTCTCCAACTCTGCAAAGTCACCGGCACGGATACAGATAAATCAGGCAGAAGGGGACTCAGTACCCTGCAGCTGATGGGTACAATTTTTGTAGGCGTCCTGCATTATTTTGGCATTTGTTTTTGTCTGTAGGCAAGCGTGTTGGTTGGGTTTTTTTTTTTTTCTTTTACATGATGTTAACACTGCCTTTTTGCCTTTCCTCATCCCTCCTGTTCCTACCTGCTGTAAGTCAGAAAGCTGGAAGAACAGCCCCGACTTTGCATGCATCATTACTGCTGCATAAAACCTAGACGTACACTTTTAGAGTTTTGGTGAATTTGTGTCAGTACAAGAGCCAGCCTACGTGCTCTGGCTGCTCACAAGTGCAGAGAGAGTGGCCAGAACCATAATGTACGTGATTTCAGGAGAATTCATCATATGAGGCTGTTTGTTGGATAAGTTTGTGGAAGCTGAGGAACTGGCATTCTAGAAGTAACGTAGGCCTCTAAGTTTTGCTTCTGTGAACAGAAGACAAATTAAAAATTTCCTTGGCGTACAGTCACCAGTGACCCTACAAGATAGGAAGTGTGTCCGGTAGCACCAGGTTCCTGTTACTTGATATGAATGTAAATTGTCAGGCAAATGAAAATACCCAGCTGTGTGGATTCAAGAGTGGAATTGTAATTCTACCTAATGCAATCTAATCTGACTGTATGTGGCCTTGAGAAGGAAACAAACAGAACTCAGTGAATAAGTACTTGATAGCAGTACTAAAATGTCTTTCAAATGTTTCTGAACGCTGAGTCTTTCAGGCTTCCCAGCAGTTGTAATCCCTTTCATGTGTGACTATGCTACCTGCCATAAGTATGTCTTAAAGATGATCGTAGGAAAAGATGATCTATTTTAGAATTTAGGCATAACTGCTGAGTTTAAATAGGTAAACCTGGCTGCTTCTTCTGTAGGTTGTGACTTTCTGGACTATGATGTTAAATGGCCCTTTACCTGGCACTCTCCAGAACTCTCCACATGCGACTCTGCAGACGAGCGCCTGTGATGCCCTGTCCTCTATCTTGCCAGAAGCTTTCAGCAACCTGCAGGTAAGGGAGGACACCCTGAAGTGCTCCATTTTTACCTAGTGAGGCTTTGTTCGTGTCTACCAGGTTACAGCAGTGTAAAGCCTTTAAAAACTTATAAGAAGAGGGTAGAGAAACCTTCCAGAATTATTTTTTTTTACATTCTGAACAGGTTGTGACTATTGAAGACTGGAAAAGGCAATGTTGGGAGTAATTAGTCTGTCAAAACAATTAAACTGTGGGTCACAGAAGCTGTTTGGCCCTGCCATGAATACTCAGCCTTGGCAATGATGCCCGGGAGATGGAGGGCAAGAATTTCATTGCATGAGGGAGGGGTGAAGGGTTGTTATTTTGCTGGTTAAGTCTTTGAAGAGACAGCTGAGCCAACAGCCATGGACTGACGTTGTTCACCGATTTGCATGCATGTTTTTTTCTTTTGGCTGGCTTTTAAAACACCAAACTGCGCTGATTGCCCTGGCAGAAGCAAATAAATGTGTTGGCCTTACTCTCCTTTTTGCAACATAAAATATGCTTTTAAACATGAAAGCCTTGGCAGTGTATCACCACGGCATTGTGCAGCTCCTTTTGTGTCACTGTGCCCTTCTTGATGGGAATACTCTGCCAGATCTCATTTGCCCAGGAATTGCTAGTGCAGCAGTATCTCTGGAATTCTCCCTCTGGTTTCTCCAAGTACAACGTGTACTTCATCACCCTGTACTTTGATCCCGTGCGCTCTCCTGTCCCTCTGGCCCTGTGGGGTCAAGTCGGTGCCCATTCTGACCCTTTGCTCTGATGAAACAAAGATGTTTGTCATGGGTTGGTAAACTGACAATCTGTCCAGGGTGAACTTAATCTGCCTGACTGTCCTTGTTAATGAAGGGGAAAGAGTGAAGTAAGACAGGAAAAATCAACCGATCCAATCTGTTTTACCTCTGATGGGCCACGCCTTCTGCGTTTGGATGGTAGTTAATATTCTGGGTTCCTTTGTGGTCTTATTTAACAGCAACAAGATTGTGTTTGCTGGAAGCATTCCCATTTCCTGTGTGGCATCCCGAAATGCCAGTCAGTTTACTTTAAAGAAAAGAGCACGCTCTGAATGGTAGCTTCTATAGATTCCTCTTATTAGGGTCTTTCAGAGCATTTGTCAGTTGTCTGTCTTTGTGGGACAGAGATCTTTTCAGTTCCCCTCCACTGCCATGACTGTTTATCGTTGCAGAATGAGCAGCAGATACTGTGTGTCACTCTGCTGCTTGGCCTGAACCACAGTGAGAACCCGCTGGTAAAAGCTGCTGCCGCACGTGCCCTTGGAGTCTACATCCTCTTCTCTTGCCTTCGGCAGGTCGGAACTGGCTCGTTTTTCTTATTTTGAACCGTTCTATAATGGGCTTGATGATCCATAAGATGTGGGACATGAGTTCTTTTGGAATGAATTGGCCTTCCTTACTTTTCCTTACTGTCTCCAGACCTGCTCTTGCCTTTTGTGTGGTGAAGAGAAGCAGTGCAGTTTTAAGTGAGATGAAGCAGAAGGCAGAGTGCCTCGTGAGTGGGAGCAAAAGGAGGGAGGTCAGGGTCTTCCCCGAGCTCTTGGGGACGGAGGTGGGAAAGGCTGGGCTGGCATGAAGGAGCTGCAAGAGGGGAGGTAGAGCTGGGAAGGAGGGAACAGCTGCACAGTGCTCTGTTTAACAAGTTTTTAATTTGGAGGCTTCAGTTTTGCTTAAAACTATGAAGTAAAACTTATTTGGAGAAAAATGCTGTTTTGTTTCCATAAAAAAATTGATCTTCGCTTGGCTGAGCTGGAAGACTCTGTAGTTTTTGCAATGTGGCCTTAAATGAGCAATTGTAATAAAAAAAATTATGCAGTAGCTGATGTTGAGATTTGATTCCAAAATATTTTGAAAGAAAAATCCTTTACCATAGGCAAGGGAATGAGAATGAAGTGTAATGTGCCATAGAAGAGACCCTGAGATAGGCAGTTCAACAGGGAGCTTGGAGAAGCAATTAAGAGTGAGATTTGATGAGTATAAGATTGGCAGTCCAGGTAATCATGTTAAAATCCAAAGTAACTAAAGCACCAATGAAATTCAATACATTGAAACCTTAAAAACATTGAAACCTTTCAGCAACAGCTACCCAAGAGAGTGGTGAACTTGGTCAGCATGCAGACTTAGACTGTTAATTAAAGATCAAACAAAGCTGTACAGAGAGCACCATAAACACGTTCAAAGTTGTCACCTAAAAAAGAAGAGTGTATGAATAGAGCTGGTCTCTGTGCAGGTATCATTTTCCCTAGAACGGCCAGGATGCCTATGTTCCAAAGGAAATCACCTGCATTTTTGAAAACTTTCTAACTTCGCAGCAGTTTTTACTTGTACAGGACGTGATGTTTGTGGCAGACACAGCAAACGCCATTCTGAACTCCCTCCATGACAAGTCTCCGAACGTCCGTGCCAAAGCAGCTTGGTCCCTGGGCAATCTCACAGACACTCTGATCATCAACATGTACGTAAGCGCGCCCTGGCCGGCAGAACGCCTCTCCCTGCCCGTGTTCCCGTAGCGTCAGACAGAGCCTACTGATCTACTTAGTAGCAAAAAGCAAAAATTTGGCTTGGATGCTTCTTTTTAACCACTCTTCAGCCTGTGTGTCTACCAGCGTATGACACTGTATTATAAGTATCTTGTATCCATCTGGGATTGTGTTCTACTAAACTGGGTTTAGGTCTTTCTAATCATTAGTTCTGGAGTATATTCCAAGTTTTCTTCCCAGTTTTCTGTTTCTTGTATGTCGCTCTGTGCAATTGCATGTTCCCTGGTTACTTCACTTTCAGCGTAACACAGAAGTAAAATTAATAAATATCTAACACTTCCTCAAGCCAAGGAGTGAAAGAAGTCTAACCTACTGTTACATTTTTAACAGGAGAAATAGTTATCATATATTCCTGCCACAGAATTGTCTCTGAGCAATTCATTGCCCTCTGTTTTTTATTACAGACTTAATGCATTGCTAACCAGCTTTCTTGCATTGATAGTTTGGTTTTAAATTAATAAACATAGTGGTCACATGTAGTGAGGTCTGCCTTACATATTAGCCTTCTCAAGAGTGAAGGTTGTTCCTACGCCTTTGTAAAGGATTGTGTCTCATCTTTGGGGATGGATCAGCTGAGCCGGCCTTTCCCGTGTGATTCTTCTACTAGGGAAACGATGGGACAAAGTTTTCAAGAGGAATTTTCTGATCTCCTGCTGTTGAAAATGTTACGGTCTGCGACTGAAGCATCCAAGGACAGAGACAAGGTATGACTGAGGGGAAGAAGGGTGGGGTTAGTGTAGTGTAGTTAACTCTTGCATTTTTATTTTGAAAAAAGGAAAAAAGACACCAGTTACTTCGAGGAGCTTTGCCCCAATGGACGGGGAGCTGCAGCTCAGCAACCTGCCTCGAGAGCTGGTGTTTGGAGGTTTCCCGTGGTGTTTGACCTGCAGGGCATTTGACTGCACTTTTCCATAGTGTGGGGGTGGGTTTTTTTGGGTTTGTTTCTTCTTTTTTGCCCAGGGTAACCATTTGCAGAGGATGATCTTTGTGGTGGCGTTGAGGAAGTTACCATCTGATAAGACAGGGGTCTGGTTCCAGATGGGCTCCTTGTTGGCTCTGAGCATGATTTCATAGCAGGCTTGACAAAAGCTTTGCCTACAAGCTGAAAGCCAGAATGTTGGGGTTTTTTTGTGTTTGTGTGTTCCAGGTAAAGAGTAATGCAGTCCGGGCCCTTGGGAACGTGCTTCATTTCCTTCAACCGTGTCACATTGCAAACCCCAGGTTTAGGGAAGCCATCGAGGAGTCTCTTCAGGCCCTTATTTCTACTGTTCAGAGTGAGGCCACTATGAAAGTGCGCTGGAATGCTTGTTACGCGCTGGGGAATGTATTTAAGAACCCTGCCTTGCCTCTCGGTGAGTAACTTGTCCCACTGGCTTTGGATTTGCACAGCAGGTTGTGGTTTTGATAAGAAGGTCTCTGTTACCAGTGTGCTGGGGAAGAGGGGAGAAAGCAAACTGAGCTGGATCTTGCTGCCCTGGCTTTCTGAGAACTCTTGCCCATGAAATAGGCTCAGATCCTGTGAATACCTGCAATGCTGGGTCCAGCTCTGGGGGCATCAACATCAGAAGGACACGGACCTGCTTGAGTGGGGCCAGAGGAGGCCACGAAGATGCTCGGGGTGCTGGAGCACCCCCCTGTGAGGACAGGCTGACAGAGTTGGGGTGTTCAGCTGGAGAAGAGAAGGCGCTGGGGAGACCTTAGAGTGGCCTCCGAGGACTGAAAGGGGCTACAGGAAAGGGGGGAGGGACTCTTGATTGGGGGTGTAGGGATAGGATGAGGGGGAATGGGTTTAAACTGACAGAGGGCAGATTTAGGTGAGATCTAAGGCAGAAATTCTTCCCTGTGAGGGGGGTGAGGCCCTGGCACAGGTTGCCCAGAGAAGCTGTGGCTGCCCCCTCCCTGGAAGGGTTCAAGGCCAGGTTGGACAGGGCTTTGGGCAACCTGGGCTAGTGGCAGGTGTCCCTGCCCAGGGCAGGGGGGTGGGACTGGATGGACTGTAAGGTCCCTTCTGACCCAAACCAGTCTGTGATTCTATGAATGCTAATCCGAACATCACTGTGCTGTATTCAGTTGGATCTGTCATGTTAGAAAAGAGCGTGAGGATGGGATTATAGCTGTGAATAGATGCAAAATGTCACTTTTCCTCTTACAAAGCTTCAGAAGATTAATTTTTAAATTAAATTTTCATTTCATAACCCCTGATTTTCTCATTTAGACCAGAATAAATACACTAAATGTAAACCCATTAAATATTTAGGAGATACATTTAGGGTTTTGTATATTTTGACTGACTGAAAAGGGGGCTTTGGTGTCTGGGGTTTTTTTAGGAGAGGCTCCTTGGACCACGCAAGCTTATAGAGCCCTTTCCTCAGTAGTGAAGTCCTGCAAGAATTTTAAAGTCCGAATCAAATCAGCCATGGCCCTCTCCATCCCTAGCAAGAGGGAATGCTACGGCTCCACCGAGCAGTTCTGCCAAATCTGGAGCGCCTTGGTGGTAGCGCTGCAGAAGAGCGAAGACACCGAGGACTTTCTGGAATTCAAGTACAGTGCCAGCCTCAGGACGCAGATCTGCCAGGCTCTGCTTCATCTGTTGAGTCTGGCAAAGAGCACAGACCTGCCAGTCCTTCGGGAAACCATCGCAGAAAACGGGGATGCGATCGGATCCCACGTCTTGCAATACCTGAAAGCTGGAGTTGAAGAAAACGAAGCGGGAGTGCACACGGACTTGTGCGAGAGGGAGAGGGCGTTGAAAGGAGCTATCGAACATCTCCGTGGGATCGAGAAACAGCAGGAGGGCAAAGCCAGGGTCAGAGTGGCTCTTTATCTGGAAGGTGTCTTGGCAAACCATGCCAATGCCACTGGACTAACAGAGGCTTAGAAAGAAACACCTGCTGGTGACCAGTAACTTACACTTCAGGGCACAGAGAAGAAACACGCTGCTTTCACCTCCACAGGGCCTCCAGAAGAGAAGTTTCCTGTTGTTGGTATTAAACAATTTATTTCAAACTTACTGAAATCATTCATAACGCCTGATGAGAAGATCTGTAGAACTTAATTTTTTAAAGTGTTTTTTATTCTTGTGTTGAGTGAAGTCTTAAGTTGTCCTCCCTTGGTTTTGTTTGTACACTTAACTGTTACAGCATTACCAGTTGGAAAACAAATGCCTTTTCCATCTTTGTGTGTTTTATAAAAACAGCCTCTTCTCTCAGCTTATCTAAAAGCATTTTGTTACTATTGCTGCTGTATTCAAAACCCTGTTTGTAAAGGAGGGGTCTGAAAGAATTCTGTTTTTCTGAGTGCTGCAAATGTTGTCACTCTTGTGTTCCTGCAATAAAGTCAAATATGCCAATATTTGAATAATAGCGTAGAGCAAACACCCGCTGCCTTTACCTGTCCCCACTCCTGGTGTCTTACAGCTGGCCTGCGCCTCCCCGCTGCCCTCACTCAGCCCATCTTCCAAAACCTCAACATTCCTGGTTCCCAGGTGATGGTACCGTGCTGCCTAAGCCAGCAAATCCCAAGTAGAGACTCTGAGGCTGGAATTTTGACTCTTCAAGCAGTGCTACCCCTGGGCCTCTGTCACCTTTCTGTGGGAGGCGCAGCGACATTCCAAACCGCCCGTGGGCTTGTTGCTGTTTCTGAAGTTCCGTCCCCTTCCCGTGCTGCCGGTGCTCGCCCTGGTTGCTGCGTGCTTACTGCGCTGAGAGCCGGCCGAGGGCTGAGCTCCCGCGGCGCCGGGGACAAATCGACGCCTCCAGGAAGGAGCTGGTCTTTGGGAGCGAAGCGCCTGCTCCCCTGGATGTTTGAGCAGAGCTCAGTGCAAGCCCTGACTGTCATAAAAGCCCTTTGCGATACAAAATTTGCTTTGTTTTTTCCATCCTTGCCGCTGGTTTCAGTGGGGGTCGAGTAGTGTGAGTAACCCAAACCCCGACAGCGTGATGGAGCCCTTTTCCCTGGATTTTCTCCTGCCAGGAGCAACTTTTCCTGCTGGTGGACGCTGGGGCCTGGCTGCGTGCTCAGAAGGCTTCAGTGTTGCTTAAAGCTACAAAGTAAAGCTCATTTGGAGAAAAATACTGGTTTGCTTCCATAAAAAAAATGGATCTTTGCTTGGCTGAGCTGGAAGACTCTTTAGTTTTTGTGATGGGGCCTGGGCTGGAGGCTGAGGAGGAGAAGGGCAGAGCTGAGCATCACTGCTGGGCCCCATCCTGCTCAGGAGCACCCCTGGCTACGCTCCAAGTTACAGATTTCCCCCTAAGCTGCCACTTGCTCCTTTTCTCCCTCTTTGGCTGCTGCGATTGGACCTGTAGCCATCTTGGAGCTTCCACCACCTCAGACAAACCTGCGTTTCCCAGCTGTATTCTGCCTCCAGAAGAAATCTGTCCCATCACCACTGCCAGCACGACCCTGCCTGGATTTCTTGCCCAGGTTTGCTGACATCTCCAGAGCTGCCCACGTGCTGTACCAGCTGAAATACAGGTGGGGAGGCAGCTGTGGGGCTCGGTATCCAGCACATGGCCAGGTCTACCATGCTGAGTGTCTGCTCCAGCAGCCCACATCCCCCATCAGGGTGTTCTGAACGGAGAAATCGCTGATTTTATGCACCCTAAGAGGCGGATGGGAGCTGCTGCCATTCCCAACAGCATGTAGCCAACCTCTTTGGTTTCAATAAAAATTTCTGTGAAGTCTCACCTGGCTCTTGAACATCCAAAGGCTTTTGAGGAAATGCGGAGTTGTTCTCTGAGCAGCATTAAGCCAGTGAGTGATAAAGACAAACTGAGAGCTTGAGCGGCTGTATGAAAAAGAAACGAGTGTCCCCACTGAGCATGGTAGCCTGCCCGCAGGAGCCTGCCTGCTCAGTGTATGAAGTTCTCTAAATAACCACATCCAGTATTTCAACCCATTTTGAGGGACCTGCAACTTTTCTCAGAAAGAGAAGAATATCTTTTATGTTTGGGAGCAAAAGTAGTTTCTAGGTAGCCTTGGCTGAAGGCGTCATACGCGGTTTTCTCTGTGTGAGAATCTGTGTGTATTTGTTTAACGAAGAGCCCAGCTCGTTCCCAGATGTTGGAGCAGAAGGGGTTCAGCACCTTCTGCTCTGCTGAGCCTGTTCCTCAACATCTGGCCACTCTCTCCCTCAAGACCAGACGCAAGGCAGCGTGTCTGAGTGCAAGAGGGTTCATCTGTAAAGGAGCTGAACCTCAGGTTAGGGTTAGGGGCTGGGTTTTGGTTGTGCCCATCCTTAGCCGCTCTCTTTAGCTGTTTTCCCCAGACTAGGAGTGCCCAGCATCAACTTGACCCATCACCACGTTACAGCAACAAGCGCTGAAACATGCGTTTGGGTAGAGTCGGATTTTGTGGTCTCACCCCCTGCCCTCACCACAAACCTGCCTGCAAAGAGGGGAATGTAAAATGGGTCTTACAGCAATGCCAGTGGATCCCCAGCTTCTGGACACCCTTAGCGGACCCTCTGGGGAGAAACCAGGGTGTGCCCAGGGGAGAGCAGAGAGGCAGGAGCTGGTTTTCACTCTGGCTGGTGGAACTTCATCCAGCATCTCCCAAAGATGAGACAAACACCCCATCGCCCCTGCCCCCCTCACCTCCTGCCAGCCCATGGGCATTGCTGGCCAAACACGACATTCAGACCTAATTGGGTAACAACTAAAAAGCTGCTGGGTGGGGACCAGGGTCACTCATGGGGGTCAGCTGTGCCTGGCCCCTGCCCCACAGGCTATTTGTGCTGCTGGTGGTTGTACCTGGGTGTAGCCCTGAGGGTGCTGGAGCAGTGCTGGGCTTGGTTCTCCTGCCTGTTGCTAAGGTCAGTGATGATTTTTTGTGTCCTTTTAGTGTCAGATGCTCGGTTTTGGTGCTGGATGAAGCAGCGTGGGCCACGTGTGCCCTGTGCTGCCCATCTGCTCGCTGCCTGCAAGAGCAGCAGGGGCTGATGCAGCTTCCACCCTCGGCTGGGGACCGGCAAAACACGAGGTGCTTGGGGCTGGTGAAAAGCAGCACCTTCCCCACCCCAGCCAAGTTTTTATTGTCCTGCCTCTTTATTGTTGTGTTTACAAGCCAAGCGCTTTATAGGTTTTCCTATGAATAGTTTCAAGGAGAAGGTAATTACCTTATCACATGCAGGATGATTTATAGCCAAGGTGGCAAGGGACATTCAAGCTCCACATCGGCTCCGTTTGAAAGACAATCCGCCCGTTCTTCCGCGCGGGGTCACTGGGTGGGTGAAAACAAAAGGGTTTTAGTGCCTGGCCAGCACGGTCCCAGCACGGGGACGTCTCCTGCGGCCGAGCCCCGGCGGGGAGCGTTTCCGCGGTGCTTGTGCCCACCTGTGGCCCCGTGGGTTTCCCGGGGGCTGCCCGTGGTGGTGGGCCTGTTCAAAGCTCAGGTTGCAGCTTGGGTTGTAAAGCCCTTTTTGTGTAACTGCGTTACCTGGATCAGTAAATAGGCAGCGCGATGCCCGAGAGGCTGCGTGGCCTCTTGCGGCAGCGACGCGCCGGCGTGTGTGGTGATGTCTTGGTGAACTGAAGCAATTGCTTTGGCTGAGCAAAACTCTGCACCGATGGCACCGGACCTGGGTCGCAGCAGCTGTGGGCACTGTTACACATCTCCCCTTGCCTTCACAGACTGATTTTTCTTCCCTCTTCCCTCTTCCCTCTTCCCTCTTCCCTCTTCCCTCTTCCCTCTTCCCTCTTCCCTCTTCCCTCTTCCCTCTTCCCTCTTCCCTCTTCCCTCTTCCCTCTTCCCTCTTCCCTCTTCCCTCTTCCCTCTTCCCTCTTCCCTCTTCCCTCTTCCCTCTTCCCTCTTCCCTCTTCCCTCTTCCCTCTTCCCTCTTCCCTCTTCCCTCTTCCCTCTTCCCTCTTCCCTCTTCCCTCTTCCCTCTTCCCTCTTCCCTCTTCCCTCTTCCCTCTTCCCTCTTCCCTCTTCCCTCCTTTCCTTTTTTCCTTTTTTCCTTCTTTTTTTTTTTTCTTTCCCCAGTATCTCTCTCGTTACGGACTCGGAGCAAAGACAATAATTCACCTGCTGCCTTGTGGCTCTCGCACTCCCAGCATCCAGATGCAGCCGCCGCTGGGCTGGAGACGGCAGCGGGCCGGTAGCCCCGAGGGCGAGTAGGGGCCGGTAGCCCCGGGAGCAGCTCCGGCCACCGGACCACGAGGTGGCACCACGTCCCCGGCCACCGCCGAGCTCCGTCCCGGTGCCGCGGGCTCCCCACGCGTGACGGCCACGGGCGGCTGCCGGTGCGCATCCCCTTGCGCGGGGGTGCCCCTTGCAGGGTGCACAGTGGCCGTGGGGGTGCCCCTTGCAGGGACCGTGGGGGTCCCCCTTGCAGAGCGTGGGTGTCACCCACCGGAGGTTCCCTCGAGGCCGCAGCACCCACAGCCCACGCCGGGACGCAGCGTGACCCGAGCGGGGCGCCGGCACTCGGGCGCAGGCGTGTTTCTCCGTATAATAAACCGAACCGATCACTATCGCCCCGGCTCGGCGGGGGCCTGGGAGGGCTGCGGTGCCCCTTGGGTGCTCTGTGCACCCCCGGGGACCCCGCCTGCGTGGGGCCTTGCTGCTGCCCACCTCCCCAGAGCGAGGGGAAGGGGGACTTCTCACCCGGCCCTGCCGTGGCACCAGGGTGGTGGGGGTGGCAGCAGCAGGGCCGGGGGTCCGGTGGCAGTAACGACGTGGGTCCGTGAGCAATGGGGTGGCGAGGGCAGGGGTGACTTCCAGTGGCAGGGTCAGAGGGAAGAGGCTGATCCTCAGTTCATGCCTGCTGTCTCTCCCGTAAAAAATGGCTCCACGCTATCTCGCATGCCGTCCCTCCCTCGGACCCGCTAATTCGGTGATTTTTATCCTGTCTGTTTTCCTTTTCTCCCCTCTGCCCTGCTTCAACCTCCCGTCACTCCTCCTCGGGGCAGCACCGGGGTCGTCGCTGATGGATGGCCCCCGGCAGCGCCCGCACGGAGGAGGCGATGGCCGGTGAGGGGGCTTTTGGCGCGGCCAGACCCCTGGCCGTTGCACCAACCTCTGCCCCGATGCTCTTCCCAGGGGCTGAAAGCCCGTTGTAGGGGGGGAGGTCACAGCAGGAGGGGTGCAGGCGATGGGGGAAGGCGTGAGGCACCCCAGGGCCTTGGGCAGGGGCAGAGCCAAGCAGGGGTGGGGATGGAGGGAATAAAGGGGCTTGGAGAGCCCCGGGGCACAGAGGGGTGTCCCTGGGGTCGTGTGTCCCTGTGCCACCCTCAGGGAAAAGGGAGCCCACGGTGCCCCGGGGGGGGTCGTCCCGCTCCCTGGGAGCCCAGACTGGTATTTCAGTCTAGACGTGCTGGTATTTTTTCAGTCCAGCAAATTTCCTTGATGGCCCAGTGGCGAAGCATGAGCACGCTCAGCGTGCTGGCACCAGCGGCGGCTGCTGGAGGGTGGGGGGGTTCCCGCGGGGAGCACAGGGGGCAGAGGCTGGGCAGCCGTCCTGCCGAGGAGATGTGCCCGACGCCTGCTCCCGGCAAGGCAGGAGAAATGTTTGCACTGGAACGGGAGGGAAAACTATGCGAAACTTGAAATTTGCTCATAAAACCAGGCTTGCTGGGTGGAAAACTTGCCGCATCTTGCTCGAGCGTTGGCCGGGTCTGCAGAGGGCTGTGACGGGCTGGCATGAAAAGCTTTATTCAACAGCCACCGATGTTCCTGCTGCCCCTGTGCTGCGTGCGGCCGCCCGATCCTGCGCACCCGGCAGGGTTGGGCTGGGTAAATACTTTGGGGGGGCAACGGGCTTGGTGCTGCCGGAAACATCGCGGTGACTCAGGGGTCAGTCCCTTCCCCTCGGTGCTGCAGGCACCTGGCTGGTGCTTTTACTCTCCTGCCCGCCCGGCGATGCTCCTCCTCACACCGCCTGCCCCGAGGGACCCCCGATACTTGCCCGGGGACCGGCCGGGTGGACAAAGGCGGCTTTCAGGGCCCCGGCGGGGCCGGCCGTGCTTGGGCGGCCTCCGAAATGTGTGAAATTCAGCTTTTGCCCAGCTCCTTCCTGGAGCGGAACTGTTCTCAACGAAACCGTCCCCACCACCCGCCCTAATGGCTTTTCTCTGTGCGCCCGCATTAATGAACGCGAGGCCCAGCCTAATCGGAGGGAAGCCATGCAAGTAATTGCTTGAATTTTTAATTCGGGGTTATGATAGGGGAATCAAAGTCACACGGCAGCCGCTGAGGCCGCCCGTGGCTCCGCGCCATTGACTCCTGCAATTTGCGTTTGATTTTTGCCCTCCCGGCTCCCCCCATGGCCCAGCAGAGACCCCGCTGGGGGCCAGAGCCGGACCCTCCTGGGGAGGGCACCCAGGGGAGAAATGCATTTGGGGTGGGGGTCCCACCTGCGGCAGGGGCTGGGGTGCGCTTGGCCGGCACAGCCGTGCCCACGGGGTCCCTTGTCACTGGTGTGAAGCCATTTGCAAACCCCAACGGCGTTTGCTTGCCTCCAAAATCCCAGCGACAGCCACACCTGCACCTGACCGCGCTGCCCGCGGGGAGTTGGGGTTTATTTTTCTTTTTCCATTACGGCAGCAATCCCCTGCAGCCCGGGGAGCTGCCAGCGGTGACCCCCTGCCCGCTGCACGTCCGGGGCCACTGTCCTTGCACGAATGGTCGAGCGATGCACAGACGGGCACCCACAACCACGGGCTGAGACATGGGGTTTGGGTTGGGGTATCCGGACTGGGGGATCCCCACAGTGCAGCAGGGGTTCAGACCAAAGCTGACGGGACCCCTGTTAGTGGGGAGCTCCTCCAGCCCCGAGCATCTCCTCCACGCTGCCACGCTGCTTTTGTTTTCCCAGAAAACAACCCCACCTCCCGCGTCGGTTCCAGCTCGCTTCTCTCCTTTTTGTCTTAAAATTAATAAAAACTCAGAGGACGCGCGGCTGCTCGGTAAAGCAGAATGGCATCCGCGAAATGTCTGCCCTGCGTGGGGAGATGGCAGCTGGCGAGGCTGCCCCTGCCTCCCTGCTGGGGTCTCGGGAACTGGGGGCACTGGGAGAAGTGGTGCCGGTGCTGCGCTCCACCATTGGGCACAACCCCGTGTGGGACAGACCCCGTGAGCACGACGGGGCAGAGCCCGGCTCCTCTCACAGCCGGCGGGCTCTGCGCCGTGCCCCTGTGTTTGGGGTTCGGACCGCTGTTGTGGTGTTCTTTGTGCCGTGATTCCTGGGCAGATAGCATTGTTTGCCCTGACACGTAAGCCGGTGACAACCTGCAAGAGCTCTGGCATGGATTCCGGCTGCGCGGCTCCCAGCCTGCCCCGCTTCCAGGGCCTTTTTATAGCCCAGCAAAACTTGTTTTGCTCTGGCAGCGAAGCAGAACCCTGACTGTGGGCTGGGAAGCCGCAGGGGAACACGCATGTGGCTCATGGTGGGTGCTGGGTCACGTTTGCACCCCCAAACACCCTTCCGGGGCAGGTCCCTGCTCCCCTATAATCACCCAGCTGCAGTGCTTGCCTCTGGCTCAAGACTTGGGGAGCTCTGAAAATGAGGGGTTTGGGGGGTCCCAGAGAGAGCTGGGAGCAGAGGCGGGGGTGTGGTGGCCAGTAGAAGGGCACATTGCTGTGGCCATGGGCCGAGGCGGTGCTGAGCCCTGGCAGAGCAAGGGGATGCTGAGCAGCCCCAGGGGGGTCCCGCCTGTGGGTGAGGGGCCGCCAGCACCCCTGGGCCCCCCCCCACAGCGCAGCAGAGCCTCGGCAAAGGACGGGAGGTGAAGCTGGATTATGAAAGTGTTTCTTTGCTTTGCTTTTGAGAAAGGAGAACTTCAAAGGGGCCATTTATCACCAGACAAAGAGAGTCGCGAGTTATTTGCAAAGTGTAAGGGAGAAGCATTAATTATCGGAGTGACAGACAAACGCCGCTGCCGGTGTCCTCCTGCCCACCCCTCTGCCCCGTCCCGGCAGCTCCCGGCAAGTCCCGGGTGGCACCCGCGCTCCTGTCCCTCCTGCTGCCCCATCCCCGGCTCTGGCACCGTCTCCCCTCCATCTGGGGCTCGGGGTGCCGGCAGGTGCTGCAGGGGATCTGCCCAGCTGCGGGTGATGGGACTGGGGCGATGGATGTCCCCAGCGTGGGCTGCCGTGCCTGGAGGGGCAACACGGCGGGGTTCCCCGTCGGCTGAGAGCTGCGGGCTGGGGGAGGCGCTGCCAGGAACGCCAACCCACTGTCCCAGCCCTGCTGGGTGCTCCTGGCGGGTGAGACAGGACCATAGTGGAAACCAGACGGGGTGAAATTTGGCACTTTTGAGGCAATTGAGCAGCGCGGGAGCATCTTTCCCCGCAGCAGCCCAGCTCACCCCACCCTGCCTGCAGAAATGGGGTTCACCCAAGATTTTCTGCGCTTGGAGCCGGGGGCATGTGGGTGGAAGAAGAGTCGTTCCTACACCCCTGCCTTGCTCCGTGACCCCTCGGGCATGTCCCATCCCCAGGAGCTCCTGCCAGGCCTGGCCTTGTGCCCCGTGGGATGTGTGGCACAGCCGGTGAGGGTGGGGTGTCGTGCTGGCCACCGCAGGTGCCAGCCGGTGGCCGTGGCCAGCAGCCAGGTTGGGGGACGGGGTCAGCAGGGCTCAGCCCCCCGCAGGGCACCAGACCCCCACAACAGAGCCCCCATCCCAAAAGCTCTGCAGGGGGAGAGCCATGGCTCTGCCCACCATCCGGGAGGGAGAAGACGAGGAGTGAGAGCATTTACATCCCAAAGTGCCAGCAGACCCGGCTGCCCTCGGAGGGTGAAAGCAGCACCCATGCCACTGCCCCCAGCACCCCTGCGATGGTGGAGGGCTGCAAATATTGGGGTGGGCAGGATGGGGTGCGAGGGGTCCCCACGGCCCTGCTGAGCAAGCCCTGCGCAGGGCGGGCAGTTCTCCCTTTCATGTCTGATCCCTCCCGAAACCACAGCTTCCCTTCGCCCCGCGCGGGGATCAACCGCGGGTCATATTTAATAAAGGTGGGGATGGGAGAAGGTTTCAAAACATTACGTCATCTCGGTGTGGGGGAGGCAGAGGCAGGCAGGGAATGCGAAAATCTCGGCGCAAGTGGGGGCAGAGGAGAAAAAATATCAGCGAGGGGATTTAATGGCCCTGTTTTGGTGGGAACTCTCTTGCCCACTGCCCGCGAGGTCAGAGGCAGTGTGTCTGCACGCGCTCAGGCGTTAAATGAAACTGTAAGAAAAAAAAAAAAAAGAGAGGCATATACAAAACGCGTAAGCGCGTCCGTGGCAGAAATCCCCCGGCGCTACGTGAGTCACGGCGCTGTGCCTGGCTGGCCCGCCATGGTGGCTTGTGGAAGAAATCCCCCCTGGTCCCTGGAGTGATCCCTGGGGAGGCATCTCCCACGTCGCCACGCTGCCTGGGGAGAGGGTGGGCGCGAGACTGCCCCGATGGGGACACGTGGGGAGCCCTGGCAAGGTGCCCCCACCTTCCTCTGCCTGAGACGCGGCCACACAGGAGCAAAGTCCCCTGTGCCCGACCCCACGGGGCTGGCTGTGGCTGCAGGTGAGGGGTTGCCTGACTGTGGCAATCAGGCTGGGATGATTATTCCCTCACAGCGATTGTGAGGGGATGGGCTTTTCGTTTGGTAGCGGGGAGCCTTGCTGGTGCTGCGAGCGATGGGGAGTGTGGCACGAGGCCACCTCCAGCCATGGGGACCTGGTGGCCAGTGCCAGGCACCCAGACCCACCCGTGACACATGTGGGCTGGCTGCAAGCTGGGTGGCTTCGGAGGGTTGGGGGGCCGAACTGAGCATGTTCAGCTTAAAAAAAAAAAACCTGCCGTGTGCAGCCACCCTGCGTTCCCAGCCGCAGTCACCTCCTGGTGAAAGCTCAGGCTGATGCTCACACCGGGCTGGTGCCTTCCCCCGGCTGGGAAACTATGTGCTCCCAGCCCTGCAGGGCACCCATCGGCCCCCCGAGCCATGATGACCACGCTCTTCTGCTGAGAGGAGTTAATGAGCTGTGCCGGACAACGATGGGAAAAGGCTGATTGCAGTGAGGCTCCTGACACTGCTCGGAGGAGCTGGGCGTGGAGGAAGGGGAAGAGCAATAGGGTGAGAGAGATGGACCAGAAAACGATATCCACTTCATTAGCCAGGTGGCTCCAAATGTGTGGAAACAGGACAAGGTCCAGGGCACCCACTGTGACAGAACATTATTATCATGCGATGCCATGAAGCCTGTGCAAAGACCAAGTCAAAGCTCACCAGCCCACTTGAAAGGGAGAGGGGACCTTCTCGGAGCAAGAGCCAGGCGGTTCCCAGGCCGGCGGCAGGGTGGGGGGTGTCCGTGCAGGGGGGGTCTGGCTCCTGCTCGCCCCTGGCACCCATGGACCCTCCCACGCGGAAGGGGCAGCCATGGGAGGACAGCTGGGGGGGGGCACAGCGGGTGTAAGCCCACATCCTGGTGGCAGTGGAATCTGGGGAGCTTTGGGGTGATCAGAGACCTGCCGTGCTGGGATGAGAGCACCCATGGGTGCAAGGGACCTGGTGGGCACATACCACTCGCCCTCACAGGTGGGAAAACCAGGCATGGGAAGGGGGGATGCTCACCCAGCAGCCTGGTCCCTGCACCCTGTAGGTATTTGGGTGCTCAATATATAGATATTTGGAGCTGACCTGAGCGGGACTGGCATTGGAGGGAGCCCAGCCCCACGGTGCCGAGCACAGCAGAGCCCGGGACCCCCCACCCTCACCAAAGGAGCAGCAGAGCAAAGGAGGGGTGCAAGGGAGCCGCCTTTGCACCCGCCCCCCGGCTGTGCAGCCCTGAGCATGTGGGAGCAGAGCTGGGGAAGATGCTCATGGGGATGGGGGCTCCAGGCTGGGAGTTTTGGGGGGGATTTTTCAGTCCTTTCTTCTGAAGGCTGTGCTCAGCCTGCCACGTGAGAGAACCCCGCACAGCCATCGTGTGCTCATCCACAAACTCCCAAGCACGCAGAGAGGTTTCCCGCTCCCTCTGGGATACACTTGACCCCCAGCCCTCCCAAGTCCAGCTGTGGCTCTGTCCTCCATCCCCCAAAAGGGCAGGGGGACTCCGAGGGCTCTGGGCTGCCGTCCTGGCCCCACGCTGCTCCACAGAGCAGGAATGGTTTCATCCGGCTCCGCAGCAGCGGGGTCAATCCCTGCAGCTCCCAACAGTCGCTCTGGAGCTGTGGGGCTTTTCCCGTCGCTCTGTCTGGCTCTGCTGGAAGCCAAACTGCTGCCAGCTCCCCAGAGTGTTTTGCTGGGAGGCAAGACCCGCAGCTGGGCTCCCATGGGGCTCTGGGGCTGCGCTCCTGTGGGTTATTCCGGCAGCTGGTAGGATTTTCTGGGGGTGTTTGAGATAGACAGGCAGCTACAACTCGGGGTACCCTGTGAAAGTCCAAATCTGGGTTGGAAACGCTGGGTTTAGAGCTATTGTCCTTTGCCAGGGCTGATGTCCAGGTGCCAGCCAAAAGCAGCGGGGAACTGGACTACCAAACTGGAAGTGTTTGGGAGGCTGGTGGGGGGTTACGACTGGAGATTTCGGACACCGGCCCTGCCTCCCCTTGCAGGGTCCCAGGCCCCTCTGTGTTGTGCTCAGGGTGTGGTGGTGCCTCTTGTACCCGTGCCTCCTTGGATTTCAGGGAATTTGTCGATCTTTGGGACTTGGTGCGTTAGGAAAAGCAGGTTTTGTTCAGATCCCAGAGCCTGGATCTCTTCCGTCCGCTTCCAGCCTCGCTCCCCGCTTCCACCCCGACAGCTGCCAAGGTTCAATGGGGGCTTCGCGTCCCTTGAGCACCCCTGTCCCCTCAGGGTCGCCTTTGCAAACCCACCAAGACTCCCTCCACAGCTAAATCGCAGCCAGCCTGTCCCCAGAGCTGGGACACCCCCAACACCCCCATTAGAAACCTCCGGTTTGGGGGTGCTCTCCTGGGGCCTGGACCCTCACAGCCTGTATGTGCTGGGGCCTGAGCGGTGGGACCCCACTGGCTTGAGGGGGGGTGCTGGGGGGACAAAACTCCCCTGCGAGGCCTGGGGGGGAGGTGGCAGGTGTCAGCTTGTCCCTCTTTCAGGGTGGGGCACAGCCCCCGAGGTGCGGGCGGGGGTGCGCCCGTTGTCCCCGGGGGGATGCCGGGGGGGTGCCGGACCGGGCGCGTCCCCATGGCGGGGGGTACGGCCGGGGCCGCAGCCGCCCCCCTTCACTCCTCGACGGCTCCGGCCGTCCCGTCCCGTCCCGTCCCGTCCCGTCCCGTCCCGCCGCTCCTCCCGGCGGCGGCGGGGCAAAGTCCGTCCCAAAGGCACCGATAAGGGCCGGACCGGGGCGGGGGCGCGGGGACCGGAGGAGAGGCCTTGCCGCGCTGATTTGCATAAGGTATATTGCCTAATGGTGGCGGTCATGGCTCGGTAGAGGGGCGGCCCGCGGCCCGCAGCAGCCCGCCGGCCGGGGCGGAGCGGCAGGCGGCCGGAGGGCGGGCGGGAGGCCCGGGCCGAGCCCGGGAGGATGGTGTCCCAGCTGAGCGCCCTGCAACGGGAGCTCCTGGGAGCCCTGCTCAGCTCCGGAGCCACCAAGGAAGGTTTGATCCGCGCCTTAGAGGACATGGTGCCCGCCGCCGGTTTCGGCGTCAAGCTGGAGAGCCTGCCGCTCTCCCCCGGCGGGCCGCCCGACGGCAAGGCCGCCTTCCCGCCGCTGGCCAACGGGCACGGCAAGGGCAAGCTCTCCGGCGACGAGGGCTCGGAGGACGGCGACGATTTCGACACGCCGCAAATCCTCCGCGAGCTGCAGGCGCTCAACACGGAGGAGGCCGTGGAGCAGCGGGCCGAGGTGGACAGGATGATCAGGTACCGCCGGGGACCGGCACCGGGACCGGGATGGCGACGGGGCGCAACCGCGCAGCGCGTCGGGGACCGTCCGCAGCGGCTCGGTCCGACGGCCCCGGCCCCGAGCGCCCTGCCCGGTGCTGGCGGGTCCCGGGGCTCCCTGCCCGCCCCGTGGTTAGTGCCGGTGCTCCCTGCCCGGTACTGGTGGGTCCCGGGGCTCCCTCAGCCCCGCGGTTAATCCCGGTCCTGCGGGTCCCGGTGCTCTCTCAGCCCCGTGGTTAGTCCCTGTCCGGTGCTGGCGGGTTCCGGTGCTCCCTGCCCGCCCCGTGGTTAATCCCGGTCCTCCGTGCCCGGTGCTCCCTGCCCGGTGCTGGCGGATCCCGGTGCTGCCCGCCCGCCCCGTGGTTAATCCCGGTGGCGGGTCTCGGTGCTCCCCGGCTCGGCGGGCTGAGAGCCCGCTGCGGAGGGGAACGGGCAAGGGAGAGGGGCCGGGGCCGGGGCAGGGCGGGCCGGAGCCCCCCGGCCGCGTCCTCCCGCCCCGTCGGGTGCTGCCGGCCCGCCCGTCGCGGCGGGGCCGGGGGGTGCCGGGGGTGCCGGGGCCGCGGAGGCTCGGACGGGCCGCCGGCTCCGTCCCTCCGCGCCGGGAGATAAAACATAAACTGCAACACGTGGAGCCCGGGGCGTTATTAATTTATTTCTATAAATCATCAACAGAAAGATACACAAAGGGCCGCGATTAGGGCGAGCGGAGCGGCGGGTTATTCATTGCCGAGGTTGTAAAGCGGCCGGGGAGGGGGGAAGGAGGAAAACCCCCCAAAAGGCTGCGGGCTGGGCTCCTGCCTCTGCCGGGGCTGCGGCTCCGGGCCGAGCCGGGCCGGTCCCGGCCGTGCCGCGCTGCCGGGAACGGGGCCGCCGTCGGGGCGCGGCGGAGCAGCCCGGTCCCCTCCTGCCCCGGGCACGTCGGGGCGCGGGGTGGTACCGGCTCCCCTCCGTACCCCGGGGCAGGCACCGGGAGGAGCGTGGCTCCCCGGTGTAAGCGGTGGGGAGCCCCGTGGGAACATCCCTGCGGGCAGCGGGGGCGTCTTTGCGTGTGTGTGCCCCCCCCCCCCCCCCCCGCCTTGCAGTGCAGCTGATGCCCCCGGTGCCTGCCTGCACCCTCTGCCAGCCCACAGAGCCCCGGGGGCAGCCCCGGCTCCTGCCCCCCACAGCCCCGGTGCCTCGGCCGCGGCGTGCTGGGGCCCGGGTGGGGATGGGGGCACCGCCGTGGTCGGTGTGATGGGCGCAGGCTGAGCTCCAGGCCCGTCCCGGTACCGGCAGGACAGACGGTGCCTTTTTGGGGGACGGGGCTGGGCAGCAGCACCTGTGCTGGGACTCAGCTGGGACACACCGGGTGCTAAGGCAGCTCTGAGACCATCACAGGCCTTTTCTGCTGGGTTCTCACCCTTTCTGCGTAGCACCACACCCTGCACCTCTGGGTGCTCCCTCCTGTCCCCAGTCCCCCCCTCTTGCTGGTGGCATCCGTCCCCGGGGGTGCCCGGGGTGGCAGCGGGGGTGCGGAGGAGGCTCAGCCCCGGGATCGCTGCGCTCCCACAGGTGTTTCCGTGCAAAGTTTGCCTTCGGTGCAAACAAGAGCAGGCACATGTCCCTGAGGAGCCTTTGCAAAGGGCTCATGTTTGCTCTAAGAGAGGCCTTTGTACTTGGAGAGGGAGACGGGAACCATTTATTGCAGCCACGCACGGGGGCTAAACCCCCTCGGCTCCCGCTGCCCCGCCGGCAGCGCCCTGAGCCCAGGGCCAGCTCGGTCTCGGGCTGTGCCTGTGTCTCTGGGGGTGCTCAGCCCCGTGGCTCTTTTTGTGTGGGCACAGGCCAGAGTTGCCCATCACGGTGGTCCCGAGTGGTTCGCCCCAGCCACGGCCCCTCGGCAAGCGGCACCTTCACTTGGGCTCATGGCCCGGTGGCACACAGAGCCCAACGCTGGGGCGAGATGCCCCACGGGTCCCTCCCTGCCCCATCGGGGCTCACCCAGACCCCGCTTGGGCAAATAATATCTCCCAGGAGCACCCAGATCCCACGGGGATGGCAGAAAAGCCGCTCGCCCTCAGGGACCAGGCTGGAGATGCCCCAAAGCTGCTCGGAAAGGTGTGGGGAGCAGCGGGCACGACACCTCCCCGCACCGATTCCCTGCGTGCAGAGGCAGATGCAGATTAGATAGATCACTTCGGTAGGGAGCCGGGTTTATAATCCATCTGGATAAATTCTTGGCATATTTTTCCGAGGATGGGGAGCGTATTTACCTGTTTTCAAGGCTGACAAAGGGGGTGAGTGGGTCTGGGAATCCCTGCTTTGCCCCCCACCTCCATGTGAGGCTGAGGTGGGAAATGCCTCTTTCTCGGTCAGTGTTGGCGAATGGGATTTGTTTTTAATTTTGTGCAAGAAAAAACCACCTTTCCTTGATTTCAGTTGAGAAGGACCGCGGAACCAGGCCTATAAACTGTTTTTTCCAGTATTACAAAGCACTCCTGGGTTGGGTCGGGGTTTTTTTTGCATGTAAAGTCCTGGTGAAGATTGGACAATTAATGTTTTTTTTAATTTTGGTGACAGAAGCAAAAAAAAATGGGCTTGTGTTGAATCAAAAGGTTTTTCTCTCTGGCTTTTTAGGTTAACCAAAAAAGAAAAAAAACCAAAAGGCCAAACAAACACTCAAAGGTTTCATTTTGGGTCAAGTCCAAACATTTTGTTTAACATGAAACAAAATGTTTGGGTTGGTTTCAGGTTGTTTAACCCTTTTGAATACGGTCAAGTTGATTTGTAAAGAAAAATCACTGTTCAGAAATTAAGAGCCGAATAATTGTTTTGAAAGCGTAAGTGTGAAACACGCTGGAAATAGGAAGGTGAAGCCTTTCTTAAAATAATAAAATGGAGGAAAACTCCTGTTATTTTTTCCTAATTCTTAGGTATTTTTTCCAGCCAAAACGCTGCCAAACTTTATTTAAATTCAGAAATCACATCTATAACCCCCAAGTCATTTGTTCGACATTTTAAAAGTGTGCTCTGTTGCACTGGCTCACGATATAGCTCTGGGAAAACGATGCCTTTGGCTTAGTTATGAACCAAAATGCTATTAGAAATGGTAATGAGCTCTGTTCCATTAACTTATTATTAATCAGTAATTAGTGGGATCAGGTAGGTGACATGAACTGCTCATGACAAAAGTCCATGTGAGCCCCTCAGCTCGGGCACGGCGAGGCGCGGCGGCCGGCGGGCTTTGCCCTGGGGAAGGAGCGTGCGGAAGGGAGCTGCGGTGGAAGGACCTTGGCTTTGCATCCTTCTTGTTGGCTTCTGGGGCAGCACGAAGACCGAGACACCCCAAACCCCGCGGCTGTCCCCGTCGGCACCAGACGGGCAGCGAGCACCCAGCAGAGAAGTGCCCCCGCTGGCACCCGTGTTTGCCGTGGGGCTGCCGCACGGTGCCACGCGTTTTGGGGACAGGAGCTGGTTTTTCTGCTTGCACCGTGCGTAACCCAGGCTGGGGGCCGGGCTGCTGGGAAAACTGGAGCCGCTGTGTCCGTGTGCCCACACATACACGCAGCAACACGGGTCTGCAGTGCCACGCGACCGTCGGTGTGTAGAGGACACCACATATACGGCGGGGTTCCCCTGCCCGGAGGATGCAGGACTGGGCACAGGGACGTCGTGTCCTTCCTGGGGTGCGACAAATCCCCCACTGCCGTCCAGCTTTGTTTTCATGCTGCATTCAGGACAAAAAGTAAGAAATCTACTCGTTGTTTTTTGTTTTTTTTTTTCCCCTTGACAAGTTGAAGGATCCAAAATAAGTAATGAATTGGGAAAGCAGTCGGACGGTTATTCCAAGCGCAGCGTTAGAGTATCGCATTATTTGAGTGCATGACTGTGACCAGGTTCAGGCTCCACACCGATTTTTCAGTGTTAAAGCACTTCCTTTTAGTCCAGCGTCCTCCTGTAGTGCAGAACAAACTCAGCGGTCTTGGATACAGTGAAGGCGTGTTGGCCTGTTCCTCTGCCATTGCGTTGTGATTTCATTAGAGCTGAAGAACGCAGACAGCATTTTGATTTTTGGCTGTAATTTTATTTGTGCCCTAGATTGGTGTCAGCTACCCCAAGGACACCAAAGTAATGCGGATTTAGGAAAGAGTAATTTTACACCTGCATCCTGCAGGAGGCAAATTCAAGTGTTTAAATATATTCAAGAATGACTTAAAATTATTGGGGGGGTTGGTTTTGGTTTCGCGTTTGGGGACTGGCTTGGCTTTGTGTGCCTGGTTTGACCTTCGCTTCTCAGCCTTTCGCGTATGGCCCATGTGTGTGCTCCGCTGTTGTGGGAGTGTGGAAGTAGGGTAATTTTTAAATGAATATTGAGATTTTTAGATAATTGTCCCGTCGGGAATGGAAGGGAGAAAATAAAGCAGCAAGCGCGGCGGGTGGGGTTTGGTGGCCGTGCGGGGGGTCCCTGCCAGCCGGTGACAAGCCCGGGGGGCACAGTGTGGGTGCCACATCTGGGAGCAGGGGCAGGAAAAACATCCTTGGCGTCTCCAAATGAGAGGTTTCTCTTTGGAGAACTTTCCATATGGGCTTCCCGTACCCGTGTGTGTGTGTGCGTGGATCCACTGTGGGTGCAAGAAATTGCAGTGACCACAATAACGGCAGCAGTTCATGGATGGGCTGCATTTAGAAGAGAAGAGAATAGAAAAAAATTTCTCCTTGAAGGATCTGGAGGTGCTTTACCAGCATTAATGGGGCCTCGATGTGCCCCGTCAGGACTTTTTACTTCTTTTTACTTCTCCCTCCCTGAGTGACGAGCCTGGTGGGCGTCCCCAGGGTGGCCATGGCACCCCCGATCCCCCATCCCGCCAGCCCCTGCCTCCCGGGGGCAGGAAGGGGCTGTTTTGGGGGGCTGGGATGGCAGTTGGGGAAGGATGGATGCTCAAGGGATCTTGTGTCCTTCTGAAACAGGTTTCACAATGATAATAATGGGTTTCCATCATGGGAAGAAGCGAGTATCAGGGTGCTTTTCCCCCACTGGAGACATTAACCCTTCGTTTCCCTCCCCCTCCAGCGAGGACCCGTGGCGGGCGGCGAAGATGATCAAGGGGTACATGCAGCAGCACAACATCCCGCAGCGGGAGGTGGTGGATGTCACCGGCCTCAACCAGTCGCACCTCTCCCAGCACCTCAACAAGGGCACCCCCATGAAGACGCAGAAGAGAGCTGCCCTCTACACGTGGTACGTCCGCAAGCAGCGGGAGATCCTCCGGCGTAAGTACCCGCGTCAGCGCTTGCCCTTCGGGGCTGGCAGGGGGGGGAGAGGGGGTCCCCGCGTCCCCGTCCTGCCTGTGGGTATCCGCAACACCCAGAGCTGGGTGAGGAGGGTGAGGAGCAGCCCGCTGCCCTCTTCCCTGGCAGAGCTCCCTGGACTCAGGCTGCCCAGCATCTTCCCCAAAACAGTTTTACAAGTAAAATGGATTTAAGGCACAGGAAAACCGGGCGAGAGCCCCTCTGGGTCACAGGAACACTGTGTGAGTTCCCCCAAATCTGTGCACAACAGCTGAGTATCTGTATATTTCTATTCATTAGAGCTGGGAAAGCAATTAATGATTACACATGACTAGATGCCTTTCCCACCTCTGAATCACAGAATTACAGAATCACAGAATCATCAAGGTTGGAAAAGACCTTGAGGATCTTCTAGTCCAACCATTAACCTCACACTGACAGTTCTCTGCCCCCTTTTCCCCTCTGTTTTTTAAGACTGCTCATTTTCTGCAACTACTTGCAAAAAAAGTAAAGAAAGAGAAAATAAAAAACCTGCAAATTGCTCCTACCTGTAGCACAGTTTGGGGGCAGCCCGTGCTATTTAAAAAGCAGATGATTTTGACCAAGCACACAGCCTATTGCTTTTGTGTACCTCTCCCACCCACCCCGGCCCCGGGTTGGTCCCATATTGCTCCAAGCAGCCCCATTTTCGGCCGAGGTGCAGGTTGGGGCACTGACACCCCCCTTAAAAGGGGTCTGCCTCCCTCCTCCAAAAGGATGCAATATCCAGCAGACGGGAAGTGCAGAAGAGGGTTTAGCACCGAATACCATTGCTTTGAAAACACACCTTGAGACGTTAGAGCAAACAGAGCCTGCTCCAGCCTTGCCCTGCGTTTCCCCCCTTGTCACAGGGGGAAGAGCCATTATAAAAAGAGGGAGAATTCCCCTGCAAAACTGAGAATAATAAAACCCTCCCATTAATCTCCCTTTACTGCCGCGGTGACAAGTGCCAGCTCTGAGGCAGGCCGCCGGGGAAGGTCACCCCTGGTTCCTGCTCACCCCCGGGCACAGGGCCAGTGTCCCACCGCGCTGGGACGGGAGCGGGAGCCAGAGGGGAGCTCTGAGCAAGCAGAGGGACCCTCTCAGGGGGCTTTGCAGTTGTCCTGCCTGGCTCCTAGCTTGCAAAAATCCTCCCAAAATGAGTGCGTGCTGGCGCAGAGACCCTGCCCATGAATATGCATGTGCTGCACATGCCTCCCCATTAAACACCATCCTGAGGGATGGTAATAACTCCCCCACCAGCATGCAAGGCTGGCTCCTTCCCCGGGGTGGGTTACAGGGAGCACCCAGCTTGCTCCAAAGGGCTGTGGGCTTGGGGTGCTGCGGGAGGGGACACGGGGGGGGGGGGGGGGGCACCTCCGCGCGGGACGGTGACTCTGAGCAGCGGCTATAGGCCAGCTCACGTCTGCTCCTTTCTCTTTCAGAGTTCAACCAGACAGTCCAGGGTTGTGGAAATATGACAGACAAAAGCAGTCAGGATCAGCTGCTGTTTCTCTTTCCAGAGTTCAATCAGCAGAACCAAGGGGCTGCCCAGCTCGACGACGCCTGCTCCGAAACCCCCAGCAAGAAGATGCGTCGCAATCGGTTCAAGTGGGGGCCGGCCTCCCAGCAAATCTTGTACCAAGCCTACGACCGCCAAAAGAACCCCAGCAAGGAGGAGCGCGAGGCTCTGGTGGAGGAGTGCAACAGGTAATGGCTGCCCCATGTTGTCTTTCTTCCAAAAACTGCGTGCGATGCCGGGATCCCGGCTCGTAGCCTCGGCTGCCGGCTCGTGGCATGGCTTTGCTGAGCTGCCTGGCCTCTTTTTGCCTTGTTTTCCCCATCTGAGTGATGTCTGGGGCTGAGCGAGCTCCACGCTGGGGTGGGGATGCTGCAGGGATGCCGTGGGGATGTCACAGGGCTGCCACGGAGATGCCACAGGGATGCTGCAGCATTACAGCAATGTCAGAGGGAGGGGGGATGGCTTTTACAGCATGGATGTAGTTGGAAAAAGCAGGCAGGCTTTTAGGAAGGGCTTAAACACCCTCAAATTCGCCTGCCCTCCTGAGGGCCCCTGCCCAGCGGCACTGGCGGAGGCCCCCCCCAGCAGCACCCTTGTTCCAACGTGTCCCCTTGCACGCACAGGGCCGAGTGTCTGCAGCGAGGGGTGTCTCCCTCCAAGGCGCACGGGCTCGGCTCCAATCTGGTGACGGAGGTCCGCGTCTACAACTGGTTTGCCAACCGGCGGAAGGAGGAGGCTTTCCGACAGAAGCTGGCCATGGACGCCTACAGCTCGGGCCAGCCCCCCCACAGCATGAACCTGCTGCTGTCCCACGGCTCCCCCCACCACAACCAGCCCAGCGCTTCGCCTCCCAGTAAAATGCCAGGTAAGCCCTCGCTGAGGGTGCTCGCGCGGTGGCGTTGGAGCAGTTGCGGCACTGGCTCCCGTTTTTGCTGGGGAAAGAGGTGCTGAGCCCTCAGAGCTGTGCACAGGCAGCCTCGAGGCGGGGAAGGTGGTCACCCCAGTCCCTGCTGCAGCTTTGAGGGGTGCTGGTGGTGTGGAGAGGAGCAAGCGCTGTTGCTGTGGTGTTATGGCCAGGCGAGCCACGTGGCCAGGGCTGGATTTCCATCCTGCCATGGATAAATGGGCATTTGCTGGGTTGGTTTAATTCTCTGGAGTCCTCACGCGGGCTGGGCGGGGAGGTGGGCTGCTCCGCGCCTGACGTATCAGTGCTGGGGCCTTGGGATGCAGCCCACTGGTGAGCACTGGTTTTGGGGTGGGGAGTGCACAGGCAATGCTGCGACGACTGTAGGAAGACGTGGCAGCGTGTCCTGGCCTCGCTGCAGGGCTGGAGCTGGCCCGGGCTGGGGTGCACGGTGCTGCACCATCCCCATGCCAAAGCGGAGGGAGGAGGATGAAGAAAGCTGCTCAGGGGGTGCAGGGCTCACCCCAACCTCCACCTCTCCACACCACGCTCCAGCCCCGTTGTGCATAGTGAGGAGTCAGCTGGGGAGAGAAGACCCGCCGAAAACTCCTGGGGGGATTTAAGCAGGAGATAACGGGGCTGCACGCCCTGGGAGGCTAATCAGGGCAGACGGGGAGGGGGTGCGGCGTGGGCTGAGAGGCATTGTTGGGAGAACAATCCCCATTGTCCTCTACCTGCCCTCTGCAGCCAACGCAACGGCCCCCGGCAAGCAGGAGCGGGTGCTCGGTGGTGGGGGGTCAGCGAGGGGGCTGCGCCCCAACCGCCCCTCGTCCCCCCTCGGCCATGGCGCCGGCACCGGCACAGCCCGGCCAGGGAGGCTAAAACCAGCCTTCACTTGGAAATGACCCTGCCTGGCTCGTTACACACACCCAGCTCATTACAAAGGCAAATTAAAAGAAACTCGTGTGGCGGAGAGTCCCCGCGGGAAGGGCACGGCGCCTGGGGAGAGGAGGCTGAGAGCTGGGGACAGTGCCAGTCCATGGCTGGGCACCAGTCCTTGGGCGTTAGAAAGCGAGGGCAGCCCCAAAAAGGGGTACCCGGTGGGATGCACCAGCCCCAGGTCGGTGTGCAGGATCCCCCCCAGCTCCCACCCACAGGAGGGACAGGCAGCATCCCACCCACCCCTGGGTACCGCTCTCCCCACAGGGCCGGCCGGCGGTGACCAAAATGTGACCCTGCCCCAGGAATGCCCCGCACAATGGCGGGGACGGGGAGGACGTTTGCCCTCCTGTCACCGGCTGATTGCTTACAAGGTGCCCTACAAGCACATTGTCAGCAAAATCAGCTGTTTTCAGTGTCGGCCGGCGGGCTTTACAATACCCCACCAGCATGCAGCCCCGCGTTGTCATGGCGTTGTCCCCCCCGTGCATGCTTAATTGTCAATTAAGCTGGGGCTTTGAACGAACCCCGCTGCCTTTGATGTGCCCCCGTCCTGCCAGCGCGCATGCAGGCACCCCACGAGAGCCTTTGTTTTCTTCTATTAGAGGATGGCAATTACTGTAACCGCGGGCATTTATCTCGGGGCTGGAGGGCCGTTAAGCCCCAACCTTTATTTTCCCGTCGGAGCGGTGGCCAGCAGGAGCCGGCTGTGGCTATAGGGCCGATGACAGCCCATTTGGAGGGGCTTTTGAGCAGGGCAGGAGTGATGGCCGCGGCGGCGGCGAAGGGCCCCTCCGGAGGGGTCAGGAGGGCTTGGCCGCAGGAATTTGTTGGCGGTCGGTGCTTGTATCCATCTGAGGAGGAGGAGACGGGCACGGCGAGGGCCACCATGGGGTTTTAGGGCTGGTTTGGGGGCGATGGGCAGGGATGGAGCTCAGCCATCAGGGTCGCTTGGGTCAAGCCAGGTCCGGCAGCTTAGCAGCTCCCAAAACATCGCTGCTTAAACCTTCTCCGAGAGATTTTGGGGATGCGCTGCCTCGGCGGGGCGCGGGGCAGTGCTGAGGGGCCGGCCCCGCTGCCTGGCTGACCCCATCCCGGACTGGCCATGCTGGGATTTGAACTGCCCTTGCACTGCGTGCGGCGTCGTCTGGAGCCCTCAATGCCTTAACAGCTTAATGACAGCGCTGGGACGCTGCCCGCGTCCTGCCCCCGTCCCCCCCGTGACATCCTCCGGCAGGAAACGATGGGGCTGGCGGCGTGGGGCAGCTGCAATACCGCTGCCGTGCCCGCAGACAAAGAGGGATCGCCTGCTCCTCAGGACATCAGTGGGGTCTTGCGAAAGGGCGCAATGATGGCCGGGCAGGGATAAGAGCTGTAAAAGTCAAACATCCTCCCAACCTTTTCTTGGGGACCCATCTGTCAAGCCTCAAGCCGTGGTTTTTAACTATTTGGAGGTAAATACTTAAAGCCTACCTATCTCAGAGGCTTCTCTCAGACTCTGGACTTTTCCCTTCCTACGGTGTATTATCAGGGATCTTGGTTCCCTGTTTGATTTGAAGGTCACTCGGGGCTTTATCTCGGTGCCGTGCCGTAGACTCTGGCTTATGCCATTTTTATCTTCAAGAGCCCCGAAGAAGACAATCAGCGCATTGATGAGATTAGGTGACGCGCCGCCCCGCTCGCCAGCCCCCCCGCCTCCCGCCCTGCATACAAAGGGTCAGCCGGCGCCCGGCAGACCCCGCAGAGCCCCGTCCCCCCGGCCGGGGGTCGCAACATCGCCTCCAGCCCATCCCGGGGGGTCCTGCACCAAAAGGTGGTCGAGGCGTCCGTCCATCTGTCCGGCAGTACCTACTCTGCAATGTCAGAGTATCAGAGCAATAATCATGTATATAAGCACACATATATATGAATGTACATTATTTATATATATTTTTAGATATCTCTATAGATGTAGATAACAAACTTAAAATAACTCAGTACCACCCCTGAGATTCTTCCTAAAACCAAAGGGCAATTTAAGTGTTTTAACTTTTTCTTAAAGAAGCGCCTGTCAATAAACCCTCGGTCCAGAGGTACTTCAGTTTATGTCTGGATCCTACACGTTGCTCCTCGGGGTACGTGCTGGTTCTGATTGCGGACCCGGTGCCAGTGGTTGTAATATTTTACTGTTGGGCGCATTGTGGGGCTCGGTGGGTGCAGTGCACTGTTAGGAGCTTTTCCTGGTTTTATGGGGGGTAATTAGGACTTTATGACAGCAGCGAAATGGGAGGGTCCAGTCCCCATAAACAGGTTTATAATGGATATAAACTATGCACCTCTGTAACTTAGCAAGATTAACACTTTAGGGACAATTTGAGTGGCAGCCTAAAAATCGGAGCTGCCCTTGGCGCCGCCTGGACCTGCCTTTGGGAGGGTGAAAAGGTCCCGTCACCGACCCCGCTGCTTCCATCACCGGGATGCAGCATCGCCGAGTCCAGCGTGACCCCAAAAGTGACACTTTGCCTTTCTTGCCCCACTGCCAGGCTCCTGGTCCACAGCCACAGCTGCATCCCCGCGGGTCAGGGCAGGGCCACGGCTGAATCCCCGCCACCGCCAGAGTGATTGGGGACCAGGCGTGTAGCACGGATGGGTGTGTTTTGGGGTTGGGCATCGTCGGTGATTTGTGGGGTGTTTGTGGAGCTCCGGGCTAAAGGGGTGAGCGGCGGGCGCTGCTGCCAGAGGAGGTTGGGATGTGCCATGTGCCGTGCAGGAAATACATTTAGAAGTACAGTGGTGTTTTTTTTTTTTTAAAAAAAGTACAATTTAATCATATCAGTATGATTTAAAGCAGAGGAGAACCAAGCTGCTTCATTGCTTTTGCCTGCCAAAGACACAAGGCTGGTGCGCACCTAGAAAATGGTACAAGCCTGCGATGAAAACAGCAAAGATATCAATTGCTGCCCTAAACCCCCCCTATTGCTCTCCCCACCCCAAAATCTGCGTTGGGGGGAGCTGGGACTGGCTGGAGAAAGCCGTGTGTGCACAGGACCCCCTGCACCCTGGGGGTTGTGGGGTCTGAGGGCTGTCACGCTGCCCAGCCCCATCGGCTGAAACACAGGGTTAAGGCTCCAGGAGCTGGACCCCGCGGCTTGTCTGGAAACATGGGAAAGCAGTAAAACATTTCACGGGCTGTGCAGCTCAGGGGCCACACAATAGCCAGGTCCCATAAACAGACTTTTATATTATGGCTGTAGCTCCAGTAAAAAAAAAAAAAGCATTAAAGAGGGCAGGCTCCACAGCCAGGCCTGTTCCCGGGGATCCCCATCCAGGCTCCTCTCTTGGGTGGCTGCAGGGAGAGGCCGAGGAGGAATAAATCTCTTTGCACGGGGGCTGCTTCCAGCTGTGGAGGTGCAGGAGAGTGGCGGGAGAACAGTCGCGTCAGGCTTCAGTGGCCATCTGAGCCCCTGCTCATAAACCCCAGAGCACCGAGAGCCCCCGGCTCGCTCCGGGAGCAAACCTTCATGTCCCCGTGCAAACCACCAGAGCCGTCCTCATGTATTCACCCCGGCTGGTGGGGTCGTGGCGGGGGGTCCCATGGCAGGGGTGAGCGGCTGTGCTGCCGGGGGACGGCTGGTTCCCGGGGCTTGGCACCCCCTGTGATGGCAGAGCGTGCTGGGGAGGGTTTGCCAGGGAGGCCCAGGCACAGGTTCCCTGCCCTGCAGCAGCGCTGCGTCCCGGTGCCATGCTGGGGGCTGGTGAGGTGGCTGGGGAGGGGTAGCGTGCACTTGGGCATGGCCTGGGAAAAAGCCTGAAAGTGGCTGTCACCCAGGTAGATGCTTTGGGCCAGGCTGGGCTGGAGCTCACCGTGTTTGCTGGGAGCAGGATGCTGGGAGGAGAGGTACCCGCCGTCATCGGGGAGCTCTGTGTGTTATAGCTGTGACAACAGCAGCAGCAATAATGCCTTGTGCTGCTTTCCCAATGTTAATGATCTCATCTGCTCAAATCCAACCCAACTCTGAGGGCATATAAATAAAAATAATATCCACCCCATTCTAGGAATGGGAAAAACTCAAGCCAGGATAGTTGGTGGCTTCCTAAAAGTCTGCACGGTAGTCATGGCAGAAGCTTTCACCTTGCCCATCAAGTGGTTTCTGGGCAAACCCAGGTGCTCATGGGATTTGGGGATGCAGGAGACCCCCACCAGCGCTGCCACTGGCCCCAGAGCCTGACCTTGCGCTACTCGGGAGAGTTAATCTTCATCAAGATGCTGAGTCTTCTGCGATTTTATCTAGAGACCCAAAATCTTGGTCACCAGACTATCTGAAAATCTCAGCATTGGTTATTGTTTCCCAAACAATAAAAGTTTCATCCTTGGGATTGCACAGAAAAGCTTGAAAATCAGCTTTTAACCTCTCATATGTCTTAAAGACAACTTCATGACTTTGGGTGTCTTGACTCATGAGTTACAAGTATCCTCAGTTTGGTATAGTGTGATTTGGGGCTTAAAATTGATTTTTTTTTCTTCTTGCTGAAAGCTTCACTGAACCCAAAAGAGATTGAAGATTGAGCAGAAACTCTGATTTTATTTCCAATAGGAGCCGCCTGTGCTCCTCGTCTATCTTTAAGATCGCGCTCAGAAGAAAGGGCTTTATTTTATCTCCCCTCCCATTGTTTAACCAGCGCCGCAGGATCTCAGACCGGCAGCGGCTGAAGCACACTCTGCGCGAGGCCGGGACCGCGGGGAAGAATGTGTGTGACAGTGCCCCGGTTGAGTAATGTTTACCCTGTTCACGGCAGGGACGTCCACTCGGACCGGCAAATATCCACCTGCCAGAGGACATTCTTTTATTATCAGGGATAAAAGGGGTTTGCTGGGAAATGATCAGGAACCAGACATCGCGGGGAGATTCCTATCTGTGGGACGTGTTTAACCAGCTGATGGGGAAAATTCGGTGGTGATTAAAGAGTGACTTTGCCGTGGTTTTGGTGGAGGGCGCGGGTAGCCGCCTATGCTTTGGCAGATGCTTTTGGAGCTCGTGGAAAGCTCCCAGACTCCAGTGATCATCATTTCTTTCCTTTTCCTTGATTCAGAGATTTTTAGAGTAGGCCTTAGAGCATCCTTCGCCGAGCCAGCCTGCATCAGCTCTTCCTCTCAGGCACCTGGGAGAAGGAGATCCTGAAATCCCGGGAGCAAGATCCTTGACCTGGGCGGGTTTTGTAGCTGGGGGTGTCCGTGCTGTGCTGGGACAGCCAAGAAGCCACCAGCAACCTCCGCAGGCGGAACCTCTCCAGCGGATGGTCGTTTTAGGGAGCCGTCCCCAATAATGCCCCTGCACAGTGGCTGGGGGTCGTGGGTGGATGATGCTCTTGTGGTCTAAGTTGGGAGGGTGGGATTTTCCCCCGTGGTTTTCTTTCCCAGGAGAGCTGTGAGCTGTCTGTCTGTCCGTCAACCGCTTCCATCCCGGGGCAGTTCAGTGAGCCCAGCCGGGAGCACGGTGCCGGACTCCTCGTAATAAATGGCTTTTCGCTGTAGTCGTCAAGGCAGCCTCGTAAAAGACGCTTTTGTTTCCCGTGGGTTTTCCTCGGTTAATTATTTGTGATCTGTAGATGCCTTTCCATGACACATGGCTGATCATATGGTTATCAGTGCAGGGTGTCTTAGCCAAATTAAATATATTTATATAGAAGACCTGTGCTTGAGCCAGATTTCCCTCCTCGGCGGTGGTGGGCTGCGGTCTGATTTGGAGGTTTGTGTGTGTCTGGTCCTTCTGTCTTCCTGTGGTAATCTGTTAATCATACACTTGTCGAGAGGGAGTTGAGAGGGAACTCGGATGCAGAAAGGCCTGAGAAAAAAGTGAGAGGCGTCACTGTTCAGAGCTGGGCAGCGCTGGGTGGGCCGGGGGCCACAAGGAGCCGGGCGAGCCTCGCAGCGGGGAGAGCTGGAGGATGCAGAGTGGCTCCCCACAGCTCAGGGCCCCCAGGCCGGTGTCTGATGGGTGCAAACTGCGTAAATTAAAGCACAAGGGATGCAGATGGGTGTCCAGGCTGCTGTCCCGGGTTGGGCTCCCTTTCCACCCCGTGGTATCGGGGCCCATTGTGGGCACTCAGCACCCCTCACCATAAACTTCTCAATATAATTTCAGAAGATGGGGTCAGGGAGAAGCTGGGAAGCAGCACCGGAGGGAAGGGCACGTTGTTCAGTGCTGTCCCTCCCATTTGTCGTTCAAGGGTGTCATTTAGGAGCTTGCACGTCTGTTTGCATCCTCATGCCACACACGCTGAGGAAGCCAGGGAGGGGTCGGGGAGATTTCCCATTTGCAGGGCCACTTTCAGAGGGGGTTGGCACGGTCTGGGTGCCTTCACCGGGGTGCCCATGGGTGATGCCAATGCCTGATGGTGGGTTTTTTTTTGCAGGGGTCCGGTACAGCCAGGCGGCGAGCGGCGAGGCAGCATCCTCCGGGGCCATCAGCCACCACGGCGGCAGTGCCATGGTCACCACCAGCCAGGCGGTCCTGCAGCAGGTCTCCCCGGCCGGCTTGGACCCGGGCCACGGTTTGCTCTCGCCCGATGGTAAAATGGTGAGTACACCTGGCCTATTGTGGCGGCGGCGCTGATAAGATAAGAGGGTCCAGCGGGCAAAGCAAACACGCTTTCCCCGGGTTTCACACGCGGCCCGCGCTGAACAATGGAGCATTGTGGGGCCGGGGCCGCGGCGCGGGAGCGCGACTGTCCCCGCCGCCCACCTCAAAGGCGGCCCTCGGCCCCCGCGCTCCCCGGCGGGCAATGGCGTGTTTTCCGAGCGCGGCCCATAAATCTGACAGAGCCCCGCTCTGGTTTTTATTGATTGCATGCCTTGCGGATTGAATGTGCGCTGGGTGGATCACTGTTTGTTTTCTCCTGCCAATGACATGGGTATCGATAAAATGCTCATTCATTATTTTTTTTCCCTACGCCCTTCCCAAGTTTGGAGTTTTGCTGGGGAAGCGTTTCTCTTGCATGCAGGGACCTCCCTGTCCCAGGGCATCACCCAGGGCATCTCACAGAGCTCCTGCCTCTCCCCCTCCCCTTCTACACGTGCTGGGGCTCTGCTGGGCAGAGCTGCAAACGCCAGAGGTGGGACATCAGCAAAAAAAGTGGTTGTAAATGCAGGGCTGGGTTGGATTTCCAAAGCCTGAGCACTCGGGCTGCTCCGTTCCGTGCGTGCCTGGCTGGTGTGAAGCCCTTTGGAGGCACAGGGCGAGAAGGGGGTGTGGGGTCGGGGCAGGATGGGACAGGATGGGACGGGAGAGCACAGCCCTTCCTCGGAGCAGGCTGGCAGAGGTTTGCGTGCAGCCGCCGCTCTTCCGGGAGGAGGTTTTTCTGCTGAAAGCGAAAGTCAAACATGGCACTGGGCGGCGGGGCCAAGCTCGCTCTTCCCTGGTTTTCACTTCCATTTTCGGAGGGTTGGCCCTCTTGGGCCGTCGCGTGGGTCTCC
Source organism: Strix aluco (assembly GCF_031877795.1). Taxonomy (NCBI): domain Eukaryota; kingdom Metazoa; phylum Chordata; class Aves; order Strigiformes; family Strigidae; genus Strix; species Strix aluco. The sequence continues at coordinate 14,878,024 of NC_133949.1, read as the reverse complement.
TCGCAAAGCTGGGTGGCTGCAGAGGGGCTCGGCATCCCCTCCCTCAGCTATGGCACTGTTTAATTTTGCCTTTCCCTCTGCCTCTCTGGCTCGCGAGGGTCTCCATGCAGCCCCTCGGGCTCGGACGCTGACCCCGCAAAGCCAAGTGTCCCCCACCGAGCAGGAGGGGATATTGCAGAGTCCTCCCAGCACGCTCCCTCCACCCCGAACACGCCCATATCTCCCCAGGGGTGTGTTGAGCCTTATAACCCTGAGCCTCGAAGTCATAAAATGAATCAGGAATAAAGGCGGTGGCAGCAGGCACCGAGTGCCCAGGGCGGGGGTCCCCAAGGTCGGGGCGATGCAGAGCGTGGTGGCAGAGGCTGCCAGTACCCCCCTGCCAGCTCCTTCTGCGGGGGCCGTGACTGAGGGGCCCAGGGCACAGAGGGGACCCTCGGACGGGGCAGAGGTTGCTCGCAGTGGCCAGGCAGCACGGGAGGAAGCTGTGGGGAAATGCGGATCAAACTGGGAAAAGCAACTTGTTGAAGTGCAGCAAAAGCCCTGCTGAGTTATCCCCACGGCACAGGCATTGCACAGCACCGTCTGGGACCGCGCAGGTCCTCAGCAGCGCGCGGCTCTGCCAGCTTATCTCTGATCTTTAAGCAGGGCTAGCTAGTGCTTGCAAGTGATTTAATAAAAATATGCTGTAGGCTGTGGTTTCTAGTAAGTAAACATGTGCCTTTAATACCTCACATGAAATCAAAAGCTGCCAAGGAAGTTGCTGCATCTGAAGGCAATCGATTTTTTCAGGGAGGAGCGTTACTGAGGCCACAGAAAGCTTTGGACCTTCACTCTTTCACGCTCCAGCGTTGCCCTCAGCCGCGGTAGGGCCAGAGGGTCTGCCCTGAGGGTCCAGTGTCTGGAGGGTCTTTTTCAGTTGTGCAGTCTCCAGAGGATTTCTTTTGGGCACAGTACTTTGGGTCTAAGGCCCCACGAAACGAGCCTGGGCTGCAGGCGAGTGGCGTGCACTTGCCGTGAGCTGTTTGACTTGTGCACCCGAGTGTGGCGTAACCTGGCCTTGAAGAGACTTTGAAAGTGGAAAATACCGGATCAGGAAATATGAGTCACTCCCGGGCTTTGGAATTTATTGATGGATTTGTTTCAATTGCAATGGGGCTATCTCCAACTCACATGTGCAAAATAAACAAGGTGCTGGGACTGGTGTCCCCAGAAGTGTCACACAAAGAGCCGAAAGGACGGCTCTGAATTGGATCGAGGTTGCTCAGTGCAAGAGGTCTAATTAGAGGGATTAGGAGAATGTGCAGCAATTAAAGAAATCAGGCACTTAGCCCCCTGTTTGTCCCGGGACCGCTCCAGGCCTCTCCGCACACTCCAGGTGCCTTTGTGCGTCTGATCCCTAAACAATGACCTGAAATCCCGGGAACTGGCTCTGGCTGTGTGTGCCCGGCCCATCTCACCAGTACCCTGCCCGTCTGCAAAAGTGATGACTAAGATCATCACCGTGAGGCCCTTTTTATCTGCTTTCTGTCTTTTTTTTTACTTCCTGAGTTTGTATTTCCCACTTTCCTCTACAACTGTGACAAGTTAATGAGTGTTGAGAGTCCTCAGCTGTCTCCAACAGCAGGAGCTTGGTCTTGGGGGACAAAACGTGCCAGGACAAAGGCTCGGGACGTGCTGTGTCCCAGCGTGGAGCTGGAAGCCAGTGCCAGCAAAGTCCTTCACTGCTGCTTCGGTGTTTATGACACGCTATCCAGGTGTCCCAGCCGGGGTCTGCAGCCCCGGGGCAGTGGGCACCATGTGCGCTGAACCGAAGGGGCAGCCCGCTTGCCTCTTGGGAGGGGGCTTTGCTGATCCTCCCCCCAAAATCAGCAGCAGGGGAGGGTGCCAGGAGCACCCCCCGTGGCTGTGTCTCTGACGGTGGCTGTCCTGCCTTGCTCCTTGGCAGATCTCCGTTTCAGGGGGCGGGTTGCCCCCAGTGAGCACCCTGACCAACATCCACAGCTTGTCCCACCACAACCCGCAGCAGTCCCAGAACCTCATCATGACGCCGCTCTCGGGAGTCATGGCCATCGCACAGAGTAAGCGCATGCGCCCCGACCTCACCTCCGCGCCCCACGTGGACCCCCCCCCCCGCCTCCTGCCACGGGGAGGGGGACGCGCTGCCCGCTCGCGCCGGCACCAACGTCCCCGTTCTGCTCTCTCCCTCCTCCCAGGTCTGAACACCTCGCAGGCGCAGAGCGTACCTGTTATCAACAGCGTTGCTGGCAGCTTGGCAGCTCTACAGCCGGTCCAGTTCTCCCAGCAGCTCCACAGCCCGCACCAGCAGCCGCTGATGCAGCAGTCGCCCAGCCATATGACGCAGCAGCCTTTTATGGCCACTGTGACTCAGCTGCAGAACTCGCACAGTAAGGGTCCGGGCGGTAGCTGCGAACAGAAGGGCCCAGAAAATGAGTTCAGATGGAAAATAAGCTTTTGCTCTCTTCCTGCTCTCCCCTGCCCAAGCTCGCGCCCTTGGTGGCCGCCTCTCTGCCATGGGGACTGGCCGGCGTGGGGCTGTGAGCGGGATGGATGCCGGTGTGGGATGGCCACGTCCCGCCCCATCCTCTCCTTCCCCCACGCCACCTGCCGTGCCGCATCTCCCGTACCGCTCCGCTGCTGCCCCGCGGGGTGCATGCAGCCCCCCACCAGCATTTTGTACAAACTTTCTTCTTCCTTCCATGTTCTTATTGCTAAAACACGTGCTTTGCCAAAGGAGGTGGCCAGGCCCTTTGCTCTCTTTGCAAAGCAAACACTTCCCTGGGGTGCCCTGAGGGGATCGGGCTTCATCCCTCAGGCTCATCCATCACCCCGGTCCCAGCCCAGAGGGGTTGCCGAGCTCCGGCGTCTGGTCCTGCCACAGCCCTTCAATCCCCCCAGATTTCCCTGGGCAAGCTGCTGCCTGAGAAAGAGGTGGCTTAGAGGCAGGATTGGTTTCTTTCCATGGCTTGTTTTATCTCCTTTGTGTCCCCACCGCGCCCGTTCCTGTGCGGCATCCCTGCCGTAACGCAGCGCTCGGCTGCTCTGCCCCGGCATGAGGCCCGTGGGTGGCTTTTCCCTGACGGCTGCTTGTCTCCCTCCTCTCCGCAGTGTATGCACACAAACAGGAGCCTCCCCAGTATTCCCACACCTCCCGCTTCCCCTCGGCGATGGTGGTGACGGACACCAGTAGCATCAGCACGCTGACCAATATGTCTTCCAGTAAGCAGGTAATGGCCAGGCAGATGTGGCCGAGGGTGCGCGGCTGGAGCGGGGGGGATGCAGAGATGGACCGGGGCTGTTTCCCCCCTGGAGATGGGGCTGGAGGAGGGTGTAACAGAGCCCCTGTGCTGCATCCACGTGGGCAGCTGAGGATGAGCCTCAGGGCGCTGAGAACCCCGTCCCAGACCCCTTGGGTCACCAAATAACCCGCTTGCAGATGGCAAGCATGATGGGGGTTTGGGTGATGTCTAACGCCCAGGCCATGCTCATCCCTGGGGCAACTTCATCAGAGCAGGAGCATCCTACTGGGGTACAAATTGGGCTGAGAAGGTCAGGGCCAAGCAGGCTCTGCTGCCTGTGTCCAGGGTGAATCAACCCTGGTTGGAGTCGAGCGGAAGAACTGGGCTCCGATGCGCCTCAACTTCCCCCAGCCCGTAAACCTTTATCACCTGCCCCGTGCTGGTACAGGTGTAAGGCAGGATTTATCCTGGTTCAAATCAGGTGTGTGAGGCCTTACTCAGACAATAGTCCCTTTCTAAAAGCCAGCTCTGGGGACTGTGGGAAATATGTGGCCCTTATTGATCGTTAGATAAATAAGAGAGCCTTGAACTTGCATTCAGATAAACTTTCTTACCAAGGTTTGACAGGGGAGAGGAAAAAAATGTCTGCAATGACCACAGAGTAAATACGGCATGGGATTGCTGTGAGACCCCCCCGTGGACGCTGACAGGGGGCAAAGGGGGCTGGAAAGGGGAGAAGACAGGAGAGGGGCTGCCCGGGGGGGTTTGGGGTGCCTGGGAAAGGATGATGAACGCCACCACCCCCGTCTCGGGTCGGGCTCCCGCGCTTTGTAGTGCTTGGGGTGACGATTTATCTGCGCCCGCGCATCTCGGTCCGGGAGGCGGTCAGGCACGGCCGCGCTCCTCGGGAGCACCATTTCCTCCGCGCGGCTTTATCGGCCCATCTGGTGTGCGCTCAGCCCGAACTCCCCCTGATTAATTGTGCTCTCCTGCTACGGGCTGCCTTTGATGCCGGGCTGGCTGAAAGGAGCCCTGGGCACACAGGAAATATCCCTGGCAGGGAGATAGTGCCCGGCCATCCCCACTGCCCAGCCGGGCGCTGCGATCAGCCTACCTTGACGCGGTGCTGCCCGGGGTGGTGGGGGCTCCCTTGGTTTTCCCCCTCCATCACGTTTTTGCACTTTAATTAGAGCAGGAGGAGGTCTCGTGGCTCAGGAGGGGGGAGATGGGGCTGGGACCCCATGGCTTCAGCAGCAGATGGATGTAAAATGCCAAAGGGGCACGCACCCGCCCTGTTAGCCCCCCATACATGATAAACAAGCCCTGGCTGGTCCTGCAAGTGCTGGGGGCAGGATCTGGCCCCTGTCCCCCCCAAACAGAGCGGGCACTGAGGTCATGTCCCGCCCAGCACAACCTCCCAGCCCCTGGGGCCTCTTTTCCTACCAACCATTTGATGTTCAGGCTAAAGCTGCAAAAATTTATCCTTGAACATTGATTTTTTTCTCAGTGGTCACCCGTTTCATTAGCAAGGGGTGATTGAAGTGCTACAAAGGCAGCATGGGGGCCCCATAAATGCTGCTCAACCCCTAAATGGCTCAAATAATTTTAGTGATTTGGGTTTCTGTCACTGACTGGGGCTAAACAGGGGCCATCCCTTGGCTCCTCCACGCTTTGCCTTGGCATAAGGCAGGCACTGCTGGGCACAAGGATGCCTGGCAGAGATGGGCTCCTCTGAGGTGGCCAGAAAGGACAGGAGGGTCACTCTGATCCCCAAGGAGTTGCAATTTTTGGAGGGCAGTTGGCTGGGCAAGGGCTGGGTGCTGCTGGTGGGACCGCATGGATAAACCCGGGGGGTGCACAGCCCACCTGAAACCTCAAAGCTGGGGGGGGGCCATGCTGCTGCTCCCTGAGCAACCCCCTCTTTGCAAGAAGAGAGGCATCCTTGTGCAAAGCAAAGCCTCCATCATTCCCCAGCAGCTCTTCTGCACCCTGCAGCCCCCACATCAGGCCCTGCAAACCTGCTCCGTGGCGGAGCCCAGCTGCTCCCGGTCCTGCCGACGGGGATGGAGGCTGGAGAGATGTCCCCGGTCCCACCCCGGCTCCCCCCTCGCAGCCCAGTGCTGCAGATCACTTATCAGATGTTGTTATTTAGACCTGGAAGGGGCAAATACCTCCCGGTTCCTTTGACAACGCTTGAGGCCGAGCCACCATTTTTATTACGTTAGCAAACACCTGATAGCTGCAGCCCGTCCCTAATGACATGTCACGGGAGGCTCCTGGCGTCTCCTTATCTCTGCGTTACGATGTTTGCTGTGTGCTGCAGCCCACAAGGTCACCCATGGCTCCTGGCCCCCCACCCCACCGGTGACCGAGAGGACCCCGGGTGGGGGACCCACCCCGAGGGATGGAGAAGGGGCCGCTGTGGTGGGATGGATGCAGTGGCCAGTGCTGCTCTGCTCCTTCCCCGGAGGTGACAGCAATGCTGGGGGACAGCAATGAGTGTGGCCCCCGGCCCCGCTCCCACCCAGGCGCAAGCTGCTGTCCTCAGCCTCATGCCTGGCTGCTCTTGGCAGCCATGCTGAGCTGTGTGGCACCATGTCTGCAACAGCCCGGGCACAGACAGGCCCTTTTTTATTATTATTTTTGTGAGGAGGTGGCAATATCTGGCTCGGAAAGTATTTTCCCACTGTCTCCCCCTCAGAGGTGCTGGGGAGGGCTCGAGGCCAAGCAGGGCTTGTGTGGCACCACTAAGGTCCCAGGGTGGTGCAGGAGGTGATGCCTCCAAATGCTTTGCAATACCCCCGGAGAGCCCCCTGCAGTGCTGCCTTCACCTCCTGCCTGCCTGCCTGCCGGTCACTGTGCTGCTCTCTCCCTCCCCAGTGTCCCCTGCAAGCCTGGTGATGCTCCACACCTCGCTGCTTTTGCACATAGCAACGGGATCTTATTTTCCACACCATCCCACCGGTGACCCGCGCGCCGAGCCCAGGGAGTCGCCAGAGCGAAGCCCAGCGCCGCAGTGAGGAGCCCATCAACCCGAAACGGAGCCGGAGGCTCAAGACTCCCCGTCGCCCTTCCGCGCCCCGCCGGAGACGAGCCCAGATTCATGGGGTGCCCACCCGGGCCCGTGCCTCTCCTTCCATCCACGCAGTATTTCCAAGACATGTCTTGGGGATTTTTTTCTTAAGTATTTGCCTTTCAAGAGGCTGTTGGCTCTCCTGAGGAACTAGGAACAAGCTGTACTGGGAACTGACAGAAGGGGAAGATGGATAATATTTAAGTTATACTCCTCCACTCGACGGACTGAGAGGGTCTTGGGTCTGTTACTTGGCGTTTGGAAGGAGGAATTGCATGTGCTGTTGAACTGAGCCAATTAAACTGTAAATATAGGTACAGTGTGCTCCATCCTCACCCTTCCCCACTCTTATATATAGAGATTTATATAAAAGAAGTAAATTTTGTCCAATGGATGTAAACTACTGTAATTAAGTGCAATTCCCCCATCTGTATATATTGTTCCCAAACCTCTTCTCTCTCTCCCCTTATTTTTTTTTTTTGGTAAAGGTCAGAGTTAAGGATGGTTTTGGTTTTGTATTTCTCTTCTTCCTTTAAATGAGTTAATTCCAAGAGCTGGGCCTAGGCAAGGACGCCGGGCAGGCAGGACCAGGCTCTGCTCTGCAGGAGAACAGGCACACGGTGACATCCCACGTGAGGAAGGGGCATGGGGCAAGCGGAGAGGAGCCCTGGCAGGACCTGGACGGTCCGAGTAGGGACAACTACCGCTATGGAGATCTCAAGGGACTCTTCTGCTTTTGGGGACTCTGGGGTGGGGTGGGGAAGCGCTCAGCAGCCCGGTCGACACATCCAGACCGCTGGGAAGTGTTTGGCATCGGCAGTTTTCAGCCTGTAGCATTTGCTGCTACAGGATGAGGTTGCAAGAAATTCTGGTGGCATCTTCCTCAAATGAGGTTCAGAGAGCGTCTCCCTTTTCTCCCCTCCTTGGGGTGCGGAAGGGACTGGGTGCCCAGTTACTGCTTCATCTCCTGCCCAGTAAACGGCCAGTACAGGTGGCTTATTAGCCATTAGCAGGTTGATGATAAGCCTTGTTGGCTCCACCCTTAACAATAAACACGGTGCTCTCGTCCTCGTGGTGTCACCTCCGAGCTGCAGCTGGACGGCGGGTGCTGGGCTGTGATGTGAACGTGCTGGTCCGTGGTCCCTGCCGGCTGCCTGCCTTGTCTCGCCCGGCAGTGGCCCTCAGAGGAAAAGCTTCGCAGCAAGATCTCCAGCTTGTGAACGAGCCCCCACCTCAGCAGTGAGGGCACATCCCAGCTGGGCACCCGCTGAGGACACTGGGCTCCACACCCACCAGAGCCCTGAAGGGGTTTAGGTGCCCAAGTCCTACCTCCCAAAGCTGCGAAAGGCATCGTCTCCCCTCCCGTGAGACACAAGCTCCTCCATACCCGCGTCCCTTCAGAAACGGATTGAAAACTCCCCCCAGTTGTGCAAATTTTTGTTGAACTTTGCAGCATGTGCCAACTGCTGAAAGTGATTTAGAGAGATGGAGAGCAGTCGAGCTGCCCATGGATGGATGACCACTGCTGAAAAAGAAAAACACTGGATGCTTGCTTTGGGACAAGAAAAGGCTCTTTTGCTGTTTGTACAATGTCTCGTGCAGTGGGACCCCAACCCTCGCTGGGACTAACCAGAGTTGCCCTACGGTGAATAAGTCATCATGAATTGGAGACCAATATTCGGAATGACATTTAATTTAATGTATACCATAATTAAATACCATTTCTTCTGAACTGTTGCTGCCGTGTGGTCTGTAAGTTCGGCAGTCATCATCCGCTGTGGTTTGGCAGAGGTCGGCGCGGCAGGCAGCGGCAGGCAGGACACAGGCCGGTGGCAGTGGCGTGTCCCTTGAAATGCTGATGGAAGCTTCTACCAGCTGGAAAGTGGCGAGTCAAGTGTTTCATATGAAGCCCCAGGTATCAGCCAAAATTAGCAAGACGCTCTAGGAGGTCGGGGGACCCGTGTCCTCACCCTCCTAATGATGCACTAATGATGTTGCTCTTAGTCCAGCACAGTTTATTCCTCATCCTCTGCTAACTTTAGCAGGCGAGTGTTAAGCAAACCAATTAGGGGCTGAGTGCCCAACACCGTGGGTCAGTAAAGCACGAGGGGGAGGCGGGAGGGTGGGCTGCGGTCGCTGTAAAGCTTTTGAAGGTCTTTGATTGCGACGAGCTAACATAGCTGAGTGACTCAGAGCACATCAGTAGGAAAGGGTGGCCCTTCTGAACGTGCAGTGCAGGGCTGTGGTTTTAATCACCTTCAAAAATGTCTGGTTTTGGTTTGGCGCCCATTTTTTTTTTCATAAGTTAAGCGTGGGCTGCTGTGGGAAAGGCTTTCAGAGCAGCAGTCTGGAGCTCACCTTTACAGCCAGAGCAGGACACCCTGATAAAAACCTTCCCACGGAGTTTCTTTATTTCTGTGAATTTTAGCTACCCCAGACAAAAACTGGAAGCGCCAAGCTTCCAGAGGGTGGGAGGCATGAAGACTGCTTGGTCTCTTTTGTGTGGACTCAGAAGTGATGCTGTCTTTTAGCAAAAGTTGTAGAGAAAAGATGCAGGTTTTATGTGGAGATCCCCTTTGCACCTTCCTGCTCAGCAAGTTCTTTTCAACATACCTGAATGCCAGGCTGAGCCCTTTTCAAATTCTGCTCCTCACTATTGCATTCAGGGTGGAAATTACTTGGATTCTTCTACTTATGCCAACTATGTTTTGCTCTGTGAGCAGCTTGTGAAGCTAAATGGGCTAAGCTTTCCCAGCTGATGTACATCCAGCATCAGGTTGAATTAGTCCTGCGGAGGAAGGGGCAATCCCATGGGAAGGAGCAGGGAGCAAGAGGCACTAGGTGACCTGCTGTAGCTGAGCTGGTGCTCCAAGGGGAGCAGTACCTTTTGGGGCTTGGTTTCTGCACCAGCTTTAAGACAGACTGAGACTGAGAGGCTTGGGGTGGCACAACTCCGTGTAAAGCACCCTTAGGTAAGTGGTCCAGTACCAGTGCTGCTCTCCAGAAAGCCCCGCAGAGAAGGTAAGTGAAAACCTTGGGGAAAGGGGGCTCTGAGATGTAACCCCACTAGGGAGGGACCTGGTGAGGAAAGGGGGGACCGAGCCAAAACTGGGGAAAAAGGGCATAGGACACATCCAAACAAAGACACAGATGGAGAAGGTGACTACCACGGAGCAAAGAGTGTGTGATAAAGCTGGCAGAATAAAGTCAATAATATGAACAGAACAAATGATTAAGAACAGATGGTATTTACCCAAGAGGTGTGAATTTATGAAGTTGCCAAACAGCTCGTTGTGTGCTGTCACCCACCCGTGGGTAGCAGGAGACTGGAAAGTAGAAAGCAGGATGGGTCGCTAGAGGATGCTGTGAATGCTACACATACCGATGCCTTCATGGGGAGAAAGGCTCCCCTGATTTGGATTTACCCTCTGGCTGAGGAAACCCTTCTGCCCAGGGAAATACCATCCAAAACTGCTTCGTGAGCAGCCTCTGCAGCAGCTGGCCTGGGCTTGGGACTGAGGATGTCCCTGCCCAGACCTCACCTTACACCGGAGAAGTACCAGGTGGGGTGTTTGCTCTCACAGACCCCCTGGCTGCCTCATTAAATTGTTGGAAAATACGATGTAATGTCAAATGAGGCTTTTGGAAGACATTATTTTTTTCTCCTGCTGCTGTTGGACACGTTGTTTGTCCGTGATGCAGTTGTTATGGAGCAAAGAAACTAGCAGAAACATGACAAAGTTCATTTATGACCAACAGAGTTTTACAAGGCTGAGTGATTATTTTACAGTTCAAAGCTGTTCACAAGGGAATTCCTTGCACATGAGGATCCGCAGGCTGCCACGAGGCTTTATCAGTCACTCTGTGTGCTCATAACCAACTGCAGCCTCCATGGCAGAGCACAGGGCTGCCGCTGCATTTAATTTGAAGTGCAGGTGTGGGTGCAAAGGAAAAATCCCCCAAATCCCAGCGTTACCAAGGCGAGGGAGTAACACCCAGGGTCAGGGCTGTCGTGGCTCTCTGTGATGTGAGGACCTGCTCTCTCCAGAGAGGTATCACCCAAAGCTCACTGTGTTTTAGTGCTCCTTCCCCGACTAGGGTGGGCAGGTTGAGGGGCAGGGGAAGGGCACGGCCGGGTATGGGGAAGCCCTGAGAGGTGTGGAAGTGGGATGTGGGAGGGCTGGGCAGGAGTGTGACCTCTTTACCTCCAGAGGAGAGCGCAGCCCGGTGACACCTGCCCAGATGGGTAAATCCCACACCCCGACTGTCTCCTTTTGTGCTGCAGCACCAGCAATGCTGCCAGCAAAGTCAAAACCAGGTTAATGCCGCCCTTGCCGACTGCCCCAGGGCCGCGACAGGGCTCTATCAGACTGCCAGCACAAGTCCTCGGTGTGGGGCTGTGGCCCTCCCAGGGGAGCAGGGCTCCTTGGTGCCTATCATCTCTGTAATTGTGGGGAGGAACGGAGCCAGGGAAACCCCATCCAGGGCCAAACCCTGCGTGCTGGCTGGAGGGCTGGGACACCCCGGTGCTGGGCTCCCCGTCCCCAGGTGCATGATGGCAGCCTGGTGGTGGTGCAGACCTCGCTGCCAGAGCAGTGCCGGGGCTCAGCCGCCATCCCAGTGCTCCAGTGCTGGCCGGGCTCTGGTGCTGCTGCAGCCAGTCCAGCTCCCGTCAGCCGGCACCAAGCATGTGGGTCATCCCCGTGGAGGAGCAGATGTCCCACTGGCCATGCAGGCAACAGCCTCTCCAGGGATACCGAAATACAGCCAAGCTATTTCAACAACTTTAAAAATGTCGTTTGGCGCGCGTGTAAACGTAAGGCGCAGTTGCACAACAGCACCCGGCTCCAAACGTGTGGTCTTTCCAGACTTGTTCTGCCAGTCCAGCCAGATGGCCCGATCTGCTGGAAATTTCGGCAGGAGAACCAGCAGCAGCCGTGTGGGGCTGTGCAGAGCCTTGGCTCTGCTGGGGCTGTGCTCCCCACCGGTGCAGCCTGCACCCCACACACCATTGCCCAGTGGTCCCAGCGCTGCCTTCCGGCACGGCGGGTCAAAAGGGAAAGCACTGTCAGTCCCCTGCCGACAGCAAACACGTTCTGCCCTTTGAAGCCTTTGAGCGGATTTGGTTGAGCTGGTGGCAGAGTTTGAGGAGTACACAGAGAGGAATGCAGAAAGTGCTTGTGTTGGGAGGCTGGGCTGTTTGCAGGCGTTGCCAGCTCCCTGCTGCGCTGCGGTCTGGCCACAGGAGCAGGTATACGGAGCCGGAGGAGTCCCTGCTTCGGTCAGCGCGCACTGATCCCATCTCCTGCTGACATGGGGTTTCCATGATGTGTTTGCAGGAGGTCTTCACGAGTCTGTGAAAAGGTTTGATGGGAGGAGAGATGTGAGTCATAAAGACCAGCAACAGAGAACAGCATTGTAAGAGTTTACTGTCCTAAACCAACGCGTTGCTGCCAAGCACCTTAGAGTGCTCTCAGCGGCCGGAGAAAACCGCTCTCTGCCTGCTCCAGTGCATCTCTGATTGCTCCTGCAGCTCCGGGTGCTGTGACCTCCACAACTGCTGCTGCGCTGCCTCGCACCGACCTCCCCCCAACAGCCAAGGGACCTGCAAATCTGGGGCTCACCAGTCTGCAAAGATTTGGGGAGCCCTGATATCCCACCATCATGACAGGCCAACGTGTGCAGTGCTCCCCACCACCACAGAGCCCGGCCAGCAAACTCGTGAGCTGCTCCGCACCGTTTGCTCTGCAAAGGTCCTTTGTAGGTGGATACTCCAGTCGCTCCCTTGGCTCCTCACTGCGAGTGCTATGAGACCTCCCACACTGATGAGATGGGCAAGACGCTGCCCTGGGTCCTCAGGGATGAAGGACGGATGCTTTGTAGCATCCGGATGCGTGTGGTCAGGTGTGAATAGATGGAACCATGGACTGTATTTCACAGGGCAGGGAGCTGGGCTAGCTACTCCTTGGTCCAGAGAGGTAAACAGCTAAATAAAAGCTCAGAGTCGACGTTCCCAGAGGCAGAGCCCCATGGGAGCTCCAGCGCTCATCCGGCACAGGACACCCAGCTCCCCTCAGTGCTTGCAGGGTGCCCCTTCATTTAATCCTGACGGGTAATTTACTGCTGCTGCGGATGGTGGAAGGCTGACAGGTCCTGCAGCAGCACTGGGGCAAGGGAGCTGCCAGGAAGGGCTCAGTGGAGCAATGGGAGTGCTGTGGGAGCCACCAGCATCGGCGGGGGAGAGGTCTCTGGCCCCCTGGACTTTATTTCTCTGACCCAGGGATAAAACTTAGAAGTCGAAAAGCTGAAATGTGCACTAAAGAGTTGTCCTACCCCAGCATATGTGTAATACAGAGCTACACAAAACCTCAACCTCAGACATTTTACATTATATTCTGATTCAATGAACTTTGATTTTACTTTTATATTCAGCAAAATTAATTCTCCTCTCTGTAATTAATATGCTGCTCAAATGGATTCTTAATTACAGATAAATCACAAATCTACACACTCAACTGTTCTGCTTTTCAAGTAATAAAAGAGATCATTTGTCTTCCTCAGATGAACAGAGACCAACCAGCACACCATTTCCCTCTTTATGAAGAATTCATTTGCCTTAGAAAGAAAGTCTTTAAGAAAACATTGCAAGGATTTCTTGAATAGGGGATCAAAGCTCCCACACTGCTGGAAAGCATTTTTGCTAAATAAGATGTGGGTAAAGGAAAAAAAAGTAAAAGTTTTTTGGTAGTGGTTGGGATTACAACACCCTTGGGAGGGACAAGGACGTGGGGTCAAGAAGTTGTGACCAGGTTAGCAACACAGGGAACAGAAGGGGAGGACAAAGGAACAGAAAGTGGAAATGGACAGATGAATGAGGAAGCATGTTTCTTTGCCGAAAGAGAATGGATGCTACATCAATTCATACTGAGAGCTAAAGGATGAGGGCCTGTTAATGGATTGGGGGACACAGCAGGGATCAGAGGTCATGAGTGCACTCAGCTAGGCTAATTGACTGTTATGTGCATATTAGCCATGATAATGTAGTGGGATAGTGGGACGTGGGGAGCAGATATGCAAAAGTTCCACTGGCAAGCCCTGTCCTGTAATTCCTGTCTTACACCTGCTAAACAATTGCACACAGACAAGCTCCTGCCCTTAGCTGGCTTCCTTCAGGCAGGGAGCCCACGGCTACAGGTGAGCGTCTCTGATCTGACTCTGCATGTGATGAAATAAATCTGCTCACCAGATCTGCTTTGCAATCTTAGGGGGTTTTATTTCAGTGCTACGTGTTGGGCATGACCCAATGATCTGACCAACGCATCACACCCGGGCTGCTCCTGCACCGTCGCAGAGGTCCCCTGTGCACCCCCATGGGACAGGGGGGCTGCTTCAGGGTCGGGAGTGTACCCTGCTATTAACCACCTGCCTGGACCTGCTGCGGTCCCAGGGCCTGTCTGCAAGAACAACAAATGAAAGGGGAAAAACATAAAGCCTGGGTTCTCCCCCACATCCCAGTCCAGTCCACAGGCACCCTGCCAGCGACTTCAGGCAGAACGGGCTAGCACTTGCCCTTCTCTGCTATCATTTTATGCCAGCCCCGGTGTGTCGGAAGCGCCGTGTTCCCCGGCACGTAGGATCAGGTGCAGGGAGGTTAATATAAAGACCACAAACTGGCCCAATAAATACTGTGTTCACCCCATCTGAGTGTGGCTGTGGCTGGGGGGGTGTTGATGCCCCCCTCAGCTGGCACAGGAGGCTGTCTCTTGTTTGCTGTGGTGCAGATGGAGTGAGAACTCTCTGGCAGGAGGCACTGTGCTTTCTCTTTACTAGTTTGGATCAATTATAGGGAACAAAGCATGTCATCCTTTGCTGTGTGGGATTTCTGTGGTGTGCACCTGAGAGGGGTCCTTCACTGGGAGGCTTTAGGCCACCTTGTTCAGTAAAGCAGGAGCAACACAGAAAAAGAGTAAAATCAGCTCCAGTCCCCAATACGGGATCAGTTTTGGAGGTCGGGTGCAGTTCTGAGCTGACTTTTGTGGAATCGAGATCCAGCCTAGCGAGCATTGCTGATAAAACAGGATTGCCCAGGTTACCTCAGGCTGTTGGGGCATTAATCATTGCTCCCGCACAACTCGCGCCCTGCAAAGGCCTCGCTGGTCATCTGGTGTCAGCGCTGACTTGGCAATTAGCGCTGAGTAATTGATAGAGCAGCACTGGGGAAGCAAAGCTAAACCCAATGCCGTGACAAGAGAGGTTTTGCTTTGCATTAAGTTGCTCCATTTTTGTATTTCACTGACTTCTCCCTTTCCCCCCTGATACACAACGTGACCCCTCGCAGCCCAAGTCCCGTGGCAGATCTACTTTGGTGTAAGGTGGCTCAGTCCCCAGGGCCACACGTGCTGGAAGATGGGGACGTACCCCTGGGGACTGCTCCTGCCGGAGGGTCCCTCGCTCCTGGCACCCGGCGCTGCCACCTCGGAAGCAGAGCTCCTTTACTCCTTACACAAAGGGATTTCCCATTCGACTGATGGAGAGAATATTTCCCGTTTCCTCACTCTTGAATCTGCTGACAGCATCTCTTGGTGAGTGATGGATATTGGAGATGATTTATAGTTCTTTGTTACACAAATGCCTCCACATTCTTCCCCGTCCTCTCACAGCAACCATTAGTCACTTTTCCCAGTAGAAAAGCAAGAGCTGCAGCTCAGGGATGGCCCGAAGGATGCAGCATCGAGTCTCTCTCCTTCACAGCTTTATTCGCTGTAAATACAACATCGGCAATGGCTCAGCTCAGCGACACAAACGAGGGGAGAGTCAGCGTCGTGGTGCTCGCACCCACCCAGGTCTCCGTTTGAGGCTGCTTCCACCCATCTGCCAGGAAGTCAAAAGGTTGGCAAAGAAAAAGCACTATAAATCAGGCAGATAGGGGCTGCGGGGAGGATGGCGTTCATGCAATTTTTCATCTCAAAGTTTATAATTAAAGTAGTGGATGTTACAGGAGGAACAACCATTGCCTGTATCTCTTAGAGCTCTTGGATTTTGGCAATGTAAGCGTTTAGCACTTGAGACTTTTATTACATAAAATAGTTTTTGTAATGTGGTTGTTGCTTAATTGGATTTCTGTTTGTTTTACTTCAAGAACACCAGGAAAAATATCTGTATTGTTTGATCTGAATCAGAGTACTAGGAGACTTACCTGTACTATTGGGTCTCACGGTTTATCATAATGAATAAATACATGAATTAAATAAATTCTGATCTTAATCTATGCAAAGTTTCTTGATTGCCCTGAGCAGCTGAGCCAGTTGCTGGGTTGCTCCTGCCATTGCCTCTAGCGTTTCTTTCTTCAAGTACAGTTCTGAGGCTGGATTGTATCAGTGGAAATCAAGGATTAAACAAATTAACTTGGCACATTCCTGACTTTAATTTAGGTGTCACTGGGACTGCTAACCGGCTTCACAAAACACATGCTGAAATGTTCTGTTGAGGTGGGTCTTAAAATCAGGAGGCTAGTACAGGACTGAGCCCTAAGTATTTTTTAACAAAATGGGTTTGAATCAAACCAAGAGACACCATTCCTCTGCTTTCACAGGGAGAGGCAGAGCCACTCGTTGCAGATCACAAAGGGGCTTCCCTGTCAATCCATGAAGAGAATATAAACCAAGGGATGACCCAGGCAATGAAAAGTGCTAATAAACTGCTGGTTTGTGTCCTCAGAAATATCTAGGACCTCAGTTTAGATCTCTGAGAGGCAGAGTGCCCAGTGGAGCTGATAATCTCTACTTGCTGGCACTGTGATGGATAGAAGAGAGGTCAGTCCTTTGAGAGCAGCTAATGATACTGTAAATCACCAAAGCCCAGACATGCTCGAACAAAACCTTCCTACAAAAGCTTTTGTCCTCTTATTCAGCTGAGTTGTTCCTTAAAAATAGCTGAAGCAGTCAGCGCAATTAACTTGCCATCAGGAATACACAAAAGGACAAAACGCTGCCATCGGCCTATAAAGATGTCGAACAGTTTTATGGCTCATATGCTGGATTTGATATTTGTGAGTCGTTTAGACCTCATGCAGATGATTAAACATTTTTTTTTTTTTTTTAATGGAAACAGCTGGCCCGGAGCCCCCCCAGGACTTAGGCCGGCCCTGCCTTGGGGTGCTTCTACCCGTGCCCCGGGCCTAGCGAGGCCTACTGCCCGCCGCCATGCCCCCGCGGCGGGGTTGCTAGGCGACCCGGGCAGGCACGCGCTCGGCCCCTCCTCCGCGGCCCGGAAGTCCTCGCTACTTCCGGGGGCGCCGCGGTGCCTGTTGGGAAGCGCGCGGCGGTATGGAGGCGCAGGAGCTGTTTCGGCGGTTGGGTGCCGGTGCTCGCTTTGATGTGCGGCGCTTCGGACAAGATGCGCGAAGATTTGGGGTGCGGAGACACGCGGGGGAGGCAGGGACGGGTCTGGGCCCCGTTTCCTCCGCTAGAAGGCCCCCCCCCCGGGCCCCGTTCCTTCCGCGCGGCAGGTCCCCGGGCCCTCCTGCGGCCCTGTGGTCGCGGTCGGGGAGGCGCTGGCATCTGGCCAGGCCCGTCCATCGCTTTCCTTCTTTCTCCCCCAGGTGATAAAGGGGAGCGGCGGCGGCATCTCGCCGGAGAGTCTTGACTTCTTTGGGCGCAAGGAGGAAGCCCCCCTGGGGTCTGCCGAACGGGACTGGGGGCTCACAGGGACCGGAGAGGAGGTAAAGGGTGGAGAGCTGCAGAAGGAGGATGGCGCAGGGAAAAACGACAGAGAGATGGCAGGAAAGAGAAAAAGAACGGCAGAAAGCAGTGAAGGGAAAAGAAAAAAGAAAAAGACACGAGGTATTTATATACATGTATATGTTTCCTTGGCAGAATACCCTGATGAGGTTCATGCTTCTTGTTCCAGTTTACTTTAAATCTGCGGGTACTGTAACTCATTTTACCAGAAAAAAAAAAAAGAGGCTTATGAGGTCTTTGGCTGACCTGTGTCAGAGCTGATAAAATAATTGGGTTTAATAATAAAATAATTCGGTGTTAAGGTATGGGGATGTGGTTGCCATCCTTCTGAAGTCTTTATTAACTTTAGTGAGAATGAGAGAAAAAAAATCTTTAGGTATCCTTTTTTACCAATTAATTTTTGTCTGGATTTTACTAATGGAAATTTTAAATTTTTTGAAACTTCCAGAAGTAGCATCAATGCCAGAGTTGTCAGAAAATAATGGAATAAAGTGGATGTCTTCTCTGGAAGCAAAATTTGAAGATGCAAAAGACAAAAAACCTACTGCAGAAAAACTTGAACGCTTGAGAAGAGAAAAGGTGCGACCACGGAATTCTAATGTAGTAACAGATTACTTGGTTTCTGTGGGAGTTTTATCTGAAAATTGAGGTTTATTTATGGTAGTTTCTCTTGGGAGGAAGATGACTGAATATGGGGAAAATAGCCAGAAAGTGAAGCCATACATGTTTAGTTTTATGCTGTCAGAGAAAGAAAGAGTTTGTCTTTTGCCTTTTAGATAAATCGCTTCAGAAATCAACACAGGATTAATGTTCAAGGAACAGATCTTCCTGACCCAATTGCCACATTTGATCAGCTTCAAAAGGAATACAAAGTCCACCCTAAAATCATGGAGAATATTCAAGCTGCTGGCTTCCAGGTGCCAACACCCATCCAGATGCAGGCGATTCCCGTCATGCTTCATGTACGTTTTCTGGTACTGCGTTTTATTACAGGGAGCGGGGCAGAATTTGGAGGGTGGCCTCTCTTTAGGGTCACGGCAGCGGTTAGTTGCACAGCTTTAGAGATACATCAGCTGCATCAGAGTTAGCCATTGCAATATTAGTATGTATTTTGGGTTAGTTTGTAGCATTAATACTTACGGGAAGGTGATTTTTGTGGTCGGCTGTTTTTTTCTTTTTTCTGGTAAAATATAACACCCTTCCTATTTTTTCTTATAGGGTCGAGAACTTCTAGCTTCAGCTCCTACAGGATCTGGAAAAACACTGGCATTTTGTATTCCTCTCTTAACCCATCTGAAACAACCGAGGAACAAAGGATTCAGAGCCCTGATCATATCACCTACCCGAGAACTTGCTAGCCAGGTGTGTGTTGAGGGGGAAGGGATTGTTGTCATATTGATGTACTTAAAAGTTTTCACTCTGAATCGGTAAAATAGCAGTTTAGTAAATATTTTTTCCATTTATTACCCTCAGATAAGAGAAACGTTTAAACTAGCTTTTTTCCTGATAAGTCTTTTGTCTTCTGTGAAATAGCTACATATCCAGTATCTCAGTCTAATCTAAATGATTAGATTAGAGGCTCAGGATTCTTTGATCATATTTTAAAACTGCCCAATGCTTAGGTGCTCTTAATACCTACTTTCATATTTGAGATTGCTGCAAGAGACTTATCTGTTTGTCTCAAACACAGAATTTCAACAAATTACTTTATATTGAAGCTTTGTTATTGAATCTGAAATAAAAATTACAACTTTGGCCAGAGTTCCATTTGTATTCAAATGGGACATGGGGCTTATGGGAGCTACATTGTTAGAGTCAAAATATGGTAGTCAGGCTTGTGAGAACTTTCAAGTGAATAATACATGTTAGGAAGCTGCATTTTATTATGCTCAGAAAACTAGTCAGCTTTCTCTTAACACTGAAGTCAGGGTGATGTTTGAAGCTGGATCTTCAGGACTGCAGTTTTCCTGGTAAAAGCTAATCAGCTCGGTTTGAAAATTTAATCTCTGCTGCTGCCTTTTCAGACACATCGGGAGCTGGTGAAGTTGGCTGAGGGGACAGGCTTCAGAATACATATGATTCACAAGGCAGCTGAAGCTGCAAAGAAGTTTGGGCCCAAGTCTTCTAAGAAATTTGGTAATTGTTTTAACTACTGAAGTGCTTCTAAAAATTTAAAAAATGTCACTGACCTTTCTCTTCTGGCCTGTGTGGTTTTACAGAGATTGGTTAATACCACTCAAGATGTGCAATCTATTGCTCAACACTAAAAAAGTAGCTGGCATGGAAGAAATAGGAAGTGAGCCTGACAGTGGACTCTGTTAAATCGTACCTCTAGCAGCTGGGGTTGGAACTTGTGTTTCTCAGGGCCGTGTTAGTCTGTTTTATTTTGTGTCTTTTTTAATGTTTTGCCCTTTTTTTTTGTTCTTTCTACAGATATACTAGTTACTACTCCGAACAGACTCATTTATTTGCTGAAACAAGATCCTCCAGCCATAGACTTGACCAGGTACCAAGATTCTTTCTCAAATCTGGCTTTGCTACTAGTTTTGCCGCTGAAAAGCGGATGCGTGCTGATGGTGTGATGGTCTCTTAGAACTTGTCTTCTCCTCAAGTGACTCTTACTGAAAAGAAAGCCTCTCTGTTCCTAGTGTGGAGTGGCTGGTGGTGGATGAGTCAGACAAACTGTTTGAAGACGGGAAGTCGGGGTTCCGAGACCAGCTGGCTTCCATCTTCCTGGCGTGCACGTCCCACGTGGTGAGAAGAGCCTTGTTCAGCGCAACCTTTGCGCACGATGTAGAGGAGTGGTGTAAACTCAACCTTGACAGTGTTGTTCTGGTTTCTGTTGGAGCAAGGTGGGTGTGCAGTGGTACTCTTGACTCTTATGGTTTCTTTCCTTTTCTGGGCAAATTATTTGTTTTCTTTGCAACATCAATCTGCTTGGTTTTATGTGTCCATTGTTAGTACTGCAGGTTGTTTGTCTCCAGAAAAAATTGTGTAGGCGTATAGATCTTTTTCACATATTGGGGCAAGTGTTGTCTTCCTCTACCCGTTACTTTATCATCAGGTAGCCATTAATCTTAGAAGCGGGTACTGGGGAAATAAGTTTGCCGTGCAATATTTCTCATTCACCAGGTAACATTTTATGTTTTTTAGTGTTTCTAAATCTATAAATAAACTCTAACGGTATCACACTTCTGTTGGATTTCTTGTTTCAGAAACTCTGCAGCGGAGACGGTAGAACAGGAGCTGTTGTTTGTTGGATCCGAGACAGGAAAGCTAACGGCAATGAGAGAGCTTGTTAAAAAGGTATTTTGGAGAGACTGAGTATGTTCTGCTTACTACAGAACTGAGCTGTGTGTCAGACTTATTTCCTAAGGCAAAGACTTCTCTGTGACACATGTTAAACTGTTCTCCAAATCTGTACAAGAGGAAGAATCGGCACACTACCTGTGAAAACTGAGAGTGTTCCCCATTCTTGGTTATATATTTGAGTCTTGCTTAAGAACACTTTGTATTAACAGTCTGTTTGATTTTTACTTGGCAATGTGAGTGAGTTCTTTGCGTGGAAAAAAACAAATTTTGTTTCTGTGGATTAAAATGATGCTTAAGTTAGGAACCATTCTGTCAAAGGCAGTGGAGCTGAACTTGCCTAGTTCTGACTCAGGAAGATTTAGCTGGTCAAAAAAAATAAAGGTCCTCTGAGATGTAAAATACTGGGACTGGTTAAGTCTCTTCAGTAGCTCAGTGTTTGCAACCAATAATGGTAGGAAAAGGACTTGAACCTTAGACAAGCTTATTCTTTTGCAGGGTTTTGCTCCTCCGGTCCTTGTTTTTGTACAGTCTATTGAGAGGGCTAAAGAGCTTTTCCATGAACTTATTTATGAAGGCATCAACGTGGATGTCATCCATGCAGACAAAACTCAGCAACAGGTAGGAGGGTATAATTCCTATCCAAGAAGCACTTTAGAAAGAAAGGTAAAAGCAAGAGTGTTGGAATGTAACTTAAGGTAACTCTGGCAATAAATTGCTGCAGGTTTTTGTTTAGAGGTTTAGTTTTATTTGTTAACATCATGACAGCTTTCAGGAAACAGTCACCTCCTTTCTCAAATTGTTAATTCGGCTGTTTCCAAGTACCTGTCTTTTCTTTTCCTAGCGAGATAATGTAGTACACAGTTTCAGAGCTGGGAAGATCTGGGTGCTTATCTGCTCAGCCTTACTAGCTCGAGGGATTGACTTCAAAGGAGTGAATATGGTCATCAATTATGATTTGCCAACGAGTGCAGTGGAGTACATCCACAGGATAGGTGAGTGATTGTTCCCAAATTATGTCCTTTTTCTCATTTCCTAGGTCTCTAATGTAGATGCTCTTGTGCATGAGCAAAAATCCTGAAACCAGGCCTCCTCTGTTGCTTCTAGATTGCTTGAGCCAGTTTGTCCGAGCTCAACTTTCAGTAAAACTGCGTTACTTTTTGGTCAGTCTTCTATGAACCTTAAATATTTAGACACTTCAGACATACCTGTGCTTTCATTCAATAGGAACAATCTTTGGGGATCGGCTGCTTGGTAGTATGCTTGGTGTACTAACACATATCAGGAGGCTGGGTGTGTGAAGAGGAGCAGAATAAAGGGAGATATTTAAAGTAAAAGCTGTACTTTTTGCAACATTTGTGTTTGACAGGTCGTACGGGAAGAGCGGGCCACACGGGAAAAGCAGTCACTTTCTTTACAGAAGATGATAAGCCTTTATTACGGAGGTAAATTGGAAACATGATATAGCAAAAATGTTTTTTTGGGGTTTTTTTATAGTGTACTGCTGAACCATATGGTTGTGTCTGGTACTGCACACCTCGTAAGCACGGTATTGCCATGCTCTGGAAACTCCACGCTGCTGTAAAAAGCTCTTACAAAGAGAGAGAGAGAGAGAGAACTCTGTTTAGAGTTCTGTGGAACTGCAGGGTGGTACCATGGTATGGGAAAGCCTGAGAATATTTTCAGGTTTAACATTTTCACCAACGCAGCAGGAGAGAAACTAGCATCCTTTTGCTGCTTTCAGTCCTGTTGCCGGTAATGACGACGCGATGATTTACTTGGGGGCACCTTTCAGTGAACCTGAACCTCGTTAAAAGGCAGGTTCAACAATCTTTACAACTACCTTTGCTCTTGTTCTGGTTTTCCTGAATCATTTGTCGTGTAGAAAGTATGACTAACTACCTCATGCTGTGCTTTAGGTTTTCTAATCCATTTCTTTAACTTCCTTGTGTCCAAAATTACGTGGTACGATTCTCTGTTTTGACTTACTGCTTTTTCTTCATCTCCTTTGAAGATGATACTTGCCTAACATTTCAATTTGTTTGAACTATCCAAATAGACTCATTAGTTTCATTTAAGCCTTTTATGTCTTGTTTCTTCCTCACCTTACTTGAAACTGGCTTTTGTGTCTTTATTTCTTGCTTTAAAAAAACCACAACAAAACAAAAAGCCAACAACAAAACAGCCAGTGGTTAGGGATTGTTATTTTCCACAGAAGATGCTTATCTCTTCTCCAAGCAGTGGCTGCCAGAGTTAATCTCTTCCCTCCTTTCCTTTCCAGTATAGCCAGTGTTATTCAGCGAGCTGGCTGCCCTGTGCCAGACTACATAAAACACTTTCCCAAACTCCAAAGGTATGTTCACTGGAATAGTTTACCAGTTTGTTTCCCATTTTTTAAAAGCCTGCACAAGTGGTGCTGGCGGTATAAGGGTTGCAGAAGATCTAGTTGTTTCCAATACGGTTGCAGTTCAGCTGCAAAAGGAATTTTAGACAGGGTGGGGGTGACAGTTTTTTACCCAGATAAAAATGGAAACCAAAAGAATTCTTGACTTACGGTTTTCCTGGAGATGACTCTTTTTCTATAAGTTCCCTGAAATCTGCGTTAGAGTTTCTAGGCCCATACTCATGAATTGGGCTTCTGATACATGAAAGAAAGTCCTTTACTCTGAGTTACCTTTAGAAAAATTGGTGTATGCATATAGATAAATAGGGTTTTAATCAGTGCATCTTTCCACACTTTTTCATAACTTCTAATAGTTTCTAAAGCTAGAAATCCTTATACGTGTGTGTGTGTATATATGCACACATTAGACTTCTATGTTAAAATAAAGTTTGTTTGAATGTCTTGGAGATAACATAGCTAAACTAATCTTGGAGTAAACACGGAAAATATACTCAGACCCATAAATCCCTAGCGATTATCTGTTTTATTTACTTCGGATATTAATTTTTACCCTTTAAAGTAATTTTAATTCTTCACTAAATATTGTTCTCAGCAAACAAAAGAAGAAATTAATTAAGAAACCATTGACAAGAGAATCCATTTGTACCACCCCTCAGTGCTTCTTAAAAAATGCCAGAAGAAAAATGTAAGTAGGTTTTTCTCAAGAGGAGGTAAGAGATGCTGTTTATCCAGAAAAGGCCCAGCAGGCTTCCTCCAAAACACCAATAACTTGTTTGGGTGGACCACCCAGTCATGATGGTGTTAGTAATGGTGAAGTTTCAGTGTCAGTATCTGTCTGCTGGAAATTGGATTAATGCCATCAGTTTGCCTCACGTGGTGCCACATATCGGGTGATAGCAAGCTGGGTTTAAACCACTGGCCTTAAAGCCAGCCTTCAGACTAGCTATCATTTGACAGAACCTAGCGGCTCCTCTTCTGGCAAAGGGCTGGCTTCCGCTTTAATGCATGGAGTATTAATACAAGAAGCAGATCTTAAGTTGTAATGGCTGGAGCTCACAGAAGACCGGTGTGTAGCAGTTTGTTATAGCAGAAGTCATAAAGAACACTTACCCACGCTTTGGAGTGGTGCTAGTAAAGGATATATATTCAGCAGCATTAATACAATATAAAACAACTCATGTCTGTGTCACTGCTGTATACTTCATCTATTATGTTCAGGTGTCTTGGTCTCCAATGTGTTTCTTGTAGGAAAACTGCAAAGGAAAATATTAAGGGAAAAAAGGTTAAAGAAGATAAAAGTGGTAGTGAATTACAGACTGCTTCAAAAAGCTGAATAGCAACAGACTACTCCTGAGCTGGGGCTGATGCCTGTGTCCGTACTGAAGAACAGAAGAACGAAGATAGCGGCAAAGGGGAAGGGAGAAAAATATTTCTTATGTTTTCTTCTGGGTGAGGATGGACGTTTACATGCAAGAAAGTCTCTACTGAAATACCAGTAGTGGACTCTTGAATGCTTCTCATAGAAGCTGAAGCATGTGCTCTTGCAGTAAATGCCTTGTGTTTCTGAACAATAGTTCAAAATAGCATCTATTTGTGTTACTATCACACAGTTTTATATTTCTCTATGGAAATAGTGTCAGTTCTGTGTTCAGATCACCCCTAATATGTTTGTCAGACTTCCAGAAGATTCAGTGGCAGAAAACACACAAAGCTTACTGTTAGGCTTGATACATGGAACTGTCAGACTTCCCTGGACACTTTAAAAAACAAAACCAAACCACATCTACTTGTATTGTATGTGAAAGTAAAGCCTTGCTTCTCCTACTTTTTTGCTTCTATTAATCATTTTGAAATAACGAATATGTTTACATACGAAAACTCTAGTAACTTTGTACTGTTTCACATTTAAGCCTCAAAGCTGAATAAACAAGGTCATAAATGATTCTAATAGCGAAACCTGCCTGTCTCTACAGCCTTGATGGACAAAGTCTGCAGGCGTTACTCCTTAGCCTGCTCCACAAAGGCCGGGCTCCACACACTTTCCACAGTCCACTGTTGTGTCAGAATTCGGGTAGTGCAGGAACAGCTGCTGCTTTCCAACTGTAATCCTGTACAGGATTGTCTTCTTGCTTTGTCATATTTAATCCAACTTGGAAATGGATACTAGGTCCGTATAACTCATTTACAGCAGAGCAGTGTTAATTGCTCTGCCCAACTGACAACTGTGACGTTTTGTGAGAAACTGAAGACTCTCTGCATCCTGTTTTGCTTATTCCTGAGCTAGAGGCGGTTTTGCTTTCGTTGCAGAATTGCATCTTACATTTGGGTTGTATAGGAGATAATGTCTTCGTTTTGACATCTATGAACAAATTTGCCTGTATATTTTAATAAAAATTAAGTTGTATATTCAGATAAATGCCAAGTTGCCTGCTGCAAGATACTGATGATCAATACCACGTGGAATATGTTTAACAATTAAAGTAAGAAATTACTGATATTCACCTTTAAAGGCACTGCTGATGTGTAGAATAGAGGTGCTTATTCTGGTAGTGGTAGCAGGAGAGAAAACAGCCTTTGATCATGAGCAGCTTTGTGCAATTTAATTCTGCAGAAGAAGGTGCTGCCGTTCCCTTTTTGAGGGACTTCGTTTCAAAGTGAGAGCTTAAATTTCATCTAGTGCTTTCTCTCAGGCCGGGTTTGATTTTAACGTGATTTTTCACTTATTGAGACACTTAAACAGTGGCCTTTTTCAGGATTTACTCCCCTGCGAAGTGCTGACAGGCTCTCACGCTGCGCACCCTCTTTGCCCAAGGGACTTCATGCTTTTGTATTTCAGCAAGCTTAGGCTGACCTTACCGGGCGCTGCTTCTGCACGACTGTGGGACCATCTAGTACCTCACACCGCCCCTCAGCAGGAGCGCTTCTGGTACAGTACTTCTGAGGTTTTTGGGTGGCGCGGTTACCGTGTATTGGAGAGTATTTCCAGGGGCGCGCTCAGCAGCAGCTGGGCTGCCCCTCAGCCCTCAGGGATGTGTCCCCGCGTCGCCTTCACCTTTGGGCAGAAGGGCGGCACTTTTTCGCGGCAAAGAGATTTTAGGCGCCTGGAGTTGACGTTACCAACGCACCGCCTCGATTTTAAAAGCGCTCTTGAGGAGAAGGCAGGGCCCCTCTTCCCCCCCCCCCCCGCCCTGTTCCATGCCCGCCTCGCCCCGATGCCCGTCCCCGGCCGCCCGGGGGTGTGTTCCCGCCCTGGGCGGGCCGCGGCTGGGCCCGGCCCCGGAAGCCGCCGCCGCTCAGCTGACAGCGGCTGCCGGGACCGGAGCGGGAAGATGGCGCTGCGGCCGGGACCCGGCGCGGGGGGTGCCGGCGGGGCGGCGGGCGGCGGCGGCGGAGCGGGGGCCGGCAGGTCGGTGATGGCGGAGCACGGCGGGTGTGTGTGTGTGTGTGTGTGTGTGTGTGTCGGGGAGCGGGGCTGGAGGGGTGCGGCCAGCGGGGGTGAAGGGTGAGAGGGGGCTGCGGAGAGGAGGAGGACAGATGGGGGTGTGGGGGCAGAGATGGCGGGAGGTGGTGGGCGATGAGGGGGCAGAGGTGAGGGGGAGACTCGTGGGGTGCGAGCTCGGGGTACAGGTGGGATGTGGGGGCAGAGGGCTCAGGGCCCAGGCGGGGTGTGGGGGGTCCCGGGTGGGATTTGTGGGGGTCCCGGGTGGGGGGACGCAGCCTTTTGCCGGGATGTATTTGCCTTTTGGGAGCCCATCTTATCCCCCAGCTCGTCTGGGCTTGGGCAGTTGTAGCCCACTTGCCATCAGGCTCCGCGGCCACAATCTCAAATATCGGGGTGAAAAGGGGTTTGGGGGTTTCGGCAGCCCTGCGTGGGTGCCGCTGGTGTCGGCAGCGATAAATGTTGGTTATCGCCATCGGGCAGGTTTGTGGCTGCTGCAGGACGGAGCCTCTGCTCGCCTGCTGCTGCTGTGAGGGGATTTCTCATCCCCTCCGTCCCACAAAGGGCACTTCAGCGAAGAGGGAGGACTGAGGAATGGTGTCAGGAGAAAGAAACAGCGGTAAAAGATGTGTGAATGTGTCGTTGTGGTTTTGGAAAGGCTAGGAAGTTGTATTTTGCTACCTTTGAAGAATTAGTAATTTCTTTTTTTAAGGTAGGCTCTTGTGTGCTATTTATCTGTTGTCCTACTTCTAGGGAGACTGGGTACATTTTGCCTTTGACAAATAAGTTCATTGAGTTGTCTTGGATATCCGAAGCCTATGGTGTTGTCAGCGTTACTGGGAACGTGAGGATGGGGGGGGTCTGTGCTGGGGTGACCTTCACCCCCAGGACACAGGTCCGAGGTGTCCCCGTCAGCTCTCTGAGCTGGGTCGCTGCTCTGTGTTGGGGAAGAAGCATCCAAGGGGTCTGGAGTACTTGGGAAGAGAAAAGCTGAAGTGTATGTTTCTGCCTGTGCGTGCTATGGAAGGGATGGGACGCTATCTTTGTGTTTCCCCGTGTATATAAATCTGAAACGGTTCTTGAAAGGGGCTGGATAAACCATCTAACCTCTTACAGCACCGCTGCCTCTTCAGCAATTTAATGGGAAAGTAATAAAAATGTTATCAGCAGACTATAGGTTTTGGAAAATAAAAGGATTTAAAAATCATTGTTTCCCATTGTTCGTATTTTGGTTTCTTTGAGAGTGAAGTCTGGAGGTAGAGGAAAAGCTCCGTTCTCTGTGTCTGTGGGTCCTTTGCCTTGTTTCACTTTAATTGTTGTGGATTTCTGCCATTCAAAAATACATGACAATCTATGTTGTGTTGATAAAGTTGTACGTATTGGGAATTAAGAGGTTTGAAAATCCACTTGTAGATAGGAAAATGTGTGTAGTTTGGAGCTTTTACAGTGAAGCATGAATGCAGAAAAGGAGTTGCTTTGCCCCACGCTCCTGCATTTTGACTGAAGCTGTTGGTTTTATTTTTTTTGAAGCTCCATATTTAAAATACTTACCTGAGAGGAATTTTGTTTTATATTACTAATTTAAGAGTTATATTGTAGGGTAACTGCTTCATTTTCCTTATATTTATTTTATTTTGTGCAGTGTATCACATATATTACACTTTCTTACTGTGTTATCCAAAGTATTGTGGCTAGTTGCATGAACCTGGGTGGTAAAATGCTTCTGCTTTTAGGAACAACAGAAATGTCTGCAGGTGCATTAAAATCCACTGCGGAAATAAAAAGAAGCTATATTAAAATAGCATGTTTCATAGTAGTCATCAAATCTATATATTTTAAACATCTGGCGTCATAAAGGTTTCCATTGTCTGGAAAGTGTATTTGATCATTTTAGAGCATACGGTCAGCTGGCTGTAAATGTTCTTTTAGCCCCCAAGTAGTATATTGGTCCTTACAGACAGCTTAATTTATCATGCTTGTCTTTTTTTTTTTTTTTTTTTTAAAAAAAAAAAAAAAACCAAACAACAAAGAGACTGTTCTGATTTTGTCTGTTTGTTTTTAATTCTCCTGTCAGTGGTGGTGTTGTGAGGTAATTTGAATTAAAATGTTTTCTTTAAAAGAAAGTTACTTGTGACGCTGCTTCTATCACTACATGGTTATTGAGTTCAGTGGTTTCCTGTAGAGCTTCAGTTAATCTCCAATGCCTGTGCCTTAGCTTGCTTTCTCAGCAATGAGACTCAGCCGCTTTAACTAGATGCGTGTGGGCACTTCTTTTGCATCTCGGAAAAGCAGTTTAGAACTAAAGTTCCTGTTGCTTGAATAAAGAGGTTGACGGGGTTTATGTACGAGCATGTGTGGCTGATGCTGACAGTTGCACGGCTAAATTTTGGAGCGAGGTCCGTGATGAATCCGAGCCGCGCGTACAGAGTGCTGTGCAGCAGGAGCTTGCTTTACTACTTTTAACTTGCTCTTCTTCCAGTACCCTCTAATTAGCTGCAGGGTTGGTTTTTTTGGTTTTTTTGTTTTGTTTTGTTTTGTTTTTCAACAGAGACTTATAAATAAATCAGGAGCTCTGTAGAAAGGAATAAATATTTAATAGTCTGGCCTTTATTAGCTTCCAACAAGCAGTGGTACCTTGCTATGCTTGTTCGGTTTACGTTCCATTTGCTGATTTGGAAGAATTCTTGTTGACCGGATTCACCAACAAGAAGAGAGAACACAAAGCTACGAGCACTTTTCCATACTTGTGAGCTTCTCAAAAATAACTTTTAATATCTCATCATTCTGACTAAACTAAGAATGGTGTATTTTTATTATGCCTAAAATTGCTCCACTTGCAGATCTGGCTTATGACAAAAGCTCTACACATCTCAACTTGCACACGTTTTGAGGGGGTATATTGCCGAGGAGGGGTTCTGTACTGAAAACTGTTTCCATAGGTGAAACCAAATGCAGGCAAAAATCCAGTTAATTCACTGAGTTTCGGCCCCTGAGTGGAGAAAACAGCTTTTCTGACCGACTCCGGAGTTCAGTCACGGGTCCCTCTGTGGTTTTCAGTCAGCTGCTTGTCTTCATGATGTTAATATTTGTGTGCTAAGAAGTGGATTAAAAATGACCATATTGAACACCCATCAGTTGACTAGACCTTGGCCGCAGCGTGAACCGTGTGAACCAAACCCGATCCAGAGAAGCCCAGCGCTTGTTTTGGGATGAGGTAGCCTGCATCTGCACAGCGCTTCAGAGAGAGAAACCAAAAATGGTGGTGATTTAGGACAGTAAGACCTGGACCTGGTGGAAGGTGTAGGTGTGTGTTATTGTGGAAGGAGAAATTAGCACATAGTGGTCAGGGTAAAAGAAGCAGCTTCGGTATGAAGAAGGTTCTGAGTTAGAGGATAAAATGAAGAGTAATACAGGTTGTCTTGGTGACCGTGTAACCTGCTGTCTGTATAGTGGGTAGGTGCAATTTGCTCCTGGATAAATGCATAATTTAAATCCCTTATTTTATCTTGGTACTCATATTACACAGCTCTTTCATATTTATAAACCAGGTTGGCTTTCGGAACTTCCTGCAGGTTTTGAAAAACTGTCTGCAGTCATTTATGATCACATTTTCTCCTTTACTCTTAGGCAGTTTCTTTTACATCCACCCTCTCAGGCTGAGGAATATTGAATATCTATAAGTGTGTTTCTCTTTCATGGCATTTTGATGTAATAGCTGCCTGGGACACTGAGTGAGGTTCTTGTTTGGTAAATTACTGCTGACGTGGGTTTTCTGAGAGTTGCTTGCAAATGAGATGTTTAAACTAGGTCCTTTTTTGCCGTTTGGCAGCACAGCACATGCTTCCGTTTGAAAGGAAGGGCTAGCAATTTTCATTATGAATCCAGCTGAAGTTTTAACAGTTCTTCCTCCAGGTGCGCTTGGCCCTTGATACTTGAATGAATATTTATTCCAAGGCACTATTTTTCTTGTAATTAGATGTAACTGAGAAAATAGAAACTCCATTATTTGGTGATACTTAGTGTTTCAAAGGGGGCAAAAATGCAGAAGTGACGGGGTTTCATGGATAGTTTATCTCTCTGCAGAAAACTGTTACTAAGCAGCTGAGAACTATTGTCTGGTGCAGTTAATGGTCTTGCTGAATCAGATACTTCCAACAGGAGACGCTTATTCATTCTGCGGTGCTAGGAGGCCTAGCCTACACTAACAAACTGACCTGTTACCAATCTGCGTAGGTGCCGAAACTCTCTTGTGGGTGATGTCGATGACTCAAAGCCATTTTAGTGCTGCTGTGAAGGATAAGATGTATTTCTTCCTTGCTTTACAGCCTGTGACAGCGCTGACAGTGCTGGTGGGACTCTCAGTGCTTTGGGGGATCCCTGGGAGGGGGCGGCCTTTTCCCCGTGGTCTGGTTGGGTTCTGTGAGACTTGCAGGAGCAGATGAAAGTGCTGACCAGGAGGTGGGAGGCTTTGGGGGTGTGGTGTTGATGTGCAAGTCGAGGTACGTTTTCGTTCGTTTATATTTGCACTAAAATGATAGACTTTCATGGACTCTTTTTTTCCTCCTCCAGCTTCATGTTTCCTGTCGCTGGTGGTTTAGGCCCCCCTCAAGGTATGTACGAACTTAAAATTTTGAGCACAGAGTTCCTTACTTTGTTTAGATGCATTAAACAACTTAAAATAGTGCTGCACTGATGCTCAGAAGTGTGATTATTAATTGAACTCCATAGCTGTTTTTCTTCTTGAATTCAGTACCGGTAAGCTGACTCTTGCAACTCTATTTATAAAACTTTTTATGCGTTGTTGAAGAAGCAGTGTTACCAGAATGCTAGATTAAAGGTCTAGGAAAAGTACGTCTCCATTTTTAACCTGAATTTGCCTTTAAGATTTTGGTGTTATTTTGAGTGTGGTATTTAACCTCTTTATGCTTCATCTACCAGCTGTGTATACCCATATTGTGTGGGTGTTGCAAGACCTGGTAAATATTTACAAAGCACAGCAAGACCCTGGGACAAGAGTCACAACCTGTGTGGAAAGTATTAATACAATAGGACAGCCTCAGCCTTAAATTACCTTTGTTCTCATTCCTGTTGCAGTGCTGTTTAATTAATGGAAAATATGGAGAGAACTTGTAGGGAAAGTGGAGAGTTTTCTTATAAAAAGTCTTGGGGACTAATTTATGGATTATTCCTGAGTGTGTCACGTCCTTCCTGGAGCACTTTTGTGTGTGATGTTCAGTTATGCACAGTTATAATTATCTCACGGTCTGCTGGTAACAAATGTAGTTGGTGTATGTCTCCCAAGATAGCAAAATATGAGGTATGAAAATACTAAAACGTAATTCACTTGGCTTTATTTAGTGTATTAATACATTCCAACTTGATTTGTCCAATGTTGTTGAAGTTTAGCTTTTACTGACAAATATTGTAACTATTCTAATTTATGTAGTGAGTTAATGAACCTACAGACAAGTTATCCAGCCTGATCAGAGTGTGAGGTTGTATTGTGAAATGATGAGTTTATTTCCCAAGACTTATCTTCAAAAGCTGCCAGTTTGTAAGTTTTCCCTTTCAAGAGAAATGGACAATTATCAGCATCACTCAACCAGGTTAATTAAATCTTGTTAATTGGAAATGACCCTTTCAAAAATTAAAAGGGAAGAAACCCACAGAGAATCCTTAGGATGATGGGAGAATTCATCAGCTTAATTATTGGGAAAGCCCCATAATGTTTCTTTCCTTAGGCTGACCACTGTCTAAACTAAGGAAATTCTGTAGCTGCCTGCAGTGTAGCATATTTTTTTATTTTTTAAACAGTCCATCAAGAGTGAGAGTTTTTTCCTTTCCTTCACTGCTTTAGGGTAAAAAACCAAAAAAAAACCACCCAACAAAACAAAAAGGCAGGGGGAAAAAAAAGCTTTAACACTATCTGGGAGCTTACCTTGTTAAATGTTTCCTTGTAGGGATGATTCCTATGCAACAGCAAGGATTTCCAATGGTTCCTGTCATGCAGTCCAATCTGCCAGGCATGATGGGAATGAATTACGGTTCTCAGATGCCTCCTGGACCCATGACCATGCAGGTGCGTGGCTGTGAAATGGGGACTGAAATGAGGTACCTTGGTGCTTGTCTGAAAGGTGGCAGCTGGTGCCATAGACCTCTCACAACCACGGTGGGGTAAGAGGGTGGAACTTGGCTAGGACCTGAAGTAAGTGTGGGTATTAGTCTGTAGTGGGACATCATGTTTCATAGTATTCTCTTTGAAGATAATTGTTATAATTTAAAGAATTCTCCAGGGTTTGTGGGGATCTAGATAGAGAGAGTGGGGGAGTTTCACATACATTACTCACTGTTGTGGAATAGAGAGAAGTGAGGGTGTAGTGTACGGACAGCATCAGTAATATTTAAAGTAACTTGGACATTACAGCCCACTCAAAGATGTCAGAATCTGAACTTTCATTTCATGATACGTGTTATGACACCAAAGTGTGCTAAGAGAAGCACGGTCTCTGAACAGGAAAGGAAACAAAAGCACCAGCGAGATGTTGAAAAGCTACCAGGTGCCACCTACTCCAAAGTGTGGTTAGTAATAGTGTTGAATTGTTAAGTAACTATCCTTCAAAACTCCCACAAGATACCTCTTCTGTCTTTTTAATTTCGCTTCACGCTTTTTCTTCTTTTGCTTTGGTTTTATGTACTTACCATTAAGGTGGCGTGTTGGGTAGTATTTTAAATGAGACCTATATAAGCTGATAAGAAGTGGCTGTGTACACAACCTGATTGATCATGACCAATTCACTGAACTGTTCTATCCCTTTGTAACTCAGATGCTGAACTTAATAGAATTAAGTTTCCTGAGTGTAGGTGGCAATTCATAAACTTTGTTTTAAATACCTTGTTCTAGGGAGCGATGAATCTTTTAAACGTGCTGTATTTTCTCACATGACCGGTTTTCCCGTTTGTCCTACTTCCTGTGTTTCATTCTCATTCTTTTCTTGCTTAAAGTAACTTTGTCTTTAACTCTGCTGTTGCTAATTGACGAATAAGAATGAAATATGAGTAGCTAATACTATGTTTTCTCTCTTTTAATCTTTTGTTTTCTATTTAGCACCATATGTGCTTATGTACAAATTTGCACTTTGCTGAGATTTAATATTTCAGCATGGCTTGGTAGCCAAATTGCTGTGTGACAAATTGAATTTATTGTATCTTGCCATCTCCTTACACTCCCTTCTCTTTCCACCCCCACCTGGAATTTATTAGATTAATTTTATAAAATTTATAGTAGGAAGATGTTTTTATGAGAGCTGGTCTAAAAATAATAAACAACTTTTGTTCTCTTCCTACGTGTTCTGATACCAGATACAAAATGAGTGGTAATAAAAGTAAGTTATTTTCTGGTCCCTTCTCTACTAGACGAGCTTTGCTGCTATAACTGTACCAGAATATATTTCTCAGCAAACGTTTCCAATACAGATGCAGTTTATTCAGACAAGTCTCCTCTTGGCTGTTGTATACTGTCTCCCTCCCTTGGACCCGTGGATAAGCTATGTTTGCAAAATGACTAGACCACGTTTTGCCAGCATCCATTGTTGGTTAGGAGTGTGCACCTCCAGCAGGGAATTTAAAATTATTATGCAATCACTTAGAATAGGAAACAAAAACCCCAAGAAAACCCAAAAGTGTGGTGCTGAACCATGTGTAGCACTGTAGGATGCCTGTAACCTTCCTGCTCTTGGGGTAGGTTGTATGGATTTGGAGTCTTGATTTTTGCGTTTGACCAGACCATCGTTTTCTGCCATCCTTTCAGAATTGTAGCTCCTAACTGAGAGGGAAGAGTGCCATCTACTGCTCATCCAACTAGTCTTAACGCTTACTTACCTAGTTTGCAATTTGGCAGGGTGTAATTACCAGTGGTTTGGCTTTTTCTATGGAAAAAAATAAATCTTGGCGTTGCGTTATTGATTTGTTCTAGGGTGGCATGCCCTTAGGGCCGATGCCAGCGACCGGAATGCCTTACATGGGACAGGCTTCTTTCTTGGGAATGCGCCCAGCAGCCCCGCAGTACACCCCTGACATGCAGAAGCAGTTTGCAGAGGAGCAGCAGTAAGTGATGCTTTACTGACTCTTCCGAAATTCTTTTTTTAAGGGGGAGATGTAGTCTGGAGGGGTGGTTCACTCAGTAAAAATACTAATAGTTTCTCTAGAGAAGTAGTCCATTTAGGGCTGTAGAATATTGTTGAGATCATTCCATTGCATTTGAAGGCCATCTATGAAGTTAGTGGTGGCTGTCATACAGCTCTGTGAAGAAGTAGAAATGTGTGCTCCAAGCCGTCTGAATTTGGACACAAGAAATGGAAAAATCAAGCAGAAGCTTGCCACGAAAATTGTAGTGAAAAATTATTTTTAGATTTTTTTTTTTTAAATCATTTTGTTTCAGGAAGAGGTTTGAGCACCAGCAGAAATTCTTAGAAGAAGAAAGAAAACGGCGCCAGTTTGAGGAGCAGAAACAGAAGCTGAGGCTCCTGAGCAGTGTGAAACCTAAGGTATGTCCTAAATAATAAGTGGGGTGTTCCTTCTTCAGGTTTTTTTTAATGGGATGGTCTCTTTCAACAAGCAAATAGGTGGGGAACTTACATGAGACGTCAGATTACATCTTGAAAAGCATCTGGAATAGTCAGTCCTTTACACACTCTTGGTGTAATGTAAACAAAGTCTGGTGTTGAAAATGAAATCAGCTTTTGGACAAAATAAACCAACCTGTTGTGTAACGTTTGGGAACAGATTGAGTTTCTGGAATCAAGAATGTTTGGTGGCTTGTTTGTTAACTTTGCCCAAAGTTTTGGGTACTTGCAATGAACTCGAAGGCTTTGCAAGGATACAAATAGTGAGTAAGGTTTGTGTATTGATCCTGTGCATAAAGCTGTATCTGAGGACTGAGAAACACTGTTATGGTGTAGTCTGCAAAATAAATGCTTTCTAAATATGGGAGTTATTGTTGATATGCTTCAAGAAGGCACTGCTGGAGAAAGAAGGGTTTAGTCTAACAGCAGGCATTGCTGATTTTTATACCAAAGCAGTGTAGATATTGAGAGAAAACTGAACTGTTCCATGAATTTTTAAAAATGTGTTCTGTGGTGTTTCAGACAGGTGAAAAAAGCAGAGATGATGCTTTGGAAGCCATTAAAGGAAATTTAGATGGTTTTTCTAGAGATGCTAAAATGCACCCAACACCAGCATCGCATCCAAAAAAGCCAGGTTTGTCATTTTTCTCATCTTCCAACTGAAAATAAAACTCGTAATGTTTGAAATCCTCAGCAGGGGGAACTAATTCCACGAAGTATTTTTATTTGGTGGTACAAAGTGAGTGGATTAACTGTTTTGTAAAATAAAGTGTCATTCTCGCAACTGTTTGCTTGGTCAGGTTAGGAGGGTGAAATATTAGATACCAGCTTTTATTAGAAGACTGGAAATCTTTAAAAGAAAGCTGAATGTGCTGTGCTTAATGTGAAATACCATGGAAATTGATAATGTGTGTGTTCTTTTCTAGTCAAAGCTTTAATTAATGTTTGGCAGAGTGCTTTTGAAGCCCAGAGGTGCTATACAAGTGCTAAGAATGATCAGAACACTCTATAATGACTTCAGTGTACTGTAACAGCTTACTTGGGCACCATCGCCTGGGCATGGTCAGGCCGAAGCCTTCTGTATTCTCTTCTCAGTAATTACTACATTTGTAACAATTACTACTAAAGATTTCCTGTGGGTTGTAGTATAGTTTGTTCTGTGTCTAGCCTGAAACAAAGCTTATCTGGACAAGGTTTTTTCTATATAAAATCTTAATCTCTAGTGTGGATTTGCTCTTTGATAATTTTGAAGTTACAGGTGGTTTCTGACAATTTTCCATCATCAGTTCTGTTAAAATGGGTAACCATGGAAGGGGTCAAACAGCAGATTGTCTAAATGAGTACGTGTTTCTTACGTATCTTATGATATATTATTTAGCTTTTGAGGATAAAACACTCCTTTGAGGGAGAATGTCCCCCCACGCACACCCTCATTATATCCAGTTTGAAATATTACTTCTTGATTTGTTTTGACCCAGTCTGTTTAAAACAAACAGAATACTTCCATAGCCAGTGTAAGGAATCGAGCTTCAATCAAAGTGTTTACATCATAAAAATCGAGAGAAGATGCACGGTTGGAAGTGGCTGCTCAGTTTTACCTTATGTGTTTGTTATGCTGACAATAACAACTCTTCCCATCTCTCAAGTAATGCATCCTCGGCTGTTTCCCCTCGCCCATTTGCTGTGTATACCTAGGATTTGCCCCTCTTCCTGCCTTTCCACCCATGAACCTTTTTCCTCATCACTTTGCATTGTGTGTTCATTCCATTTTACAGATCACCCCACATCATCCCATTCTGCTGTATCTGTTTCCCACTCTGCTTTTCTCGATGATGAAGAATTTAGTGACTTTATACAAGGGCCTGTTGAAATCCCCAAACTGGTGCCTCAACCCACCTCTCAGCCTTTTCAGCCTTTCCATTCCACTACTGAGGCTGGGCAGCTGCTTTCAGAAAAGGCTGTGGTCCAACCTCTCCCTCCAGCCCAGCCTCCAGTGTTACCCATCCTGCATGGTACAACTGGGCAGGTTCCCTATTTTCCTACCTCTGCATCTTCACCCAATATCCATAAAACAGGTAACTCTAAAGTATCTTTTTTACATGTCACATTCTGTCATAGAGCTACACAGAGTCTTTACTTAATTTGCTTGGGGTTTTTTTCAGTCTGGTTGAAAGAAGTAATATATAGGCAATTAAGCAGAAACCTGCTGATCCATGGGAGAAGATGATTTAAGTCCCCTTCTTCCTTCCCTTAGAACCACACTGTAAAAGCAAATCACATGTGGATCCAAAGATTGCTAAATGTGCACATGGCTGATCTTAAGTGGATTAAGTCTGGTGTGCTAGCATCTTCGTAAGTCTGTGTGATAGAAAAAGATACAGTTGAGATGGTGGTGTAAAAAATAACTAATATGTTAATGTGGAGCACTTGTGTGCTTCCTCCCTTGGAGGCTAAATGGATGTCGGTGAGATTAACATGAAGAATTTTGCAGATATAAGTAGATACTGGACACTTCTGCTACTGATGCCTAGATGATTGTGCAACGATAATCCTAATACAGAAAATAGTTTCATGTATTCCTTCTCCTATTTGTTGCTTTTTGTTTGTTGAACTGGTTGTGTATGCATGGTAAGTAAAGGGCAGAATCGGGCTATAAAAGTGTTTGAACAGGGTGGTGCTGAGCTGGGATGGATACTCATCTTGATAACTCACCAGTGGTACCAGTGATACTTTTCCTTTGAAAGTGTGGAATTGCAATCTGGGTGGTTAATAACATAATATAAATAATTCCTCCTGCTGTTTATTCAGGCTCTTCCTTGGAGGAGAAAATCTTAGATAATGGCTCAAATGAACCTGAACAAGAGCAAAGCAAACTTAAAACATCTGAAGTTGGGCACAAAGCCTCGGCTGCGAGCCAAGTTCATCCCAGTCTAACCATCAGTGACTGGGATGTTGTAGGTGGACATGAAAGTGGTACCACTGCTGCAGAGGTGCACAAGGCTTCAGAACAAAACATAGCAGTTGAAGAGTGTGGTGAGCAAATGAAACATTTGACAGAATTTAAATCTAATAAGATGCTGCTTGAATGCTAACACTCTGTACACTAATTCTAAGGCCAATCCTGCATAATTTTGCTCTGAACGCCTGCTTGAATAATATGTCAGTGCCTCCTGCTCCTTGCTAAAAGTGTAACAACTACGATTTTGCTCTGAACTTTTTCCACGTGAGTTTACTGCTGTAATCACCTTTAACATGTTTGTTTAATCAGGTTTGCTGTTTTAAAATATTCTATCCTCTTTCTTGGGGGAAAAAAAAAGATGTGCTCTCTAAAGATTTTTTTTTTTTAATTATTTAAGGTAATTTTTTACTAAAGATGGTCAATGTCATGGTGGGTTTTCATCATTTAACTTTGAGGGGATAAAATCTTGCTAGGTTAAAACTTTTAGCTAGTTAATACTTGTTTCCTAGACAACTTGCCCCTCATGTGTTATGTCTAAAACTATCTGTGCTTTAGGGATCAAAATTTAAAAAGCCGCACTAGGTGAAAACTTTAAGCAAGCTTTAGTTCCAATTTGGATTTTATTAAAGCTGACTATTGACTGTTTGGTTTTGCTTTATTCCAATCAAAAATAGATGTAAGGTCTCTGGTGCACCTTGATTAGTTCTCTGATGTTGTACTCAAGAGTTACATGAAACATGGGCTCCACTGTAGTCAAGTATGATAAAATGCATGTAGTCCTTTGTGTAAGCTCACTTTATGGGGAGGTGAGAGGAGATGGAGAAGGGGGAGAAGGCTCCTGGTCTGTAGATAATTGAATTGGGCACTTTCCTAGAAGTACTGTAACTTTTTATTACTAAACTCATGTGTTCCTTTCCTCAGTCATTGGGTATGTTGCTTTCAAGTGTTTTCCAATATATTTAGAAAAATATATTTAGAAAAATAAGACAAATATATTTAGAAAACATTATTGGATGAAATTAAATGGTCTGACTGAACATTCCTAATAAGTGGAGGGGCATTGTAATACACAGTAAATTGCTAAAAGTGACTTAACTTTAAAGAATATACAGCATGAAATAGGAGCTGTTCACTTATTCATAGTTCAGTCAGTTGCATTGTTCATTCTGTACAAATCTAACGCAACCTGATACCTAACTTAAAAAAAAAAAGGGGGGTGGGGACGACACAGTGAGACAGGAAACTGCCTTCATTTAAAAGTGTGAGAAAGAATGAGTTTAAATACAGCCTGCAGATGAAGGTGGCCTTGGAAGTGATTATGTAGAGCAACAATAGTTAAGAATAGTTCCAAATGTTGTTAAGGGTGCTTTGAAGGATGAGCTGAAATACTTTGTGAGGAACAGAAGTTTAGTAGTTAAGTGATAATGCTGAAAAATGGCAGACCCTTAGTCACCTGGGTATTATCAAAGTTTTAAGTAAGACTCTCATATCTATCAACTAAATATGCCTGCAAATTCCTTTTCACTTCTCAAATTACTTGATTTTTAAGGGGCTGAATTTTGTCAGAGAGATTCAAGGATGAGAAGCCAGAATAGGTAGGATGCAGAAGTGTATGGAGGGGTGGTTAAAGCTGAAGAATAATGAGACTGGAGGAAGTAGCAAATTTATTTTACTTGGCTGGTGAAATGGAAGGAATTGCTCATATTAAAATGTACTTGGAGTTGTGGGATGATTAGAAATTAGACTGCAGTCAGGAGAGAATCCATGTAGAAGATGAGGAGATGCAAGGGCACTGCAAAAGACAATGAAATCTGAAATGCTTCTGATTTTTGTCAGAGCTTCATTCAAGATGAGCATAAAATCTGCTCAGGGAGACTAGATAGGAAGTAAAACCATGAGACTGAGGGGAAGAGTCCACACAGTGGAGAAGGAAATAACCAATTTGCAGGGAGTAGAGTGTGGCAGATCGTGCTGTGGAAGCCTGTAGTAGTGAAGGCAGCTGGGATGTCTCCTGGATCTGAAGACTGGGAGCACTGGGGCAGTGGATACGTTTTTGTGAACACAGGATAAGATCTTGCTGAGATTCAGTCTAATGGGCTGTTTGTGGATTTCCCTGATCAGGATGTTCTGCTGGAACACTGTGGTTCTTATGGTAGGTATGAATTTATTTATTCCACAAGTAGCCCTAATAGCATATAGTTGATGGGAAGACTAAATTTGATAAGGTGCAGCTATGAAATTTTGAGAGGCAATGAGACTTGAGCTTCTGTACAACTAGAAATTAAGAGGGAGGCAGATGAGGAGCTCCTTATTTCATTATATAGTTAACTATTTTCTTGCTGCTACTGCCAAATCATTCCAGTTATTATGTTGAAATATATACTCCTGCAGTAGCTGGTTTTCCTCTGAGCATGGTGATTCCTACCTGAAATCTTTGCCTGAAATGCTAAAAGCTACTGACCAGCTGTGATCTAGTCTCTAAGATGTTTATGCTCTGAATCGGTATATCCTAATACAACTCTCTGTCTTTTTCTTACTGAATGGTATACGTGTAGGTGTTGGAGTGTTCCCTTCACAGGACCCAATTCAGCAAATGATGCCTCCTTGGATTTACAACGATAGCTTGGTCCCAGGTAAACAAGAAAGTGGGCGTTTAGCCAAGTGGGCAGTGTGAGGTCTGAATGAACGTGTGCTTATGTTGCCATTTATTGATCAAAGCATTATTCTTCAGTCATCAAATGAATCCTGTGTCTTTGGTATGTTACATATTTATGGTGGCTTTATCTGCATTTGGAAAAGTATGGTTTTTATTCGAGCATGATAAATGTTTAATCTAGAATTTGTTATGACAGCAGATTATGCTAGTAGAGGTTGCATCACTGATAACACTGCTTCATGGGTAGTCTGGTTTTCGGCGTTCTTGTAATTAAGCAGGCTCATTTCGTAAGGATATTTATCTTGTATATGCAAATAACAAGTAAATAGAAAATTACATGCTGTAGTAAGTATTGATTACACTGAGGTTTAAATACATAAAGCTGTTATAACTATCTTTTTATAGGGATTATCCTGCAATTTCATTGAAGAATCATGTTTTGAAATGGAGCACTGAGTGTATTTTATATAAAATATTTGTTTGCTTGTGTTAAACTTGTCTGTAAAGACCATCCAATAACGCATTTAGATGAAACATGATGATACAATACAATGCCAGAATGCACTTTGAGTGTTATTAATTTGATACAATGTTGAGTTTGAGACAAAATAGAAAAGACATCCTAAATTCACTTGAAAACAGCAGTTGTCACTGTCTAATACTGACTCCCTCTTAACAGACTTGTATAAGAAAATTTTAGAAACCACTTTGACTCCTGCTGGAATAGATACAGCTAAACTCTATCCCATACTGATGTCGTCTGGATTGCCCAGAGAGACCCTGGGGCAGATATGGGCTTTAGCCAACCGTACGACCCCGGGGAAGCTGACAAAGGAAGAGCTCTACGCTGTCCTGGCGATGATAGCCGTAACTCAGGTACGACTGAGGCCTGGGAGGTGAGCGCAAAAGGTGGATGGCTTCACTAATCTGCTGTAGGTTGTGTGTTAGCACAAGTGGCTGGTATAGCACACCTGTAGTAAAATACTACTTCTGTTGAAGTCCAGAGGAGAAACTCCCCTTGTAGCTTCAGTGGGATTATAACTTCATCCCCTGCAGTTACATTTCAGTTACTCCTTTCTTTAGTGTCAGCTGAGGGTAGTTCTTAGATATACCTACCAAACGCACTTACTTGTATTTCTAGTAGAAAATACTGGCAGTTTTCCTTCTGTTGTATGCACATCTGTTTTCCTCAAACTATATGGTATCCCAAACTATATTCCTGTATCCCTCAGTCTGCAAAGAGCTAGACTTGCTACCTCTCTCCTGAACCAGTGGAGTGTTAGTTTTAGGCTTCCATTCTTTGTCAGCATAGTGTCATCTCTTACCAGTTTATCTCTGGATACCAGCCCTGTATGAAAACTAAGGCAAGATGTCTCGAGTGATGAGGATTGAAGGTGAGGTACCTTGTGGGAGTGGTGTGTGGGAAGGACAGCAGAGCGCACACCGGGCACAGCATAGCTCTGCTTGCCAGGGCTTACTGGGTTGGTGAATGCTGAGCCTCTGCCCACCCAGGCAGGTATCATGAGCCTCTGTGTAACTCCAGCCATCAGGGTGGGATTCACTTATTGAGGCTTCTGATAGCATATTTTGCTTTGGAAGGTTTGCTTGAAGCTTGACCAGTACCCTGCCCTTCCATGATTTCAGTAATACAAGCTAGAAACCGGAATTGAGGCCGCAGTAAGCCTTTCTGTTGATGTGGCCACGTGTGTATGGTTGTCTTTGCTTTTCTGCCTTTGCAGAGAGGAATCCCTGCAGTGAGTCCTGACGTGTTAAACCAGTTTCCAGCTGCCCCCGTTCCTACTTTAACTGGATTTCCGCTGCCACTGCCTGCCGCAGTGAGCCCGCAGCCCCTGCTGCCCTCCGCGCCGCAGGTCTCCGTGCCTCTCAGCATCGGGCCGGCCGTGATGGGGATGAGCATCACGGCACCGGCGGGCGGAGCTGCAGGACAGCCTTCCGGAGGCTTTGTGCCGCCCTACCAGCCCAGCCAGGTTAGCTCCCTCTTCTTGCCTGCCAAATCTCCCTTCTCCCGGAAAGAGAATGAGCCCGGCTCGTTTAACGCTATGTAGTGGCAACAGGCTTTAAGTAAACACCAAAAACGAGCTGAAATCTGACCCATGACATCTGAAAGCATGAAGTCACGCCGCTAAGGATGTGCTTTTATTTTTCCTGTTTCTTTCTGGTGGCATTAGAAGAGGTACAAAAGCGTTCTCCATGACAAACTGCATCGAAGGAGGATTTCAGTTGTAGTTAGGATTTTGTAATGCACGTAAAATGGAATTTTACACAGCAGATGCTAGTAGCTGGTAAAATAAGTCTGAGTTTTCAGGAGAAGCTGAGAGCTATGAAAACCTCTGGTTTACAACACTGTAAATCATGTGGGGGATAAATTTTGCTGTTTGCAAATATGGTTCATCCTTCTTTGGAAAATATTTATTCTGATGCTTTTGCTGTGTCTATTGATTTTAAATTATTGATTGACTTAAGTGATTAATATTTGTTGCGTATTAAAAGATTACATGGCTATGATCAAGAATACATTTAATGTGAAAGGAGTACTGTTCCTTATTCACCCGTTCTTTGGGCATACTACGTGTAGTCCTGTACACCTTGTGTGTGTTTTGAGTTGCAGGTGAAGTGGAAACACTGACCATGCTAATTTTACATGCTAACGTGGAAAGGATTTTTCCCTCTTTTGCTTTTTTCCCCCCCTCTTGAGTCAATCAGCTACTCTGAACTGCTTTCACCCCATATGACAATTTAAAAAGACAACAGTGTAGCAATTTACATTGTTGTTTCTAACTCAGGTAGTAAAAGCAGAAGATGATGACTTCCAGGAGTTTCAAGATGCTTCAAAGTCTGGCTCACTGGATGACTCTTTCACTGATTTCCAAGGGGATGTAGCTGGCTCCTCCAAAGCAGCCAGTTCACAGCACCGGAGCAGGTAGCAGATCCTTGATTTCCACTCCTTCAGTATTTTAGAACTCTTTTAAGAAATGAAATGTTTTCCTCTCTTGTGGGTAGCTTTCCAGCCTGTAATTTTCTTCTGTCACCTGACACGTCTACTCTGACAGTTTCTTTTGAAGGTTGTTACAAGTACAATTAGGCTTTCTGAATCAAAAACGACATTTGATGTGCCATAGGTGGTTGGCCATTCTTTAGCATTCTAGTCATCATGCTGAGGTAAATTGCGTTTACAAGGTTTGGGGATAGGTTTTCAAGTGTTTATACTACTGCCCAGGCAATTGAAAGTTACTTCATACTGTGCATTGAGGCAAAAATCTTATGTAAAGCTATTCAGAAAAATACACTGGGAGAGAGGAGTTCTGCATTCAGTGCTGTGTGCTGCCATTAAAAGTGTGACCCCGTGTTTGTTGGAGATGATAGAAACCATTTGCTGACATCAAGGTCTTTCTTCAGGCCCTGAATATAGACCCCAAAATTCACACAAAGAGCACAACATTGTACTCTTAAATGACTGAGAACTCCAGTGGACAGGGTTTTTGTTATTTCTATTGTTTGTCTGGCCAGTGCTTAAACTTTTGCTAACTGACTATAAATCTCAGCTGAAATCTCATTCAGACTTCAGCAATCTTGGCTTTTCATTTGGGAGACTGCCAAAATGTAATTCCAGATCAGGCTCATTTTGTATAACAAAATAAGTAAGCATGTTTACTCCCTTTCAGAGTTTACAATTAATCTTTCAAAGTCCTGTGACTACAAAATTTCAGTGTTGTTTCCTTTTGCTGCACATGGCAAACTTTTATGTACCTCCCAGGTGTCTAATTGTAGACATACAAATTTTCTGTGTATCGAACTGACTGTTCTCCGTTGCAAATAGAACTAGTGCTTTCCAGGTGAGCAGCGATTACCAGTTGCTCCCTCAACAGTGATGTCAAATGGGAATACTAAAACAAATTGTTCTGTTACACCGTGCCTAACGGGATTGTATGGAGAAATTAAATTTTGCTGATGTAAATCAATGCCACGTGCATCTGAAGATGCTCTATTTTAAGTATATCTTCATTTGTGTTAGACATCATTCTGCAATTAAAGCTATTCTGCTGCTGAAAGTTTTAACAGAAACGTTATTTGTAAATTCCACAAGGGAATCATTAAAAAAATATGTATATATTTTTTTTTTTAAAATGGTGTTTCTTTTCCACTGCAGCAGTTCTCTTTATTCAGCTGTAAAAGCATTCAGTTTTGAACAGAATGTTACAATGAGCTATAATCTAATTGCTTATGGAGCTTTATTTAAAAAAAAAGCCATCTGTAGAGTACAGATGATTAACCATTACATTTGCCAAGATTGCATATCTAATAGCCTGGTTTGCAGTGATGTGAAATTTAATTATATTACCCTAAGCTATATTTTTTTGACATTGCACTGTCTGTCTGCAAGCATCACAGACCATCATTAGCACGTGTGTGCAAGTGCTGGGTTTGTATGTTGCTTGTAGGCTGCTGATAAGGAGATTTAAATGGCT
Organism: Strix aluco; assembly: GCF_031877795.1. Taxonomy (NCBI): domain Eukaryota; kingdom Metazoa; phylum Chordata; class Aves; order Strigiformes; family Strigidae; genus Strix; species Strix aluco. The sequence goes on along the minus strand of NC_133949.1, from coordinate 14,833,080 downwards.
CTGGAAAGATTCTTGCTTCAGGCCAAGGAACGCCATAGAAATTCATTCACGTTTTCAATGTGCATGGTATTGAATGACATAAACGAGAGGTAAAACGCATCATTCATATGTAAAGGATGTTGTTCTGTAGAGCTGCCAAGGTCTGATAAGGGGGCTTGTGTGGAGGGCGCAGAGCTCTCGCAGAACGTCTTCTAAATTTTACAGCAGTTGCTAACATGGTGTTAGGTTATTATGGCAGTTTTACTATATAAAGTAGACTGTGTTTATGTGCAAAAAGATTTGCTTGTGTAGCGGTGGGCTAATCCGTATTTTGCTAATTAGATAGCTTCCTAAACTCGCTGATTTGCACTGACAGAAATTCAGAGTTATCCTTTTGAACAGTGGTGTCACTTCATTCTCTTAATTTTGCAATATGTAATGAAATATAATCAAAAGTAGGTAAGCTGACATATGGAGCTGACAAAATCTCATGCAGTTTTAACTCTTTACCATATGCAGTTCTATCAGGGAGAATTGTCCTTACGCTGCCCTGGGCAAAGCGAGAGATTAAACTGCAGCGATTCCTGGTCTGTGTGAGTGTGCGTGTTCTCTCCTGGGCTAGGAATTCCTGCGGTGTAAAGTTCTGGAGCGTTTTGTTCATGTTCTGGTACAAATTAAAATCGAGAAGGTTGAAAATTGACTTGGGGCCTAAAGAAATGCAATTAGGTGAGATAAAGTGCGAATTCACCCGTCAGTTACGCAGCTGCCTGTTTCCATGCTCTTATTCTTAATAGGTGTTGAGGTAGTTTACGTCAGTTCTTGATTAAGCACTCTAGGGTACAGGCTTAGGTTTAGTGATCCAAATTGTGCAGTCATAGTAAGAGGCTCCTTTAAGTAAATCCTGGAAATGTAGATTTCTTCTGGATAAATTAAGGAACTTTGCCTTTATCTCTTTTGTTTTTAGTGTTCCTTCTTTACTAATGCCACTCCCAGGTAATAAGACACTCTCGTCAACTGATAAGTATGCTGTGTTTAAAGGAATTGCAGCTGAGAAGCCTTCTGAAAGTACAGCTACTTTTGGAGGTAAAAGGAAAAATATACAACCACTATGAGCAATTTATTGTAATATTTCGTATATCTTGGTTTTGGCACTGATAAGATATTAATATTTAAAAATCAGAACAATTATGCCACTATAAAATTTTCTATATGAATTCATAATACCTTTATGTAAATGTATTTCTTTTCTCATATTCACTAGATGGTGGAGACAAGTATAGTGCTTTCCGTGAATTAGAACAGCCATCAGAGAGCAAATACTTAGGTAAGCAGTATGTTTTTTGGAGCTGTTTTAACATATTTTCTTGGTATTTTTTTAGTAGTTCTCTATGAGCTGCAGAATTTTCATTGCTAGAATTCTAGAATAATGGTGCTTCTGCTTCTCTAAACAACTTAGCAGGAAGTATCCTGAAAAAATAGTGCAATATACTATTGGAACAATGTACAAATTGTATTTCTCGAAGACTGGCATCTCTTCTGGGTGCTTCTGAGCTTTATTTTAAAATGATGTGGTTGGAATTTGTTTGTTTTAAGGAAGGAATCATATTCTCAGAAGACAGAATAAGATGCTTCTGGACAAAATTGCAACTTTTTTCTATGGTTAGGGCAGAATTTAAACTTTTCATGTCTCTGGTGCTCTAAGAATAAATCTGATCACTTATTTTGAAACTTGTGTTTAACTGTTTTTGATTGGGAAAAGTAAAACCTAGTTGGCATCTGAAGTACAACATCTGTGTAATTACCAAAGCAGAGTCTCCCTCAGCCTTTTCCAGAACCATCTATGTCAAACTCACTTATGCAATGTAAGTGGTAATCTCATCTTTTTAATCAAAGGGGGGGGGGAAATCTCAAACTCCTACTGACTTCCATACATTATCAGTAGACAGATCAGAAGATAAATGTATCACTAACTTAACCTGCCTTCCACAGAGTTATGTTATAGCCAGCATTTTGTTTGATTACTAGAGAACAATTTTAGATTCTAGGGTACAACTGCATACCTGAGTTCACTCCTCCTCCTCCTTATTTCTCAAAGATGGAATTCTTTTTTTCAGACACTGAGTTTCTGAAACTCCTGTAATGTTTTGTGAGATTCTCAAGCTCAATACCTTTTCAGGATTAAATGCATGCAATGAAATGAAATAACATTTTATCTCTTTCTGTACATGTTCTAAAATATAGAAAATTACTATATTTGCCAGCTGTCCAGGTCTGACCACTCTTAACCCTTTCACCAGCTTACATTTCTAATGGAAAAGTTTGCAATTCATCAGTAAGTTTAGTTTGCTGTGATGTTTTAGTTTTGATCAATGAATAGCAGTTTCATGAATATTTGTATTGTTGCTGGGCCAAGTGAGTTGATTTGGAGGGGAGGGAGAATGGAAGAATATGTCAGGTAGAGTCGTGGTCCTTTTTTACCATTATAAAGAGTAGTATTTTAAGTCTTGGTTAAACTGATTTAAAGTATAACACTGTGTGGTAGCTAAGAATTAACGGTGTGCTTCTAAAATAGAACAAAATCTGTTTATTTGACACTTGTCTTAAAGTATACATCAATACTTTAAAATTACAAGTAGTCTAAGTACGGACATGCTGGTGAATGGGTTAAACAACATATTTTCATGTTCAAAAGAAATTGCTTTATAAAAAAATAATTGTGTATGAACAGGAAGAAACTTATAAAATTAGTACACCAAAATATTTAATGTAAATTCAATGAAAACGTTGTTGCCTAATGTTTAATCAGGTTTAAATTACAATCCTTACATAGCACAATCTTACATTCAGTAGGTAGCTGAACTAGAGATCTCCACATCTCATGATTAATCATGCTCACTTGCACGTGACCGAAGCTTCTTAGTAAAACTGGAATCAGTCTTAGCAGAAGCTAGAAGATGCCTGGGCTACATTGCATTTACTGAAGTTCTGATCCCTTAACACTATGGTATGTTTAGGTGAATCTGGCAGAAGGAAAACATGATAGGTTAAAACGAGAGCTTAAAAATGTTCTAAAACAACACATTAGGATGACCACCTTTGCGTTATTTCCTGTTTGGGCCTCTGTCTCTTCCGCCCGTTGGTTCCCCTCCGTGCCTGGTGGGTAGGCTTGCTGGCTGTGTGCCTCCTGTTAAGCGAGCCTTTTTCAAAAGTACCTTCAGCCACCAGGCAAGTCTGGTTTGGTTGATCTCTCCTCTGTTCCCCTTTCAGCTTATCAGCAGGGTTGCTTTTGTCTCAACTCTCTGCTGACGCTTCACGAGGCAACTGTGTTTGGGCAATATTTCGAAGGGAGGGAGGGAGGGAGGAGGAGAATTGTAAGAAGGCAAATACTGTATTGGTATAAGTGAAATTGGAGATTACAGTCATTGCTTGGCAAATATGAGAAGGATGAGGTGGGAAGCAGAACTTACGTGGAAGCTGAATGAGACAGTACTGATCACCTTTTGAATCTATTGGTCATGGTGTCTTTTGATATTAACTCAGTGTAAAGGGAATTTAGTATGACTTTGAGGCTATTTGAAAGACTTAAGTGTTTGCTGGAATGAATATTATAATCGCTGACCTTGAAACTTGTGTGGTTCATAGAAGTTGAGTTTGCAGTTCTATGTGCATCCTGAGGTCTTAATTTAAATAGTTTGCATAAAAACTTCTGACATTGCATGAAATAATTTGCTTGCTTGCATGGTGTGAGTATGATGTATTTGTTGTCACTGCAGTGTCTTATTTTTGTTTTTTCGTTGTTTTTATTCTTAGGAGATAACCTTGCAGAATTCAAGCCTGCAGGAACCGATGATGGTTTCACAGATTTTAAAACCGCTGACAGTATCTCACCATTAGAGCCACCTACAAAAGACAAAACCTTCCCCACATCCTTCCCTTCTCTGCCCGTTCAGTCAAAGCAGCAAACACAAGCAAAGACCTCTTTGAATCTTGCAGACTTGGATCTCTTTTCCTCTACTGGAGAAAACAAGCAGCCATCCTTTCCACCTGCATTTAATACGTCAAAACCGGGCTCCTTTCCTCCACCACCCCTTCCATCTACCACTGCCCAACCAGCACCCAGCAAAAGTTCAAGCTTAGCTGATGACTTTGGAGAGTTCAACCTTTTTGGGGAATTTTCTAATTGCGCATCAGCCAGTGGACAAGATGACTTTGCAGATTTTATGGCTTTCAACAACAGCAGTGGATTTTCCGAACAGAAAACAGATGACAAATACAATGGACTTAAGCTAGAGGCCGGTCCTGTTCCTCAGCCTGGCTCATCGGTCAGCATGGTGAAGAGTGGGCAGAGTTCTGCCACCGCGGCTACGCCCACCAAATACGACATCTTCAAACAGCTTTCTCTGGAAGGCTCTGGAGCTGGCTTTGAGGAGGCGAAGGACAACACGCTTTCTTCAGTGAAGAGCGATGATGATTTTGCCGACTTCCACTCTAACAAGTTTTCTTCCATGTGCAACAATGCAGATAAGTCCTTGGTGGACAAAGTCGCGGCTTTCAAGCAGGCCAAAGAAGACTCTGCTTCGGTGAAGTCTCTGGATCTCCCTTCTATTGGTGGCAGCAGTGTCGGCAAGGAGGATTCTGAAGACGCGTTGTCTGTTCAGTTTGACATGAAACTGGCTGATGTGGGAGGAGATCTTAAGCATGTCATGTCTGATAGCTCTTTGGATCTGCCAACAGTTAGTGGCCAGCATCCACCAGCAGCAGGTGAGGAACTGGTTAGATTGCTCTGGTAACGTAGGTGATGGAGATTTCGGTGTTCTGTGTGCTAAATTACAGTATTATGCACTAGTCTTTCAGCAGTGAAAGACTTCTAAATACGTGCACCCGCTAGCCAACGGCCCCTTAGCAGGGCAGCGTTTATTTTTTGTCTTAGAAGACTATAAATAGATTGAACAGTTTGAACTCCATGCCAGTTTATTTTTGAGATTTGACAACATCAAATTACTGGTACCTGTTAGCTCTTGTCACTTAAGGGATTCAAGTGGAAAATTTTCTAATGCAAACAATGTCATTCCATTTATATTTGCAAGATGAATGGCAGAGAGTCTCACTTTAATCTCTTGGTTTCAACAAAGCATTATGGCTTGGGGACTTAACCCGCTCTGCGCTTCTAAAAGGGTAGGCAGAACACTAATTTGTGCTGTTAATGAAAAGCTGCCTAATCAACACCACTAGTATATTCCCGTTACGGTGGGGCTTAATCTGCGTAGCCAGTATTTTGCAGGACTGCAAGTAGAAGCATTGCGTATACTTTTTAGAGTTAAAACCCTCATTGGAATAGTTGTGCAAAGGGCCTGTAAATGCTAATCTCACCATTGGTAACTCCTGGACCTAAATTTAAAACCATGGGACTTTTACTTTATCCTTATCAGGTTTTCACCTTCTTTAATTTCCCTTTATGAAAGTGCTCCTGAGAGAGTGAATTGACCACCTCTGATCTGATCACATATCATAAAACAAATTTCCCAAGTGTCCTGCTTTTTCTTTTCGTGTGTACATAGGAAGGTAAGATGTAGTTAAATGTTCTGTGGCCTTCAATAACACGGGAACCATAACTGTGTCCTAGCGACAAGTATTATGCAGTCAAAAGCTTTTCTGAACAGGGGGGAGCATACAAACTGTAACAGCTGTTACTGCAAGAATTGGTTATTTCCATATGAAATATTTCTTCCATTTTTGCAGATATGGGTAGAGAAAATACACAGTACTGTAATTTTGCATTATATGATATTTTTAAGTAGGGGAGAGAATTAAGTTGGCAACTTTGACATGGAAGATGCTCTATAACAGGGTACAAAATATCAGGAATAATTTATTAGCAAAGACATTTAATTTTCATATTACTGCTTGGTAAAATTCCAAGTTGAGTGAGCTGTCAAAAACGTAGCACCTACAGTGTATTCTTGAATGTTTACTTTGGTTTTGAAAGCACTTTTTCCTAATATTTTTCTAGCCTCTTTTGGTGGTAGTTTGACTTATGTAGCTCTTCTACAGGATGTGAGCTTTTACCACAGAAATCAGTGATTAATAATTGCCATTTAGTGGCAGGAAAGACTTTTTTGGTTTGTTTAAAGGGGTTAGCTGATCATGTGCTTGTTGCTAAACTTTTGAACTCTGAAGTATTAATTAGAAGCTATTTTTATTAAACTTAAACAAGTCTGTATTCTCCTATGGTGCCAAGCTAGATGTTTTTCCACGGGGAGAGTTTTACTCCATTTAACTGTTTGGATTTTGTAGCGGAGCGTGCCCTGGACGATCTGTTACAAATATTTCTGTGCTCACGTGCTCCTTTATGTGTGTTTGATGCATTTCAAGCTACGAACTGCTGATGTTCAAGTCTCTTTTTTTCAGTTTACATAAAGTTAAAAAGCAGATTTTTTTTTTTTCTCTTCATTTTCTTCGATCTGTAAATCTAATGTCAAAAAGGGACAGTATCCCTTTGTCATCCTCACTGCTGAGAAATGGGAGACCAGTCATTGGGAGCTGTATGTTTGCAAGCACCGTGAAACATCTCCGGTGAAACAGCAGCGGGACAGAGGTGCTGATAAATGATTTGACTTTTCTGACATACTGATACAGAGGTCTTTATCCTTTGGCTATTGAGACTTCACATTGCTTAGCTTCCAGGTACGGGCAGGTAGGTTGCTTATGCTGGGAATTAGAAAGAAATCGTTGAGTTGCTGCCCATACAACGGACTTTGGTCTCTGAGGGAAGAAAGGTTTTCAGTTTTGCTCTCTCCAAAGGGGATACTGTCTCTTTAAACTTTGCTATAATTCTTTGTGTGGAAGGTAGATTATACTAATGTTGCCTGATTTCTCTTGCATTTACTTTGTATAACCCTTTGAGCACTGGCTGCATGCTCTTAGTTTCAACCAGGCTGCTTCTTTTAAACCAAATATATGTTTCACTCCAAGACAAAAGCATTTAATTATCACCTGTTTACGTTACATGGACCTGATTTGTTCTGTGTCCTGCCAAACGTTGCAGCGAGAGCGTACCCTCGCCCGGGTATTCTCAAAGGGTTATCCATTTGCTGCACTACAAATCTGTAAATCTTACAAACCTTTTCCTTTGGCATTATTGGAGATCTCTGTATATTTTAATCAACTTCAGGTTTTTTGCTGCTTTTCTAATGTCTAATTTCAACTAAACATTTCCTGTGTGAATGTGCCTTCTCAGATCTGCTTTGATATCTCTCTTCTGCAAGTATTGACCTGCATGCTTTATTCTGATAACGCCCTTACGAGCTCCTATGTATCACTATCTTTTGTGATCTGTAAGTCCTGCTGTGTTAATAAATATTATCTTGGCATATTTTGAAAATGTGGGGATGTGTGTGATTTGTTGCAAACCAGCAATGTATCTTTTTTTCCTGAAAAATACAAAGTTTAAAGTTATAGTATCCCCTTAAGCTGGCGGGTGCCTTTCTCTTGCAGAGCAGCGGGTGGGTGAGCTGCTTTCTCCTCTTCCAACGCTTTGACCTTGCTGTGCATTTCTGAAACCTTACATATCAGACTGAATATTATTTTTCAAAAGCGCAGTTTTCGAGAGGGGTTGAATAGAACAAATGTGTGAATGGCAGGGTTGTTTCTGTGAGTTGGTTTTGAGGGTACAGTGGTAGTTCAGACCGAAGACAGAAATAATGTTTTCTCTGTCCCGTTGTCTCCTCCTCTGGGTTTCCCTGCTGCCAGCCAAGGTTGTGATACGCCTTTGTGAAAGGGACCAACTGGAAAATGTGTTGCTATCGAGGCCTTTATGAGTAGGAGCCCATTAAACAATATTCTGATGTTTATTTAGTTAATCTAGAGTGAGTTAATCAGTGCCCCAAAGTAAAGGGTCCTGCTTCCTTTTTCTGTTTGGGAACTCCTGCCTTTCTAAATATTGAAGCTTTCAAACATGAATGACAGCTGCACATTTGTGTCACGTAATTATGTCACTTTGAATCCCTCCAAATCCTGGGCCGCTAACAGTTTGGGATTAACGTCAGCAGACTAGGCAAAAAGCTAAAAATAATTAAGATGTGGAATAAAGTTAAAATGTTACGCCGGCGCAAATTGGGTTTTTGTAGTTCCTTGCCCCAAAAGCAGAAACCAGAACATGTTTTTTCTTCTTTACACCAATCTTGAGAGACTTTAAAAGAAAAAAGAAAAAGAAAAACAAAACACCACCCCTGTTTCATTCTGGAGAGCCAGTAGGTTATGCCCAGCCCTAAAGCTTTTTAAACTGAAGGCTTGAACATAAACTTGAGACACTTAATTCTGCAGGGCTTGTGCTGTTAGTATTTGTTCAGCTAATCATACCTGGAGGAGGGGGAGTAATATTCATGACTCTTTACTTTATTACATTTTTGTCCAGACTTGACAGTCAGATTCACTCACTTGCTCTCATTTAGTATAGTTCTGCAAATAGAATTGCTTAACAACACGTATGTATCCTGCGAAGGGCTCTAACGGCGGAGGGTGCGTCCGGGCTTTCCAAGCACCTTCCAAGCTGAGCCAAAGGGCGCCGGGACGTGGCAGCCGCCCTGGGCTTCTGCAGGACTGAGCTGAGCCCGCTCTCCGCTTCCCACGCAAGCTCAGGGAGTCTTTATTCTGCTGTGAAACGTTGTTTATGATGATAACTAAAAAATAATTAGCAAATAATTTAATTCCACAAGGTTTGAAGGATTTTCTCTCCTTTTTTCTTCATTTTAATTTATCTTAGAGTCAGCATTCTTGACAGTTTCCACCTTAGCAGTGCTAGGTACTGCCATTCTTGAACAAAAGTAAATTGGAGTAACTCCCTTGTCATTAACGCTCTCCCAGACTTCCCCAGCTGAGAAATGGGCTTTGAATTTTTCTGGTTGCTGATAGGCACAGCACAGATCGCAGCAGTACGTCCAAGCCTCTGTATTCTTCCAGTTTCATCTCCGCCTTTATCAGGTGAAGCTGTAAGGAGGGGGTGCCTGCCCTCGTCCAGTCTCTGAACGGAGACATTCCCAGTGTAGAAGCACTGGGTTTGGTGCGTGGATGCTGGGAACAGAACTAGCTACCACCTGCATCACCCTAACAACCAAAAAAATGGCACAAGAGTTACACTTATTCACCAGAATTTAATATCAACTGAAGTATAAAAACTGGAAACTCTCCTACGTTGGTTAAAATCACAAAATATATTCCAACCTTCTGAATTGTCTTTTTCAGTTTTCTTTAGAATATCACTAACGCTGTCAAGGGTTTTCCTTAAATGATTAAACTGTTGACGTTGAAGGCTCCAGCTTGTAAATTGCCTCCAGCCATAACTTAATCCTTGGTCGTTGAAATAAATTGTTATAGTTGGCTCAAATGAAGGATGTCAAGTTTTTCTGTAGATGAGATAACACTGGGAAACAGTGTTTTAACTGTATTTCATCCTCTGTTGGTATTCTCGTGCACCTTCCTTGGCAGCTCTTGCTTTGCCTCCCTCCAGCAGCTGTGTGGCTGGCTTGTATAGCTGTAGCTGTCCCCAGGCGATGATGAGGCAGGTTGGACCATGGTTTTGGTAGCTCAAAATGGATAGAAAGTAAATGGTAAATATTTCAAACCTTTTGCTTTGGAAAAAATACAAATTGGGTTTGGTTTTGAAAGCTTTCGGAAACTTCCTGCGCTCCAGCATGACACTGTGAGGATCACTTTTTCCATTCTTGGTTCGCTAGAAAATATTTTTAAGGAAAAAAGTGTGATTTCGTGATATTTGAATGGATCTGCCTTTGATTTTTACAGACACACACGCAGTCGTCCCGCCCTGCCCCCATCTATAAGGGATTTGAGAATTGATATCGAGTGTATTTAATCTGGGGGGTGTTTTGTGGTCTCACCAGCCAACGCTGAGAGTGCTGATGACGTGTGGCTTTAACTCTACTGGGAGTAAGAGCTTTTGGATTTTTATAACAAAACTAAACTCAAACCTCTCGTGTCATTTCTGAAAGACATCACAGAATTGCTACTGAGATTACTAAGGAACACTGCTTAACGATGAAACGTTTCACTGAAACCTATTTCTATATCTCTTGTGGTAGGATTGTAGGATTCCTAACGCGTGATCGATACAAGATCTGCCCTGCTTCGACAGGGAATTTGCTGTATGCTCTCCAAAAAATGCTAAGAAATCCCTTTCAACCTTGCAAAAAAAGATTGCAATCCCCAAAACAAGGCATTTTCATAGAATTTTGAATGGATTTAGTCTTTGCTCATTTTTGTTATAAAATATGATGATTCTCATCAGTTCAGATCCTGTTCTCACTAAAAGTGTCCTCCAGGAGGAAATGGCCGTAGCTCCGTAGCATCTGTCTTTGCTAAGTGTGATGCTTAGTTAGAAGGAATTAATTTTTTTTTCCCACTTAATCATCTCTTGCTTTGAAAAAAATATTACTAATACACATTCATCTTCTTAAATTTGGAATTGCCAAACTGGCAAAATGAAGCTTTTATTACATCAGAGGCTAGAACTGCAGCATTGTACCTGGAGCTTTTTTATTCGTTACACGCATCTGTGGTCTTTAAGAAAAAGGCTGTTGGAGGAGCGGTTCTTAACACTGGTTAATAAAACAATCTTTTTGCTGATAATATAGATACTCACATCATGAAGAGTTCTCTAGGGTCAGCCAAGGAGTGCTTTTCACATGTAAACTGCTTCTTCACTTATTAGTCTGGTGGCAAGTTGCTCCGCTACCTGTGGGGGGGAGAAGCTCCTCTCTTCATTATGCAGCAGATGTGCTCAGAGCAGCCTTTGGTTTTGCTGTAGCTATGGCAAAGGTTATGATTTTACTTCCTCTACTCAAAAACATCTAACTTGTGGCAAATGATTCTATGAAGTGAAGTTCATGGCACAGCAAAATGTTGGGTTTTTTTGCAATAGAATAAGAATTCTTATAAAAGCTAGTTTACCTTGGGTTACGGACAGTTACTCATACATTCTTATTTCTCAATGAATTGTTTTATTTTTCCTGTAATATAATAATCTTAGGAAAGTTTATTCACCAGAATAATCCTTTTGTAACTGTCCCCATAAATAGAATGTACAGAGTTGAATTATTACATTTCACGTTGCCTCTTGCACCTATGCAGATGGGTTTCATATCTGCATGAATTCACATAGAGAATCCTGAATCTTAGTTTGTGAACAATTAAAATATCGTTCTGCCTTCCCTGCCATGACCTATTGATTGCGGGTGAGGCACGGGGAGTTCAGGATTGCCACCGAAAGCTGCTGCTGATTCTGCCTGTGCCTCTGAGCCGGGATCAGATCAGGAGGAGTACGCTGACCTGGTCCTTTAGGATGTGTTTTCAGCTCAAGCTCTTACCAGTTATCAAAGAAATCATTCACAATAGATTGTGCAGATCTTCACAGTAGGATCATCACTCTTTTCATTTCCTGGTGAGCACTGAAACAATAGCAGTGCTTAAATCTTCGCTGGGTATTGGAGTCAACACAAATTGAAAAAAAAATAGGTTGCCTAGTACACGGTGGTATTTTCAAGATCCCAGGATTAATTACAGTTGGCTAACATTTTGTAGGTTATTCTGGCACTCTCTTTAATGCTAGTGAAGCTTTCATTTAACTTCTTTAAACAAAACCATATATTTGAGAGCACAAGGTGTGGTTTCTTGTGATAAATTACTGATCCCTTGCAAGTCAGCTTCTTTTTACCTCGGAGCCTTCTTTCTATTCAGTTTTGCCATAAGCAGGTGATTTCATCTCTTGCCTGTTTACCCTTCTGTAAACTGCTTGCTCTACAAATTTAATATTCGAATGGCTCTTTGAAATCTTGCTGTATATATGCAAGGTGCTAACGTTTGTTATTGAGATGCTGTCATGTGCAAATGCAGCAGCTGCAGGAAGACTATCCCTTAGGAAAATCTGATAGATGACACACCATGCCTCACTGACCCATTGCAAAGGGCCTTTTATTGGAGTAGCCATTAAACTATCATTACATTGTATATTTGTTGGACTTTTTAATTAGTCATGTATGTGGGTCATGCCTGGAAAGCAGCCTAAAGCATAGTGTGCTCTCCCCTTCCAGTAAAATGAATAAGTGAAGGCAGAAATGTTTTGTTAAAATGCCTTAATCCTCAGGCTGGTGTGGCCAGATTGAATAAAGAGGGCAGCTGGAAAGTCAGCTTGTTTCCATCCTGGCTGTTTGAAACCCAAGTTGCTGCTACCGCGTGCCAGCCAGTCAAGACCCTAATGTTTATCAGGAGAGTCTCGGCTCAAACGATGCTGAGAGAATATATTTTCTGGTTTGGGTTTGCTTTACCTCGAGACCGTTTGACCCTAGGCACTGAGCAGCGGCTGAGTGTCTAATCCAAACTGACAATTGTTAATGCTGGAAAACAAATGCCAAATGTAGTATAGTAGGGCTTTTTTTTTTAATGCTTTAATGAAAACTACCCAGCCCCTGGCACTCTGTGCCTTCACTATGGATCAATCTCAGTCTAAACGTGAAAGATCAGTTGAATGAGTAGCAGCCAAAGCCCAACAGACCCTGCTCACTGTGCAGGCTCCTTTGCTGGCTGTAATGTAAGCAGCCAGGCTATGTCTCATACCTGCTCGTGGCAGTGAGAAGAACCTTTTGGCCCATATAATTGCCGGGTGAGTATAAACATTTGGAGCTTTCTGCAGAATAATTGGATTTTCTCTATACATAACTGAATGAATAGTTTGTAAAAGCTAAAACAAGATCTTCGCAATTTTCACGTCATTCCTGGAACCTGTAAGTTTGAAGAGTCGGCTGTGCGGCGCTGCAGTAACTGTGATAAGCTTAAACAGAATTTCTATTTTTTAAAAATTCTTGCAGCACATTTTTATACATTATTTGTATCAAAGCATGAATATAAAGTTAAAATATATTAATACTTTATCAGAGGGAATGGAAAAGTTAGCCCAGTCTTCTGTGTGGTTGGTTTTGATAAGATGAAGCAATGCGATAAGATGTTTGAGTTGCTAATGTTTACATTTTGATTGCAGATTCTGCAGCCAGCATCAGAAAACTGAACTGGTGATCTGTGCAGTCTGTACTGTCTAGAAACATCTATTTTTTTTTAATGTTTCTTCACTACCCATAGTGGGATGGTGACTTGCAGCTTAAAATACAAGATAATATTCAAAGGTCAAGGCTTACATGTATTAAATGGAGAAATTTTGGTATTAAATGCTTAGGTATTTTTCAGATTATTTTTGTGCAAACTGTAGTCTAAGCCTCACTGAAAAAAAAATTCACTGTGTTTGTTCTTGCAGTTCTTTAAGACTCTTAGCAAGTTGCTATTGTTTTTATACACCGTAGAGAGATTAATGTTTGAACTTCAGCTTCTAATTGTAAGGGTTTGTTTTTCTCAGATATAGATGACTTAAAATGTGCCCCATTTGGAAGCTATAACAGTGGGTCTGCAGTCAGCAGCCTGGCGAGCTATGACTGGTCCGACAAAGAAGACATTCATCAGGGCAAGAAGCTCTCCTCCTTTGTCCAGTCTTCAGGAAGTGGATCCTCCGCGGCTACTTCTGTTCTTCAGAAGAAGGAGACCTTGTTCGGCAGTTCAGAAAACATTACCATGACAACAGTTTCCAAAGTGACAACCTTTTCTAGTGAAGATGCTTTGCAGGATGTTTCCTTTGCAGCCTTTGCAAACTTTAAAGACTCTGGACCAATATCCAGCGGTCCAAGTGATAATGACATTGGAGACTTTGGTGATTTTGCAAGACCTTCATCAGAAGCCCAGGATGCAGCAGCAGCTGACACGAATCAAGAGGCAGACTTCCTTGCTAGTGGTATCTCTTCTGAACTGCGAAGAGAGCCCACAGATGACTTTGGAGAATTTCAAAGTGAAAAGCCAAAAATCAGCAAGTTTGACTTCTTGGTGGCAACTTCCCAAGGCAAGGTGAAATCTAGTGAAGAAATGATCAAGAGTGAACTGGCTACCTTTGACCTGTCTGTTCAAGGTAAGCCTGCTCAGGGTGGAGGAAGCCCATAATGCAGGTGCTTATCAGAGGCTAATTTTTCTAATGAAATTATAAATTAGCCAGTGGGGATTGTTTCAAAGGGTACCAGAAGAAAGCTGAATCTTCTCATTGATTTCTGTTGTGTTTGGAGCAGGTCTCTTTCTAAAAGAAAAAGATTTTTGTGCCAAAAAATGGTAAGCATTGAGGAACTGGGGAAATTTGCACCAGTCATTGAGTAAATAGGAGGCTTTGTTCTCCTGGAGTAGTAGTCCATGTCTTGCTACTGTTTTATTAATTTTAAATTGTCTGTGCCTTTGTAAGTAGACAGCTAACTTGTTTATATCTTAACTTTTTAGGGTCTCATAAAAGGAGCTTAAGCCTAGGTGATCGAGAAATAAGTCGCTCTTCACCTTTACCAGTTTTGGAACAGCCATTTAGGGATCGTTCAAATACCTTAAGTGAGAAGCTTGCTTTGCCTGTCATCAGAGACAAATACAAAGACTTGACTGGGGAAGTTGAGGTAAGGAATTACCTGGAATACAAGTATATTGGCAATGGCTTTCATCAGTGTGATATCAAGGGTGTTCTGTATCCCAGCTCGTTGGGACTTTAGCTATTTGAATTCAGAGTATGATTCTAAGATGGCATCTGGGTAAGGTTAAAAGTTTTGATCAGAAACTGCTCATAAAGGAGGTTTCCTCTCTCCTGTCTTTAAAGTGGGGAAAAAATGCTGTCGTCTGAAAGTCAGTCAGAATCACTTGACCTTGCAGTCTAAATTTGTAACTGGAAATTAGTTACAACTTAAATCTAATCCCAGCTTTGGCACCGAGACCATTGGCTTTGGGAAATGGCTTAACTTTTTTGGCTGTGTGATAGTTACTTCTCTTGCTCATCTTGAGAATAGATGGTGAAAGGACTCAGATTAAATTCTGCTAATCCCCATTTCTAGAACAGCAGTCTTGTAACAAACGTGTCGGGAGTAGGTATGTACAATGCAAACTTTTACCCGTTTGTACATGTTCTTCCCTTTGAAACTAGTTCTAACTCCCAGAAATCAAATTTTAGAGTTCAGGTGCAAAGAGAATATTTAAAGAATGGGGGAAAAATTAGGAATAGTTATGTTAAAAGTTTACATAGCTAATCTGCAAATAGACAGAATACCCGTCTGCTGTATGTCTGTTGTGGTAGGAGAAAGGGAAATGTGTGTAGGAACAAGATTCAGACTGTCCTTTTCTTTCAAACAGGAAAGTGAGAGGTACGCATACGAATGGCAAAGATGCTTGGAGAGTGCCCTGCAAGTAAGTGTATATCCTGCTCGAAACCTCTTCCTCCTTCCTGAGGTGCCACCTCACTCAGTGTTTAAGACCAGTGAGGCACAGAAAGGGTGTGAATCAGCCCAAGTGGATTACAGTTTTTAAATCAAAAGCTGTCACACAGCAGAAGCATTACCTCCTCAGTGAAAGATCCTGTACTAATCTCCCTGTCATTTGTGATTAGTCTGGCTTTTGCCTAAATTTTCAAGTTAACTAGTTAATGTGAGGTTGCAGTGATTTGGGTGCCCTGTTGTTCAGGGCACTGATACCAGCATCTGGCTCTTCAGCACTTGAGAAACAGCCTTGTTCAATGTGCTGCGTGGAGGGGCCACTCATTTTTTGGTAATGGGTGTCAGATGTTTCACAGCCAGATTAGTTTTCCTTAAAATTTCTTCTTTGCATTTGAGTATTAGACAGCCCAAACTGTAAATGTTATTAATAAACTAGATAGCAATGCATGCATCCTCTTAAAACTATTATTTTGGTAAAGAAAATATTTGGGGGAATACATTAAGGTTTTAAATGTTCATACTTTCCCCCTGATCTACTTATAGTTGCAGCATAAATATATAAAAACATGTGATGGAGTACAGCAATCATTTCATATGTGATTTGCCTCCTTTTTCATGTAACAGTTTCTGTTGGGGACAATCTTGTTTGTAATAATTATTTTAAGGTAGATAACACCATTGTTTTATGAAACTCATTCCCACCAGGTCATAAAGAAAGCAAATGATACCTTAAATGGAATAAGTAGTTCATCCGTTTGCACTGAAGTTATCCAGTCTGCTCAAGGCATGGAGTATTTACTAGGTATGTTCTAATTTACCATGTCTCTTGTATTTAAAGTTCTCCTCTGAAAAACAGTAATATATAATTACTCTTCTCAAATTGGTATTATTTTTAGCTTAATCCTTGCCTGCACTGAAATGATGAACAACTCTTCTGCTAAATAAATGTAACTACTACTTTGAAATACCCGTCCATGACCACCTTCTGTGTGCCATGCCTGTTTTGTGCTATTTCTGAGTGAAAGTTTCAGGAAGCTGTGCTTGCAGTGAATTCTCTGCAATCCTCCACTGTGTTTTATATCAACAGGGGTTGTTGAAGTCTACAGAGTAACAAAGAGAGTTGAACTCGGTATCAAAGCAACTGCTGTTTGTAGTGAGAAACTCCAGCAGCTGCTGAAGGATATTGATAAAGTGTGGAACAACCTAATAAGCTTCATGTCACTTGCTGCTTTAACGGTAAGTCCAAAAATAAGCTATGTCTTTACTAAAAGAAATGTCATAATTATATGTAAAGTGACTTCACGGGGTGTCCTAACTTTACACTTTGTATTTTTCTCTTGCAAAATGGAAATGCACTTATTTGTGAAATCCAGTTTAAAGCTCTCTGTAAGAAAACTGTTACTTATGTATAAATGGGATGTTATCTTACTTAGTGTCTTAATGATTTAGATGATATCCTGTGTGCCTGTGGACCTCTCCAGTAAGGGAAATTTAGTAAAATTTAAATAAGCCATTTTATGAAGCCAGAATAATGTGGACATACCTTGTCTTTGTAATATCCCTGCCATTAGTTGTAACGCTCACAATACAAGAGCACACA
This sequence comes from Strix aluco, assembly GCF_031877795.1. Classification (NCBI taxonomy): domain Eukaryota; kingdom Metazoa; phylum Chordata; class Aves; order Strigiformes; family Strigidae; genus Strix; species Strix aluco. Next base: position 14,816,163 of record NC_133949.1, on the reverse strand, counting down.
ATGCAGCAGCACAGGAATAACTCAACTGTTTCCTCTCTTTCTGCATTTGGAAATGCCTAAGTTTGTTTTGGTTCCTGCTACAGACTAAATAGCTTTTCCTCCTCTGAATAGAACTGCCAGAAAAAGCTCAATTGCTCTGAAAGTCTGGTAGGAGCTTGAGAGCTTTCTACATAAGCGGGCGAGTGGTACAAGGAGAGGTGGTGAGGGGCTGTGGGAGGGGTGGCCTTCAAGAGGAGCACCCCATGGGAAGGGTCTGCAAAAGGACTGGGAAAAAGAGGGGCATACTGGGGCCGGGTACAGAATACAGACAATCAGAAAGCAAGAAAATCGCCTTGCTGTTAAATACCTTGGACTTTTTGTGTATGTATGTTGCAGGAAATACACTGTGCAAAACAGCTTTCTTTAACCATGGTAAAACTCACATTTTTAGGGAATCATCCATCTGTAGGGGCTTGATAATCATCTTGCATAATGGATCCCTTTAAGTATATGCCTAAGGAACCTTTAACTCTTAGTATCAGTACGTTACATCAAGCATCAGTAAGCAGATCATTACCATGGTTATGTTTTCACTGAACATTTTAATTTGTGGCTTCCTGCTTGCAATGCAACTATGGCCACTAAAGATTTTTCCTTCACAGTAAACACTCATTTATAAGTAAGGCCCAGGGTACTTGGTGTCTGCTTGAACATCTTCAGCTCACTGTCATTCCCTGCAGAACAGGTATTATAAATGATCAGTCCCTTTTTACACACCTTTTAAACCTCTCCAGTACAAACAGTGGTAGCAAGCAGGTATTTTGGGCGATGTCCTGTGTTGCACAAAGCCTGTCATAATATGAAATTTATACTTTCAATATTTTACAGCTTGGCAGATGAAGTTGATAGACTGGGATTCATCTGTTTGAACTCTGGCATTGTTGATAGTAACAATCTAAAAAGCTATCAGGATCCTCTCCTGATTTAAGCAAGTGGATTAAAATTTAGTTCTTAAAGTGCTTTTCCTTGGAAGATTACAGGGATTACCTTAAAGTCCAAAGCTTGGCCACGTGTTCTCCAAGCTGCAGTGGTCCAGATAAATTTTAAGTGTGCTAGGAGCTGCGAATAATGACTTCTCATACAGACACTGTACCTCTGAAGTTATCCAAGAGACAGGGGCTCCTGGAGCTCTCAAAATCATCCCTTTCCGTTCCTCTCCTCCACTTGGGTCCCTGGAAGGTGTGGAGCCCATACCTTCTTCCCGGGGTATTGCAGTCACGGATCCCAAATGATGCCGAAGTGCCAATTAAGTAGAGAGAAGTATTCTAGCTCTGAGGCATGTGCTTGGAAAGGTTAATTTTATCTTTGAAAGGATTTTGTTACAAGGTAATTTTATGCACAGCCTTGTGGTTTTTCACTGCAAATTACAGGATGACCTTCTCATTTGCTTCACTCGTGCATTTGGTAAACAAATATTAGAGTGCCTTTATTAATTTGATTGATCTACTTAAAGATTAAAGGGTGTTTTTTTCAAGATTCCAATTATTCTCCAGCCATTCAGCAGGGGAGCGTGATCAGCATACCTGGAGCGTGGATTACGCGTACACGTGTTCTAGGATCACACCATTTTTTTTAAGCTTCTTCCATTTCTAGTGATTGTTTTTATTTGCACCTCTACCTTCAAGCAAATCTTCAACTGTTTTATACCACCCTCGTGCAAAGTTCTAAATTATCATTTATCTTGCGGCTGAAATGTAAGACTGTGTGCCGGAAAAGTGATTATATCCATTTATTACTTATTTGTCGGCTTATTCTCCCAACCTTTGCCTCTCTTTAACCTGAACTTGTGTGTGGCTGGTGACCTTAATTCTAATATGGCTGGGCTAACCTTAATATCCCGTTTTGTACGGCTGTGCCATGTTCTAGCTTCAGAAAGACCTTCAGCAAGAATAACAACTGCCCTTTTTTGGTCAGGCAATAATAGGGAATTCAGGACAATAAACACAGATACAGACGCTGCTTCAAATGCTAACTAGTGAAGCTGTGCTGGCCGATGCCTCCTTTCCTCGCAGCTGCACAAATAGTCGTTGCATACCACTGTTTGTCTTCGTCCAGTTCTTAAGACGCTGCAGTTGAAATGTGGCAGCCGCCGCCTGGGCTCTTTCCTCTGAAGTTTCTTCCCCTTTTGATGTGGGAATGTGGAACTTAAGAATTCTTTCCTTTGTAGTCTAACCCTTTTTCAAGAGCTCGAGTGTTATAAATTAATGCTGATGGAGATTGCATAGCAGGGTTGCAAATACATACTAACGGCTTTGATTAAATCACACATCAGTTTATGAGAAAATGTCATATGTCATCCCTGCCACGTTGTCGGTGTGATACCACGGCTCTCGGTAGCAACCAGACGGATAATTTTTATCTTAATGTCTGCAGCTCCTTCGGTTACTGAAATGCCTAAATTTTATTGTCTCATTTCTTTAGCCAGATGAAAACTCACTGGATTTCTCTTCTTGTATGCTGCGTCCAGGGATTAAAAATGCCCAAGATCTTGCCTGTGGAGTGTGCCTCCTAAACGTGGATTCAAGAAGTAAAGTAAGTATAATGGCCTCTGCTGTTAAACCCATTTTTAATTTACAGTTTGGACTTTCATTTTAGGCCTTGGGTGTATTTAAAAAATTTTCATGGCTATAATTTGTCACTGGAAGTGGCAAAAGCAAAATCTGACCTACAGATGGGACTCAAATAGTCAATGTTCTATATGCACTGGGCTTTGGGTGTGCCACAGATGTGGATAAAGGGTTGAGCTAAATTGTTCATAATGGGGAAGAAACTGGGATGTTAAGAATGAAAAAGTACAGTTTTTTAAAAATAAAAAGCTTTTAATGACTTTTCTTTACGAAATGCATCTCTGAGGATCACCAGGAGGGGACTATTGCCATTAGCAGAGCTGGGAGGGAATCGCAGGATATGTATAGAGTAATGCCAACCCATTAACATACATCGGCAGTTTTGCTGACTTTTTGGTTTCAACGTTATTTCAGAAAGAAGAGAAACCTGTGGAAGAGCTTCCTAGAAAAGTACGAACCTGTAAAAAACATACTCTTTATAGAATCATTCTTAGTTGAGTGTGGAAGGCTGAACTGCTAACTGGCTTTCAGCTGTCATTCTCGATTGTACCGATCATTAATCCTTTTCTTCTAGTCATTTTTTTGTGACCGTAACACTTGATCTGATCCACTAACATGCTCTAGAGCCACCCCTTTGTCTTGTCTGCATGCCTGTATCTTGTGAATAGCTTTCTGGTTTTGTGCTACTTCTGTTGTGTGGTAGAAAATTCACTGCAGTGAGTTTCTGAACTTGCAGCTGCCTGTGTGTCTGTTGCAGAAGAAGGGGAACTCTAGGGGGGGTTTGCTACAAATATTGACTTTTGGCTATATGTAGTAGGCAATGGCATTTTTAGAAATCTCTGTAGGAAATCCACAGTGCTGGGAGCAGGGCTAGAATATTTTTTTCAAATAAGTAGCTGCGAAGCATTGGAAAGTATCTCCTAGCAACAAACATCGAGGTGTTTTAAGCTCGTTCATGGCTTCACACACTGTTCAGAAGCTCCTATTGTAAAGCAGATTCAATTAACAGGACAAAGTAGATCAAATTCAACCTGAAATAACACTAATATCAAGAATTGCAGCTGCCTAAATCTGCCCTAAGTGAAATAAATGCAGTGGTTATCTACTGGCTGGCAGAACAAGCTTTTGTCTTGCACGATAGGTAGCAGAAGTAGAAGATGCATGAAGCCAGGTGAGTTAGTTGCCAGGTGTCAGATCAGCCGCTACTCAGCGGCTCTTCAGACTGGCTGCAACAGGCAAAGTGTGCCCAGGTGTGATGGGAAGTTTTAGCCCACCTGCAGACACTTTGCAGACTCCAATAAAATATTGTTTATTGGGTGGTCTGTTCCGAGGGTCCTGCCATGCCGTGCCATTCCGGGGTGATACCTGTGCAGTGTCCGTTTTCCACTCTAGCGCCTAGATCCCGGAGTAGATGAGACTGTCACACTTGTTTCAATTCTTGTTATTTTAGGCCTTTAATTCGGAAATGGATAACTTCAAGCTGGCGTATGGAGGGCACCAGTACCATGCAAGCTGTGCAAATTTCTGGATCAACTGCGTGGAGCCAAAACCTCCAGGTCTCATTTTGCCAGACCTGCTCTGAAAGCAGTTGCACTGAAGGTGGAGTTTCAGGTCTAATAGTGCAGGACACGTGGGGTAAACGGTGTGGGTAGGGGAAGTGGAAAGGCTCGAGGCGTGGTTACTGTTTGAAATGTTTCGCTCTGATTTTTGTACCCTAATCGGTTAAAGACCCTGTCACATACAAAGTGCTCGTGAAGAATTTCGCTTGAAATGGCCAGTGGTTCAGAAATAACCAGAAAAAAATGTAGTGTGGCAAAAAATGCGGCATTTCAGTCTTTCTCCAGATGAAAGCGGGTCAGTCTTGGTAACAAACCAGTCTGCTAACCAAGGGCATAAATCTCAGAGAGAGGACAGCACCTGGCTGCCAAGAAAAACTGAAATGCTGGACTGATTTGCATAGAAGTGACCACTTAAATACTTGAAGTACGTATTTGCAAACAAATCTTTTCTTTGATGTTTTTGGTATATGGATCATGATGTTTTTCTTTAAATATTTGCTGCTATACTATTACAGTGCACACAATGCACGAGACACAGTACCTTTCGAGGCAAAATGAATTATTGACTTAGAAGGAATGAGGCTGCGGAGAGCGGTTGTATATTTATACCTCCACCCTTCTGTATTGTAAATTATACTGTATTCCTGCACGTAGCTGGTTAGTGCTGGGGGATAAGGACTTGGAAAAATTGTTGAAATTTTCCCTATTACATCTGGATTCTTTAGTAGAGGCAGCTGGATTTTAAAACTTGTAGTCTTTGCTACTCTGTTGTAAATAGAGACAAACTCCTTCCCTGAACTTGTCCTGAACTACAGGTATGATTTGCAGTGTTTCACCTGACCCTTTGGTAGTTGTGTGGCTGCATCACCACTGAAAATTGGACTCCACTGATACAGCATGTCTTCTCCTGTATATATATATATATGTTACCTTTTTTGTATGTTAACACGCTTTTCTTGATGGGATGCCTACGTGTAACTTGTGCAGTCTAGTGCTATCTGTAATAACGTGTTTCTCTGACTCAGATCTGGCAGCACAAGATGGCCCGTGGCTCCTGCTACAGGCGGGTGTGATTTGACACCGAAAGTCGGTGCTCTTAAGCAGGCTGTTTGCTGAAGCAGGGTACTGTGCCTACGGTAGGTACGCCTGTCTGGGCAGGACACCAGGCCATCACAAAACGTTACCCACACATAAAGTACCTGATTCTCTCTTCAGATACGACACCCAGACGACAGTGCAGTCAGCTGTAGTGCTAGTTACAGAATTTTAAACCTAGTGGGAGCCTTGTGGCATTATTCTAAGAGCCTTATCATTATACGGTCTGCAGTGAATGTAGTGGGGTGTGTATCTGTTGGGTACAACTTGCTTCTCAATTCTTTGACCCGAGTTTCTCAGATCTCCAGAAAATCTCTTCTCTCCAGAGGTATCAGCAGCTTTTCCAAGTTAATCTTGCCTCCATTATCAGTAGCTGACACTGACTGGTGGTTATTTGCTGAAATAGAAATTACAATGAGGAAAAATGATGCTTGGTATTTAAAAAAGAAAGGCTCAATTATACTAAACTATTAATTATACCAGATGAAAGAATCTTGGCTAATAGGAGTGCTAGGTGTCTGGCCCCTTATTTACACGAATTAAAATAAATCTTCTTGCTGCCTGAGATGAGCTCGTTCATAAAATAAGCAACTTGTGCCTCCGGTCGCAAGCTCAAGCTAATCAAGCGGCAGCTCTTCAGTAGTGTGACAGTGACCGCCTGCCTTCAGCTGCCCAGCAGTCATCAAAAAGAGGGCAGTCACTCTCTGCTTGCTCTTTATTTCCTTTATTAGGTGCAAAATAGTTACAGCAGTCAGCCCCGTAGCTTGGGACCTCCTGCCCCGTTTCCCGTCGTCATTAGGGGCCGCTGCGCTGATCCCCTCGGCGCGGGGAGCCGGCCCCCGCTTCTGCCCCCCCGCTGCAGAAACCCTTCAGCGTCGGCTGGCTCGGGGCACACGCCTCGGCTTGCTGCTCGCACGGGGACGTCGCAGGGGGCTTCGAGGAGCTGACTGACGCAAGGGCTGTTGCTCACGAAATGCTATCTTGGGAGAAGGGAGTTTATTGTTAGCGTGGGTTTCCACCACAGTTCCTGAACAGTTCGCTCCATGGGATTTTTTTCCTAATTAAGAGAGAACGCCACAAATAAAAGAGGCCACATGAAAAGCAGCCGCTATTTCAAATACAGCACCAGCTATATTGTCATAAACGCACTTCCCAGTGATGTTTTCTTGTTAACGTACTTGTTAAGGAAGTAAGTTCCCTAAGATGGATCCAGCCTGTCTTTTGGCCCATAAAAATAAAGAATCGACATTTACAGTTGTAATTGCACAGAGCTCACTGAAGTACGACACTACTGCTTGCTTGCTCCCCACAGAAGGGAAAGCAGCAGGCAACGTTGCGGCGTCTGTGGCAGGCAGAAAGTGTTCTTCTGAACTGAACACCTTGACGTCATGGGAATACACCAAATGTTTTGCGTGTAGATACTCTCGATAAAGGCGTTGCACAATGAGGATCATCTCGCTTACATACCCTAGTCATTAAAATGACTCACTGTTGCATTCGGCATCGTCTCAGATAATAGGTCGCAGCCGAAGCCGGTGTCCTTGCGATCTGTATCCAAGGTTACGGTGTTTCCTACAGCGCATCCTAACAGACCACGTTCCCCGGCTTCCTTTGCATACAGGCTAATGGACACGCTGCCTTTGGCTGTGGTTGTGTTGAATTTCATAAATGTAACTCCTTTTTCTGCACGTCTTCTTCCACTAGAAAAGAGAAATGGGATTTTCTTTTTTTTTTTAATGTATGTGTTCTCTGGAGCTGCCTTGGGCTTACCTATGGGAAGTGATTTTTCTGTATATTTGTGTACAGTTGCAATTCCAAGAGATCATTCGCAGGGTTATTTAATGTATATATGGCTTTACCCAGCCGTATTCCTGGTGCTCCTGCGCTGTCCCGGCGCCCTGCGGGTCGCCCTGGGTGTCAGGGTGCTGGGGAGCGAGCCCGGAGCCGTGTCTCGGGCTCAGTGTCCCCCCAGGCTTCCTGCCCCGCCGGGGCTGCAGCGCTTGGAGGTTCTCTGTGGCCTGGGAATTGTTACGCTCTGCACTTGACCGTCGCGCTGCCCTTCCCTCTCTGGCAGCAGCTTCTCCTCCCCTGGGTTTGTTTGCGCAGCTCCTTCCTTGCCGTTCGCGCAGGGCATGTGAAGCGAGAGTGAAGTTCAGCCTCAGGTTGGGAAGCAGCTCGTGAAAACCCGAGGAATGCTCCGATTTCTAGTTAGCTACACGTCAGATTAATTAAACTTGAAACAAAAACTGCCTTTTCAATAAAAGCTGCCATTGTACAAACTACTTTTTCTGAAAGATTTTTTTTTTTTTTGTTCTCTGGACCTGTATTTAATTCCAGTTCTCAATGTTAAAATATAAATGTCATAATTTTATGAAGAAAAGTGGTCAGAAAACTGCTATATGTGATTCTTTATCCTGCCCTCTGGGCAAACGTTACTTCTAATGGTTTTGTGATTAGTAGTTGGAGCTGTTTCGGTTTGTGCTGTGCTGGAGTCGCTGCTGAGATTTTAAATCCAATGAGAATAAGTGTTATCAGTTGACTTTAGCACATTGTTTACTCCCTTAATTCTTGCAATGATTTGTAAATCCTTTGTTGAGATTCCAACCTTGTATTCAATAAAGAGCTCATTTCATATCTGACCAACCTGTGAAGTGGCTCGTTCCAGGGAGCAGCTAGAAAAAAATGTTGCTTTTGCCACTTGCTGGGACCCGCAAGTTGTCACCTCCGGGCAGAGCTCCGCGGGCACGGGCTGGGGGCTCCTCCACGGAAACACCCGGGCCCAGTGACACCTTCCCGGGGCTCGGGAGGAGCCGTAATGACGCTGTGTAAGTGAAACCTTCGCTGGGGCCAGCATCTGGGAGATGTTTCGCCGAGTAACAGATAAAATATTCTTTGAGCAACAAAGATACTGACCGTTTGGAAAAACCTGTGGGGAGCAGAATGATGATCTTCCCCTCAAATCCAGCTGGTGCCGAGTTAAACTGCGGCTCTGTCTCTGGTTTCTGTAGGTGTGAGGGTGCGGGAAAAACGACTTTGAGGGGGGAAAAACGCTCGTGTAAAATCTTTTGTTGGAATGTGAACACAAGAGGAACTTTTGCAACTAAATACCTACAAGTATTCGTACCATTGCACTTCTCCATTATATAATCTCTAATGGGTATTTCAGGTGAATTCTTTATTTCCTAATGTGCTTTATTAGGCAATTACATTTTTTATAGGTCTAACTTTCCCTTTTGTTTAAAAGTCAGCCCTGATGCTTTCTTGGCTGAACATTAGTATCTTCCCCTCCCCTGGGTATTTGGGCAGTGTGTGTATAAGGTCTATATAATAATTCAAAGTGGGGGATTTTTACTTTCCAGTTTTTATATAGAAAATACTGTTAAGTTATACATAGTCCATTTTTTAGGTGAAGTTTAATTTTGCAAGCAGATTTCAGTTTTTAGTATTTTTTTTTTCCCTTTGAAATGTCATCCTTTCGGAATGGCTCCAGACTAATGATTAGTCTTGATTTTTTTTATCTCTAGTTCCTTTTCTTACTTACCATTTTCGTGGTTGCAGTTTAACTCATGATAAAAATAGAGAGATGAGTAGGATGTACTTTTTGAACTGGACAGTCAGTCTCCTGTGTCTGTTTGTCACTGAAACCCGAACTGCGCGCAGCTGGTGGCAAAACTCACTTTTATTTCAGCGGTCCAAAACTTTGTTCTTGCTCATCTTCAAAAGCAGGAGGAGACCTCCCGCTGCCAGCGCGGGGCTGCGCGTTGTGATACCGAAGGACACCGAGATCCACGTGTTGATATTGTTGGAAAAACGGGCATTTGGGGGTTTTTATGTGCGGATTTGTCGAAGCGCAGCCGGTTAATGGAGAAAAGAGGGTGTGCAGGGGGATGGGGGGGGGATACGTACGTGCATGCAGGAAACTTCTGGGCTTTGGATGTCGAGGACCTCGCAGTAACTCCTCACAGCGGTGTCTCCATGCGGGGTTTGGCGTTAACGCAGCTGGTTGAAGCTACGGCCAACCTCGCCACTTCCACGCCCGCAGGGGCTGAGCGCTCCCGGGCCACCAGCCCCCACTAGTAAGTGGCCTTGGGCCACAGAGTGTGAACTTGGACAGGAGTGCTCGCTGGACCTCTGACTGCAGCCTGGAAATTACAGCACACCGGCTCCTTCCCCGGCGTTTGCCCAGTCTGGTAAAACTCTTGGTCTCTGCAGTAAATTTGGAAATTCTGGGCCAGAGCTGCTCGGTATCAAATTCACTCTGATCTAGACTTTTGCTCCACCCAGGTCTGGTTTTACTCGTGATCCAGATGAGGTTGAGGCCACTTGCGCAGTTTTGTACCAGCAATAACAGTACTCCAGCCCTAGCAGCTCTTAGTCTGGGGAAACCTGTGCCGCAGCCCTGACGCGGTGCGGCTCATGGAGAAAAGCTTTAACTGTGTCCGCTGCTCCCTAAAACCTGTTCAGCTGCGACTTGAGAAGATGAACATTTTGAAATGGCCAAGCTAATTGCCTGGCTTCTGTGGTGAGGAGCAGGAGCTGCAGGACCCCCGGCTGGACTGTAAAGCCATCAGCCAAGCAACAGCAGCAGGTCACAGTTCTCAGGACCGAGGTCCAGATTTGTTTAGAGCCGCTGCTCAGCATTACAGCACGTTCCCGCTGTTACTTGAGATACGTTAGCAGGGTTCTGAAGAAGAAACCAACACGTGTTCTTGTTTTAATCTTTATTGATTTTTTTTTTTTACAAGTATAGAATCTCATTTTAATCGGATAGCTATCTCGGCATCCAGCAATCTGCGTATTCCTCCTTCAGAGATGCAACAGAGGACACAAACGTCTCATCGAGGAACGGACTTGCCTTGCTCTCCTGGTGCTCCCGTTACGCTCCAACGAAACCAGTCCCTTCCCGTGCAGGGAGGGCAGCCACGGCCGGGAGGCTTCTCCCCCATCCTGGGCTGGAATCGCTCTCGTCAGGCGCAGAACAAGGCAGCGCCTCCCCCGGAAAGCCATCCTCCTCCGGGAGGCTGAGCAGATCGCCGTGTCGCACAGAATAACTCTAGAATGCAGCATAACCTTGAGGACATAATGAAGTGATTCAGAGATGGGCTAAGGCAGATCACGACCATACTTAGAGCTAATCAAGCGGATTTACCTACTTCCAATTTACTGGTTGATTGAATATTGGAAAACACAGCCCAGCCCCTCTGGAAGGTGGCCACGCACACAGAGTTTTCTAAACGTTTCTTTGGCTGTCCAGTGCGGGGAGGGTTAACCTCTCGCTTCTGTCTTAAGCCACGTTTGGACAAGATCTCTGTTTCCTTTCCACCCACAAAAAACACCAGCGGTTTCAGTAGTGTAAGTGTATTCCAGGACTGTTGCCCCGGCATGGAATGAGTGAAAAAGGATCTTGTAATTTTTTTTTATTTGAATCATTCAAATTTTATTTTGCTTGTGGCCGACATGGACTGACTTCACTCTTTTTTTTTTTTTTTTTTTTTTTTTTTACTTTTAATACAGATTAAGAGCTGACTAAAGATCTCAAACACTATATACTGAGAGTCACTACGGATGTTAAAGAAAACACCAGCACTAGCCCCACAAGCCTGCACGCCTGCCTTCCCGCCTCACGGAAGAACCCACTGCCATGGAGTAGGACCTCGCTCCTTCTGTGCTAGTGCCGCTCCCTAGCCACTACAGGATTTTGCAAGGAAGCAAACAAGCTATTAATGAAATATCCAGGCTACCGCATCACAAAGCGCACTTTGTTCATTAACTCTGCCAAATGCCTTTCAGGCCTTTCCTCATAGGATACTAATAAACTGACTGAAAAAGAGAGGGAGGCTTTATGGAAGGAATCAACTTATAAGGAGACCTCATTCTGCTAAATCAGAGAAATGCGGATGGGGGAATCCCTGTAGAGAGAAATGCTTTGAAGGGAATCGTTGGCCTTGCAGGTTAGTGAGGTGAGAATTAGTTGAGGTTCTGCTGTATGGTAAAGAACCAAATTGGCTGTAGAAGGAGAAGGGAATGTCTCCAGTCTGGTTGACTCAGAACAGCGAGTCCCTTCGGTTGTGCTTCCTGTCTGCAGTCACATTAAATTCCCCAGTAAGGCATCAGGGGTCTCCTCTCTCTCTCGTAAACGTCTGGGATGATGCCATATGGTGTCTGTACCATTTTAACCGTCGTCTTCCCAAAGAGCTTCCTCTCGTAGTCTATCAGTTGCCTCCAGAAGCCCACGTTGGGGCGTATAACAGGGCGCCGCGATTTGACCCAGTTGTAGGCCTCAAAGAGGGTCACCTTGTGGTACTTCATCAGGTAGGCGATGCAGAGGGTGGCCGACCTGCTCACGCCAGCGGCACAATGCACTAAGGTGGCCCCATGCTTCCGCGCCACGCTGTTTATCTTGTCGGCGACGCTGTCGAAGTACAGGGAGATGGGGGCGTTGGGCATGTCAGCCAAAGGCACTTTCACGTATTCAAACTGGGGCCAGTTAAAATTGGGGATCTCGATGGTCGCGTTGATGATGCAGGTGATTCCCCGGGAGAGGAGCAGGTGCCGGTTGGAGGCGACGCTGCCCCGGCTCAGGTACAGCGAGGGGGTGATCTGGGCGATGCCCCCGAGGGCACCTTCAGAAAGCATTCGCGGAGCCATCAGAGTTCTCGGTAAGGAGTTGTGGCTTCTGGAGGTCATGGAGGATCTTGGCACTCACGCTTCCATTATGGGAAGGGATCCAACGGGATCTTCAGCCAAGGGAAGGATTGTCTGGCCTGGTGCTGCTAGGACAGCAAGAGCTTCCTCCGCTTAGTCACTGCAAAACACAAGCGATGCCACATGAGCGGGCAGCTGTCCGGTGGGGCCACGTCCCTGCAAGAGAAAAGGAAAACCCAACTCGCCCCGCTGTGGCCTGGACAACCTCCTACCGGGAAACCTCCGTGGGGTGAGGCGGTTCGGGGTTTGCACAGTGCTTATTACCACGGGGCCCCCAGGCATCGCCTGGACAGATAGTAACAAAAAAAAAAAAGCAAGCTTCCAGCCTAATTAGCTCCAATTACTCGTCGAGGGTTTAGGCAGCCTACCTGTGGGCCCGGACGGCATTTCACCCCGATTAGCACGTGGAAATTTAGCTACGCCTTTCCCATGCTCAAAAGGAGCAACTTCACAGCTGGCCGGAGTCCAAAGGGATGGTGAGAAACAGCTCACTGGGGCTGGATGCAGATGCCAGCAATTTAGATCACCCTGCCCTCTCCCCGATGGCACCCTTCTCCTTTTTTAGGTATATGAAAGGCCCCGCCAAAGTACATAAACAGAGGAAAGTTGCTCATTAGAAAAAGCAGTGAGTCATGTCCATCCAGATCAGTCATCGGCTCTCATCTAGGCTGGGGAAGTGTGGAAAGAGTGACCTGGTTATGTCAGAAGCCGAGAGTAAAACCGAAGCAGAGGCTGGGACAAGGGAGGCTCTTTTCCTGCTGCTTTAATGACTGACTAATGCTTTGGAGAAAGACCCACGCCGCAAAGGCTTGGGATCGCCTCCGTGAGCCACGCAGCCCCAGCTGCCGCGGCCCCCGGGAAGGACCCCGCTTTTGTTTCCCTGACTCCTTTAGGACTTCACTGAAGCCTGTGGAGAAGCTGCAAGCAAGGGGACGAGCCCCGGAGCATTACTAATTTGCCAGCCCCTTTTAGCTGTGCATTCTCCAACTAGAGATGGGCCACAGGAGAGGCTGGGGAGCCCCTGCCCTGCCCAGGTACAGCTGAGCCCACCACCGTGGCCCTGGGCGCTGCGGGGAGAGGATCTGGGGGCTGCTCAGCGCTGTGGGCGGGGGGTGTCTGTCCCTCCAGCAGTTAACTCCCCGGGTCAGAGGGTTCTCAGAGGGCTGAGAGACCCCCACAGCAGCTTCCCCGGCGCTGACACGACAGTTTGTCCGCATCCTGCCCTCTGGGAAGCGCCGGCAGGTCTCAGCAGTGGCTGGTAACGCTGCCAGAGGATTTTTGGCATGGCGTTGCGCTACGGTAACTTAATGAGCATAACATGGTTTCCTCTGTGGCTTGTTCCCTGCTGGCAGCTACTTGAGCAGCTCCTGAATCCATGGGCCCAAAGTGCTGGTGCTGCAAGAGTTCATGCCCCAACAAGAAGAGCTGTGAGCGCTCGGCTTCCCCTGCGGACACCCCGGCTGGAGCAGCAAGGAAAGGTGTGTTTTTTTTCAAAGGAATCAAGTCCTTTGAGCAGGGGAAATCCCTGCTCTCCAACAGCTGTTACTGACAACACAAAGGATTCAGGTACTTACACTCGGTAACAAACTGTCCTGCTCCGAATCACCAACGGGCAGACGGGTGCTGCGGGCTGCTGAAGCTGGGATGGCTCATAGAGTGTGTCCAACGCTGAGCTGGGGAGAGAGGAGAGCACGGGGTTTACTGGGATCTGTGCTGGCCCCAAACCGGGCACCAGGCAACCCCGCTGAGCTACGTTTAAACCACCTGATTTAGGTGGTTGTCCAAGATCTGGGAGGGAGGACGGCGGCTTCCCTGCCCGCTCCCCGGGGAGAGACAGAGGCCTCACGAAGGCACTTGCTGCCGACAGCGTAACGTCACCAATCACTGCCAACACAGCATTCCAAATCACGGTAGGCCCAGAGGAATCCGAGGCTGGCACAGAAGTCATGACTCAAAAAAAAAAAAAAAAAGTTTTAAGTAATTAATTTGCTCTAACGTCTCCTTTAGCATCTGCCAAGACGCTCGCCTAGTCCCAGACAGCCGGTGCAGGTCTGCATTTCTTCTGACGGTGCCCCAAGCACGTTCCTGGGAGCCCCTCGGCGAGGACTCTGCTCCCCTCAGCACTGCTGGAACTGCAGGGTGAAGGGGAAGGGGCAAAGCTGGGGCCGTGAGCCACGGCATCCCGCTCCGGGAAAGCAGAGCACAGTGGCAGCACCCCCTTCTTTTATTTCTCCTGCCAGACCAGAAAGCCTGCAAGCCCCCAGAGCGCAGGTGAAGCTGCTGCCTGCTGGGAAATGCTGCTGGGCCATGGGGAGTGGGAGTGACGCCAGCTCCCAAACCAGCTCTGAGCAAGGCAGCCGCTCCCTCGCCCTCCCCGCTTTCACACGGCTCATCCCTCAGCCACCTCTGCCCCAGCGAGGGGCTGGGGGCTGCTCCGTGCCCCCTCCCTGGGCCAGGGACAGGACTTGCTTTCCCCATGCGTGGCTTTAAAAATGACGAAGGAACCCGCACGCTGAGCTCTGGAGCAGGAGCAAGGAGGGAAAGGGGCTGGCTTGGCTTTGGAGATGGGGTCGGAGAAGGGAGAGCTGCTGCGCCCGGTGGGTCTGGGCGCTGCGGGCAGGAGGCCGGCCGGCGGGGAGACCGTGGCGCAGGGCTGCTGGCAGGCAGGGCGGGCCGGGAGGCTCTGGCAAGTGCTGGGGAGCTGAGGCAAGCTGGCCGGAGGCCAAACAACAAACGCAAACGGGACTTTTTTTTTTTTTTTTTTTTTTTGTAATGCCGCACCTCCCTCGAGGATGGCTGGGAAACGTTAGCAGAGGGCGACCTGCAAACGTGCTGCCTCGCCCCACTCGCCTGCCAAGGGCCTGCTGGTGCCTCAGCACCTCTGGGAGCAGGGCAGCAGCGTCCCTGCCTTGCTCCCCCAAACTGGGCACCCTAATCTCTGCCCCAACGGGGCTCTGACATGCTCCTTGGGGTTGAGCACGCTTGTCTGCCCCTGCCACCCCCACGTCCACGCTGCCGCACCTGGGCTCCAGCTGCTCCCCAGTGGGACTCGGAGCGTTCCTCGGGGCGGTTTGGGAAGGGCTTTGCTGTTTTCCATAAAGTGGTTCCTGTTTGCAGGCAGCAACTTATCCGGACATTTGCATGTGACAGGCTGGGCTCGCTCTGCAAAGCCTGCTTGCACACGGCATGCCGCCCGCTCCCCAGCAGCCACCTGAGACGGCCACGACCGAGGGTCAGTCAGATGAGCTACAGGACACGCTCCTTCCCCGAGGAGAGGAGCAGCGCAAGGGAGGCGTCCATCTGTCCATCTGTCCCCCCTCTCCTTGCTGTCTGCAGCAGCGGGGGGGACAGGGTGGATTTTGGGGATGCAGGCAGATGCCTGCAGTCCCATGTCCCAGTGCCACACCACTTCCCGGGGGCTCCAAATGGCCGACACCAGGCAGCACTGCCTCTGCTCGAACCAGAACAGCTCTTCTGCAGAAAGAGTTAATGTTTTGGAGAGGAGTTCATTATGTAAGTGAGAGATAAGGCTGCTGTGCTCATCGGACCAAATCCCTGGTAGCTGAGGATGGTGCCCGCCGGCAGGAGCAGATAACGCTGGGGGAAAGGTGCTAAGGGAGAGGGGCAGGTGCCAGTGTCCCTTCCCGTGTTTCCCGGCTCCGGCAGCAGGAGCTGGCTGGGATGCCACCGGCTGCGACACGCTGTCTCAGGCATGTGACAAAGCCGCGGTCCTCCTGCCCACACATACCAGGCTGAGCAGCTGCCGGCTTGCAGGGAGCCTGACAATGAACGGGGCCTCGGCTGGCAGAGGCTGCGCGCTGGGTGCGGGGCCTTCGGCCGACGACTAGGAGCTGCTACCAGGCTCACAGGCAGGAGTCTATCTGTCCTGATAGCTGCACCTTCTCTTAACCCTCCTGCCTGGCCCCAGCTTCGGACAAAGGCTTGCCTCAAATCTGCTGTTTGGCTCCCGTGAAACTCCATTTGCCTTTCTCAACACACCCGCTTTATCCGGCCGCGTCCCTGCTGTAACCCAACACTGTTGCTCTTCATGCGGTAGTTCCCGTCATTGTGCTGGGGCAGAGAGAGAGGCAGAGACTGAAAAGCTTCTTCCCAGCCGTTGCTGTGCGCACAAAATAAAAAAAAAAAAAAAAAAAGAGAAAAATAGCTGAAGATGAAGCGGGCACGCACACAGCCCAGCCCTGGCTGTGCCACCTCTGGCACCCGCGAAGGACGGTGGCAGGAGGGGCCAGCACAGCGGCAAACGGGCTCCTCGCACTGGCCCTGGGGCTCCTTCAGCCCCTGCCCTGAGCCAGGGAGAGCTGCTCCACTACAGCCAGCCTGCGCCACCCCCTGTGAAAAAAACAACCGCATTTCCTCCTGTTTCATCTTGGTTTGGGTTTCTGAGTGGTTGTGTAGGCTGGGGTGGTCCCACAGGCCTGAGGTCAGCGTCCTCGGGGTGCTGGGGCCTGTCTCGGCTGGCTCGTCACAACCAGGGCTGGCTAATGGCGCAGCCGAAAGCCGCCCTCCGAAGGGGACGGGATGTGGTTGTGGCTTCCCACAAAGGGCCGAAATTCCCAGTGGGTGCAGCGTGGTCCTTCGGGCAAAGCCTGGCTGGTGGTGGGCCAGTAGCAGCCAGATATTCCTGCCATTGCATCCTTGTTTGCTGAGCTGACTCCAATTAATGGATTAAATAATCTTGTAACAGCCCTGACCCTCAGTAGATCCCTTTCTAGACTCTGCCTTGGTCCTCCCCATGCACTGACACCAGCTGCAGCTCCATGCCCACCCCGCTGGGCTACTGAGGAGGGCTGGGACCCCCTCAGGGTGGCAGTGGGTCCCTGGTGACACAAGGGGGGCACCAGTGCAGCCTCTTCCCTCCCTGGCAGATGGGTTCTGCCATTTCTCTCATCTTCATAATGAGGGGTGGGGGCAGCAGGTGGGTAATTACAGCCTGGAGATGACTCTGGTCTTCAAAGCCTCCAGGTCCTCCCCACACAGCTCCTGGCCAGCACTGCCCTTGGGCGCAGGTTTACAGCGAGGGGCCACTTCTCCAGCACCCACCATAGCCAGGACCTCGACCTGCACCCACCGGCTCTCCGCAGACCCACCGCTCAGGTCTGTCTGGCTCGTGTCAGGTGCTGCGCCTGTTTCTGCTGTACCTCGAGGCTCGGCTGTGTGGTTCTTCAGGGGTTGGATCTGCCGGGAGAAGGGGCAGGCGCTCTGCCCGCCGTAGCTGTGCCCGTGGTGTGTGCCTTCACAGCACTGACCAGTTTGACACCACTATCCCACCTGGGCTGGATTTTCTGGGATCAGAGCAACTCCCCTCCAGGCAAGAGGGTTTCAAAAGCAATGCAACGACACCAATGCGATGGTTTGCGTGTTGGGTGGTCCAGACCATCAGAAAGGTTACTGCTGGCAACACTTACGGCTCTGGTCTTCCAAGTCTTGTGACAGCTGGAGTTTGTTTCTCTTGCTTTTGCTCCCAGGAACGCAGTACTGCTAACAAACATTCCCACAGGAAAGCATTCCTGGGCCTCCTGAGAAAGGCTTGAAAACACCTCTGAATGCTCGAAAGACAGGCAGATGTTAGTTAAATACGCTGTGATCTCTAGGACAGGAGGGGAACGCCTTGCTTGTTGGTCTCTAGACAATGAGTTGGCAAGTCTGAGCTTCTGGTTTCTTATTCTGGTGCTGCTGGGTGATTTTCTCTGATTTTGGGGGTTTTTTTTATTTTCTTTTTTTTTTTTTTAAGGCTCCTCTGGCTTGAGAGCACAGGCTGTGACTCCTTCCTGAGGGACTTAAGACTTTCAGTTGGTGTCAGACTGTCTGTCAGTAACGTGGCAACGTAGCCGGTGCCTGGCAGGGGTGAGAGCCTCTCCCAGACCCTCCTCCCGGACCACGTGAAACTCTGCAGACGTGTGACTCGGGAGCCAGCTCACCGGGTGGGAAGGGACGACTGGTCCTGCTCTGGCTTCGCTGCCGCTCGCGGGGTGCCCCTGGCTTTCTGGCAGCCGTTCTGCTCCTCCTGCCCCACCGCTGCCGGGAGGGGACAGCTGAGCAGGGCATCCTTTGGGGGGGTGTGGAGGGCAGCGCCCGAGAGGTGCTCGGCAAGTTTAGCGCGTGAGGAGGACCAGGTGAGCGGCGGGCCCTGCTCCGCTGATAGAGCAAAGGCACCAAAGCCCCTGGTTTTATTCCCAGAGCATCATCTGGGATTCGAAGCAGGTTTGCGAGCTGGGTGTGTGAAATGTCAGTACTGAAGCGAGCCTTCTCCCCCTTCCCAGGAGAGGAAAAGTTATTCATTTTGGAGATGACAAATGCTCTCTAATGCTGCAGTAAAGAGAAGAGTCAATACTGCAGGCGCTGAATGAACAAGCCTGCTCAGGGCTCTTCCTAACTAGGCTGAACAGCAAATTGTTTCAGAAATGGTCTGGGAGAACAGCATTTAAAATAAATTTTGGCAGAGAGCACAAACTGCAGCCATTCTCAGGGTCAGGTCTTGCTCGTGCTGAGTCCACGGGAGTTTGAAGTGGGCTTGAGGCCTTTGGCAGGCCTGTCTCTCCCCAGCGTCACGGCAGCGACCGCAGCTCACTGCTGCGCCGGGGTCTCTGCGCTCCCCTTTGGCTGTCGTGGATGTACTCCTGAAGTGGTTACAGACTCCACTCGGGCGTGTGGTTCAGAGCCATCGGCACATCCCCGTGACAGAAGGGATGAGCAGTTTGGTTTTGAAGCGGAAAAGAAGGAAGGGGAAGCAGGAGGGTGATGCCTTGACCGAACCCTGATTGATTCCTGCTTGCTGCCTGCATTACCCTCTCAGGCGAGCAGAGGATGGAAGCCGTCAGATGTTGAACCAAGATAATAATCTGTCTGCCCAAAGCTCTGCGCAGGCCTGGCCGCTCACGCAGCACACAGCACAACCGGGTCTCCTGCGCTTGCAAGAACACCCTGGTAACTTCCCAAAGGTTTCGTGGTGCATTTCGGGCACAACTCCCCTTTACACGAGAATCTCACAGGGTATGGCTGCGATGGGTCCCAAGGCTTATCCTTTGCACAATCCCGGATCACACACGCTTGTCCACAAGCACAAAGCCTTGTTTCCCCTGGTGTGGCACTGCCTCCTCCACACACCTGGAATTCAGGCTGCTCCCATGACCCGAGCCAGCTCTCCAGGCTGCGGGGCTGACGAACCCTAATTAGCCTGTCCCAGCCTGCTGTGACGCTGCTTTTGGAGGGGTGACAGCAGATGCTCCTGCGTCACAGCTCACCTCCCTTCCACGGGCACCGATGGCGTGCCTGGTGCTCTGGGCAGGCTTGGGTAAGGCCAGGACTTTGTAAGCCTCACCCAGCTGCCTCCTGCAGCCCAGGAGCAGCATCCTTGCTCTTGCAGCCAGTCTCTGCCCATGCTGCAGGCACACCGAACCTTGGTCTGTGACCAGGCTGCTGGGGATAATACACTGAGCAAACTTATGAGGGGTTAACGAGCAATTGGAAAACGCATGGGTAGCATTGCAGGCGTTTACAGAGCATCAGGGCATGCCTTATGGTTGGTGACTTCTAAATCAGCCCAGCAATGAGCTCCTGAATGCCTGGCAGTACTCTGCCAGACCCTCAGCCCCTCCTCGCTCTGTGAGGCAAAGCCTGCCTCCCTGATTTCCTATTCTCCCAGCACCAAAAAGGCGGAAAAAAATGGGTGGTGAGGTTTTTAGAAGGATCCATCCGAGGATGCTGCTTGGCCCATTGGCCAGGGTCCCTGGCTGCCTGCGTGCCTCTCCCGGGCAAGGGGGAGGCAGCTCCACTGACTCTTTATTCACGCTGCTACTATTTCCCCGGCGAGGCAGCAGAGCCTGCCCACGGGCACGCTACATGCTCCCTGCCACGCAGCCGCCCCCTCCTTGCTGCTGCGGAGTGGGAACAGGCAGGGCTGCTTCCTCCCCGCTCCACAGCTGGATCCTGCCAGCAAAATCTCTCGCCATGGGGAGAGCTCCCGGCTGGCAGCAGGGATGGGGCGAGATGGGGAGCAGGCGCGGGCGCAAGCGAAAGCACGCTGATATTTATAAATTCCTACATGATACAGCTGCTCTGCTCTGGGGACAAGCTTCCCTCAGCAACCAGCAAGAGGATTTTATGCAAGAAAAACAAACCATCTTTCTTTTTAAAGCAATGTCTGTTATTTTGGAGCCGCCGGCTCTAACGCACCACGCACCAGTCGCTTGGAGAGAGTGGCGGGGGCACAGGGCTCACCTGCGGGGCCCCAGCACAAGACAGTAGCATGGCCATCCACATCTTACTTAAAAACTCACTGGTGAGTGGTGAAAGTCTCTTTAAAAAACAGAATTAAGCCAGGAGGAGGCATGAATGGGATCCTACGGTTGTGTGCAGCATCAGTTCTGTACTCAGCTGAACACCAAGGGCTGTTTTCAAACCCCGAGTGGAGATATCGTCTGCTCTGAAGGGCTACGGCTTATTTTGGTGCCAGCTGATGGCATCTGGTTTGCAGGTGGAATTTAGAAAAGCTCCCCTGCTCCATCCCCAGCTCCCTGTGTCCAAGTGTGCGTGACCCTGAAGGGACACGGATGGAGAGGAGCTGGGGTGTGCTCAGGGAGCAAGACTCACGTCTGGCGCTGGCTCCCAGGGTGCTGCAAGATGGAGCCTTGTTTTTCCTGGGGACTTGCCCTGCGCAGTCACAGCTGACAGGAGGGACACAATTTCTTCCTTATTAGTTGAACAAAACAGAGGGACCTGGTGTGCTTGCTCCTGTGTGACCCTGCTCTCTGCAGGGACCAGGGCTGCTTGGGTTGTGCCTCTTGCTTATGTGGCAGGCTTGTGCACTGGGGCAGCAGCTCCAGGCTCTACCCTGTCCCTGCCAACCCACCTCAAACCCCATAAAATCCAAGGTAGCTGCAAATTCACTGCAACATGCCCTGGAAGCTGCCCAGTGCTTCCACGCTGGTGCTCACCCGGACCTTTTCCAGGGGCACTGCCAACTGGTGCACGCTCCGGATGCAGCCCAACTGCTCTGGGGGGGTCTCAAAGCCTGGCACCCCTGGTAAACCTGACCGTGAAGTAGCCCCCATTGGAAGACTCCCCTGCAGGCAGGCAGGCAGGCAGGGGCTGCCCACACTCTCCAAGGCCAGGCAGTGGTTCAGCACTGGGCAGTAAAAGCAGGAAGCAAGAGCTGAAGGGAGGGCAGCAAGAAAGCAGGATGGGAATGGGCTGATGGCTGCGCCCGGCCGCACGCCCACAGCAGCTGTAAGGAATGAGGTCACCTTCTGAGCACATCGATGGGGTTGCTTAGGGTAACAGGAAGGGAGGCTAATTTTAATCAATTAGTTGGAAATCAAGTTTACATGCGGCAGCGAATGCTTCCCATGTAAGCAGCTCAGGGCCAGCGCCCCTCGCCTCCCGGTACGTAGCTCTGTCTGCTCAAGGCCGAGGGAAATTGTATTTTGCCCAGCAGAAGGAACACTGAAAAAATTCAGATTTCCTTCGCAAACCAGGACTCCTGCCCTCGTGAGCTGCTGCTCAGCCTCCCCCCAAGGAGAAGGGACCCGCAGCCACCCTCCGTGCTGCGGCGTGGGATGTTGACAGAGGCGAAAATAAAGTCTCATCAGGCCGGGAACCCCAACCTGGCCAGCTGTGGGGCATGGGGCTGGAGTGAGCACAGGGGCACCTGTTGAGGCTTCCTGCTGGGAAACTAAAGCCTGCCTGATGTTTATTATTATTATTTTTCTTTTTTTTTTTTTTTAAAGCAGGGGAGTAGCCATGTGAGACTAGCCCACAAGCTGTAGTGCTGGCACTAGGGAGTGCTCTGCAGCCACCCCCAGCCCTGCGGTGCCCAAGGAAGGGTGGGCAGTGCATTTGCCTTCTAGTTTAAGGCTTTATTTCCAAACAGCTGGGGAGCTGGGGCTGCTCCTCAGATATTTTTCAGATATTTCCAAATGCCAGAGCCCTATCTGCTAGATATTTGCATTTCTGTTTGCGTTATGGCCGCTCGCCGTGTCTTTTTTGAAGCGATAGATCAGCGTGTGTGTGGCGAGGGTTGTGTACCTGGAGAGGAAAGCTCCCGTACCTGGTTTGAAGCATTACCCCCACCTTCTAGGGAAAACCACCCTGGAAGGAAGGTCCTGCAGTGGTGGCAGGAATCCTGTAAGGCTTCTCCGCTGCGGTGGTGAACAGCCTTGTGTAGAGTGTGGTGAGCGGGAGCGAAGCTGCTCCCAGTACCCGCTGCCTTGCCCAGGTGCCTTTTCCCCCTCTCCTCATCCCTGACTTCTGCCTGGACGCCCAGATGTGCCACGTGGCCGGTTCCTCGGGACAAAGCTGGTACCAAGTCTCAAAACAGAGGTCTGAGACTTTCTCGTGTAGGCTTCTGCATTTCTTTCCTCCCTCCCGTAATGTCTGGTTTAGAATTTTTTTTTTCCCCCCACACCCTGTACGTTTCAAGCACTAGAGCAGCATGAGCTCTGTGCCTTTCCAGCTCAGAGATTCCAGCTGGGATCAGGTATGGAATTAAGCCATGCAAATTTTAATATTGCCCTGACCGACAAGGAAGTGCTGCCAGAGCCTGCAGCAGACCCCACAGAGCTTGGACAAAATCCCTGGGATTTCCCCTTTGTTTCTGGGGGAAGGCTGGGCTGTGCACGCCCCAACCCAGGACCCAGGCGAGCTCTCGGGGACAGGACGGACAGGCAGCGCTGCACATTCACACCTTCTAGGCAGAAATCGATTAAAACCTGCTGCATTACTGCTCCCCTCCTGACGTTCACCGGGGTCGCGTTAGCCAAGCCATGGCAGCGGGTCTCTGCCGGTGGGGACCGGCACGAGCTCTCCGAACCGGGGACTCGTGGTTTTCATTGCCGGGGAACCGGAGCGCTACACAGGCCATCCAGCCACCGGCAACACGCACCAAGGTGGATGGAGAGGCCTGGGGGAGGAATCTGCTCCCTGCCAGCGCGGGGACGGCTGATCCGGTGTATCATAAGAGAAAACAGTGTTTTGTCAGTGCTAATCCCTCCACCATTCCTGTGGCAGCGGCGTTAGGGATAAACTGAACTTGCAACACGATATTAGGACATCTGTCAATACTCCGAGCTCCAGAATAAAAGACTCATTTGCTGCCCAGTCGAACAGGTTATAATCCTTCCCCATCTCCCTACAGCCAAACACCACTCATCGATCACCGGTGTTGCTCAAAGCTCCTCGGTCGCTGAGTCAAGGGCCGCGCACGCAGCCGGTTGGGTTTTGGGGCCACCCAACCGCCGGCACGCGCCCGGGTTTGCGGGGACGGGGGTGCCGAGGGCGGCCGCACCCCGACGGGCGGGAGCCAGGCACCGGGGCTCAGCTCCGGCAGCACCGCGGGGGCCGAGGCCGGTTTCCACGTCAAGGAAAGACCCGACCTCGGCGCTCGGCTGCTCTGGTGCAGGTCGGACACCAGCCCCCCTCTCCGGCCGGGTGTGCTCGGGGTTTGACCACCCACCACCAGGTTTTCACCTCATCCTCTTCTTTCGGGCACCTCCTGGTGTGGCCACCTCGGTGGCCCACACTGTCCCACCGTAGCCACCACGCTCTCAGACAGGCGGGACTGCCCTGACCCTGGCAACGACCGTGGCACCGAGGGCCGCATCCAGCCCCTCCGCACCGGGCTGGGGGGGGGCGGGGGGGGCTGATACAGCCCAGCCCGAGTCCCCCCGCTCTGCCGGGGGTGACGTGGGATGGGGGGCAGCTCTGCCCCGGCTGTGCGGGCAGCCCTGAGGCCACGATGAGGGGGCACCGGGAGGGGCGGGGGGGGGGGGTTCTCCCGCGCTTCCCTGCCTCTCGAGGGGGGGCACTGGCAGGCGCAGTTACCACAGCGAGCGTTAAAATAACGCGGCAGGGAAAGCCAGGAACGGCGGCGGCCCTGGCAGGCGGCGCTGGCTACCGGCCCCGGGGCGGGGGCGAGCCCGGGCCCCGCGCTTCCCCCCCCCCTCCTCGCCCACCGCCTCCCGGCCCGCTCTCACCATGGCTGCTCCGGCGGCTCCGCGCTCCCTCACGGCCGCGGTGGGGCGGCGGGGCAGGACTTTTATCGGGCGGCAGCCGGGCTCCGTCTACCGGGGCTGCCACCTGACCGCGGCGCTGCCGGGGCCGCCCTCCGCCCGCCGAGCGGCGGTTTCCAGGCTACGGCGGGGCCCGGCCCGCCCGGCTCTGCCCCGGGGCGGAGGCAGCTGGCGCCCGGCCCAGCCTTAAAGGCGCCGCCGGGGCCCGGGCCCCGTGTCCCGTCGCGGGTGGGGTGCGACAGCGCTTGCCGCGGCCCCCGGCCCTCCCCTCCGGGGGTCTCTGGGGATATGGCGGCGTGTGGGGACGAGTGGGGTCCCTGTGGGGATATGGCGTTGTGGGGGAAGGAGTGGGGGTCCCTGTGGCGACATGACGGGGTCCCTGTGGGAATATGGCAACATGTGGGGATGAGTGGGGGGTCCCTGTGGGGTTGGGGACGAGTAGGGGTCCCTGGGGGGACGTGACGGGGCCCTGTGGGGATATGGCAGCGTGTGGAGACGAGTGCGGGGCCCTGTGGGGATAAGACAGGGGCCCTGTGGGGCTGGGGAGAGATGACAGAGGCCCTGTGGGGGATATGGCATCATGAGGGAAGGAGTGGGGGTCCCTGTGGGGACATGGCAACATGTGGGGACGAGTGGGGGTCCCTGTGGGGTTGGGGACGAGTGAGGGGCCCTGGGGGGGATGAGTGGGAGTCCCTGTGGGGACATAACAGGGGCCCTGTGGGGCTGGGGACGAGCAGGGGGCCCTGTGGGGACATGACAGGGCCCTGTGGTGCTGGGGATGTGTCAGAGTCAATGAAGGGATGTGGCGGGACCCCTCTGGGGATGTGAGAGGGTCCCTGTGGGCGTGGGGATGGGGCAGGGTCTCTCTGAGGAGGTGACAGCGTGTGGGGATGTAGCCAGATCTGTGAAGGAGCACGGTGGGGCCCCTGTTAGGGGTGGGACATGTCGTGTCCCCATGGGGACCCTGCCAGAGTGTGTGGAGATGTGGCGGGGTCCCTGTGGGGATGGGGATGTGCCAGAGTCCCTGTGCGGACTAGGTGGGTGCCCAGCAGGGACTGGGACAGCCCTAGGAGAGATTTGAACCTGGTTTTTGTGGACTCGGGACATCCCCAATCCACAGCCGCTGCTCTCTCCTCCCCATGCTGGGATCCAGGGTAAAGGAAGGAGGGTGGCCCAGGGGGGCCCCTGGCTCCCAGGGCTGCTCGTGGGCACCGTGCTGGGGGCCAGGCTGGTCCCTTGCTGGCAGCAGGGTGGGCCAGGGTCCCCATGGAGGGACAGTGTGGGTGGGGGGACCCGCACTGCAAAGGGGAGAGTTTGGCTTCAACTGGAAACCGTCAGGCTGAGGTGGAAGGGTCTGCTCCCACCCACCCACCTCGCCACCATGGCAGGGATGGGACAAGGCTGCCTGGCACTGGGGAGAGGAGGAGGAGGAGGATGAAGAGGAGGAGGACAGCCTCCGCTTTAACACTCCGGCTGCTGGAGCGAAGTGTTGCCACCCCAGCCCGCTTTTGTTCAGTTTTTGGTTTTGTTGTCGCACGTTCGGACCAAAATAGCAAAAATCCCTAATAGGAAGCTTCCCCTACCCCGAGCCCTCGGGCTTGTATCTCCCTTCAGCAGGTTTCATGACTCAGCAGCCCAGATGGAGCCATCCCTCACAGCCCTCAGCACCAAATCTGTTTATTGCTCCAGAGGCTGTTTTTCCAAGAGCCTCGCTGCTTTATAACAGCCAGTGCTCTTCCTTAAAACCCTGCCTCTCCAGCGGAGGCTCTCGTCACACTCAGCACGGAGGTGGGCGAGGAACAAAAATAGACAAATTAAGAAAACCTCAAAAGGCCAAAAAATGAAAATGTAAGGATTTCGGCTCTGCAAGCTCAAGGTTTGCTTTGCCTCCGTGTTGCATCAGCTCTTCTCTGCTCTTCCTCTTCCTTGGAGCTGCACCATCTCGGCGCAGAGCCGAACCCCCGGGCAATCTCAAGTCTGGCGAGAAGCTGAGAGACGGCTGAAGGTCCGGGGCTGCCTGCCTGGGAGCTGGGGCCGAGGGACCGTGCTCTCGACTCGCGGCTCGGAGCCCTTGCAGTGCGAGCCTGGGGCGGTGTTGGCCACGGGCAGCGTAGGGGATGATGAGGATGGGGTTTGGGGTGGCAGCCTCAGCAACCTGTGGGGTTTCCTCCCCAGGCATCTAAACCCCTTATTTCCCCTCCATTTGACCATCATTAAATGAGAAATAGGCTCTTGGCTCATCCCGGTGGTTCTTAACTACTCACACAACAGTGGACGGATATTTTTAATGCCGGTGTAACTTGTGCTTTTAACCTTCACCTGCCGGGAGCTTTATGTGTTTTTATGGTGGGTTAGAGGATGCAAAGAGGGAAACTTGGGAGGCCTTTGACCCAAGGATGCAGCAAATGCAGCAGGTACCGGAGCTAAAAGGAAATGTCAGCTCCTCCCTGCACTCAGCCCTGGCAAAGGGTTTGCTTGCGGGCGCTGGGAGTGCAAGTGGGGACGGGGGGAGCCGGGGGACACTCGGGGGGGGCAGGCTGGGCGCTGCTGAAAGCCTGGTGTCCTCCTCCCCTCCTGCAAAGAGCCATTTTGGCCCGAACGGATGCGTGGAGGTGGGGGGGGACTGAGGGGGTTTGCTCTTGAGAGCAGGGGAGGTGTCGGGCAATGAGCACTTTCTCAGATGCCTGCTCACCCTCTGCCCTGGTGTGGGGGGGCCAGTGGTGCCCCCGTGGGCCCCCCTGCCCCAGGAGGGCAGCCCACCTCCCATCGGGTGCCGTGGGGCAGAACGTGAGGCAGGCAGCGTGTCGTGGGCAGGTTTCCCCACCTCTCCGTAGGGACCTGTGCACCACTTGGAAGAGATACAAAGACTGTGCTGGGGCAAAGATGCTTGAAACGGGACCAGACCCTCTCAATTACACCCCACGGTGCCCTTGGGGGGCGATGGCACTGGAGGGGCTCTCACCCCCTTACTGCAGCCCAGCCTGGCAGATGTGCACCGACTGGGCCCGGTGTGCTGGGGTGAGCCCGGCAAGGTGCTGTCCTGGGCACATTCCCGAAGGGTGCGTCCGGCCCACAGTCATTAGGGCTATTAACTTAATCACCCGGGTGTTTTCCTGCCTTGCTCTGGCTCTGTGATCGGCAGCAGCCGCAGGGTCACGCAGGCCAGCTGAGTGGGGAGCAGATGGCTGCTTTCCGCACGGCCGTGGCACGCGTGTGCAGGGATCTGCCGCCATCCATCCATCCTCTCCAGTTTCCATGGCTACACCAGAGTTTACTCTTCCCCGCCTTCGGCCGCCTGCACGGGCGTGATGCAAAAAAAGGTCCCTGCATGATGCAAAAAGCCCAGGGACGTGGGACCTCCTGGGTTTTTGTAGGGACAACTGCATCCCAGGGTGGTCAAACCATGGAGTAACGGGCACTGACCGTCCCAGCAGGACCTGCGTCCCAGCTGAAAGGCACCTTTGAGGCATTCAGGAGAGCCGTGGCACAGTTTTGGGGTGCTGCCTTCTCCTCCTCACCTCCCTGACAGCAGCGGGGACCTGGGGGAGGCAGCAAGTGATCTGGGGATAAATGAGCTGCGGAGCTGTCGGCCACCTCTCGTTCAATGCGAGGTGACAGCGTGGAACAGAGATCCCTGAGCAAGGGCTCAGGCTTTGGCTTGTTAATGGGGGAAAACAAAGCCTGAGCTTTAGGTCACCGCGTGCGATTTAAGTGGCCGAACTTGGGTCACCGGAGGCCTCTCTGGGGAGGCAGGAGGATGTCACAACACAGCAGGATTTTTGTTTGCTTGCCAGTGACACAAGGAACACCCCAACCCATGGCCAAGTTCCCTGGGGAAGGGGGAGATTTTGGCTTAGGGCTCCCAGGACGCGGCTGCGGTGCAGTTGGCTGCAAGGGTGTGTGACCGTTTCCAAATCCACGGGGTGCTCTGGTTCACGGGGCCGGCGGGGGAAGCGGGAAGTGTTTCTGTAGCCCCAGTGTGTTGTGCCTGGCTGCGGTCAGCTGCGGGCAGCCACGTGTGCTAGGGGTGTAGGCACCGCTGGGGTGATCCTTGTGCCTCCCCCCGGCATCCCGGGCATTCCTGCCTGCTCCTGCCTGCCTGGCCAGGCTGCGTAGAGGAAAGCTCTGTCCCCCAAGGCTGGTTTTCCCTCTGCTGCCCCAGTTGATGGGCTATAGGTGACTGTGGGCTCTATAGGGTGATGGGATGCAGCTCTATGTATGTTTATTGCACTGAGGGGTCACCCTCTTGTATTGATGGGCCCCTCGTTAGCGGCGGAGCCGAGGCGGAGCGGCCTGGTGCATTGTGCAGGGACCCCATGGTACGGGCTGCGTTTCGGCAGCTCCCTTGGCGAGACGCTGGGCACAGAGGAGTGTCAGGGTGCTGTTTGGTCTCAGGAGGGTTGGGTGAGTTTCATCCAGGTGCGGGTGTGTGAGCCAGACCCGCGGTGTGCGTGCCTCCGGCCCGGCTGGCGGGTGATGCTCTGTGTCCCTCCCTGACCCCTCTCCCCACACCCTGGGGAAAGGCTCCGTGGCCAGGCGGGGAAGTGAGGTCTGGCGGCCTGACGTGGCCCGGCAGCCCAGCCTCCCCGAAGGCACTCGCTGCTCCTTGCGCCTCTCCCACCACGGCTCCCTCCCCATCCCAGCCCCCACATCGCCTCCTGGGCAGCCAAACCAGGGGCTCTGCCCCATCACAGGGACCTCAAACATCTCCTGGAAGCCCAGCGTGCAGAGCCTGCCCCAGCAGCGCTACACAGCGGGGCCGGGCTCACGTGCCCATCGCATTTCATGGGAAGCAGTCCCAGCTGGGGAGTGCTGGCGCCTGCAGATGCTGGTTCATGAAACGTTGACTTTCCAGACATGCTTTGCAAAAGAAATGAGATGTTAGTGTTGGTACGGAAAGCCCAAGGGATGCCAGGTTGCTTTCTCTGGTGCAAAAGGTGATCCCTGCCCGGGGCTGGCGGGGAGCCTGTGATGGAGCAGGCATTGCCCAACAGCTCCCGCGCCAAAGAGGCCCAAAACACTGGCACCCCACCTGCTCTGAGCTCGTGCTTAACTCCCTGTCTGGGTTTCTCATGCTTTTTCCTACACCCTTGTTGCCCGATGGGTCCCCACACGGTCCTGGCCCAGTGCTGCCGTGGTGTGCCATGTGGGATGCACGGTCTGGCCTGCAGTTCCCTGCGGATGCACATATGGATCCATGGGGAGCAGCCAAGCGGGACGGGGGGTTGCAGGCGTTCAAGGCTTCTGGTGGGCTCACTCCCTGGCACCCCCCCATCACCTCCAGTCGAAGGGAGCAGGGTGGCAACGCGTTTGCTTTCCCTGTGCCCCTGCGTGCCCTCTCTCCGCAACTCACTCATAAATCCGTGCTGGTTTGTCCCGGAAGGCTGCTGAACCAGTTTGTTGGAAGAGCAGAGGAGAATCGCTATGGGGCATCGCCGAGTGGTTTGGATTTTTCCCTTTTTTGTGTCACACCAGCCAGGAGGGTGGCTCTGGTGTTTCTTTAACCACAGCTGAAAAGCTGCTGTTCCAGCACGGTGGTGTTTGTCTGCAAAAGGAGGTGGTTTAGGTTTCACCGGCCCCACCTGACGGGAATTCGAGCAGGCACTAAAACTAGGGCTTCTTGTGCCTTCGTTATCGGCGTTATCTGCTCCGCCACAGCGGCCTGGGGAGCGGGGGAGCCCCCGGGATCTGCTCCAGGCAGCCCCCACCTCCCCGGGCTGAGTCACCAACGGGCCGAGTGCATTTGCTGCCGGTGTGACGGCAGCTGTGAAACCCAAAAAAACCCCAACGCTGATGCTTTTAATGACAGGCGAATAGCACAGCCCCGAAGAGGATTCATACCGTGCATACCTCATGCGCTGGCTATTAGCAGTGACTAAGACCGTGCTGGGATGGAGCAGCGACAGCCTCCCCGCATCGCCCGAGTCCTGGCGTAATTAATTCTGCAGGTACCCATATCGGCACATTAACCCAAACTGGCCGTCTTCCCGCCTGTCCCCAGCCTTGTTCCATATTTAATCTTTCATGTTCACCTGAGTCTCTAATTAAGCCAACTGCAATCCTCAGCCGAGAGCCCGCAGTGTACTAACAAGGTCTGGCCTTCCCAGAGCGCTCTGCATGCAAGACCCCACCAAAAACAACCCCCAGGCTGATGGTTTTTCTGTTTTTTCCTTTTGTTCTTTCTTTGTCCTTCCCCCCGCCCCCCCCCCCCTCCCTGAACTAACACTGGTCCCAAAGCAGGGTCTCAAGTGAGGGCCCATTAGCAACAAAGTTCTTAAAAAAAGGCATGTGGGGACTGTTTTGGTTTTGTTTGTCTTTTGCCTTTTCCTTTTTTTTACAGCAAAGCCACGACCAGTTAGTTTGAGGTATCTGAAAAGTGCTTTTATTGGGTTTCTTTTCACTGGCAGCAGCCATCCGGAGAGCGGAGAGCTCGTGTCTGGGTGAGGCAGGGCAGCACGGAAAGCCCTGTGCTGCTTCCCAAGGCACAGCCCCAGGAGCTGGCCCGTGGCAGGGGCAGGAGCAGCCGCTGTCCTGCCCACGACATCCCGCCTTCCTATTACAGCATCCTGGTTAAAAATAAAACCACACGCCAAAGCAGTGAATGGGGTTCTGATTCCCCTCGGTTGTTGCACGGGTCTGGGTGATGGGGAGAGATGAGCGTTGTAAATAGAACAGCATATCCATGGCAACCCCAACTTTTCATTATTGTTAATTACTTGCACAGTGCCAGAGCCGCGCATGGCGCTTCCCGGCGTGGATAAAGATAGATCCCCCCTTTCAAAGCCTCTCCAAATGACATCGAGGCGACAGCTAGCTCCTGGGAGGCTGGAGCCGGGTCTGGCAGGCAGCGACGGAGACATTTTGTGAGGAGTCGGAGAGGAGCCGGGATTTAAAGAAAGAGGGACCGGCGAGGCAGCCAGGAGCTCAGGAGCAGCTTTTCTCCCAAAAAACACCTTCCCTGAGTGTTGGGAAATGGTTCAGAGGGGCCATAGCAGCCAGCACCCGGCTGGGAGGAGGGGGACAGGAGTGATGGGGAGAGGGGCTGCCCCGTGCCCGAGCACTGGCTTTTCTTTCCTGTCTGTCTAATGGCGCTCATGGGAGCGTGGAGGGGAGGGAGCGCCAGCCGTGTTTGTCACTGAAGGGGCAGGGATCTGTTGGCGTTGGCTTGAGCCCTCATGCCCTGGAGGAACCTCCCGCAGAAAGCCTGCTCTGTTTTAAAACCAGTGCAGCTGAGCTCGCTCCCGAGCGGACGAGCTCGGCCTCAGCTGGCACCGTTTGGGCAGGCTTTGCTTGTCTGTTCCTTGAGTTTTATTTTATTGGAAGCAGTTTGAAAGCTCTTGGGTGAAGAGGTCCTGGTCCTGCCTCCCACCCCGTCAGCCAGCCTGGCCTCAGCCAGTGTTACAAGTGGGTTTTTGTACCCAAAATCCTGCTGTCAGTGTGTCTCCGTGACGGATCGCTCGCCTGTCCTCAGACGCGGGACGGTTGTGCCTTGGTGGGCTGTGCACGGCCACAGCCCCCAGCCCCTCGTCCCATCTCACCCCCAGCCTGGCCCAGGCACCAATGGAGCTTTTTAACCCACCAGCCTTTTCCTGCTGTGACTTTTCTGGCCTCCTTTTGCCTCACAACAGTACGTGGTGGTAGGGCCTGGCAATTAAAGGCAGCAGGAGCAGCAGAGGCTCCAACCCCGGCACAGGCGTGCTGGAAGCCTGTTCCCTCCCCTGCTTGGGAGATGCCCTGTGAAAGGGGAAAACCTGTTGTTTGATGCTGTTTAGGGGAAATATCCCAGCCCTGTTTCCCCACTGCCTCACGCCCTCTTACCTTGGAAAAGTCTCTTTCCTGGTTCCCCTCCTGGCCAGTTGATCACAGTTCTCACCTTTTCAGAGATGTTTTCTCCCTGACATTTTCCAGACAGGCCAGTTATTTAGCAGTGCCCAAAGCATGGGGCTTGGCAACAGCTCAGCTTTGGGTCAAAGCAGGTCATGCTCACAGTCCTCTCTGGGTCACTTTGGGGTGAAGGAAGGTCGCTGAAGTTTGGGCAGGATGTTGCTGATCTCCGGATGGTACCGGTGTATTTGACTCAACTGCTGCTTTTTTTGTACAAGTTGCAGCACAGGAGACTGGGCAAGAGGAAAGGTAGTTCAGCTGTGTGGTTAATGTTAAAAGACAACAGGGAAAAACATTCCCAAGGATTTACAGCTTACTTTGTCCCCTCCCTTGGCATTCCCAGTCTATACAGTCTCAATTGCTACAGACTTTAATCTTCAACATGTGGTTTATTACTGCTGCTCTTCTTTAAATAGCAATATTTTCTAGGTAATTTAGTGGTCACATCCATACAGCCACTGTTGGGCATTTATCTCTTCTCTCATGGCTGGAAGTTGATGGATACAGATACAGGCAGCTGCATGACCTTTACAGTCCCACTCGGAGTCCAGGAACGCGAATGGATGATTGTTTCAAGCCATTTTGATTTTATTATAAATCAAAATACTTCACATTCAGTGGCACCTCGGGTACACAGAATAATTACTCTGGGGAAAAAAAACCCCAAATCTAATCCCCTTAAGTAGGTACTGGTATAGCTGTAGCTTAGTTGGGCTTTCCCACAAGATCCCCAACTGGAAAGCACCCACCATCCCACCTTCTTTGGCTGTTAGGTTACATATAGGACATTATTTCAGCGTTATACGTTAGCAACGGAAGCTGTTTGATAAAGACTTTACTGTCTCGTGATCCACGCCAAGCTGCATCTGAAAAGAACCATCTCCATCACCTGGTTGTGTTTTCAAATACAAAGGTTTTGTTCTGAAGCCGCACGATGGATCCTCCGGTGTGACGTTGTGCGTGTGTGTGTGGCGACTTGTTGCACCTCATCGTTGCTTTGTTGGTCACCTGGGTAAGTCACCGCTGACATGGATAAGCTGAGAGTAAGGCCCCTCGAGCAGGAGGGCTGAAGTGTGTGCTCTGGGCAGTTTGTTGTGCTCTTTGCTTGTCATCTTTGTGAGAGAAGGTCGGGGCACGGAGCGTCTTTCTTTGTGTTCCGAAAGGCTGTTCTGGTTGTAACATCCAGCCTTTCCAACGAGCTGGAGCTCCGAAGACTTAAACTGAGGGATTATATAGAACTTGACTATCACAAATCCAGAGCAAGCAGATGAAGCTTATTGGTTTGTACAGTGCTCTCATGCTGTGATATGTGCTAATATCACATAAAAGTAACAACTGTTGAGGAGCTTCCCTGCAATGTCCTTTCCCATCCTTTATCACAATTAAGTTAAAAAGAGTGGACCACTTCAAACTCTATTTTTATACCCGCAGGCATGTGCTATCTCCTTTGAAAGCTGCCGCTGTTTTAGGAAGGAGTACAAGGGAGGGGACTGCGTTTCTATACCCCTATACTCGCACAAAGTCAAAGTGTCACTCTCGCTGCGTGCTGCTCTTCTGTCCTTATTCTGTGTCACTGTCAGCATAAAAGTACTGTGATTCCCTTTTTAGTTACAAGAGGTGTTAGAAATGAATGCCCATTCACATTTAAGTCTAGCTTAGATGGCATATGATTCTTCCCAGCGCTACATGGCAGCGTAATTCTGACAACAGCAGTGTTAAACAGCAGAGTCAAAAGGAAACCAGACAAAGAAATGTCAGTATTCACACAATTTAACAAAGCTCCCTACTTGTTTTTACAAAAAAAAAGCCCCAAAAGATTTTAAACAAAAGGAAATGTCCTTCATTCAACACTGTTAAAATCTTTCAGCGCTGTCAAAGCGACTTCAAAGCTTCTCCACATCTGTCTGCTCCAGCCAAAGTGCCGATGTCTGTCCTCAGGCTTTCGTGATGTACCCTTCTCTGATAAGGAAGTCATAGATTTTCCTGGTTTTGTTCACATCGATCTTGATGAGTGCTCTAGCCTGCGCTAGTCTCAGGCCTCCTTGTTTGTTACACTCGTTCACTAAAGCAGCTTTATATTCTAAATAGGCTCCAGGGACCAACCTCACCATCTGACAGAGCTGGAAGACAAAAGGTGAAGTTAATAAACACTAACACTTGTCATGCTCTTTCATTCTGTGATCCCTGCTGGGGGAGTAACATTGTGGATATTTTTTCTGAAAACATTTTAAATGTGGGGTTTTTTTTTGCATGGGGGAGGCATACAGTAATTGCATTACGAGCTGTTTCGATCCACAGGTAGGGAGGGGAGCAGCTTGCTGGCTCCTGCATTCAAAAACATTCCTGCCTAAAAAACAAACTAGGAGGATGAAAGCAAGCTCTCAGCTCACAGGAGCGTAACTATGAGTGTGTCCTGTGTGGGCGTTGTTCTTTACAAACCAAGGGAAGTACACATGCCAAAGAGACTTGCAACCAGCAATTCAGCATGCTGGACCAGAGCCAGGGAGGGCATCTGTCTATTAATCCCCTGCAGACTAAGTCTTTAATACCTTTCTACAAAAGCAGCTATGCACACAACGTCTGCCCCCTCCGGAAGGCCAGGATGGCAACCGTGCAGGGAGGGCATGACGTGTTTGGAAGTTGGGGAGAAGAAATTGCTTTCAACAGCCCCTCTGCTCTGCTGTGAGGCTGCAATGCTCCTATTGAGCTTCCAAATACCAGCCGCTGTCGAGCTGGTGCGTTGTATTGCTCCCAGTGGAGGTACTGGCTGTCTCCTCCTTTTAATAAGGAAAAGCTTAATGATTGTTCCTCATTGATAGGAAATTGCAGAATTCAGAGGAACTCAGACTTTATGTCTCAGCTGACGAGGAAATCAGATTCCCCATATACACTAATGTCCTAGTCACAATTATTTATACGCTGAGTGGAGCCAGAAATGCCATGTTCCATGGTGAATCTGTGATCTGATTTTCAATGCTGCCATCTCCAGCGAAGGGGAAACAGTTTCCACACAGAGGGAGAAGTCTGAAATACATCTGCGTTTCACATACACTGAACTCTGCCTTGTGGACAATCTAAGGACAGATTATGGCTTCTATTAAAAGATAGATATATATATATATTTTATTTCAGTAGATTTCCAGTGTTGCCTCTCACTGAATTAGAGGACAGGCCTACACTGGGCTGCAGAAGAAGCTGAGCCATGAATACAGGGCAGGCTCTGCGCTGCATTTGCATGGGACAACAACTCACGGCTTAAAGAAAGCCAGATTCCATTCTCTGTCACACGTGCATACAAAAAGCTTGGTATATGCTTTGTAAAGCAGAAATATGGAAAAATCATGAAAAGAACAATACACTGTTATGGGCCCCATGGTTCACATCAGTGTTACAGTGAAACACCAACCGTGACTGGTTGAGGTTTGGCTGTGAGATCTCTGTAATACAGCAAGAGCTCCGCTATTCAGGTTCAGTGATGTGTCCAGTGAAGCCCTTGATGAAATCCTCTACCAATTTTAAAACCAATGTTCATTAAGAAAAAATAACCCTTCTGCTCACCCCAGTCTCACAGCGGAGGAAGAGAGGATGTCATACTCTGGATGTTGCAATAGCTCATAATAGCACCTTGGCACACTCCACCTTTCTTTGCTAAATAAGCTAATTTGCTGCAGCCATGTTGTACGTACGGTATGGTAACTGAAATTAAGAAGCCAACTGGAAAACTTGAATGATTTTTGCGAGCAGGAAAGAGTAGCCAGGGCATAAAGCTGAGGTGATATTCACAGCACCTGAGACAGACGGTGTGAACACCCCTGCGCTGTGAAGATAAAAGTTTTATATAGATTCTCTTTCCATTCCTTTCCTCACCTCCTTCTCCTTCTCGTTCAGTTTCTCTGTCCCTGGGAGACCTGTGAGGTTCAGTGGTGGGGCACTCCGTCTACCTGCGGAGACAAGAAAGGAAAACGCTGAAAAACTGAGTGCTTTGGCCGTGGCTGTTCCTTAGGCGTGTTACCACAGAGGCAATTCAATCCTGTGATGTTAACCCAGTGTGATCCAAGTGCTTGTAGACAAGGTTATTCAGGGCTTAACATAAAAACTGCACTGATTTGATAAAAGGTATGATTTTGCAACTGGCAGAGTTAAGCGCTGTGAACACTTGCATGAGGACTCTTACGCTGTTAACCCTGGCTCACTGGCTTTTAGGAGGAACTGGAGGACAATAGCTTTCTGTCAGCTGGCACTGGCTGTGGTTAAGCTGGGCTGTACCTCCTGACTAAACTGCCTCCTGCAGCCGGGGTCAGCGAGGTGGGTGCTGCGGGGAGGGTGTGCCCCGGGTGTGCGCAGCGCGCAGGACTCACTCCCAGCAGGTGTGACACCAGCGCCCTGCCAGGATGCCGAGATTGCTCATCACTCTGATAGCAGCCAATTTCTCTGGCATTGCTGGCAACTTCAGGAGGCAGAGTTTTCTTTAAATGCCTTTAAATACGATGCAGATATTGTAAAGCAAATGCAGTTTGCGGATTTATTTTTGTCTGTTATGATAAATAATACTGAAAGAAATACCTATCACAAGGTAGTCTGATAGTTCTCACTTTTGCTATTGTTTGTGACTTTGCTGAACTTTAACTGGTGCAGCTTAAACTTTCACAAGGGCTGTCTACTTGCAGGTTTGTTTGGGTTTTTTTCTAATAGTATTTTTTTTTTAACTTCCAGAGCTCAGAACAAAGCTAGGGTTATTTATTTACATTTTTAGACAGCCTATTGCCCCTGTGCTGGGCGTTGCATATTTAGCACTGTCAAGAGATGGGTCTCTCTATCCCAGGACAGACTTCCCAAATTTGGCAAAGTGATGACTTCTTGGGACATGTGCAGCTCCATTTTCCCAAGGACTGTGCTGGCTGCTGCTCCAGACCCTGCCCTGTCCGGGTCCTGCTCTGGGACCGGGGATCTTTTCTCTCTCTCTTTCTCCTGGGCATCTGTAGGAAACAGATGGGAGTCTGGCTGGGTTTGGGGAGCCTGGTCAGAGAGAGAACTGAAGGACGAGAAAGAATGTGGAGTAGTGAGTGTCTGGTAGGTGTAGAGGAAGTTATTTCCCAGCACTGCTCCCTCTTTCTACAGCTTGGGACGAGTGTGCTACGATGAGACATGACAGAATTTGGTTTTACTCTTTTATAAACCTAGGAAATAACAAACACATGCAAACTACATTAAAGAAAACATATTAAGGCTGCAAAGTCAAATGTAGAAGTAAAGTTAAGCAACATTAATTTACCCTCTTGTATATTTAGTATGATGCAGCCTTTAATTATATAGACACGTGGCAGTTTTTCCACAGTATCCTTGCCTTGTTCAGTATGCAGGATGTTCGCTTAATTAGCAACTATATGGTATTTTGTTTGGGTTTTGTTCAACATGTGATACTGGTTGTAAACACTACATGCCATCTGAGTTCCACAGGCAAAACAATTCATGTTCTCTTGGGCTCTTCTCCTTCACGGGCCCCTGAATACTTCACAAAAAATTAACTTCATTCTTCATACCAGCCCTTCAGCTGGGGGGATACTGTCCCCATTTCATGGCCTCTGGATGCCCAGCCTGAGATACACAGTGCTATTTTCTCTCCAAAATACCAGATCTTAGTGATCACCAAATATGTTTAAAACACAGTGCATACTGCAATGACTAATTGCTTGGTATTCTGACCCAAATTTCCAAGGCTCCTGGCAGAAATGAGGAAGAACATATAGACTCAGTGTCCACCTCTGAGAAGTTTGGTTCAAGTGGTTATTAGCATCCACATAAAAACTGGATGTAGAGACAGAGCTTGAAGCCAGTTTTCCCTGGCAACATTTAACAGCCTTACAGTAAAACTTTACCCCAGTCTCATTCATTGCACGCCACCCTGTGACCTCAACAAATGAGGTGGAATTTTATAGAAGTCTTGTTCGGGAGGGCCTTGACTGACCCCTGAATCTATCCTTACTGGGCACTGAAAGAAGTAGGGGTCCTCTTGGTGGAAAAAAAACATAATTTGTGATTATAGAATTAAAGAATATAAAAGCATATTCATAGAAAAGGAAAACTGAAGTTGCATAGGCAACCTGTATCATCTCATTCTGTCACTCTGGAGTGCTTAATGCTGCAACTATTGCCTGCTTTTCAGGCAACTGTTTTCTGGTGCTCTGCCCTCCCAAATCTGCTTTCTGTTGGGTTCATGTTGCTATGGTATGTGCTGTACAGCCTCATTAAAAACCTGGCTGAGCTTTATCTTTTAAAGATAAAATTTTTTTATCACGTGAAAATTCTTTTCTTTCCTGCCTTGTTAATGTAGCTTTAGGATGGGTTTTCCCCCTGCAGTCAGAAAAATATAGAAATTCAGAAAAAAATCCTACAGGATTTGTATGTGGAATGAGTTACAGATTGAGGTAATGTTGACTTAAGCAGTGTTTAACCATGAGGCTTGAGGACCGAGGCTTTAGCACTCAAGCAAGAAAGTCACTCTGCAGCAGCTGTCAGAACGTTCAGCGGGGTTTTTATCACAGACCATCACCTAACAGTTACCTGAATTTGAGGGAACTGGTACCGTGGGAGTCAGGCCGGAATCACTGAAAAGAAAGGAAATTTTCAAATTGCCTTCATGGTTTTTTTTAAGAATAACGGCATATATTAGCCCTGCAACTACTTTTTCCCCAACTTCTAATAATTATACAATTCAACTCGCATAACCCAGGCCCTGATCTCAAGTCAACAGGATTTCTAAATATTTAGCACTCCCAGATTGAAGACCATGTCTGAAACATGTCTAAAAAAAAAAAAAAGGGGGGGGAGGGGGCAGGGGGTACAATAAAAAATGCAGTGGAGTCTGACTGGGGAAATTACAGATCATCTTCTCTGACCACGTGGCATACAGGATGCACTTCCTTTGCATTGCAGCTTGCTCCTTAAATCAAAGTGCTTGTGCAGGGTGACTACACATTAATAATGCTGCTGCATCTAAAATCATCTGAAACATTTCAAGTGTCATCTGTGCCCTCATTAATATCCATAAAGACCTCATTTCCCTTCATGACTTTATTAACAGCAGTTAAGTTCCTGTAATATGAAATACAGAAAACTGAGATTCTGCTCCCTTACTCGTTGCTTGCTTGTCTGCACTTCAACAAGCACTACTGTTATCCAGTTTCTTGCCCTTCTGAATTTTGCAGGCTGTTCCTACTGTAATTAACTGGGAATGCATTTGTTGTATCAGACAGAAAAACGTGTTTGGTGCCCCTCTGTGACTAAAGCATAGGAATGTCGAATGCACAGTCTTACTGTAACCGTACATATCGGCCTGTCGACTGAGCCACTGCTGGCAGGCGCTGCTGTCCTGGATGTACTGCAGGACTTCCGAAAGCATAGTGCGCTTCAGGCGTTCCTCGTCCCTCGTCTTCTTGAGGTGATCGTATGTTCTGGCACCTATGGCAAACAGATACCACGTTCTCACCAGCCGCCTCGGTCAAAATTTGCAGACCAGTTTTTCTGCTTTAGGAAATAAGTGAGAAACTGTTCTCTAGCTCTGGACCAGACTCTGCTATTCTCCCTCATGACAACTACTTGGCATCAGAAGGTATTAGATTCCACCCTGCACCCCTCCCCCCATTAATTTCAGGCCAAAAGCAAACAAAAAAGGCTTCCATGATCCAATTCCAGGATAAAACAGGGCATTTCATTTATGTAGAGGTCTTGGGCCTCCCCCCAGATATCACACTTGTTGATAGCCAGTGAAAGTGTCCAGAGATAAAGCACTGGAGACCACTGTGCCATGACATATATTTTTTTTTCTGCATCTTTTGCAAAGTGGTCACTAAAGCAGAGCTCTGCTAGACAGCTTCCTCTAAGCTGATGGCTCAAACTAGCTTTAAAAAAGCACAGCTGGACTGAAGCGTTACTGCTAACGCCTTGTTCAGTTAAAGAGCCAGGCAAATGCATTTCAAAAATAAGTGTCTTTTTATTCAACACATCCTAAATGTTGTAAAATCACCCTTCCACACCTTGATGAATGGGAATGGGCTGAATAATGCATCAGGTACTTACTACAGAAATTGGTGATTCCTGCAGCTCTGTATTCCTGTAGTCGCTTTATTTCCCTTCGCAGCTCAAATTCCACTGTTTTATCAAAAGAGTATCCAAAAAACAAATGTGGGTCAGCGGGGGAGGCAGTGAACTGCACTAGGAACACTGCTCGTTCTTAGCTGTCTACACAGTTCGGCTATGAAGTACACAGAACCACAGACAGGGTTAACCTCTCTGCACAAGTCTGTACCACATCTCAAACTCACTGTGTCCTCACGCTCCCTGATCACAGATTTAAGCTGGTTTCTAGCATTTGTGTGCTGAGAAAAGTGATTTTATCTCCATGCTTTGACACTTCTTTTGCCATACCCTGGGACAAGGCAAATAACAATCATGTAGGATTTCCAGGAGGCATTTCAATAGGTTTGAAAAACAACTCCATCCAGTCTCCTTATAGCACCTAATACTGTCTTTGAACTATGACTTTCATAACTGGGCCTTCCAAAATTTTTCCTTGCAGACAACTCTTTTCCTGCAGTCGCTAAGATTAAATACGCATGTTTCTTTTGCTCAGAGATATTTACTGTCTAGCTTTTATCAGCTGGCTTCCAGGCATTGCTTAGTTTTACAGTGAGCAAGTTTGCTTGTCTCAGATTTGCTTCCTCATACTACTCAGGAGATCTGTATAATGTGGGTACTTGACTGTCGGGTCAAGTTGAGGACTTCGCTGTCACTACAACAACAAAATGAGGTTCCTGGACTCGCGCTCACATGTGGGACTCATGATTTTGCAGGATCATACTTTTGGTATTTCACACAGGGTGCCCTGAAAATACAGTCACAACTATTTAAA
Source organism: Strix aluco (assembly GCF_031877795.1). Taxonomy (NCBI): domain Eukaryota; kingdom Metazoa; phylum Chordata; class Aves; order Strigiformes; family Strigidae; genus Strix; species Strix aluco. The sequence continues at coordinate 14,775,380 of NC_133949.1, read as the reverse complement.
TGCTTTGTTCCTTCTAATGAGCAACAATTTTCCCAGTTTAAGTCACAGAATTAAGCAGGATGTAATGACTCGTACTGGAATTTGACTAAATGCATGCTATGATTATGCATAAAGACTCGAGATGATTTGGTGATGGAACAATGCCTCTCCCTTCAAGGTAAGGGCCATAATGACAGCTGTACTATATAATTATGTACACATGTAATAGTTTAACATGCACCTTTCACAGAATTCACGATTCGCTGCCAGCTCCCAATCTCTCAATACAGACATAAATTTTAGGGATTTTGTTCTTTTAGTGATATAGAGTCCCAGTAAATGAATAGTGGTCTTTTGATAAGAAAATACTACTTCTAACACATGACCAGAATGTTCAGTCAACTGAGAAATCAAACAAAGAACTCAGACACAGTTTAATGGAAAAAAACAGTTGCTGCTCATTTAATGTATCAAACCACAAATGTTATTTGTTTTTCTGAGGTAGTTAGATTGGGGAGGAAGAGGAAAACAACCTCCTGCCCTCCAGGAGTGGTATATATTTAGGAAAGTTTGTAGATGATGCAACCCCTCATTATACCTACTGAAGAGCATACATGCTAAAATCCTCAAAATACTTACATGCATGGCTTTCAATGAACTTATCATGCTCTACCGGTCCAAGAATTCGTGCAAATCGTCGCATTGTTTCATAAAGGTCCTGAACCTCCTTTGGATATCGTCTTTCCAAAACTAGAGGGGGGAAAAAGTGACACACCTTATCACTCCTACTGCGGGAAGAAAATAAATTCACTGGAACCTGAAGTGACTACCAGTCTCTGTGAACTGCCCAAAGATCCACATTTGGTGCACTTCCTGGCCATTTTGGTGTCACAACTACAAACTGCTGAGTAAAAAGCAACAAAATTACACAGCCCTTAAAAGCATAAAGGATGATATTTAAATGTTATTTGATAATTTCTTGGAATAGCGAGATGCACTTAAAAGGCCTAGATTTCACCTTCACCCCCCTCCCTACTCAGTGGAGGCCGAAATGCTTCCGAAGAGCAATTCCGAGGCAGTAACTAAAACACTGAGCTGGGAGCAGTTAGAGCCAGCCAGTTGGAAACAGCTGGGGCAGGAAATCTGCTGGAATTCAGACCATCTGAATATGGTCCAGTATGAATAAACCACACTGGTGCACTGGAAACAGTGAACATGCAAAGTTTTGCTTCCCGAGTAGAGGCCACTTTAAAGTGAAACAGTTACACCTGATACTCACTCTGGAATTTTCTGAGGTTGATTAGGCCATGATCTCTTATAATTCTGTAATTGAGAGCAAAATGGTATTAATAAAAGGCATTAACTCTTGTACTACCTCATAAATAAAAAGGCTTCAGAAGAAACTTTTGATTTAGACCATCAGAAGGGTCTAAAACTAAACACGTATGAAATTTCCACAATCTTTGAGCTGGCTAGCTGAGAAACATGGTGTAGTGATGCAGCACAGCTTTAATCCGGGTAAATTTTGGGCAGCGGCGTGCATGAGTCCAGCTCTGACAGCACTAAGTACAAAGGGAGCTACAATTGCTTTAAAGGTTTGAAATTGCTTCTTTAGGCACAGATTTCGCATCTGCAGTGTCTTATAAGTTGCCCTTCCCAAATTGGAGGTAAAGGAATGTCTCATGAAGCATGATTTCCAGCTTCAGAGAGAGGCAAACGTCCTTCTACTAGAGCAAGGGTGAGAGATGGACTGTAAATTTCACCACTGGGCGCAGGATAAAAGAATTTTTCCATGGCAGCATAGATTTTAAAAAGAGGAAAATGATTTAGGTAACTCGTAAGTTTGAAGTGCTCCTGACAGGATCAGGGAAATGAGCAGAGTAAAAAGGCAGGTAAGATATTTACAAGTGCATGACAGAGAATTTGTCACAGGTTTCAGCAGATGTGATGTGGTCATTGCTATGTGGCAATTTGATAAGCACCCAACTTCTGCAAAGGTAAGAGATACTACAAAGTTGGGCTCATCAAGGTCAGGTTGGAATTTGCTCTATAAAATCCATTACATTTTCTTTAGTATGTGTAAAAGAATATTCCTGTCCCATGTAGAGAAGCCTTTCTGAGACTGACATCAGCATTTTTATGTCATTTTCCAGATTTTTGTCCCATCCTGCTGGAGAAACTTTACAAAACCTGACACCTATTTGAGTTATATAACTGAGCCTTATGGCACTTTCTTTTAGTGTGACATGATTTATCATAATGGAAATTATACCACATAAATATTTTTATTTATGAATTATAAAGAACCAGGTCAATACGTATCAACTCTTACCTGTCATCCAGCAGAACTATGCTACATTATGAGGAGAAGGAACGGAGGAGTCTTACACCAAATTACTAATTCTTCCAGCAGGGAGTAATACAGCAAGATATAATTTTAAATATTGAACAAAGTATTTGAAAGTTATAATAAAACTGAATTTAATGAATAGATTGAGTCATTCTAGAAAGCTGTCAAATGAACTGAATAAATTATTCAAACTCATGTCAGCAATATAGTTATCTCCATTACACATTGTGGAAAACTAACTTATGGACCACTAAGAATGAAGAATAACGATGCAAGCATTTCTACAGAGAACGTGGGGGTCTAGCAATTAGTCACAGACTGGCAGCTTCTTTTTTTCCCTAAAGTAGAAAATGAATTATGTGCAGTCCATCGGCATTACAGAGGGAACAAAAAGAACAGAGATTTGCCTTTTTTCTGGTTCTTAGCCCTGGACCTGTGACCAGTTTCCCAGAGAGTATTTCAGTTTCTCATTCTGCAAAACGGCTACGTGATCTCCTAAGGTGTGTGAGAAGCTTTAGTTATTTATGTATAACTGGATTTGGGATAGTAATATGAAGAGCACTGCGTACATGACTTTCATGCGCTAAAAAGGACCGGAGAATAGGCATTTCACAATTAATGACTTGTTTTGAGCGTTTAAAGGAGAGTTATGGTGTGTAGAGGTCCTTCGTCAACCATGTGTACTACTCAGTCTCAGGGTCTGTTAATCTGTGTTTTCTGGGCTGATACCGTTGCTAAAGCCACGTGCCTGATCTTAATCTGTGCGCAGCAGGAGAACCACACATCCAAGGTGAAGCCTGGGATGCAAGTCTCATAGCAGAAGGTCTCCATGCATGGGGATTGTCTGGAAGGATGCTATAGGAAATCAATTATGATTAGTATTAGGACAACACTGGGGACCAAAACATGGTAATGAAGCAAAGGAACACAGTTATTGCTTGAAAACTCACTTTTTTCTTCTCTGTCTTTCCTTTAACCTGGAATGATAGATATCTACAACTGCAATCTTCAGAGCTGCAAAGTAATTAAAAAAAAAAGATTACAGAATACATAAGTAACCACTGTATTAGACCAATTTTCAAGCCTTTACGTTCATGGTAGGTTGAAATGGTCACTCTGCTGTTTTAAAAATCCTGTGGCAATTTTACAGGGGCATAAATTCACCAGAGGCTAACCTTCTGCAGACTGTGTACACGCTACCTGTAGTAGCTTTCTCTTGCTTAGTCCTTACAAATACATTAGTGTCTGTAAATAATAAACCTGCATAGATCCCGAGAACTCTTTTCCTCTTCCTTCTTGGACAGTTTTACTATTAGCACTTATTTGTTCCCTCATGCTTGCAATTGTTAAGTATTCCTTCTCCTGAAAAGCAAATTTGTCAGATTTAAGGACCTGAGGTATCATCTTTGGACGAAGGCTTCCTTGCACAGAACAAGGAACTCCAAAAAATAGAAAGACACAGTTCTGAACTGTGAAGATTCAAAGTAGCCTTTGCTAACAGTTCTTAAAAACATCTACAAGATTTTAGCTTGTTAACTTCTAAACTTATCTGTCTGCCAGAAGAACAAAGAGAATAGTTCATGACAATGCGAAGAGGCACAGGAAAAAGGTGTGCTCATTAGAAATCATATCCTTTTCAAAATCAAATCTGTCTGCAGTCTGCCTGATCCACTTGGAGATCCTTCAGCTTCTTTTTCCTGTAACCATTAGGTTAACAAACTTTTTTGGTAAATTCTTGAAAGAAAAGATAAGGAGACACCTATCACCTTCCTTTCCCTCATTTTGTTAAATAATGCAAAAATTCTAGGTCATTAAATAAGCGTAGAGTTGGCCGATTTCTTGCTTGGCTTTTTTTCCTTTACGTTAATCATTTCAATATGTTCTCAGAAAGAAGAGGCTTAAGACTTGGCAGTGGGTTTACGCTCTGTAAAGAAACAAAGCAAGAGCACTTCCCCCTTCAGCCCACCGTGCTGTGTGAACAGGGGTGGCCCAAGTGTGACAGAATCCACAATCCTCTCTCTGTAGTTACAGGAAAAGAGCAAAACTGATACTGGCAGTTTATTGATTGCACTCTCCGATAAATAATGAATAATGCAATTAAGAAAGAAGTGTGGTTATGTGTCTATTTTAAAATATATATTTATATGTAAACACCAGGAAGCCCCTATCCTCTAGGCAATTCATCTGTGCAGTCCTCTGGGTAATAAAATTTCTTATAAACAGGGACAGCTGAAGCCTAAAGGCTGTGTGTATTAGTTCAGGAGCCAACAGTTTTGACTTACACTTGCTGATCCTGTATTAGCGAAAAAATCTTCAATTTACACAAAACTGATTTGATCTTAATCTAGGAGTAAAAGATTACATATGAAGACAGGAGTACAATATTCTTACTTCTTTTTGCAAATTTCTTGCAAAACCAGATAGTTCAAGAATCATCATGTGTTTTCATAAATAGGTTTTTAAGTTTCCTAATTTAAGAACAAGGACAGGTAGCAAATTCTCCTTCTTGCTTAAATGTAGGGACAAGAAATTGGGAAACGCAGCAAGTTAAGCATGAATGAAATATATTACTAAGTGCTGGAATCGGTGCCAATTTATGGAAAATATTTTTATATTTTTAAACTCTCTGCAAGCTAAGCTAACATGTTATTTTCTGGGGTTTGTGTGGGCAGAACTTAATAAGTACATACAGAAATTGCATTGGGGAACCTCTATAAATATCACAAGTAATTATGCACCTATAACCATTGCTTTTTGATGCTTTCACCTGAGTGCATAATATTCTGAAAGAAATTATGATCAACTGGGGAGGGGAAGGAACATGCATGCGAACAAATGAAGGAAAAAAATGGAGCTTCTGCTTACAGAAAAATTAGTATTTGCTGCCACATGCACTTTTGGAGAGGCTTTTGTTTTTAATAGACATATTCACACAGGAACAGCCGATTACAAAATCTGGAATGCATGAATAACTCAGACTACTATACTGTTACATGCTGCATTGAAATGAGAAAAGAGATGCTGTACGAATGAAAATGATTTGCCTGTGCTTTTCCCCATGGATTATACTAGGGAGGCAGTTGTTTGTACTGGTAACTTAAGATAATCCAAGCTGACACTGTATTCAGAGTGCCCATTTTGGGAAATAATAGGTTCTTCGAGATAGTCAGAGTAGCTGGGAAGGATCCAGTGATAGGCAGAAATTCAAGGCTCCTTTCTTCATTCCAAAAAATCAAAATATTTTGGTTTCTCCAGAGTGTGTCCAAAACAGTTTCTTTGCTTTTCATTCCTCTTCAGCCTCATTTGGTCTGCAAAAACTTTTTTGAGCACTAATGAGTGAGACCTTTGTTTCATGCTAGCTAACCTGTTTGGCATGCAAGGCCCAAATAATGGGAAGAATGCAAACTAATCAAAGTAAACAGGCTGTGTATCCAGTGTGTGCCTTGGTTGGTACAAACTTAATGGCTACAATCCAACTTCACCCTCCCTAGAGGAAAGCAGGACCCTGGGCAAACAGAGTATCTGCCTTCGGAGCATGTCAGGAACCTCCATAGAAGAATAAACATCATGTAATATTTAGAAGGACATTGACTGCCTTGTATCTTATAAAATGAAATTTCACCACTGTACAGACAGAGTTGCAGTCTATTTCCACTCACTTCTAAACTTGCTGTTTCAGCAATTATTTTCCAGTGTTAGAAGTAAAAATCATTTACATGAGAAGGAAAGGGGAGAAAAAGCAGGGAAAAAGGATAAATTACTAAGGTTATAATTCAGTCTGATGAAAACTTGTAATCCATGAAATATTCAAGCACTCTGGGCTGAATCAGATTTGTAACTAGTTGTTTCTTTTGATCTGTCCATTATGTTTTTGTTTAACTGCAATATATATTTGCATGCACTTATTATATTGCAAGTACTGAATAAGAGTTAACAGTTCAAGAAGTTAATTGAAATATGAGAAATTTCATACAATTTCTACCATCTCACTAATATCAAGAAGTGACTGAACAATGCCTGTGACCTCCTGTGTGGCGGGAGGAGCTGGTGAGTCAGCAGGTCCAGGTTTCTGTGTTCCTCATAAAAGGCTGCCTGGGAGCCCTTCCACCTTGTATTAAATTGCACTCTTCTTTCTTGTGGGAATACTGAGAACTTGTTTAGAGCGACACAGGAAAATATAACAGGGAAAATGCAATGATATCAGGAAACAGAGGTCAAGCAGTTTAGAACCAGAACTTTTTATAAAGTGTTTTTTACAAAATTTTAAGAAAAACAGAGCAATGTGGAGGAAAGGGAAGAAGGGGTATTTCGTTCCAACGAAAGCATCAAACATTCCTGTGTTATGTGCAACCTAGACTTTGTAGCACTGATCTGTGACTTGTGAAAGAAAGAAAGAAAGAGAGACCATAGAAATTATTCTGGTCAGTGTGTTCTCAGGGTCTAGCCTGAGTAACTTTCCAAAAACGGAATATAAAAGTAGTTTTCAAAAACTAATCTTGAACCCAGTGAGGTTTAATGTATGTCAGGAAAACAAACTGAGGATTTTTTCACAAACCTGACACTTCATCTATGCTGCAAGACCCTACTTGGGTTTCTCTGGGCTGTAAAATATGTTAAAACCCTGTTTTATATCTTTACCTTTTAAAAAAAAAGTCTGCTGTTTGTCCAGCAAAAATGTGTCTCGAGCAGGTGCGGAAGCCAGCCCCAGGGCTGCTTTTCAAGGACATTTCTGTAAGATCCAGTGTAAGAAGTTTGCCAGTGGGCAGGGCTGGGGTAGAGAGGCAGGCTAGAGCCGCTGCCTGGAAGTAGTGGGACAGGCACCCCGGGGAGAGATTAGGAGAAGCTGGGCCTCCAGGGCTGCCTCACCACCTTCTCTCCTGTTAACTAGAAAGTACAAGGGTTTCTTAAGTCATCCCAATGCCTGTCCCGGCCTTCGGATCCAAACGTTGAGCCATTTTCTACCGTATGAAATCCTACAATAAGGTTGCAAAATATTCTCAAGCAAAGTCAGGATCTGAGATCTTTAAAACTGCAGGACGGGGAGGATGTAGCTCCTTCCTTTTCTGTATTAACTTGGAGAAGGGAAAGATTCAATTCCAAAGTTTTTTAGAAAATAGTTCTTTCTCTCCCCAGGATGCCTCATATAAAAGAAAAACAGCTGGCTAGACCCTGGGACTTCATTTTTTAGAGGCATTCTCTCTCACGTGGGCAGATCTCGGACAGCTGTGGGAAGGAATATGCCAGCTCCTGAGCTAAGAGTTTGAAAATGTAGTTGGTCACACTCCATAACCTCTGCCAAACAGTTTTCACAGGGCAAATGCCTGACATCCCATTCTAAATACTGAAGACAACTGAAGAATGGACTAGAGAACATCCAATGAAATTATCAGGCAAAAGATTTGACAGACAGAAGGAAGTATTTTTTCACACAACACATAATTAAATTGTAGAACTCCTAACTCAATTGTTGAACTCACTGCTACAGGATGTTATGGGGGCCGAGGTACAAATACGGACAGTTCTAACAGTAGTTAGCTAAGTTCATGGAGGACAGATCCTTTGGTCCAAATGGTCTGAACACAACCTATGGCTCAAGAAGTCTCTAAACTTTTCACTGCAGGAAATGTGGAAGATATGACAGGAAAAGTATCTGTCTATACTTGCCTTTTCTTACATTCTCCTCCCATGCGTCTGCTGTGGGGTACTAACAGGACACTGAGCTGGAGAGACCAAAGGGTCTGCCCTGCATAGCTTTATGATATTCTGAAGAGATGAGGAAAGCTGATTTTTGCATTCAGACTGACAACTTAAACTGGAGATATCTTAAATGGCTGAACTGTGCAGTGGGAGGAGGGCACGTGTGAGGGGTACAGAAGACAGTACAAGTAAAACAGCTTGAATGAATATTAAGCTATCAATTAATGAACAGAACTAGGAGATTATTTTGCTTTTTCAGCTTACCAGGACTTAGAATAGGACATGGAAGCAAGAAAATATATCTTTTAATAGTAATAAACGGTAGAGAGATGACATGATGAATCCGTGACATGCCCACAAGCCAGTCCCCCTTTCAATAAACATTAAAAGGGAAGAGACTGACATACGATTCTCATAACCTTTTTTGAGCCAAGGGAGTTTGCATTCCTTAAAGCTCTGTGTACACTGCTAAATTTCAAACTGATTTTTTAAGTTTGGAAAGACTGTCTGTCTGTAACAGGATTTGTCTGTCTCCAAGGGATGCTAAGGCTTTAGCTTAGAACTGCCTGACATGGATGGGAGAATTCTGAAGCATAAACACAGTACTTTTAAACACTATATATACTTATAAATGTGGGGAAAAGTAGGTTCTTTTCTTCTCTATGGATTAAAATGCCATTTTAATAATTCCTGATATTTGGTATTCTTAAGGCAGCTATGTTCACAGAAACTCAGTAGCAGTAACTGGACTCATCAAACAACCATCCCCTTCACAATAAAAGAGTTGGCACATACAGCTAGTGCTACTGTAACTCAGGGTGCATATTTATTGCATGAAAAACCACACAACTTGGAGAGCAGAACAGCTTCAATGTGTTGCACATAATCTTAATCTACACACCTCCTTGCTGCCTGTATTAATACCTACCCTGATACCAGATTTCCTAAACTAACAGAGTTTAGAATAAGTGACAGATCTTCTAAGAAACTAGATATAGTAGGGGGAAGGGGTATCAGCAGTAGAGAAGAAAGTGTTCCTCTTTCTGCATCAGAAAAAAAGTTGTGCCTTGCTATGTGCTCACAAACATTCTGTAGATGGAAAGAATATCTTTCAGCCAGGGAGGAGAAGTAATATCGAGGAATTGATGTTTCTGTTTTTTAATAGGCCTGTAGGTCTATTAAAACAGTGGTTTTATTCACTGTTTATTCAAACAGTGATGTACTGCTCCCTCAAATTGCTATTTCAGATAATTTGCTTCTACTTAGCTAAACTTTCTCTAGAGTTTATACTGGATAAAACATTTGTGTCTTTCCTAAAGAGATGCCTACTACTGGTGGAGAATATTTGATTTCAGTCATGTTCTACTTTACAGCTGGCTACATTTCAGTAGTGAGTGAAGTGCATTATTCTATACATAAATACCATTTGTACGGCAGTTGATTAAGAGCTTTTAAAAGACATTTGAAAGTAAGGACCATAGAAATGCCAGTGTTTAAATCCCAGCGCACGGAAGTGAGATCATTAAAAATGTATGTTCGCTTTTTAAAACTTATGTAGAGAAAAAGAGTCCCAATGAAATGCTGTGTAGGCACTCTGAAACATTGTTTTCAGACAGTGTACAAAAATATGGGACTTACCATGCAAAATGTCTGAATCATCTTCTACAAAATCAATATCTCTCAAATCCCATTCAGCATAGTTGTCAAACTCCTGTTCAGAGGTGATTAATAAATTGTCACTAACTAGCACCAAAAAACTGGTATCTAGTTTCAGTACACATAGTACTGAAAAGAGAGATATTTATTCATACACAGTTGTACAAGGTTCCAACCTTGAGCAACATACATCACAGGGGAGCTTTCACTTTCACTAGGGAATATATAATATGCACCCCCATGGCTGGAACTGGAGCAGGATGCTGCAATAGGATAATAAGAATTAATCAAGTAATCTCCCGCACTGTGGTGGAAATTCTGCTCTAATGTACAAAACCAAGCCCCTATATGGCTGAATTCATTACTTCATGTACAGGAGCTTGTTTTGCAACAGGAATTGGGGCCCTGGGCCCACAGCTAAAACCACTGAAAACAATGCAGGTCTTTCAAGCGACCTTTGGATCGGACTCGTATGTGCTTCTCTACGGCAAAAGAAACAGAAGCGTGCTGAAGCTGACCCCTTTTGCTGAGCATCTAATTCACAACATCTAGCCTGCTTACATAAGAGCATAAGGACTGGACATCTGGTGGTAGCAGCGTGCCTCACAGCCCGCGCACACAAAGCCGGGGACGCACAGCCTGCCTGCGAGCAGCTTTGTAGGCTTGCAGCGCCACCTCTGCAATTAAACCCTTGGATTAATCACTCTGCCCTGTCCTCTCTTCTAAGGGTTTTTACATGAGGAGTAAAGAGCTACAGGCAGGGGCAAACAAGTGTGCGTTCGCTGATCTTGCATTCGGCAGCAAATTTAAAATAATGGGAGAAGAGAGAGTCTTACCTCAACAAAGTCGGCTCTCGCTGGCATGTACCCAGCCATATCCCTGGAGAGCAAGGAATCAAAAGTAGGCCGTGGGGGATCATCAGCAGCTGAAAAAAATCAAGGTTTTTAGTTGTTGTGTAGCGCTTGGGGTCTTTTTGAAACGATCTGTAAATAGGTGTTTCTTTTGCAGGAAACCTGGGAATAATTCATTGAAGAAAAACACCCTTACTGGGCTTTTATTCAGCATTATATTCAGAAAAACACCCAAGTTCATCCAGAGAAAAATGCAGTAATCTGAGATCTTCACAGTATTCTCAAACACAGAAATTCAAGGTTAATAGTTATAAAATGTAAACTCTACATTTCAGAGCTCAGCATCCCCCCAGTAAACCTCTGCAGATCACTCAGTCTCAGTGTGCAAGTTCTTTTAGTTAATAGCAACAGTGGTGTTAAATCTGCCATCTTCTGGGTGCCATTTACAGAGCGCTGCAATTAAAGCTATACAACTCTGAATTTTTACAGCGCTTCCCAACTGAGGAGCTCGGTGTTTTACAGACAATAATGGACCGAGGCTCACAACACACTTGTGAAGGAGCTAAGCATTTTAAGTCCCATGCTACAGATAAAGCAAGATGAGGCACAGAGAATTTGTCTTGGCCCAGGTCACATAAAAAAATCAATGACAGCCAGGGACAGAACCAAAATTGTCCAGTTCCTACGGCTTTAGCTCTAACCACTTTATTGTGAAATTGAAACCTCCAGATACCAAGCAATCTTTTTACCCAGCCATTCTGGGGAGCTTTATAATGGAACAGCTGCTAGACCGGGGGAATTCTAAAGATGTTAAATTTAAGGAAAACTGAAAATTTGTTAAATTGCTGAAATTTAACATACACTTCTTAAAAGACAGTTTTAAAGATAGAGGTGTGAAATCCGCATAGTTTAAAGGGAATGATTTTATCACAAATCACATCAGCAGTCAGGCCCAGTACACAGTGGATAATCAGATGAAATGTTTTAAAGATAGAAATCCCTTCTCGGTTAACATTGCTACGCAGGGTCTGGACAAGAAATGGAACCAGCCCAGCATCAGGGTGAGAACTCACACTGGTATTTGCCCTGAAGGCCACGCTGTTGTATCGTGCCACATGTGAAGTGGCTTTGAGGTAGTTTGTCCTTTAAACGAACACGTGCAGCCAGGCTTTTGCTGTGGTGATTTCTGTGAGTGACCATTTCCACTGGCTGTGCAGGAACTTCTGGTTTTGAGAACCTGATCACTCCATTCCCTCCCTTTTCCCACTGAACTGGCAGTCTTGTCTATTTGATACACCAATGATTTAATGTGAAAAAAACCCTACTACTATAGTTATTCAAGTCAGCCATCAGAACAAGCTCTCCTTCTGGGAATGAAAGCAAACTGCATGCGTGGTGCTTGCCCTTCTCCAAAGGCTGCTCATTCCAGTTTTGGAAGAGCAGAGACCTTGCGGGGAAGCTCCCTGCGGGTGCTGGCGGGCAGGGGATACTCACGGTGGAAAGGAATGGCTGTTTCGTTGTGCTGCGCCTCCTCCGCCTGCTTCAGGTTCAGTAACGTAGATGCAAACAAGGGATTGTTGATAAAGTGTTTCATATAATGTTTCTCACACTCCTCCTTGGATTTGGTACACATCTGGTTGGCTACGTCCTGCCTGAAGTGGGAAGAGGGGGAGGCTTAATATGAAGAACACAGAAATGTTGAGGGTTTTTTCTTTCTCTAGTGGGAAAAGATAGTTTTGGACAAGCAATTGATTGTGTCTTGTGCAGAGAACTGCTCTGCAATGATGTCTGAATTCACATTTTGTGTACTAACACTGAGCCAATACTTACTGTTTGGTACAGTGCTGGGGAGCACTTTTTTGGTGGTCGTGAGTAATGCAATTCACTGTCTTTACATGAGAAACTCCCTGGCTGATGTAATGCACTAAATCTTTTATATGCTTGAAATTTAGTATTGTTATTTGAGAGCTTTTTATACATTTTACTAACCTCAGGTAATGGTAAATTCTAAGTCCACAACTGCATTCTTCTTCTAAAGTTTCTCTTGAAATTTTAGTGGTTTCCTCTTTCGTGCAGCGATGTTAAACAGGTTTTTTTTTAAACACCAAAATGGTTGTACAAAACACAGTCTAGAAATCTCTGCCAAACCTTCTTGGAAAAGTGGTTGACTAGAAATACGAAGCATTTTGTCTTAATGAAACGGCCGTGTAGGTTGAGGACTTAAAAAAAATTTTAAAAATCCACCATCAGCAATCATTTTAATTTCTATTAAACTAAGAATTGGATGCAAGGGATTCCAGGAAAAAAAGTCAGTTTTCCCTTTATTTGGTAGAGGCTGAAAAATGCCAAGTGTTTAAGGAAAAATTTAACATTACTTGTATTGCTAAGTAGGACAAAGTGTACTAGACAGCATACTTGCAGAACATAAGACTGAAAACTGGTTGCAGTTAATTACGACAGCAATGTACACATAAGAACTCATAGTTCTGTTTCAGTGAAGTCTGGAGCTCCATACTTTTAATACAGCTATTTTTTCATGAAGGAGAAGAGAGATAAGTCATGGCTACAGATCTCCTTTATTTACAGATGCATAAAACTCCTGTAGCAACTACAGAAATGAACAGAACATGTAAAAATAATAAGATTTTTCCAGTGCTCTATCCTAAATATGACAGAGAAGCAGGAAACCTCCAAAAATAACAATACCTAACTAGTCAACTGTAAGCAAACTGAACCCACACAAGATAAGAAATTCTGTAGTTGGTTTTTACAGAGGAGTAATCTGAGGCACAGAAAATGTTTTTGAGCTCCTTTGAAACCTGGTGACTTTAATGAGAACTCAGGGAACTTTGTACTTTGCTGGAGGTGCCCTGCATCTCACAAGAAGCCTTTAAGAACCCTCATATATCTAACAGCAGATCTGAAAACAGAATCTGCTACCCCAGTCTTCCACTTTAGCTGCTAAATTAGTGTCTCACCCACAATCAATCAACTGAATATTCTGATGTATTCAACAGTAAGATCAAGTGAAACAAAAACTACCCATCATTCACTGAAGTTGGCTGAACCACTAAATTCTCACCAGTTTCCAAATCCACAGTCCATCACAGCTTCCAGGAGAGCCATTTCCTCTTGAGCTGTCCAGTTAGGATCCAAGACAGGGAAATCAGAAGTCTGGAGAAGGAAAACAGCAAATCAAACTGCTGTGATCCTCTGTTATAATCCACCACATGAAGAGCAAAGAAGTTCTAAACTACAGGACAACATAGTATATAATACCAGTAGTTTTAAACTCGTACTGTGTCCCATGAAAGCTGATCAAATAGTTGTTGGATTATTTAGGTCATTGGGTCACCCACTACAGTAAAAGCTTACAGATCTTCTGAATATACTGTTACATTTTGCATCTACCATCAATAATGCAACAATGTTATGCTATGAAACACAATAAAAATTACTGAAGACTTTAAAAATGATTAATTTGGGAGAAAAAAGAACAAGAATAGAGAAACAGGAGTTGATTCACATGGTTAAAGAACTGGAAGTCTAGTGAGATGCATTGTGCTATCTAGGCACAGCAAAAAACCTATTCCATTATGTTCCAGGTGGATATTTTCCTTTGCTCTCAAGAAAGACTCTTCCTTTTTTTTGCCGTTCTAAACCTCTGAATCAAAGAATTGTATCACTTAACTTTTCAATGTAATATTAGTAAGCAAAGGTCTAACTCCTTGGAAGTTATGAAAGCTCAAGATTAGGGAGGTGTTATCTAAAAGGAATATTTACCATTATCTCGTAAGTGTGATCACTCTGATGTTTCTTGTATTCAAATCCTCGTGTGAAACACTGTGGAACAAAAGATTAGCATTACGTTAGTCTCTTACTTCTGCCCTGAAAACATTTTAACTGGTCTCTTTTTTTCCTTTTATTCTCTGACCACTGGGTATCCCAAACTGACCACCTGATATGCTGACAAAGATACTAAATTTTTCTAATTTCATTTTAGAAAAAACATAAAATGGTAGAAAAATCTTGGTTAAAATTGTGTTAAATCTGTCTTTGTATCTTACTTGTCTTTTGCACCAAGACATAACTCCTGTGGACCAACATACTTTTTTAGGTATTTCTGGCAAAGACAGGCAGGTGAAAGAAGCTTGATGGTATGTTTTAAAGTGGATCGTTCCAGGAAGAGAGCACAGAGCATTTCTTAAATATTGAAAACACAGTTTCCATTCAACCTTGGTTTTCTGTTTAAAAAACACCAGCATGGTTTGCAGCTATTTGCAACAGTTAAATTTCTGGGTTTTTAAGTACAGGTAAATGAACAAAAATATACCCAATATACAAAATACGGGTTTGTGTATTTTGTACATATCTGAGCACAAGGGTAAGCTCCTTCTTCAGTTTTAGAGGTTATTGCCATTTTTTAATCATGAATAATGCAGATTTATTTATTTAATGATTAAAACTAGCAGTACTTCCTGTGGTTATCAGATCGCACATAATTTTTAAAGAACTGTATCTGGTCACAAACAATTATTGTCAGTATTGCAAACTTTCCCCAAACTTTCTTTTCCATTTGGGAGGAAAAAAACGTGTTGTGACAGGGAAAGGGTGTTTCTTGATGGCTTTTCTCTTCCACGCCATAAAAAATGACAGAAACAATCTCTCTCTAGACATGCAGCAGCACGCTCCGTTACAGTCAGGCTGACTGCATGTCTTTAGGTAGCTTTGGCTGCCTTCACGAAAATCTCCTGCAGCTGCTCATGCCTCAGTTCTTCAGCCTCCAACATTTTCTTTGTCATTTCCCTGTCCCTGAGCAAATAAGTGTGTTGATACAAGTTTACAGAGACCAGTTATTAATGCATTTATGGAACAGCTTGGCACCGGACAGGCCTTTGATGACTTTCTCAAAGAAATTAATGCCTTTGGTTTTCTCCTTGCACTTACCTGCAAACACAGGAGGAAGGGAGGAGGCCCACACTCAGCACACTTAACGTAGGGCTCCGTGAGGTACGAAGAGCAACCTCGGCATGGAGGCTTATCAAAAGGGTCATCTGTGAAGCCAAAAGTAAAATCTCATGCAACACAAACAAGGCACTGGTTTTGCAATCACCTAAATTCACTTGTGCCCAGTAATTTTAAGTGAACTCAGTTGTATAAAACCTCTTTCCTACTGCAGCTTCTCCAAATATCTGTTAGAAGTTCCTGGTTCAGCTGGAGCTGCAAGAGAGACGTTGGCACTGCATCCCCGCTAGACCTGATACACTGAGGGCCAAACCTAAACCTGTGCAGCAACTCAAAGGACAATCTTCTCTGTAGCAGCCTCCCGGTACAACTCAGCAGTGATGCCAGGAGCTGCGCTAGCTGGCTGATTTGATCCAGTGCCCACGCTTGGGTTCTGCTCTGAAGACCAGACCCAAGGCCTTATTTGTGGAGAATACTGCGCAGAGAGCTGCAGTCTCCCATCCACCTACCTCAAATCAGACTCGTAAAGGGTATTTGCTCTGGTTGCAAAGGCATCAACAAGATTGCTCTGTAACCCGTCCAAACCTCGGACTGCTCAGATTGCTGAACGAGGAATGAAACACTGCTCTGCAAGTTTTTCTTATTTTGTTCATTGCGAAGCAGTCAAAAGAAACAGACTGTCAAGTTATAAGCCATATTTTTCCATGAAAATGAATTTAAACTAGCCCAACTATAAAAAGTAGACAGAAAAAGGACCCAAATTCCCACTGAACCATTCATGTACTCACACTCTTGAGAATTTGATCAAAGAAGTGACCCTGTGGACCAAATATTGCTAGTTTTCTGTCTCTTTCCCCTAGATGGCCACTAATGTCTTTAAAACAACGGCAAATATTTTCCAAATGCCATCTTATGGTACTTACTACTGAAGGAGGCCAGGCGCTCCATTCCTCTCCCTCGGTGGTGTTCTTGCTCCTCTGAGTAAAACCTGTAGCATAAGCCTTGCCCCAACCAGTATGTCCCAAAAGGGTATTCTCTCCCTGCGGACGTCTCTCACGCAGCCCTTGCAGAGAAGATCCTCCCAGAGCGTCCTGAACGGAAAAGCAAAAGGGCTGTCAGCAGCTTCGTAACAGGGACCATTTGACATGACTGACAGTCTGTTTTCTGCGTATGAGAAGAAACTAAATGCAGAGAGACAGGATACAGCACAAGAAGAGATGTGATGGGGATATAAACCAATCCTGAACCGAGGCTTTCAGCGGGAACGTATGTGCTGAACATAGCGTTATGAACAATTGTGCAAGAAAGTGTTTTGCATCTCCAAGAAGAACCAGAAAGAGAGCAAACAGGTTAGAGGTGGCATGGACACAGCAGTGCAAAAATCTACCATGCTGAACTCAACTACATTTTCAGTGTTGACTGTATGGCAGCTCCTATGAGCAGGCCTGATTCACCAGCACCTGTACAGTGAGGTTCTACACCGCTGTCCACCATCAGGGAATTGAGTTGCTTTCCACTGTGGGATCTCTAACATGTTGCATTTTTACAGGGTATTTTTGCTGGGAATGGCTCAGGCTTCTCACTTATTGAAATTCATGTTTCTATTTCTAGACTTTTCTCCTCCATGCACCACGTGAGGAGGCATGGTCCTGTGTCCAGGGACAGCACTGAAGCTGTGCAGCCCCCCCACGCAGATGGCAGCTGTTTGAGCCCCGGCTACACATCCTGCACCTCTGCTTGGATCCTCAGACAACCACGAGCAACTTCCAGGCTGGACTTTTTACCCTGTGACCATGACACTGCACAGCCACTGCTGGGCACTCACTTCACTCTATGACTGGCGAACCACTCTAGCCCCGTCTACAAGGCTGCTTGAACCCGCGCACCACTGACCCGCTGGAGCGGTGCCAGCACCAAGCACAGCAGCACAGGCTGTTCCTGCGACAGCCCCATGCACTGCCCACTCCCCAAACCCCACTCCCCCAACCTCCACTCCCCCATATCCCACTCCCCCAACTCCCACTCCCCCATATCCCACTCCCCCAACTCCCACTTCCCAATCCCCACTCCCCCATATCCCACTCCACAATCCTCACCCCCCCAGCCCTGGCGGATCCTTCTCCCCATCACCGCCAGGCGGCGCACTCCCTCCCGACAGGCCACGCCCCCTAAGAGGCTCCGCCCCGCCCCCCCGCCGCGAGGCCGCTGTGGGGAGCGCGCGCTCCCGGCAGCCCGTGTTCCCCACCCCCCACCCCTCCCTGGACACCGCCCTCCCCGCTTCCCCCGCCCCGGCTCGGCTCCTCCCCGCTCTGGTACGGTCCCGAGTTCTCCCCGCCTCGTTCCTCACGGGCCGGGACCGGGGCAGCGCACGGGCCGCGCCGCCGCCTCTCACCTCCCGCCGGGGCGGCGGATTAAGGCCCCCGCGCGCCACGGCCTCCCGCGGCCGCGCCGTGCGCGTGCGCCTCTGCGTGTGTGCGTGCGCGCGCCCCCGCCCGGGCCGCTCCCGCCCCGCCCCTTGGCGGCGGCTGTGGGCGCGAATCCGCGCTGGGCGGGGGGGGATGTTCCACGGGACAGCGGCGACGCTACGAAGCTCTGCGGGACGTGTGGGGTGTCCCCCGTCTCCCGTCCGCCCCACAGCTGACGCTGGGGTGTTGCGTCCGGTTACCCGTCGCGTCGCGGCTGCACGGCGCGGTGCGTAATGGCGGGGCCTCAGCTCTCCCCTCGGCTCTCCCCTCGGCTCTCCCTCAGCGGCAGCGCACAGACACCGGCGGGAGTTGAAACTCCCTTCCCTGGCAGTTAATACATTAGCTTTCAGGTGGTTCCTGCCAATGAAATAATCATTTTGGGTTCATCCTTTTAAGTTTCTGGGGTAGTGAAGGCAAATCTCGACTGTCACTTGGCGAAGGGCTCTCCAGTCCCCTCACCATCCTGCCTGTCCGCCATGTTCGCTGTCGATGGCCTTGTGAACCAGGTGCACGCGTGGGCTGGGGCTCGTTGGGAACATCCAGTCGGAAGGATTTGAATAGGGCTCAACCAGTCTTGTGTTGCAGAAAACCCTAAAGCTTGGGAATGCTTTAGCTAGTTGCTTTGTTTAAAATAGTAATTTGTTTTCGAGCCAGAGCCAACCTGGCGCAGTGGCAATGCACACCTCATGGTATCTCATCACCTCTTCATTGCGTTCCTGTGGGGACGTGGTACTTAGAGCCTGGGGCAATTGTAACAGCAATGTTGACAATCAAAATTTGGTTTAACACAGATATTAAGTAGATCCTCTGTACAGTTTATGATGCCTTGGTGCTGGCAAATGTAACTTATTTTGTGGATTTCAAATACTTGCTTATACTTGGGCGCTGTTCTTGCAGTGAACTCGACCTGCCTGGAACACTTCACATGGCCAGGGCTGTGTCTACGCCGTATAGCTCAGTGACCCCATACATCTTCCACAAAAAACTCCTGTTGCTACTGTTTCTGTGCAACATTTTCTATGCTGTTGTGAGATACTGATTTTGTGTGAAATTCTTCTGGTTCGCCTCAGAGCATTCATGATGTTGATTTAGATGAACAGGATCTGCATCACTGGGGGGAAGTGGTATATTGTTCACTGCGAGGCTTGAAGGCTGCTCCTGTTCATTTATGCAGATTCTGGGAACTTGAGATGAGAGCTCTTCTCTGTAGCAGACAGCTGTAGCCTTTGGCAGTTCATATCTGAGAGCTGAAGATTGCATTAGATATAAGTACCTTGCAGATAGATCAGAGATTCATTTTGTGTCAGCACATGAAAATGTGATGCACCTACTCAGACTGAGACAAGAGCTAAAACTCAACAATTAGTATCTGCGTTACTCCCAGAGAGGCTGGAGGAGAAGGTCTGGCATCCTAAGATGAGTTTGCTACATGTATGCTCCTTGTCTGAACTATTTAACTGCAAGACTGAAAAATACTGGAAATTATTTCCTTTTCCTTTTGCCCAGGCCCCAAATGCATGTGAAAAATTATGGGAAAAAATTAAGAATTTGGGAGAGGCGGAGTTTGGAATGTCAATGAAATATTTATTGCTTATGCTAACAGGTTTTTCCTGTATCTGGGAGTTAAAATAAGCATATGGGTAGTTAATGACAGGAATCAGCATATGGGAGTCTTCTCAAAAGTTGCTTTCTGCTGTTTCCAGTAAGCGGTGAGGGAAAGGTGATGCATCTTCGCAGGTAAAAAGGGTGTTTCTCCGAGGCCTGCAGCTTTTCATGGGTAGGTTTCAGAGATGATGATGATGATTTTGGATCTTTTTGTGTAAGAGTCTTGCTATTACACATCTGTCTGGCAAGGGAAGAAAAAATATTTCTGAGGAATATTAAACAACCCTACCCCTAGACTACTGTCTTACACCAGTGCTCACAGTTTTCGGATCAGTAATTTAGTGGTGTGACATGCCCTGGCTGAACTGAACTAAAGTTACAGCACACCTGAGGGAGCAATGACATGAAAACTCTTTTGCCTTAATTCTGATCACATGGTTTTCAGCTTAGTAGAGGCCCAAAGGTGTTACCACCTGACGGCTGTTCAGTGGCTTGTGTGAAATGGCTGTTAAGGGTCTCAGTTCAATTTCCGAACCTCTCACTATAGCACATTTCTCACTACAGTTACACTCCAAGAAGATCTAAGTGGGTGATTTGCAATGAATAATATGCTCACATGCTGCCTTTTTCTACTCAGAAGTTTCAACAAATGAGGTAATTTTCATTTGCTATTTGAAATTATTTACTGATAATTTCTGCACATTAAATGCTCTCAAGTGGTTTGTTCTGTACGTGTACAGAGGGCTTCTTGTGTGTCGACAGGGTTAAGCTCTCCAGTCTCACCACAAGGCAGTTGTTAGAGCTGGGTGACAGACAAGTAACTGGATAAGCTGAAGTTAAGTGGCTTGATCCCAGGTCACAGTGAGAGGTGGGAGTAGAGTATAACTGTTCAACTTTAGTAATTCACTTAATGGGGTAGGAAGCACAAGCTTAAATAATTTCATCATGAAAAGGCACCTTAATAATTCAGGGATATGTAATTTTTGGAGGGGGAAGGGATAGGTCTATCTTCAAGTGCAGGAATTGTTGCTTAGATGCACCTAAAGCCAGGTCACCCTGTGGAGAGCCCGGATGGGCCCCATGCACCCTCCCCACGCCCACTGTCCCAGCTTCCCTCCTGTCTCCCTTAGCTCCCTCCCGTCTCTGCTTGTGCCCACGTGCTGTGTGTGCTGTTTGCCCAGGCGGTCCACAGGGCTTGTCAGATGGCTGCCAGCCTGCATGGGGACGGCCGAGCCCACCCAGCTTCCCTCAGGGACAGATTTAGCTGTCTCCTTACTACCTAATCAGATGCTCGCTTGGAAACTTTCCGGCATTGGGGCCTGCTATCCCTCAGTCAGATTTGGTTGACAGTGACCATAGTACCTGAGGAAGGGAAGCTGAGAGTCAGACGAAAGCTTCCAGTGGCTTCTGTTTTGTGCCCTTCAGAGACAGGGTTAGAAGTGCTGCTGTTGGGTCAGGCACAGGGACGCTCTCTGCAGACGGGCTGCTTCTGCGGCACCAGGAGCTGTTGATCCAGACAGGGCACAAACACTTGGGGAAAGAAGCAAAAGCAGTTTGGGGTGTGCAAGGGATGGTAGGAAATACCAACTGTTCAAAACTCAAAAAAAGCTGGGGGTTTCTGGAGGGGCCATGGTGAATGCTACTGGATTTTTAGGCATCGAAGTAATATGGCTTTACAGAAGGAAGTTGGCATATCGCAGCCCCTGATGTCTTTTATTCTCAGCATCTCCCTCTGGTACATACGCCCCCAGCCAGCATGCTTCAATAGTTCATCCTGCAGCCTAGATGAGAGGGTTACTGGCCTTTGAAAGCCTTTCCTATTCTCTTCCACCCCTAAACTGTTCTTCCTCTGGCATCGGGAGTACCTCTCCCAGCTGGCCAGCAGCTGCCGGGCACAGGAGGATGAGGTTGTGCTGCTTTTTGACAGAATTGCCTCACATTGACAGTAGTAATTTGGGGAGCAGTTGATTGCAACCAAAAATCAGACATGCCTCCCATAAATCAGTAGCTGGGTTGACAGGGAGCTAGTGAATTACTCTGCTGCTGATCTCTGCTGAAGAGGAGGAACAAGGTTTCCTCTAGGAAGAGCAGTGTCCTGGTATATCAAGAAGTTTGTGAGATGGTTGTGGTCATCACAGTACAGTGAATTCAGGAGGTCTGCAAATCTCAGACCATATATTTTTCTTGGCTCGCTGTACTGCGCACACAGCTTCTGTCCATAAGACACTTCTCCCTTCCCAAGAGCTTGGTAACCATTTTTGAACTCATCAGTCATACCTGAAAGGCTGTATTCTGGGTGAGTGGGGGGGATTGAAATGAGAAGCTGCCATGTTCAAAAACTTACCGGGCAGGGAATTTCATATATAACAAACATGATATAGGGTATTACGAAGACTAACAGGATGCTAGCGATGAACACTTTAAAGATGATACTTAGTTTTTGTCTGTTCAGCATATCTTTCCCATTTGTGCTTGGAATTTTCCCTAAAATGAGATAGAGAATAACATTTTAAATGTGTTTACAAGTCTTTGACAGTTCAAACTTTTCCTCATTTTGGTTAGGTTGGGCCAGAGCAGAGGAACAATTCAGTCTCCTGTAGGCCTTCACAGGAAGCTGTAAGTCTCTCTAGAATCTCGGAAACTTTTGACTTTAAAATATTTCAAATATCTCTCAGTTCCTGCCTGGTGCCCAGATGAAATTGGTGTGTAAGCTCGCTCACAGTAGTGAGGCTTCTAACTTCCCGCTGAAGTCAGGTGAGGTGTCTGAGGGAAGCTAGGAGCCCTGGTGGGGCAAACATGGGTGACTTCTTGTGAAAGCCACTGCTTAAATACCATTTCCTCATTACAGCCATGGATTCACAAAGCTTCTGGGCCAGTGCATTTATTGGTAGAGGCAATACTGCTATTTAGAGAAATTGCTGTTTGGGAGAACTTTGTCAAAGCTGTGTGTGTGAAAGCCAGTATCTTTTTTTTTGTCCTTTACAGCGCTGAGCAGAGAAAGGAGAATTGGTACTTACTCTTTAAAGTCTGGTTTTTGTGGTGCGCATGCAGGACAGTCAAACCCTCTGCAGAAACTTTCAGCTTGGGCAGCTTTGCTGTTATAGTACAATTTGATAACCGTTTTAGAAACACTGGAAATAAAAAGAAGTTTTAAAACCAGATGCTTGTTTCAGTTTAAACTGAAGAACCAGAAGCAGTTGAAGGCTAGAATTACTTGCATGCTGACACAGTTGGCAAGAGGTGGCCGCGTACCTGGCAATTTGCAGTAAAGCAGTAGAGACAGTTTTCTTGCTTGTATGCAATTTCACAATGTACAGAATTTTCTGTATGTATTAATTTTGGAAACTTTATTTGCCAAAACCTCCTGGCCCTCCCAAAAGAAGGGAAAACAACAGCATGGAATTGTTCCAAAACCTGAAGCTTTCAGTAGTGTTAATTTTGGATCATTACTTTCTCCTAGTTCTTCTTTTTTTTTTTTTAATAGAAAGGTACAAATATTTTTTTTAATAACTGCTAAGGTATCGGCTATATGAAATTGAAGGTTGCCATCCTCTGACATACCTAAACATATATTTGCTACATTGAACTTTTTACCTATTTCTCTAAGAATACATTTTCTCTGAAACTTCTTCCCGTGGCATGTTGAAACACAGGTATGGTTGATGGCAGGTTTCCCGTCTGCACTGGTGATGACTTTCAGGCTCTTCAGGGTAGGTTTCTCTGCTGTCTGGTCTGTCAAACCTCCACGTGTCTTCTCCAAATACAGCAGATTTACTTGCACACGGCTTTGAAGACTAATGCAATGCAGAGTGATCACTTTTTGGGCTCTGCTTAACTTTCCCTTGGTTGCTGCTATCCCAGGGGCTGGAAAAGGATAAGAAACATTAGAAATCTCTTAAATTATTTGCAGTTCTTGCCAAAGGTTCAGGCCAGCAGTTAGCGGTGAGGGATGTACTGCTGTAAAGGAACTTCAGAGACAGCTCGCTGTTAATGTTACAGCGAGGAAAATCCAAGCAGGTTCTCTCTGTGTAATCCCTTTGGTGGTGCTTTTTTGTCAGAGTAGCTTTATTCTTAATAAAGCACATGATAAGTTGTTACACTCTGGAGGGCAACATTCACAACATCTAACCTTATAGTAATGTAACTACCTATGGGCAACTCCCTGGACAGTCAACAGACCCCCCCCTCTTTGGGGTCCCTGCTGCCCTTGGGGACTGTGTGGGAGCCGAGGCCCTTAACCGAGTGCTGGAATCTGAAAGGTTCAGATTTTATGCATCATTACTGATGGCAAGTGACACAAACCCATCAAAGGTTGCTGTAATGGTCTCTTTGTTTTTTAGCAAAACAGAGCTAAAATTTTCCACGATCTTTTGTATCCTTTTCAGGCAGGTGGCTGAGGAATAGCTGAGACAGTTGAAAATGTTAACCACACCATTAAGAGCCCTGACAGCTTTCCTCTTCCACTGACTCCTTACCTTGCAGGAAGATGTTCAGGCTGCTTACGCTGCCAGATATTTCTGAGGCATTTTCCACATGACATTTGTAGTCTCTGGGGTCTGAGGGAATGGAGTGAAGGATGAACCACTTTTAATTACAAAGCACAGTTAAGTCAGTACTACGCTTTTTTAGTAACTAATTTTAAATGTCAACGTTTTGCTGACAGCAAAGGTGCAAGAATTTGAGGTGAGGGCGTATGGATTAAAGACTTAATTCAGCATACGGCAAAGGAGAGAAAGTTAATATACAAAGATACATTTATTCCTAATATTACGTAAGTTAGTGTCTTACAAAATCCTTAGTTTTACTCAAAACTTGCAAGTATGTGAACTCACCTATTCTGCTGAGACTGTGCGCAAACACTAAGCTAAATATTAATATGGTGAGCATAATTACATCTTCTCTTGATAATCTCGAAGCCCTTTTTATCTTTACTGCTTCCTTTGAGTAATGTTGTAAAGGTGTTTAAGCCGATACTGAGCTGATTAGTAGAGATCCCCGAGTAGCTCTGTAATCATATATTCCTGTTTGGAACTCCTGCACCTTTAACCTGGTCAACATATGGAGGGTTTAAAGTTAGAGCCTTAATCCACTGTAGATTGTACGAATGTGAGAAATGTGGAATTTGGTAAAAAATGGGATCTGGAAAAAAAAATCTTACCTGTCGGTCAAATTAACTCTGGTCCTGAACACGAGTCCCAGAGTTAAGCACAGAAATGGGTGAAACAGGTCAATGCGGCGTCTCGTGGGAGAGGGGTCTGAGCCACGCTGGGCTCCTGGTGTGGGCTGAGGGCTGCTGGTTGTCATGGGGCTGAGCACCATCTAGAATGGGGCTCCACGGCAGCAGCCCCGTTGCTGAGGGGCAAACAGAACCCTTTCCTAAAGCTTTCTCTCCCAGAGAGAGGGGCCCTGGCAACCGCCTGAGAGTCGTGGGGGGCTTGAGCCTCCCCAGGCCCCCAACACCCATGGGCCAAGGGCGAGCCTTGGTGCCTGAGTGTGGCTAAATCCACTGTGCCACTGGGTGAAGTAAAACCAGCACCACGTAATCCCTCAGCCGGCATCGCCTGCCCTCGTGGCTCTGTTGTAAAGATGAGTCTTCCCACTTGCCTGGGGCAAGGCAAGGTCTGTGCTGCAACTGGTCTGGAGCACTGGCTGGGATTTCCACCGGAGCTCTGGCATGGGGAGAAGTGATGCCAAGCAGTCTGGTCCCAGGCCATTGCGGGCTGTTTAGATGATTGCTAAAGCCTAAAACTGCTTAGGAAATGAAGGTAGCCTGTGTTTACCTGCTGGCCCTGGTGCAGATTACTCCCAGGAGCTGGGAGGGAGGCCAGGCTGAGCCCCACACACCGCTTGGTGGAAATGGGGGCAGCGAGCTCAGAGGCAATACGTAAAGGCAGCACGCAGAAATAAGTGGGAAAATTATCATGCTCCTGTCTGCAGGTTTAATCAAAAAGTCCCTGTGAGGTTTCTTGGGTGGTTTTTGGAGAATTGGCATTTTCTGTATTAGACACAAGGTGGCGATGGAAATCATTTTTTCCTCCAAAGCCTCTGGCTCTTAAATGATGAATAACCACAGGTTTATGTCCCCGATCACAGAAGGAAAGATAGAATATTGTTGTTCAATCTAAAATGACCCCTGAAATTTCAAATGACTGATACTCAAGAGACTCAGGAAAACGTTTCCATAAGCACTGATAATGCCAGAAGATGTTTAAGTTTAAAAAGAGAGCAAATGGAGTGGCAAGGGCTTGCATGTCAATATTTATTTTGCATGCTATTTAGTTCAGATATTCATGATGAATAAAGATGGATTTTACTGTAAATATTTAATATTTACAATCTATCAGGTGGTGTAAAAAACAGATTCTCTTTGCACTCTTCTGCAGGTTTTTTATTTTAGTGTATTCAGCTGCTTTAGTTCAATGATTATTTCATTTAAAATGAAAAAGCCAATAGTAGAATGGAAAAAACAAACCTCTATGGTAAAGGTGTGAAAAGATAAGATAGTATGAGAATCTCAACCTGCACGGCTAGCGGGAGGTACATTTGATTGCTCCATGGCTAGGAGGGCTTCCTGATAACTTGCCCCTCATACTTAATGATTGTGCTAAGTATTTTTCTGAAGTGCTGTGTTTGTTTATAATTGACACCCAGTTACCATGAACTGCAACTTGACACCAACCATATAAGGATACCATTCACCATTTCCCAGTGTAAAAAAGAATTTGAATCTTCCCAAGAAGTATAAAACCCCACGCAATCCTCCCTTCAAGTGTAGTACAACGAATCTGTAGCTGCAAATCAACACATTTAAATGCTTATCCAGTTGAATGAATCTTTTATTTTGAAACAGTATATTAATGCAACATAAAAATGTTCACTCCAGTTTCTCTGCTTGTCAAATGCAGCGTACAGATCAAAGGAGACCTATGAGGATCCTTACTTGTCAGTGTGTTCTCACTCAGCTAATCAGACACTTCTGTATCCTTTTTTTAAAGCGATTTTTCCATACTCACTAATTTTTATGCAACTTTCTGAAGATTGAAACCATTAGGAATCCAAAATTCCTCAGCCTTGTAAATAAAACCTCAAAAACATTGGAAAGAGAATTAGATTATAAATAATTTCTAACAACTAAATATTTATGTTTAATGCAGTTATCCAGTACTGTTGCTAAATGTTCACCATCCCCTCTGCAGTGCTCGGTTTTGCTTTCTGAGTACTTCTGCTGCTTCTCTTGCTGGGCTGGGAATGCTGAGACGGGCCTAACTTTGCAGTTTTACGAGATGACTTTAGGCACTTCCTGAAGCTGTATGAAAACTTAGGACCACCAACAGCACATCCTGGGGACCGAGTTAGCGATGGCAGCTAACCTGCTAACTGGAGAGAGTGAGGTATTTTGTTAGTGGTTATCCTTGAAAACAGGCAGATATTGTCAGTGTTGTGAGGATTACATTTAATTTCTAATGTTTAAAATCTTCTGTAACATTTTCTAAATAGCTAAAACATGATTTTGCTTGAAAAAGCCATCTGACCTTTCTCTCTCACTTGCCTGCCAGGACGCGAGTTGTGCCAGGATGGATGGTGTCACTAACCCCCCTAACCTGGGATGATCTTTCCTGTGTTTGCACTGGTGATGTTATCAGAGACTGGGGAAGAGATGTGGAACCCTAACTTGGCGTCATAAAAGGTAATAACATTTTCCCTGTATTTTTTTTGGAAATTATTTACTTGCATTATTAAGGCTACACGTGCTTTTTTTGAGAAAATGGGGGGCAGGGTTGCACGTGTAAACAGTGCACACACTCATAAGTCATGTAGTGAGAGTAAGTAATGCGTGGTGTCCAACTTCTGAATGTAATAGAAAAAGGATGTGCATTTAACTGCCCCAAAGCAGAAATGTGGTTACAGTTCAACATCTCATATTGGAAAGTATGTCTGAACTTTATGAAACAATAGGTTTGTATTAAAACACACATTGTTGTTGCCCACAATTTGAAGCTCAAACACATTTTTGATTAATCCTTTGTAACTACTTCAATCTAGAATTGAGGGAAATTTGGAACCCATTTCTGCTCCTCTCTAAAGTCACAGTAAAATTCACTGGGTGTCCTAAATGCAGGATTTGATTCAGCATGGCCAGTAATAATCGCTGGGTATCCCTTACCTGCAGGGTATCCCAAATCAATTATGGTAATTCCTCCCAAATTGTATTTCCTTGTAAAAATTGTTCCACCAACACTTGTTCCCAGTGAGGCGAGATTTTCACACTGGCTTCAGTGGCTCAGAGCAGGTGTGAAAAATATAAAACCCAAAACTTTTATTTGCTTGTGTAAAATTCACATAATGGAATATTTTGGGATCTATTCTGTGCTGTGTGTATATAGGCTATTGACAACTGTCCCTCTGTATGAGCCATCTGTGAAAAAGCTGCTTTAAGGCCATCAAAGCTGAGGGTGGCCCAGGGCTATTATTACCGTTTAATTTCAAAAGCATCTTCCAAATCCATGCTTTATTTTTAAGGTTAATGTATTTCATTTGCTGTTTTCATGTGTTCTTTTCTCTCTTTGCCCTTGAACGGGAGAGTTGCTACAGGATTTAATTACATGTAGCAATCACTCCTCCAGCAGTATTTGAAGAGTATTTATTAACTGAATGGATGAAATGGGCAGGGCAGACAAGCAGCGTGCAGGTTTTAGCACGACCAGAGTACTCAGAACACTAGAGAGGATGAACTAAGCACCTGTCGTAATCTCTGATTTTGTAAGTTCTGTATATAGTTATTATCAGTGATTTAGGACACAATCCCTCAGTGTGCCAAGTACTCCCCCTCACTTCTGCATGAGCTGGGCTTTAGGACCGTATATGATTAAGCTAACCATGACTAGCTGCCTCTTCTAGCTCCTTCATAAAAATATTTAAATGGAGGAAGATTCTTTACGTAAAAGATGTATCTACAGAGATATAAATAAAAATGTCCATGCCCCGAACAATTGTGCAGATTTGGTCCTGATGGAGGTGAGAACATGGACTGTTCCACCTAATAATATTATTAACCACAAGGCTACAAAGCTCCAGGTAAGATTTTCTAGCTGTGTAATACTTGCCTGCAGTAGGTACATATTCCACTGTTTCCTGGTAGAGCCCAGTCTCACATCCCCGGTAACCATTGACTCGGTCTTAAAACACATTTTAAAAAGAAATTGCCTCGGGTTTGAAACCGAAGTCGGTGGCTGAGGAAATTCACTGTTCTGTTCTCACTCCTGCTGCTGCGGTGACGCTTCCGTGCGCCTGTCCTGGAGCAGTCCCCAGAGCCAGGACCAGCTCCCTCAGGAGTGTCCTCCCAGACCTGGCACCACCCTGCCATTGCAAGTGCAGGAGTATAAACCATACAACGAACCCCTGCTTCCCCCCCAAGGAGAGGAAGGTACCACAGTGACGTTCAGGTGTTGGTTGTGCCCCTCTGAGCACCACAGGCAGGCGGTGATGATGACAAGCCCTGTCTCAACACTCTGAATAGACCCCAAAACTGTCTGCGCAGGTACTTTGGCTTTTATACCCCTCTGGCACCGCTGCCACTCCCAGCAGGAAGAGGATCTGCCTACGCAGAGGACCAGATCCAGTAGCATTAGGAATTAATTGCTTATTTGATTTAAATTTCAGCAGCTCTGTAATGCAACAATCTTTAAACAAAAAGTAAAAAAAAACCTGTCAGGGGTAATTCTTGAAACCACTGTCCACCGCCAGAACAAGCGGCTCAAGGTCGAGGCAGAAGCAGGCGACGCTCGGGCAGCGCCGGGCCGGCCCGGCAGCGTGGCGGCCACGCGTGATCTCTGTCCCGCGGCCTGTGCCCCGGGAGGGGCCGGGTTGGTGTCCCTGCCCCGGGGGCCGGGCCCGGTGTGTCGTTCCTGCGGCATGGCTGTGGGCGAGGGTCCCGCTGCCCGGTGCCAGGCCCGGCTGCGGGTCCCAGGGGCGGTAGTGGGGCCTGACCCACGCACAGGCCCGGTCAACAAGGGGCCGGGCCCAGGCCGCGGGGTCGGGCCCCACTGGAGAGTGGGGCCCGCTGCGCTTCGCTCCTGCAGCCCCCACCGTGCAGTTTTCCCCGAAATTGAGCAATTTTGGCGCAGAAAGGCGTGGGGGGGTGCGGGGGGCGAGGCCCGCTGCTCGCCGCCGGGTGAAGGGGGCGCGGGGGGGGGGGGTGATCAGGCCCCGCCAGCAGCGCCTCCTCCGCGCCGGGAGCCAGTGGGCGCGCCGGGCCGGCCGCTCAGGCCATAGGCATCTCCTCATTGGCCACGCCCCGAGCGCGTTACCTGATTGGTCACGCCCCCCGCTGTGTTCTCTCAGGCAGCCAATAGGAGCCCGGCGTAGGGCCGGGCCCGGGAAGGGCGGGGTTAGAGGTGGCTGACCTGAGGTAACCCCTCGCATCACACCACCGCGGCGGCGGCGGCGGAGCCGTCGCGGGAGGCGGGACCGGCCCCGGAGGCGGGGCCCCGCCGTGAATGGAGAGGGGGGGGGGCCCGCGCCGCGCCCCCGCTAGCTCCGCTGCCCAGCGCCAGGCCGGGGGCCCGCCGCGCCTCCGCCGCGCCCGGCACCCTGAGGTGAGCGGGGCCCGGGAGCCCGCGCGGTGAAGGACCGGAGGGGCGCGTGTGGGCCGGGGCCGCGAGCCCCCGGTGCCGGCGGGCGGCGCTGCGCGGGGCTGCGGGGCTGGGCGGGGCCGGGCCCGGGGGAGCGCGGGCCGCGCCGCCGGCTTTGTCAGCACCGGGCGGGCGGGCGCGGTGCTCGGGGGCTGCTGGCGCGCCGCGGCCGCATGCGGTAGGGCGGGAAGAGGGTTTCCAGGCGCGGGGATCCGGCGCGGAGCCGCTCCTGCCGACCGGAAGAGCTGGTCGGTTTCCTCCCGGTGCCCGCGGTCCGGGCCAGCCCTTGCCGCGGCGGGAGGGCCGCCGGAGATCCGCCGGGCGACGAGTCCTGCGGTTCCCGTGTCAGATCACTCGTGTGACCTCCTCGGTTCTCCCCCACCCCTCGCGCACCTCTCGCCTGCCCCGGTGGACCCGGTGGTCGCGGTGGTGCCGCTCCAGCGCGGAACAACGAGTTGGTTGTGGCTTTACCTCGTGCGAGTGAGTTAATTCATCAGAAAAAAAAAAAAAAAAAGGCAGCAAATCGAGCGTGTTGAAGCCACCAAATCAGCGCATGAGGCGCTTGCTTTGCCAGCTCGGGCATCCCTCTTTTATTGCCATCCTTCTGCTGCTGATGGGATTTTAGGGTCTTGAGGGAAGAGTTTGGGGCCTGTTTTATCGGAGGGGCTGAAAGGAGCCGTGGGAATGGCTTCTGGAAGGTGCTGCGGGGTGCTTAGAAATAATAAAGTTGTAAAAGCAGATTTGCAGAACAGGTTATTTATTCTCACCTCTCCTCTCGTGGTGTCTCTTAAACCTTCTCGAGAAAGTTTTAAAGTGAAATACACCACGTTAAAAAAAATAAAATCCAAAGTCGGTTCCATTTTAGCAGGCTGTAAATGTTCGGCAGACCATTTAAGTTATGCCCAATTCTCTCAAAGACATGGGATTTAGACACAGTCTTGAGTGTTTTAGCAAACTAGGATAGCTGTAAATATAAGCTCTTTTTTTGTATGTATGTATGTATGTTCTTTTTGGAAGTGACACGGACATATTTTACCCGAGGAGACCTAGGAAGCATATATTCCACTTGTATATTTAGCTTTATGTGTCTAATGTTGATACAGTAAATCTGAAAACTAACTAACTAGAACTTCTAACCCGTGGACGTACACTTTTTGTACATTAGAAGCAAAAGAACTTTGTGGAGTATCCAATAATTGCTGAGAACATTTTAGGATAGGAAGTGAAGCAATGCCCAATTATTAACCAGGAGGCATGGCTCAGGCAGAGCAGAGTTGGACTCGTGGCCCACTGGTTGTGCAGAGATACAGGCTGGCGAAGTTTTGAGGCTGAGCGAGTCTTAGAAAGCAGCAGCGGTGGCGGCTGGCCTGACGGTCTGCGAGCAAGGAGCTCTGCGGGTGGATGGTTTGATGCTTGGTGGCCCGTGTTGGTGCAGAGATCATCTCTTTGCCCTCTCCTGATCTGGGAACTCACTTCCAGTCCCGGTGTAGGTGAGCATGTTGCTGCGTTTTTTTTTGTCTTCAGTAAAAGCAATTAAGTAGTCAACTTGTTACACAGATACCATCTATTTTTACTTTGTTTTAACCTTTTTTGTTGCCTTGTTTTCTCTTACCTGTGTTCATTCAGTTAGGGTGGTGCAAGTACACATGGCCCTTTCATTGTTTTAAAATTATTTGTGTTGATTAGCAATACCACAGATCCCTGGGCTTTAAACAGGAGACCTGTAAATAAAACTAGTTTTGTTAATTTTCTTTTTATATGACTTTTCAATATTGTAGAGGTGCTATTCTGAGTCTTTGAAAGAACCTACAACTCATTTTCACTGAAATAATAATGTTCTTTTCAGTAGTGTAATTGTCTTCGGAATGGCGTAGTTCGGAAAAACTAGAAACTTAATTTCCAACTGACATTATGCAAGAATGATCTTGAAGATAGGAATCATCTTGAAGTGAAACTGTTATAAAAACTTCTAAAGTCTAATAGTTCTACATGTGCATTTCACTGTCAAGCCAACAATTTTACTAATGATAGTAGTAGAGCTGTGGTGAATTGGGTTGTTTCACCTCAGGCAAAACCAGATACGTTACTTTTTGAATTTGGATTGCAGGGTTCTCATTGCTTGTAGTGTGAACGCCGTTTGGGTCTTAAAATACCTTGATATCTGCGGAGCTGGGGAGTTATGAAAGTGCTGTGTCTCTTCGGAACTCCAGTGTGAGCTGCTTTTCTTCAGGAGGGGGGAGAACAGAGTGGCCCAGGTTCTGTAAAGGTTCAGCTGTGATTGAACATATTTATGTGACTGAGCAAGCTGAGAGAGCACGATGTTACCTGTTTTAAAGTCTTTGCAGGATCTACTTCTCTATCTGTATCCTTCTGTAATTTACAGGTTTTTTGAAGCAAAAAGTTCTCTCTCTGCAAAAGTTGGCTTGTTTGACAGGCTATTGACACCTGAAAAAATAACTGTAGGGGCTGTATATAGCTGCGGAGCCATGCAATTTTGGTTTTTACGGTCTAATTCAACATTATTAAAACAAACGGTGTATGGTTAGTGGTACATGGATGTTGACTTGGTGGTCAGCTGAATTCAAGATGCTTGTTAGAAACTGGCAGTTACGTTTCAGACAGCAAATACAGCATGCAGAGGTTTGGTGAGACTCATGCATTCTATTTGCAGCAAAAGGCTTCCATGAGATCTCGCAGAAAATCTACATTTTTCTTGGCCCCAGACAATGCTGAAATAAATTCAAATACAAATAACTAATTTCAGCATGCCGAGAACAAGCCGAGCGTATGCCTAAGTGCAATGTTGAGTTACCAGCTGATTGCAAAACATTAGCGGAACTCATGACTTTGGGACTGGACTGCACAGGGTTGGAAGTGGACTGGTGAATGAATTTGAATGGGGCTTCATGGATAACTAACTGCTTTGGAACAGTGTTGTACAAACAAGATGTTTGAGTCAAGTTGTTTGAGCGTGGCATTGGGGATCAGGAGCCTTGGCATTGATTTGATGCTTTCTCACGCGGTATTTGAGTGAAACGCTTCGCTGCCTGTTCCTCTGTTTCCTTCCCTGCTTAGGAAAAAAAAAAAAGCCTTGAAACTTGCTTATTAATGTATAAGTTTTTGAAATTAGAAAAAGTTTTTCTTCTTTGAGAAAGGGTTGAAGTTTGGCTGTATCCCAGATTCCTCAGCACCGATGATTGTGCCAACAGTAAATCTGTCTGGATGAAATTCTCTAGGAGTGATCTGATGCCAGGATAAATATAAACGTAAATATTGTCTTCATGTTTATATGTGCAAACAAAATTTGATTAAACTTTACACTGTCTGAGCTCTAAGTCCTGCCTAAGCACCTCAGTTAAAGAAATCTTCCTGTATGGCTTCGTTTCTGTGCGTCACAGATAGGTATGCAGACATTACAGACATGCTTCCTCTTCTTCTCCATCTCTACCCTCAAAAAAGGCAGATTGATCCACCCTCTTAATGCTGGTGTCGGACAGATATTTGTGAAATAAAGTGGTTAAGTACACCTCTCTGCAAAATGAACTGCCTGTGGCCCCAGTGAAACTGGAGTTTGTGGGAGTAATGATGTCAACACAGGGTTTGATCTAAATAATTCAGTCAAGCACATTCATGGTAAAAGAGCATAAGCCAGTTGGATCAGTTTTTAATTCTCAGTTACTGATGAAAAGAAAGAGCATGGTGTTTAAGGATTGCACTGTCTATAAATTCCTTGTCTGTGCTCTAATTAAAACTACAGTCATGTCCTATTTGTGTTATAACATGGTCCAGTTTTGCTTGTGTACCGGATGAAAGCTGTCATGTTCATATCAAACCAATTATGCTGCATCCCTGTACTTGACATAACATGGCTATAATTAGCAGGACTGATGAGGTTTTCACACCGGTTTAGGATGTCAGTGTGGCATGAGAGTTAAGGGTATCAAACCAGTCCTTTCTGCATAGTGACGTAGCTGCTGGGAGAGTGGGGCCCTGAGGTAAACGTCCCCTCCTCTTGTCCTTGTCTGTATTGCTGTATCACAGTTTGTTTTACAGGTAAATTACTGTTTTTTTAATGTAAAAATATGGTATATCAGCTGGGCCTTCTAGCCACCAGTTTTTCACAAGATTTCTAATTGTCCTTGAGATTTACGCCAGACTGTAAAATTCAGCTGAAATCAGCCAGCAGATTCAGTAGTTGACAGAGAAAAAGAAGTTTGACATAAGTAGCACTGGTACAAAGCGTAGTTTCTTTTAGGAACGGAACTGAAATATGTATGGAATGATCGGGTGTGTGCTAACACGTTGCTCGGCGGTCGCCAGAAGGATGGACGAGCAGGAGGTGCCGCGGCGTGACTTGGACATCGCGGGTTCAGTTCCCGCTCCGCTCTGTGACCCGGAGCAAGTGATCTAGTCTCTTCTGTACCTGGGTTTTTTCATGACAGTCTTGTGTTCAATGATTCCTGTAGTTGGGAAAACAAACACGGAGTATTCTTCATAATATTTACTTGTTAATTCTTTTCCAGTTCGTTTTGGAAGTGGATAACTGCTCAGATTGCAAGAATAACAAGAGGTTAGTGCATTCCTCATTTTACAACGCTATGATTTCCAGCTGTGTGTAGTTATCATCTAAGTGCATCAAAGTCAGGCAGAGCAGGGCGTATCAAATGATTATTCCCCATCCCACCTGGCTTTGTGCTGTGAGGTGCTCCTTTGTTTTCTCCATCTGCCATGCTCTTTCTCAGTTGTAATTATTATCATTATTTTTTTTTAATTTTGAAGAAAATGCATTCATTCCCTTTTGGAACAACATTGAATTTTTGATACTCAGAGTTCCCCATGTTAAGAGATTCGTCTCTCTCTATGTAATGATTTTTTAAATGGAAAATGGAGACCTGGACTTTTGTATTTTCTTCTTAACAATTGTAAATCATGCCACTAAGTTTCAGTGTATTACCGTCAAGTAGATACTATCCCCTAATTGACATGGATGATCTGGGAACAAGAGGTTAAAGTCAGGGTGAAGTTACAGAAGATGGCTGAGCCCGTCTGACAGTTCACTGCTGCCAAATACGGGAGGTCTTGCACCTGGCAAGGGCTGGGGAAAGGGTGCTTTTGACCGATCGAATCCATCATTTGACTAGCAGTAAATAATGCTATGTGCAGTACCTAGCATTCAGATCCTGTTGAAATACAAATTTTTAATCCCGGAATTACAGAAGGGCTGAGATTGGAAGAGCCTCTGGAGATCATCTAGTCCAACCCCCTGTGTAAACAGGGTCAGCTAGAGCAGGTTGCCCAGGACCATGCCCAGTCAGACTTTAAATGTCACCGATAACTAACCAAAGAGTAATAGTAAAATAAAAATTTTTGATTTTTAGTCATGCATTTTTATGTGATTTTTTTTTTTTTTCTTTTAAGTACCTACTGCAGTTTTGTCTAAACTATCAGGTTCTGCAGCAGATCAGAATGACCACCTGCTTTGATCTTACAGTCTTTGTGCAAACAGAAGAGTCAGTGATTACAGCAGAAGTAACTATTCTTGATCCTGGACTCCTGTCCGGGTTCAGCTATGGTGTTGTAACATTGCATCTCCCATCAGAAGTGAATCTTGCTTTGTCCTTTTTGTTCTACAATAACAGGTATTAACCTCAGGTTTTGGGTTTTTGCTTTCTTTTGCCCCTTACAGTGCTGAGAGCCCAATTTGTAGGAGCCATGGAAGAGTCTTCCCAACCCACTAAACCCCTGGAGATGAACCCTCACTCTCGCTTTATTATTGGCTCTGTGTCGGAGGATAACTCAGAAGATGAGACAAGCTCCTTGGTGAAACTTGATCTGCTAGAGGAGAAAGAGAGGTCTTTGTCACCTGTATCTGTCTGCTCGGATTCCCT
Source organism: Strix aluco (assembly GCF_031877795.1). Taxonomy (NCBI): domain Eukaryota; kingdom Metazoa; phylum Chordata; class Aves; order Strigiformes; family Strigidae; genus Strix; species Strix aluco. Next base: position 14,739,293 of record NC_133949.1, on the reverse strand, counting down.
CTCAGATCTAGGACTTCCTAACGCTCAAGATGGCCTGGCAAGCCATATGAGGTATGGATAAAATAGTACTCAGATTCAGTCTTCAGTGTTTTTATCCCAGCCATTCCAAAGATAATCCAAAGATTCAACTTTATATCTGGGTTTGGCATCAAATGTTTTTGTTGTGCCAAAACATCATCTGGCATTCTGTTTCTGGATGATCTCTTCTATGTTTATCTGTACCAAAACCTTCTGTTTTCCATTGGTGTTAATGAAATATCTGTGTCTAAATTCCTTAAGCACTTTTCAGACATCTCAGCTGTTGAATGTTATGGTGGGCTTGCTTATACTGCCTGTCTCTTGTCCCCCCTTTTGGAAAATTGGAATGTGTTGACTGAGATCTTTAAGGTTTTCACTTGTGTTTTAGACGGGCCCTGTGTGTTGAGAACAAGGACATGAATTTGTTTATTTTGTCTTTGTATGGGATTTGCTGCTTTATATGTAGCCAAAGAATTGGCAATACCCCTGGGTAAGATCAATCACTCCATATTGCTTGGAATGTTTTTTGGTTTGGATAGAGAAAATTTTGTGGATGGTTAAAGAAGAGATTGGTATCCTGCAAAGTGGTGATAAGCCAGGGCTTGATATGGTAGCTACTGCTTGCGGCTCGGGGAGATGTTGGCCTCACGGCTGGGAGAAGGGCTGTTTCACTCCTACTCCTAATTCTTTGTGGCTTGAATGAACTATGAAGTTGGGATTTTGAGATCATGGGGTTAATATTTGCTTGTCAAAATGTCCCTTTATTTTTACGGAGTTGCTGATTTACATACCATCAGCGGGATGTACCCACTGGGGTTTTCTTTGTTAATTTTGAAGAAATGGTTCCAAAAAGGCTTCTGGCTCTTACTGACCAGTAGTAGATATTTATACAACCAGCTAATGCTTTCAGCTTGTTCTTCTGTTTTGCTGGTTTCTTTGCTTGGGCAGATTAAGGAATTTTAATCTGTCCTTTTATTGGTGGTTCCCTTCCCACTTTAGGGAGACGGCCTCTGATAACAAATAGTAGCAGGCTCTGGGTTGGGGCAGAAGGGGGGTAGTAGTCCAGACCTTACAGAGTTGTTACGGTCATGCCAATGGACGTGTTTAGCCAGCTGGCACTAATATAACAGATATAAAATCTTAAAGCAAATTTTAAGGGAATTACCTTTCCAAAGACTGCCAGTTATAAAATTTGGCAGCACAAAAGGTAATTCTGAAGCAGGAAAAGATCTAGCCCTGTAACTATATATATTTTAAGAACAGAAGAAACTGGATGAACACATAACCATTAGTGTGGAAATAGACAATAGGAGAGCAAGAAAATCAAGCAACTTCTAGGACACTGCCTGGCATCAGAGAGCTGTAATGCAATAGGTGTGCAACCTTGAGCACCTCTGTTGTAACTTGCTTACTTTGGCACGCTCTTTTGAGGGTACTTGACTTTCAGTTAAATTGGAGAGAAATGCCAATTCAAATAAAAAAAGTTACAGCATTAATAGGCTGTTTTTCTAAGATAAAGTAAGATGAATTGAAATAGCTTTCCAGAATGGTAGTCCCTTTCATCCAAAGATTTCCAAATAATGTGTACAGATGGAGAAACTGAGACAAAGACAAGTTCAACAACTTGCCTGGAGTCACTCTGTGACAGTGAATTAATGGAACACGGGTATTCTTGCTTCCAGCTTCCTTTTGGTAATCACAAAGGTACAACACTTTGTAAAGTGACAAAGATAAATTCATGGGGAGTTCTGTACAGTTTGACTAGCGGGTCAAACAAGGTGCAGGTCCATGGGAGCTTATCTCTCTGAAGAAGTTACCAAAAATCTTTCCTTTTGTTGGTTAGTTTCACACAGGAAGTTTTGATCAGTTAAAGACAGAGATAGCTTGTATTTGAGGTGAGGGGCTTTGCTGCTGAGAAGTCCTTCTCAGGGAACAGTTATGGCTGAAATCCAGAATTTAGGCTGCTGGAAAGGGGTTCGTGGGTGTACCTGTAGTAACAGGCATTGCTGCTTCTCTTTTGTTCTTAAACCTCCATAAGAAGCGACATCACGTTGCCAGTTCGCGAAGCGTAGATGGTTCAGCAGACTGTTGGGCATGTGTTCAGTACCTGAGATTTGCAGGTCTCCTGCCTGGGCTGGAAAACATTGCTGAGAACCTTATCGTCTGGCGGGGTTGTGATGTCTAATCGATGTATCCTGACCCAGCTAGGGGAGCCTGTGTGCCAATCCATGTCTCTTCAGTTGAGCATGCAGAGCGTGTGTGCGCTGTGGTGTTCCATCTATCACCTTATTGATCTTGTTAAGTGTTTATGCTGTTGCTAAAGACAGTCCCGCTGGGACAGGTTGTACAATATAGGCTGCCATACCACTGGAGATCTTTGAGGACCTTTGATTGTGCCAGTTGGCTGCTATTATATAGGATTGATAAAGCCACACTCTGATAATGAACTTTAAATTGGTGTGTGGAACACCAGTGCTTAACAGAAATTGTGTGTTGGAAGAGGGACCATGCAGGCTAAAACGTTCTGATTCTTTTCTTGCTTGTAGTTGTGCTTTATTTAAAGATTATCAGTAATAAAAATCATGTAAATGCCCTCCTCACTCTGTTACAGCTGAAAACAAGTGCCGTTGAAGAAAATACTCTTTGTGTACAGTTTACATCAACAAAATCTACTCTTTGTTGCGTTTTGCACCTTAAGATAATCAAACCAAGCATACCATTTTTTCTTAATCTTTCTGCTTCCAGGCATCCTTGTATTGTCTTTGAGTTCAGAAGTTTCCCTCAGCACTTCCCACCGAAGGCAGTAGTCCTGTTGGGATACAGTTTTTGTTGTAGTGTAGTGAGCTGTAAGACAGGTGCAGTGCTCCTTTCTGAAGTTTTAGTGGTAGATTAAGTAATTCTCTCTAAATGCCACTTGGAAAGTACTTTGGATTTGCTCGTTTTGTTTAATAAATTGTTCTTGACTATTGCTAAATTTAATTCCTAGCTTCAAAGATGGTATCTTGTATCAAATTCTTGTTTAAAATAGACTAAATCCTGCATGTCTTCTGATATTTACACATCAGGGCTCTGGTTTCATAAGCAATGAGATGGGTGTGCAGAGTCACCTGACAATCCTTGATTCGGCTGAAAGTCAGATTTTTGGAAGTAGCTCAGCTGTTACCTTTGATAGTCAGCCCGCAGAGATTTTGGCTCTTAGCGCCTAACATTATTTGGACTTCTCAGTAAATAGTCTCAATAAATTGCTGAGGTGCTTAAGAAGAACTAATCATCTATTAAAGTAATTTTGGAAGAGTTCCTCAATTTTACTGTGGACGGTGGTGTGTTGAGTACGCCCAGCCTGGCACTGGGTCAGGATGCCTGCTTAGAAACCAGTCCTGGAGTGATTGCACAAAGTACTAAAAGCAATAAAGGATCCTTTTGAGCTTGTTCTGAATTCATAAAAATTCCTTTCCAGCCTGACTGTGGTTAGGGGATTACACTATAGAGCATTGATCTTGTAAAATTATAAGCGTCGCTGTAATTTTATGCACAAACGTGTGTGTAGAAGTACAAGTATGCATTAGTGTCTGCAAGGTGGATGCTTTCACTGCCACATCCCAGACTGGTCCAGCTGCATCCAGAAGGATTTCTCCTTCGCTGAACAGACTCCTTCCCGTTCCTGGCTTTCTGCAAAGTCCTGGCTGTGGGGCTGCGGCTGGAGCTGAAGGCTCCTCCTCTTCCCCTGCTCTCTGTGCTATCAGTTGCCATGGTGCTGCTGAGTTGGTTTTGTTTTTTTTTTTTTTTTTGTGTAGGGCCACTTGCATGGGTTTGCATCTCAGGGACCAGAAACTGGAATTGCATGCCTCTTGCCGAGACATTTTCCTTTCCATACGATGAATTGCCGTTGGCTCAGCAGATAGGGGAGAGTGATACTGTTGCATGTTTCTGCAAGTTATTGAAATAAAGCTGTGCATCTTCAAGGAACCCCTGCCAGAACAAAGGATTTAGTTTCCTTTTTGCTACCATTGCTGCCAGGGAGTGATGTTGTGATTTATATTTTGAACTTCATCCACCTGGAGTGAAAAGTTGAATTTCCTCCTGTATTTGTTGAAAAAGAAGCTTGTAAGGTGGTTTGAACTCCTAGCTGTTTCTGGTTATGCTGATAACCTGTGGATTATAACTATTGTTCACTGAACACTAAAGTGAATACACTTTAAAGGACTTTTGATCTGCATACCTCTCAAAAGTAGCATTCTTCTTATTTTGCTGTAACATGTTTTACTCCCTTTGACATCAGTTAACATGAGAAACATCTCTATATTCAGTAATTTGTAGGGAGATTTTGCAAAGATGAGCTGGCTGAGATACCACAGTGGTGACAGTCTCCTACTTGCTTACGTACCTGATACTTCTAATTGACAAGATAACAAATTATACTTTGTCCCTATCGGAATACTTTAGGGCCCTCTCCTGTGTTTTGCTGAATGCCCTCATTTTTCACCCAGACGGGGACATGTAGCAAAGGCATCCAAAGACAAGTGTTTTTGCAGAATCCCCTCAGAGCCTAGTGCTTGTATCCTCAGTGGCTGCAGGAGAAGCTGTCAATGAATGTTGGCTTGTGACAAATCTGGGAAAAGAGGAAGTGTCATTAGAACCATTTTAGGTAGGGAAAGCAAAGAATGTCCAGGCTAGGGAATAACTTGAATCTCTTGACTCCATATCGTAACTCCGTCTGTAAGACTGGTAGCTGAAATGGGCTGCACCATGCTTTCCATACAGGATTCTCTTACACTAGGCAAAACCTCTTTCAGTGATAAGTTTTATGCAAAACTCCTCCACCCACCCCTTTAATTCTGGTTGTTAGAAAAGATACATTCTCTCCTTCATGCAAATAAGATCTGTTCAACACTTGGACTTTGTCAAAGAGGACCAGGAAGGGTCCTTGGCAAAGATTTCAGTTCTGCTCTCTTCTCAGGTGCAGAACTGTCTGTCACTGTTGTTACTGACTTTTGTCTTGGTGGAGAGTGTTAGGCAGTTGCTCCAGGGACATGTGGGATTTTGTACATCAGGATGTAAAAACAGAGATCTTTCAGTACTCTGGTTTTAGGAACTGGAGTATGGATATCAATTCAATGTAAATTTGGATATATATTTGGATTGACATTTGGATTTACTGGGTATTTTTAAGGGGTGAAAATTTGTGTTCTGAAAGATAAATCTGAAGGAGAAGGAAGGGGCTTGGAGCATGCAGGAGGCTAGAGGCTTGTTGAGCACGAGACGTGTAAAGTTGAATGCAGAAAACCTTGGGAGGAGCAGTTAGAGGGAATGGGGAAGGTTGAAGAGTGTCAGGAGTGAAGTGGTTTTGATCGTAGTACACAAGAGTGTGTGACCCAGAGGAGCTCAGTGAGCTTTAAACCATCAGGTTCCCTCCCATAATAACAGCTGGGATGTTGCTTTGGAACTTGGACAGAACGCCAGTGATTTGGTGTGTGCATCCTGTGAGCATGGTCCAGTCTAAAATGCATATAGCATGGCAGGTAAAAAGCCAGATACGTGGTTTAGGAAAGGAAAATATCTGACAAACAAGTGTCTCAGCGCTGAAAATCAGCATCCATTGCAGCTGTTGGTACTTGGTTAGTTGAGAGGAATCCTAGCAGCTTGTGCCTATTTGGGCTTTGTAGTTTTGGAACCAAAGCTGCTGCTTTAGGCTAAAGACCTGCCCTGATGGCTGTTCAAAGTCTGCGTTAGCATGAAAGTGAAGTTATTTAGCCAGGGAGTAGGGAATGGGCTGTTCTTGTTTTTTTGTGCTGCATCCTTTATTTAATTTCCTGAAATCCTTAGGCTTAATCCGTTGTCAGAGCTGAGTTGAGGTTTTTTTGATTTATAGGTTGAAGCACTGATTTCTGGCACTGTCTGCATTCAGGCCAACTGTTCTGTCTCTTTAAAATCACAGGCAAAAACTGTCTTTGAGTAAGTCCAGATTGCTGCCTCCAGTGCCCATTAACCAAGACACAGTGAACCATTTACTCCGGCTGCAGAATTCTGCAGTGCTTGCTGGACTACATATATGCTTACTCTTTCTCTCTGCCTTTTTGTGAAATAGGTTGCAAGGACAGATCTAAAACCAGAGCAGATCTTACGGGTGCTTCAGCTGGTTTGAGTCATACCACCCAGTTCAGATACACGTTCACATCAGCGCTTACGTATTTATAAAACATAAAGCCCAAATTGGTGATGAGAGCTGCCCTCTCTCCACACCCTTTACAGGTCTAATCCGGAGCGAGGGGGGAAAAAAAAATCCTTTCTCGGGGGGTGTGTGTGTGTGCGTGTGTGTATGTGCTGCAGTCTCCTCAAGGCTGCCTTTCAAACAAGCCAGCTAATGCATCACTGCCTTTGGAATAAACCGCTACGTCACTGATAGCACTTGGCATGTTGCAGTGCTGGGATCAATGCAGGCTCCTAGCTGCGATGTGCGTCAGGTATGTGTCGGTGATGAATGCTTTTTTCTCGGAGGCTAGAACAGAAGAGAACCGCGCAGGCTTTCCTTTTGTCTAACAGCAGGCCTGGGCTCTGAAGAGGGGGATGGTTTTCATGTGGTATTTGCCATTTGGGTTCTGAGTAGTATTATGTTTAGGGAATGAGCTTTGTAGAGTGTGTGTGTTTGGTGGTAAGTATTGTATCAGTGACACATCCTTGTGTAGCGTATTTTTGTAGGGATGTTGCTGCGAGTGGTGTCCATTGATTTCACAGCAGTGAATTCAGGTGGTAGAAGGCACAATGAATGTTTTTAGCCAATGCTGAAGCTGCTCCTCTAACATCAAGCTGTGTGTACATGTAGGATTTGTTTCCTTGCAGCTACAATGCTCAGAAACTGTTTGGATTGGGGGCTGTGGGTGGGGTTTTTTGGAGGACAAGCAAGTATTTGGGAAATGGTTTTCACAAAACCTGAAAAATAAAATTTCAGTTATACTGTGCATAAATTTTAATCTTGAATCAGGTTCAAAAACTGGGAAATCTAATGGAATCATAGATCATGCAAGTATTTTATTTTGAAAATGATGGAATACACCATTTTCTACATGAAATACACATCCAGTAGAGTCACTGAATGTCTGTTGGGTTTTGCTGGTCTTACGTAGTGATGACCAGAAGAGAAAGCGACACAGATTTTATCAAGCAGAGTCTGTAGGCTCACGATTCTCTACCCTTACGATGTCTTGTTTGGAACTGGTGAAGTGGTGGGGTTGTGGTAGCCTCCCTGCAGAGGTGCAGAGAAGTAGGAGCCTGTTGAGCCAGGGAGAGCAGACCTCCATGGCCGGAGTCGTTCCTGCTGGAGTGTGGGAGGCAGAGACCCCAGGTTTGCTCCGGTGGGCTGGAAGCTGGGATCTGTACCACACCTGGGTAATGGTGCAGCGGGAGGCCTTTCCAGATGGAGGCAGTGCTGGAAATATTTCAAGACAAGCTGCTTTTTCTTACATACTTCTGTTTTAAAATGAATTAACTGGGAAATTTCAGGTGTACTTCGTAGTTGGGTAGTTTGATTAGTTCTTCAAAGGGGAAACAAAGGCCGATAGGTGAGAGAGGCATTTGGTTATTAGGTAGATATATAATGTTGGGGTTTTTTGAGTGGTTAAACTCTGTTCTTTCCCTGGTATCTCTTGTCTTTGCTGTCCTGTGAAGAGATTTCTTTCCTCTGTGCCTGCTGCCTTCACTGCCGCAGCGTGTCGCTGTCCCCTTTCCCCTTCTGCTGACAAGGCTCGAAGAAATTGGATCCTCACAGAATTGTTTGCCTGCATTTTATCAGACACGTGGCGCTTGCTGTTGGTCGCTGCTCGTATCGCCTGTGCTGTTCTTAGTTCCCAGTCTCCTGCAGTGACCTCACCTTGCCCTTCAGGGCTCGGGGTTACATACTGTCATCACGTTAATGTGACACTTTTCCTGTGGGTACTTGTTCCATTTTTTGAGTGATCCCCCTCCTGGGTGATTGCATGGCTTTTGCTCAGGCTTTTGGAATGTGTGTGCAGCAAATAAAAGCTGTGCTACCTGGATATGGCCCTACACCAGGACAGACCCAAATGTCGTGAAATTTAAAAATGTAATCCAGTTGCTGTGTCTAGTTCCAGTCCAGGTTTCATCATCACTGTATTGCTGCAGTTGTTGCCCTTGCTTATCCTCTCCCTACCCCCAAATTCGCAATTTCTGTTTTTGCATGTGCTTGGTACTGAGTAAACATGCTTCCTTTCTCCAGAGGTGTTGGTGGACCCTGCAGTACTGTAGCACTTTGTTTGTGAGGATATTTATTCTTACAGCATTTGGAGTGATCTCATCCCCATTTCATAGGGGGAGAAACAGAGGCACAGAAAACTTAAGTGACCTGTCCAGGGTCTCCCAGCTTCCCGGCTGGTGTCCAGCACGAGCTGTTGTCTCATGCCTGGATCTGGATCACCGCTGCACTCTGTGTGCGGGTACAAACTGTGCCTCTGACTTTCTTCTCTGCAGTCTTGGAAGTGCTTTCCTTGTCACGTCCCCACCCCTCCTGAAAATCTGATATTAAATCCTACGTGTTGATAGAATTCTTCGGGCAAATGGGCCCCTGTAGTTGCTCCTTCGCTCCCGCAAAGCCTCCTGCTGAGGAGGGGCTGGCCTGCAGTCTCGCAGCCAGGGCTGCTCCGGATGCTGGTGGAGCGCGGGGAAGCGGTGCGGTCCCCGCTGCGTTGTGGGGAGCATGAACTGGGGCTGAGCCGTGCTGCCAACGGCCACTGTGCATCGTGTGGGCTGCAGCAGCGGTGCTCTGTGCTAAGCCTGATTACGTAACCTGTAGATCATTTTCTCTCTTTCCTGATCAGCTGCTTTCCTCTGAATGCAGGAGAGGGAAGCTGCTACCCTCTCTGTGCATGCTGCGTCACAGGAAGATTGACTGAGAGAGGGGTGGTGGAAAGCAAGGGACAAAGGTTAAAAGATTGAAGCAATCTGGGAAGTGCCACTGCTTCAAGGAGAACCGCGTGAGTGCAAGAGGCTCTTTGCAGCTTTCTCCTGCTGGGTTTTGAGCTGCAGTATTGAAAAAAATAAAAATAGCAGCAGCAACACTAGACGAGTCATAAGCAAGCCTGAAATCTGTTAATTCCTTCACTGAGACAGCATGGAGGATTCTGCAGAGCAGAGTCAGGAAATGAGGTATCACATGCTGCAAAGGTAAGAATTACAGATCTGATTGTCTCCTGATAGCAGCAGCTGTCTTGGACTGAGGCAGTTGGGCACGTTGTCCTGGAAATGCGTACTGATATTTTTGCATGTTAATTTTATTCTCTGAAACCTCACCAGTTACTGTGAGGTATCTGTGCATGCAGTCTGTAAGAAAGATGCTAGAATACATCTTAGGTGGGGAATCAGTGTTAAAAAAGTTTGAGATTCTGCACAACTTCTAACCTCTGTAAACTCTGAAGGATAGATGAGCATTCTGAAAGTTGTGACACTTTGCACACTGCAGTTGTGACCTAGTGATTAATAGGGATGACTAGTACTAACTCAGCATTTATTTTGTTTTGTTTAGAGCTCAGTGTTTTTTCTTCATTGCTGCCCAACTTCTACCTCATCTTACCCTGCAAAAAAAAAAAAAAAAATCCTGTTTTGATTATAATGTGCAGCCTGTGGTTATTAGTAAATCAACTTAATGTCCTTGGTATGCTTACTGTCATAAATTAAACTGAACTATACTTGCTGATAAACAAGTGTTTGTGCATTATTCCACATGATGAACCTCTGGTTCTGTTGACATTTTATCTGTAGCAGTATCTTTATGTGTGTAGTAATTTAAACTTGGCGGGATAGTTCATATTCATACGCGTTCACAGATTCTGACCCAAGATTTTTATCTTTTTTCTATTTTTGTTGAGACTGCTTTCAGTAAACCTGCCATGAACAAACTTGTCTCAGTTGTTGGACTGTTCTCATTCCTTGCCATGCCATAGATTCTGACCCTCTTTAAATGCACAAATTCAGCAGAAGTTCAACCTTAACTGCACCTTTCCTCCTTTTCTTGCCTGTTGGCTCCTGTCCTTGAATTCCTGGGCTGAGATTATCAGAGAGCAGTTTGTGAACTCATGCTCATGGGACATGTTTTAAGTTCAGTGACAGTGTCTATCTCTGGAAGTGTGGCTGGCTGGAAGAAGGGAAAGTGCACAGGGGAAGAACCTCTGCACATATAACTTGTGCTTATGCCCTGTTTAGAACAGATTTTCCCTTCCCAGTTAAGCTCAACATTTGCAAGTCTGTATCTTGAAGTTCTCCACCAGCATGGCTGTTTGTCATGGGAATATCTCACCTGTGGGAGAGGAAGATCAGTGTGTTAACGCAGAATACAGGGTCTGACTTTCAGGTGCTGTAAATATGCTTTCTTGCTGTTCTGGAAATCCTCACAAAGTCAGGGTTGTGCCACAGTAGGATGTCACAGCCAAAGTAGATGGTGTGCGTGAAGGCGGAGAGGAAGGGAAGGATCCACTTGATCCTATGTGTGGTAGATAAACGGGTCTTTATGGTCAGATCTGGGCACTAATCTTGCCTTACCTGAAAGATCGCCTTTTGTTGTAGTGCGGTTCTTGGTTGGTTATACCAGGATTTGGCATATACCTTTTTGAACAGGTTGTACTAGATGATATGGGTCAAGATCCTTTTTGTTAATGTGTACTGGAAAGCACAGCATAGTCTGGATTAGCACCATGGTCATTCACAGGAAAGGTGGGTAAGAGAAGAATCTGAATTTAAACCAGATACTAGTTACAGTTTGTTTAGGGCTTCTTTCATCAGCAAATTTTTTAGTCAAAATACTGGTCTGTGGTATTACTGTGCTCCTGGTGAGGAGTTAAGGAGTGTCTGCATTCCAGGTGGGTAAATCTTTGTAGGCCACAATGTGGTTATGAGGGAAGGCGAGGGGGAGTCTGTGTGTCTCCTCCCGGGCTGTCACCAAGCCCCTCTGCCAGCAGCTCATTCAAGCCTCACACGGGGCAGTGAACGTCTCAGGTGCAGCTCTCGGGCTACCTGACCTTGGTGGCTGTGTTTATAAAAGGGATGCTGTGCATGGCTTGCCTTGTCCCTGTGTTGGTTTTCCCCTTTGTGCTCTCCTCCAGCAATTCCAGTCGTTTTCTGCCGTATCCCATCCCATTTCCCCATGGAGTTGCTCAATGGCAGCAGCACTTCAGCAGCTGATTAGGCTAGAGGTTGCTGACAGGTTTCCCATGGCCAAGGGGCAGCCAGCAGGGCCCAGCAGCCAGCTGACCCCCTTGGTTGCTGTTGGGTCTTTCCAAAGTATTGGGTGAATTTTAAAATACCTTCCCAATATTCATTTCTCCTTCCTACAGAAAGGTTGTGTAATCCTGTGTGGTGGCAGGGGTAAGGACTTCAGTGTGTTCGTGGGAAAGGAACCTGTTAAGGAAGGCATGCTAAATACAGTAAGAAAAATAGGTGAACTCTGGGGTGACCTGAGAGGTAAAGCTTCAGGGGCTTTAAAATAAAAAGCATCTTATTTCCCCAGTTATGCTGCACTATGGTAGATGCACAGTGTGAAGAGTAGGTCTTTGCTTTTCTATTGAGTGTCCCCTCAAACAATTTCAGCTTTGTAAATTTTAGCAAATCAAATCCTGTACTGCTTGCAAAAGCAAAGGACGATTTATCCACATGCTATTTCTGTGGAAGCTGAAGCATAAGAAAGGGAAGCGACTGTCCCATTCCCACACAGTGATGATGGCAGAGCACAGAGCTGATCTTGTCAGACACAAAACTGGCTTTCACTGTTTGTAGTAGAAGTAACGTGATTCATTTGTCCTCTAGCTCTCAGAACTTTTGGGGAAAATACTAAAGACTGGATGGTGGAAAATTCTTGGAAAATGATTTTAAGTAGCCAGTCACAGAGTCTCTCGTTTGCACCTGGAGATTTATTTGCTGTGGTTCCCTGAGAGGATTTCCTTACGGAGCCTGATCTTAGTAGCTTGTTTTACCAAAGCCAGAAAACGTTGTTGTCGTTTTCCAGCTTTCCTAGATGAATTGAAAGCAACGTGGAGGACCAGTGTTTTTCTGTGTTGGGCAGCAATATACAGTGAACATATTTTTACCTCTTTATATATTATCATAACTAGAATTTCTCCAGATAACCTGGCTTTTGCAGAGAGATAGCTGAAAGGTGGTTGAAAAACAGTTATCCCTGTAAAAGCTGAGGACCAGGCCATGGTGGTCTTGGCGGCAAGGAGTGATTCTGCTTGTCTACTTGGGGAACATGGTCAAGGGGAGCTTTACAAATTATTCACATATCTTCTTCTATTTGTGTACATCTGCACCGCCAAGTTGCTTTTTTCTGTCAAATTTCCTTAGGCCCAGTATGTCTGGTTTACACCTTGTAAAGCAAGGCCGGGACAGGAAGAAAGTTGATGTGCAGCGGGATTTCACTGTGGCTTCTCCAGCAGAATTTGTCACTCGTTTTGGAGGGAATAAAGTTATTGAAAAGGTAAGTTACTGACCTCTTTGTCTTTAGTGTATTGCATTTTGTTCCCTTCTCTTGAGCTATGACTTCTCTCTATATAAAGCTGTACATTGCAGATGTCAAAATATTAATATTCCTGAACTTGAAAGTTCTACTTCTGCCTGTAATCATTCTGTTTCCATTTTAGTTTATATGTGATAAATAAACATCCCATTGTTTCAGCTTAGTGTGACAGGATAAAAAATTTAGTGAGCTAGAGCACTTCTGCTGATACAGAAGGATTTATAGACAGATAAAACAAAAACAGGCTGGAAAAAACACCAAGAAATGTATTTTTAAATACATAGTCATTTAATGGATGAGGTCTCTTCCTTTCAGGTATCAAAAGTTTTAGCCGCTCATTATGTCTGTTCTCATGGGTCCTTCTGCTTTTTAATCCAAACAAAGCATAATACCTTAAAATCTTTACAGTTGAGCAAGAACTGATTTTGAATTGACTGATGGGCCATTAAATGTTCTTACTGAATTGAATGCTGACTAATGAAACTGCACAGCCCCAAAATTGGACAAAGAGTCTGCAGAGAAAAAATTCGTTTTCATTATTGTTTAGAGTTTTGTGCTATTTGGACTCTATTTCACCCCTGCTTCTAATATACTCAGGTCCTGATAGCAAATAATGGCATTGCAGCAGTGAAATGCATGAGATCCATCCGACGCTGGTCCTATGAGATGTTTCGAAATGAGCGGGCAATCAGATTTGTTGTCATGGTGACTCCTGAGGATCTGAAAGCAAATGCAGGTGAGTTGTAAAGGCAAGTGAAGGTGCACAACCTTCTCCTTGCACAGCCCTGTGTGCCCACAAGGATGCGAGGAGCTGAATGTATGTCCATTGCATCGCGTACCATTTTGTCAAGTAACAGATTTTTCTGGGAGGACATTAAGCACTTCCAGCCTTGTAGATTTAGGGAGTTTTAGACCAAGTACCGTTTATTAGATTTGCAATCTAAATAAGACCTTCTCTGTGTTTGCAGAGTATATTAAAATGGCAGATCACTACGTCCCGGTTCCAGGAGGACCGAACAACAACAACTATGCAAATGTGGAACTCATTCTTGATATTGCTAAGCGGATTCCAGTGCAGGTGAGGAGTGTCAAAGATAGTTTTGAAAACAGGAGGTAACACTGAGCAATCTTCTCTCCTTAAATAACAAGTTGCATCAGGGGAGAAAGACAAGTCAAAGAAATTGAAATTACAAACCTATACTAGCACCAAAAGGCAATGCATGTTACAATGCAGTGGATTTCCCAGTGTGAGTATCTGCAGTTAGATAGAAGGTTCCCTTCACCATTTCACTTGTCTGCACTTAGTTCCTCTTTAACAGCTTGCTGGGGCAGCCTTTTGGCTTTGATGCAAGATGCGAGACACTAGCCCTTTAAACTAAGCATACCATGCAGTTCAGGAGGCTGCTCTGGCTTAGGAATGTTATGAGGCTGTTTTCAGTGAGGGAAAGAAAGACTTGAAGTATCTGCATCCTTGCTATTTCTGCTCAGTTGCTTGTTTTACTGAAAGAAAGAGTGAATTATGTTATTTTCTTCCACAGGCTGTGTGGGCTGGCTGGGGCCATGCATCTGAGAACCCTAAACTACCAGAACTTCTCCACAAAAATGGAATTGCTTTCATGGGTGAGGATATATCCTTCTGAACTAATGTCTAGTTCTTATTTTAAGATGGGTAGCTTTAGCGAGATAGAAGATCCTGAGTCTAAAGGAGAGCCATGAGGTATGGTTTACAAGTGCAAGATTGATGATATGTTCTTTACAGTAGTCAGAGCAACGGACGCTGCTATCTAACAGTGTAACCGGTTCCCAATCATTGAGGCTCATGAAACGAGATAAGGTTTGGACACGTGCTGGGAAATAGTTCTTGTATGGGAGAAGCGGCAAGTTCTCCAACATATCTTTGAATATTGTGAGATACAAAATCAAAAAGGTTCCTGTTAAAGCAGGTTGTTTCAAAAGGTGAATGTCCCTGTTGTCATTTTAAAAGGGTGTTTGTAGTTTGGTTTTATGGAAAGAGTGGAGTTTTATGTGGACAGCACACGAAGTTTGTGATCCGGTTAGCAGTGTAGTTAACCGAGTTCTGGAGATGTTTGGTGCAGTAAGCCTCATCTCCTGAACCATGTGGATCTGAATATTGCATAAGGGTTTGGACACGAGCGGTGTTTAAAACTAAAGATGGACTTGTGATAAAAGTCATGGCCTGAACATAGCCTGAGGATAGCTGTATGTGTTCTGCCTTCCAGCAGATCTTTCTATCTGTAGTGTGTTGAGCCATAACCGCAGAAGTGCTTAGGACGTTTGAAGAGGAGTGGATTTAAAAGCTGTGTTTTAATTCCGGTTTAAATCTCTTACCAATCATATGCTACAGTCCCATGCAAACCACATTTCACGTACAATCGTGACACTGAATTATTATTCCAGTAGTGTGTGACGTGCACACCTAGTACCAGCTACTGGCACCTGCCATCCCTTTGAGAGCAGGCCCAGTTTGAGGACAGACAGACAGAGGGGTGCTTGCAAGTTGAGTGTGCCAAGACTTCTTTAACAGGATGGGCACTTAACAAACTATTGTGATGTGTGTGGTGGCATTGCTGTAGTTTCAATGGCCTTTTCCTCTTCTTGGTCAAAAGTACTCTAGTCTGTTTGCTTTTAGTTTCCTGGCCGATACAGCTAATGCTCTCTGTTTTGGTTCAGAAATGTTGATTCATACCACTTGAGATGTGGCATGCAGCAACCCTAAGAGCATTTATTTATTCCTCTTACGTGGAACTTAGATTAGACTTCTGGACGTGTCCCTGATGTCTGATATCTCTTGTGTCTCTCTCATGCATTGTTTTTGCTCTTTGCAGGTCCTCCGAGCCAAGCAATGTGGGCCTTAGGAGATAAAATTGCATCTTCAATAGTGGCTCAGACTGCTGGCATCCCAACTCTTCCTTGGAGTGGCAGTGGTAAGAAGGAAATTGCCCTGTGTTTATCAAGACCATTCTCATCTTTTTTTCTTCAACACATCTAATTTTTAAGAAGTGTCTGTGCACAAAAAGGTGTTCCAAGAAATGTTCCATCTGTTTAGGGTTTCAAATCTGTATTATCCAAGGCTTAGACATAGTGACTATGATATATATGGATATGTTGGACAAAATGTACGTCTTGCGAAATGTGCTGTTAGTCCAACAGTGTGGCTGTAATATCTGGTATTTCTGCAGTCTCTACTTTTCTAGTGTATAGTGGGTAATTTTGGAGCACACAGCCAATGCTCGGCTCCCATGGAAGCGCTATGCAGTTTCAGAAGACTAAATAACAACTCAGAATTGCACAAGGTAAATGAAGGAGGATATAATTTGTAGGATGAAAAGATCTGCTCCCCAGAAAACAAATTTCTGTTTACATTCTGCATTCTCTCTTTTTTAAATACTTTCAGACTAGTTCCTTGTGGAACTATGACTGCGGATAGCTTCACCAATGTCTGATGTGTGAGTTCTCACTGAGCCTTGCAGCAGAATGAGCTAAGAATATAATGCTTGTATTTCAGGTCTTCGAGTGGACTGGCAGGAAAATGATCTTCAGAAGCGTATCTTGAATGTTCCTCAGGAACTATATGAAAAAGGCTACGTGAAAGACGCAGATGATGGGCTGCGGGTAGGTGGCTGGTGTTTTGGGGGTATTTGAGATCTTACTGCATGCACAGCTGGAGAGAGCTAGAGGTTTATTTTATTTTTAATGGGAGTACAAACTAGAACTAGACTGTCAGCCTCACAGAAATGAGTCTTGGAAATTGGAGAGTGATCTTTCACATATCATTTTTGGGTCCAGCCTGCAGAATTAGATGAGAATTGGGAGAAGGAGACAAAATATGGGACCAAAGTTGTATTTCATTAAGGGCTCTCTTCTGGTTTTTGTTGAATGCAGGATGAAGGTGTTTTTAATAAAGACCATGACCTCACACTTGATTTCATCTTTTGATAAGTTTCTCTTTGAGGAAGATTTCTAGAATAAGAAATATTCCTGGCACAATACAGGATTTGGGAGTTTTCCTTTTTGAAGAGAGGGGGTGGAGTGTATGATTTTTCCATGTTACCCAGATTAATGATTTTTGGTATTATACAAAAGCTTTTCTGTGAGTTTGTAAATTTAGTGGCGTGAAGCACTGACAAAAGATTTTGTGTTCACTTTGAGAGGCTAGAGGCTGCAGTCACAAAATCACTGCTGATTTTTCCAACTACAGGCACCCTCTCAAACTGGAATATTTGGTTTCTATCCCATTCATGTCTTGGTTGCTAAGTAGTCAGACATGGAAGCTTGGACACAAATCAACAGGGAAATAATGATCTTTTCAACTTGATTCTCTTGCCTTTTTGTACTTACCCATGTTTTTCTGCCCATCTTGATCAGGCTGCTGAGGAGGTTGGCTACCCTGTCATGATCAAGGCTTCTGAAGGAGGAGGAGGAAAAGGAATTAGGAAAGTTAACAATGCAGATGACTTCCCCAATCTATTTAGACAGGTAACTTTTCCCATTGATTTGTGCTGCCTTGTTCTAAATGTTCAGGTTGCGTGATTCTGAGACCACTGTTGGAAATGTTACAGACCTGAAAAAGACTGCATTATGCATCAGAGCCTGTTTAGCTGCTTTGAATCATGAGTCTGTGCTGTCTTTGCTCTGTATGTTGTAGGATGTCAGTATATCTGCATATCCAATGCAGTTGTCAAGTGCCCAAACATCATCGGAGATGCTGAATAAATCCAAGTAATGCAGGGCATCTGCAGTGTAACTCAAAAATGTTGAGGGACACGAGCCTTCTTTAGTTTATGGGTTATTTGGGAAAGCTGATAGGAATGAAAACGGTGCTGTAATGATCTATAAGCAAATACAGAGTATTTTCAGCCCTAAGTGACCCAGGGGAAATACTATGATGTTTCTTGCTTAAAAAATTAACTTGGGATAATCGTGTCTAAGACAGGGGTTTACAAAAAATGATCTGCCAACATCTGTGCTGCCTCTGCTCTAGGTTCAAACTGAAGTCCCTGGCTCGCCGATCTTTGTGATGAGACTGGCCAAGCAGTCCCGCCATCTGGAGGTGCAGATCCTGGCAGACCAGTACGGCAACGCCATCTCTCTCTTCGGCCGGGACTGCTCCGTGCAGCGCAGGCACCAGAAGATTATTGAGGAAGCACCCGCTTCTATTGCGACTTCGGTGGTGTTTGAGCACATGGAACAGGTGAGAGTGGCTCTGCAAGTTCTCTTTTCCGTGTGAGACTCCAGGAACAGGCAGGACTTTTTTTTTTTTCGACATCGCCAAGAGTTTTGCATTGTTGAATCTTTTAAAGGAGCAATATAGGGTTGCATGTCTTAAACTGCTTAGTGCGGGCAGCCACTCACATTTCCAAAAACTGAGTCCATCATGTGCTGACAAAAAGCTGTTGATCTCCCTTCAAAAATAGAAGGGAAGTGTGTTTTAAATGTATATTGTCATATTAAAAGCAAGTTGGAGGAGTTGTATGAATTGTCTAATGCTGAGTATTATAAATATTCGCTTCTGTAAAGCGTAAATGAAATAACCTGGAAATCAAAACTCCTGTGCTATGTGCTTTTCTCTGAGCAGTTCTTGGGCCTGTTAGAAGCCTTTGGATGTTCCAGAATGCCAGCAAAAATGTCTGAAGTGGTTGGGGTGGATGAACAGAGCATAGATAACTGAGCATGGGGCCTGGAAATCAAATACTCTCTTTTTCTGTATCCTAGTGTGCGGTGAAGCTTGCCAAGATGGTGGGATATGTGAGTGCAGGCACTGTGGAATACCTGTACAGCCAGGATGGCAGTTTCTACTTTCTGGAGCTGAACCCCCGCCTGCAAGTGGAGCACCCCTGCACAGAGATGGTAGCTGATGTTAATCTGCCGGCAGCGCAGCTCCAGGTGAGTCAAGTGCCCAGGCCCGCTGCTCCCCGGGGCTGTCAGAAGTACTCAGGCTGTGGGGCGTTGAAGAGGCCCGAGCATGAAAAACCTGTTCTGCTGAGGCCTTAGTAAAACAGGGGGGCGGACTCTTGTCTGAGTCACTGCCGGGGTTCTGTGTTAAAACTGGATCACATGCTGATGGTATGCAGATGGCTAGATCTTAGTACTGATAGAGGAGAGAATATAAAGAAAGTAGTAGAGCTCTCTACTAAACATGGCCTATATCCTCACCTGCAGATAGGTGGTACATGACTTCCCTACACTTCCTCCTCAACAGAAATACCCAATAACTCAAAGGCCCATTCTGGTACTTTCTCACCTTGGGACTTATCTTCTGTGGCTGGAACAAAGCTTCATTCGGTATTCCAAAATATATATGCATCCCTTCTGTTATGACTGTTTCACTAAGTTATAGCTCTACTGTTTGGCTCTTTCTGATTTGGAAAGCAAAGAGGTTATTTTCTAGTTGTTTCTCCTGGACTGCTCAGGTAGACCGTTAAAAGCAGTGTGAAGGGAAGCAATAGAAGAGGAGTAAAACAGAGAGGTAGGAAAACTGATTTAAGGAAAGGTTGTGTGTAAAAAAGCCTGTCTCAACAGGCTTTAGCTGTGAGTAGTTCAACTTAAAGCTCTGAAATTATTTTGTGAAACAAGCTGGCTTCTGAGGCTAGCAGTGCAATCAAATGCTGTGCCAGCTTTGAGCAGTGCATCATCCACTCCACCTCCAAGTACCAACAGCCTCTTCCCAGAGTTTCTAATGACAAAAGGGGGGAAAAAAGAACAGATAATTGGATTTTTTGTCTTTCAGCAAGTTCAGCAGTTGTTTGAGGTTCAGGAAAGTGACTTGGGTCTTTTTAATTTTGATGAGCAGTTCCTGATTTCCAGAGCAATTGTTTCCACGTCTCTGAGCCCCTCACTCATGGTAGATGCTTCCTCCTGGCCGAGGTCCCTGCTCTATAGCCTTTCTGCAAACCAGGATTTGTACCTAATAATTAAGTACTTGAATAGATGTGGCAAAGTGACCAAGAATTTGTCTTGATTTATTGTTTTTTCAAGGGGAAGTCATGACAGTGGGTGACAGTTACGGCTTACATGAACGAGTAGGCTTTTTGTTGTTCTGATGCCCAAGGTAATGAGGGAATCTGTCACAGATCCTGTAGAGAGCATTTGTTGCATATGTTGCAGCTCATCTGTCCCTTGTGCATCCCCCCCGAGCTCCCTGTGTGCTGCCACATGATCTCCCTCCTCAGCCCTCGTCTTTTCCACCGGTGGATGAATGCTGCAGTCCTCTTTCCCTCTTACACCACATTAGGGGCTCTAGGTGCTTTTCTGCTTCCATTTTCTCAGCTCTCCCATTCTTTACCCTCTTGTTCGCTTTCTAGTTTCTTTCTTCTCCCTCCCATTTGCATTCTGGAGTTCATTGGATAGATGGTAGAGGAAACAAACAGTTGAACTGTAGTGTTTTGTAGGCTGCTCGGGAGCAGGATCATCCTCATTTTGTCGGGAGGCTGTTTGGCCTCAGCCTGAGCCTTCTCTCAGCAGGTGATTCCAGCAGCTCTATGGCTGTATTTGCCAGGCATTGAGTTTTGTAACTGGTC
The DNA here is from genome assembly GCF_031877795.1 of Strix aluco. Classification (NCBI taxonomy): domain Eukaryota; kingdom Metazoa; phylum Chordata; class Aves; order Strigiformes; family Strigidae; genus Strix; species Strix aluco. The sequence goes on along the minus strand of NC_133949.1, from coordinate 14,719,223 downwards.
AGATGCTTTCCTCATTGTCTGGGCACTGTTCTTCATATTGCTGATGTTAGATACAATTTCATAGAATGGCACATTGATATTTTAACCAGTTTGGTCTTTTGTCTGTTGTTGTCTGGCTAATACACAGCTGAAATAAATAGTTAAGCTAAAGCTCAGCCTTTTTGAACTGTAGCTGTAAAAAAAATCCCAGCTAATGAACAGAACAAGTGGGACTTTACTCCATAAAGATACAGCCAGCAGCCAGTTCTGCAGGTTGCTCTCTTCGCTGTTTATAGTTGCAAAATTCCACAGTTTCCTATAACCCATTAGGGGCCTTCTGTCTCTCTAGTGTATTTTTAACAGACCTAATGCGTGCCCATCCTCAGCTGACCTAGCACTGGCCAGCTTTCTCCAGAGCCTTTTAATCAGTCAATGGAAAATACTGGCTGAAGGGCTTAAGGTGGATATTAGACTGAGCTCAGCTGTCCTGAGAAGTATGGATGTTCCAAGATGTGTTGATGGAGAAGGCTCACATCAGAAAACAGGCATGCATGTTTGCTGTACTAGGCCTGCAGCATCAGCTTTGACAGAGAATTGGTGGAATTAATTTTTCAAGGAAGAAGTATCCTTTGTGAGGACAGAAACTTACTTAGTGGTGGCTTCTTTTTTATTTTTTTCCTTAGATTGCCATGGGGATTCCCCTCCACAGGATCAAGGATATTCGAGTGATGTATGGTGTTTCTCCATGGGGAGATGCCTCTATTGATTTTGAGAATTCGGCCCATGTCCCCTGTCCCCGCGGCCATGTCATCGCTGCACGTATCACCAGTGAGAATCCTGATGAGGTGAGTGTTTTAAGTTCTGTAGTTACTGATCACACTCTGATAACCGTAAGCTTTACACCTAGGTTCAATCCCTGCTTCTGATCCTGAAAATTTTGACAGCAAATTTAAAATATTCTTCCCTTATCTCACTTAGCTGACGGTTCTGTAGACTCTGGTTAGCCTGAACTTATTTGTGTATCTGTCATGTTGTAGGATAAAGAGGTGCTCTAGCCTTCAGAACTCTTAATTACTTCCCTAATTCTGGATTATTTACTTTTTCTTTAGGATGTATAGCAATGTCTGTCTGTCTTTACAGGGATTTAAGCCCAGTTCTGGTACAGTTCAGGAGCTGAATTTCCGCAGCAATAAGAATGTCTGGGGCTATTTCAGTGTTGCTGCTGCAGGAGGGCTTCATGAATTTGCTGATTCTCAATTTGGTCACTGCTTCTCTTGGGGAGAAAATCGTGAAGAGGCCATCTCGTAAGTAGTCAGAAAAGTGGTAGAACCTTGGACATTGCTTGGTTTTGTCGTCTTTGATCCAAAGTGCCATGGATAAAACAAGACTCCTTACTTCTAGGAGTTTTAAGAGAAGTTTTCTTCTCTTTACCTTGTTTTCCACATCCTCATCAGGCTTCTCATCTTGTCTTGCTTTGCAGTTCAACTGTGTTGCACCTACATTTCTATACTTCTTGCTTACTTCTCTTTATCTTTTTCTTTTCTGTTTCATTCCTGCCTTGTATACCTGCTGCTGGGGTATGCCTCTGTGAAAGCATTCAGGTGGAAGGCTTCTAACAGGAAAAACATGGATAACTTGTTATGCCAATGCCTTAGAATGGTTTAGAAACCATTGAGTGTCCTCATGTGGTGTGAAACGTTAAAGCATGGGGTCATAGCACAGGACTGTGTGACCTGTCATCCAGAGCCTTCCCTTGGTTCCGTTCTGGGTGGGATGGAGACCACATCTGTCTGTCTGATGATACTTCTGACCTGTGGTAGGTGCCTAGACGGTGGTAACAGTGGGAGCTCCTGGTCTCATGGCTGGTGCTGGCTGAGCTGCTCTTGTTCACACCAGCAGCAGACTGAAGAAAATCAATATTCTTTCATTCCCAAGCACACCATATAGGATCTTGCTCCAGTGCACGTGCTCTTCCACTGTCACCTTCAGACTATTTTTTCCCAACAGCTCATGGGGAACTATCTAGAGCTACCAGCCTCCACACTGCTGTTAATACGGGATAGGTAATAGGTGTTCTTTTCTCTTCCAGAAACATGGTAGTGGCTTTGAAGGAGCTGTCCATCCGAGGGGATTTCCGAACCACTGTTGAGTACTTGATTAAACTGTTGGAAACAGAAAGCTTCCAGCAGAACCGCATTGACACTGGCTGGTTGGATCGGCTCATTGCTGAGAAAGTTCAGGTGCAGCTGCTTTGCTTTAAAGGACTCCAAATCAGAGTGGGGAGGGGAAGGGGTGGGGGGGAGGCTTGGTGCTTGCTGGTTGCAAGAGGACAAGGATTTAGGAGGGGTTAATTTTCACTTACCACTTTATGAATTTTCGCTGGCCTTAATTCTTACTTACATCAAAATCCCAGGTCATCCCTGTCAAGGAAAGGTGGTCTTAAAGTTGGCCAGAAAAGCATCTTAGTGTACGTGTGGATTTAGGCTAGGATTTTGGTTTGCAGTTTGGGACAAGATGATAGTGGAAATGTAGGTGGAGCCTTAAGATTTGATCCAGGAAGAAAAAAAATGTGGTTTTCTCTTAAGGAGTTACAGAGGTAATTGCTTCTATATAGCGTTTGCATGGATGCTACACCAACTTAATTTTAAAGAGAGGTTGGCCGTGAACCAGAAATAGAGCTGAGCCTGTTGATTGTTCAGGCAGGTGTCCAGGATGGACTGGAGCTGAAGGAGATGTAACTGTGTTACGTACCCTTTATTTCTAGGCGGAAAGGCCTGATACCATGCTGGGAGTGGTGTGTGGAGCTCTGCACGTGGCTGATGTGAGCTTCCGAAATAGTGTCTCAAACTTCCTGCACTCTCTAGAAAGGTAAAATTGCAAGCTGGTCTGGTAGGTGGCTGATAAGCAGATAGTAATTAGTTTTGATTTACAAGTTTTGTTCAAGTACAGTCCAGTCCAGAAAAGCACAGAGCTTGTTATCTGCTGACTGTTCTCTGGCCCCAGGAAGCTGTTCATCTACAGGCCTAAGAAAACTGGCAGATATCTGTTCATCTCCCCAAAATACCCCCTGCTGTTTGTGCAGATTGGTTTGATTTCTGGCAGTTTTGCAGAAGCTTCAAGAAATGGTTCAGAAATGTGGAGTTCTTTCTCTGTGTGCTGCTAGGGCAACATTAGGGAGTCTTGAATCACCAGATACTGTCTTCCTCCTGTTTTGAGGTTTGATTTAATTTTCCAGATTTGACATAATTTTCCAAATTGAATGTTTCCCACTAGTACTTAGAAAACCCTCTCTGCGCCTGCTGGCTTTAAAGTAGAGTGGACACTGTAGGGAAACTAGTCATAACTCTCCGTCAGGCTAAACCTGGTGTGATCCAGGCAGGTCTGCTCTTAACAGAGTTCTTCGCCTCAGGGTCCTGTTGGTGAGTCCATACCTAAACAGAGCTGCAGGGGGGGAAAAGCTGCTTTATCCTTCTGTTAAGTCATGCTACACGTTCTGTAATTCAGGCTGTGATGTTCCTTTTGCAGACTCTTCTCCAAGGCAAAAGTGGGTGAATGGCAAGTAAAGCTGGGCTCTGTGGCTGGCTTTGTTAAACTGATATGTGTCTCTCCTAAGAAGAGGCAATTTAAAAGCCTACTCCCATCTCTCTGCTAGTGTTCTCCAATTTCTTGCATGCGTTTTTGAACCTGCTTGGGCCCCTGATAACCATTTGGTGGCTTCTGGAAGACCAGTTTTGTTTTGTTCTTCTCTTTCAAGGGGCCAGGTCCTGCCTGCTCATACTCTGCTAAACACTGTGGATGTGGAACTCATCTATGAAGGACGGAAATACGTGCTGAAGGTATGATCTGCAGCGTGGAAACCCATCTTCTTGCCACTTTTACTTGGAAATGTCTGTTTGTGTACTGCTCTGGCTTAATCTTTGTAATACGTGTAATTATTGGAGTTAAATCTGTGCAGGGTTTATTTTCTTTGCTTTAGTGGGGTTAAGAAATCAGTACAGTCTCCCTTATGATAATACCCCATCACATCTTCCCATTGCAATATCTCTGCGTATCTCTAAATGTTTTAGCCTTTTGGAGTCAAGAACTGCTCTGCATTAGGTGAAGAATACTTTGTTACAGGCGAAGACTACTTTCAACTGATCTTTCTGAATATGTAGATCTACTCTGTTGGGTGTTTGAGCCCATTTTATCAGCATGACAGAATTTGTAGCAGTTTTCCCTTTAGTATTGCTTTTTCTTTGTTGTGTACACAGAACCATGTTAGAAATACTGTTTAAAGGTTGCAAAACCAAACATGCAAAAGTTAGGAAATATTAGACTTAAGATTGCCTGTGCAATCTTAAATAGCTTCCCCGGGCAAATTGATTATGGTGAAGTTTTTAATGACATGACCATATACGGGTTTTTGCAGCTATAAGTATTCTGCACCCATGCACCTCCCTGATTTTATCTTGGCACCCCTTTGATGAGAGATACAGAGGCATTGAAGAGCAGCTAAAGTATGCTTTAAGTGATCTACCCAGCTTCAAATAGGAGCTCTGTGGCAGAGACTGCGATAGGAGTCTCTGCCACAGGGCTCTCCAGGGAGAGCTTTAGCTGCTTTCTCTGGGAGACAATATCTTTTTTTTTCCAATTTATGTCATTCATTATGCAATTTTAGTACACGACCATGACTTGTACATAGATTGGGGTGAAGAAATGGTATATGGTTGCATAATCAAACCTATGCAATTAATGCATAAGTGTGAGAGGATTAAATCAAGATTCATGGACAGCATTAGTTCTGGCATCTCTTGACTGCTAAATACTTGGTTTTGTGATCCCAATTCTTTTTTACATTCTTTTTTTCCATCTAACATGAGAACAGATGACTCTCTTCCCCTTCTTTAATTCCCACTGTTGCAGTGCTTGGAAAACTGTGCACGCTGTGCTCTCAAGGCTGTGTTTATTTCTTGTGACACTTGTGGATCTGCAGGTGACCCGGCAGTCCCCCAATTCCTATGTGGTCATCATGAACAGCTCGTGTGTGGAAGTTGATGTGCACCGACTGAGTGATGGAGGACTGCTCCTATCTTACGACGGGAGCAGCTACACTACCTACATGAAAGAAGAAGTGGACAGGTAGCAACCTGTAAAGATTAATGTTCAACATTTACATGCAAGCCAAAATTAGGTGAACTTGGAACTTTATGCTTCCCAAAGATCAGTTTGGAACGAAATTCTCTCCTACGAAGAGGTTACTCTGTGTATTGTGGATGAGTTTAAAGGGAGAAGTTGCTTTCACCTGAGGAGCAGATCTTGGCTACTGTTGGAGGAAAGATCTGAATGTGTACCCATGTGGAGTCCATGTGCTCCTGCCGGTTCTTTAGAAGTGCCCTTTTGGATTATAAAAAAAAAAATATCACAACAAAAAACAGAGCATGAAAAACTTTAAAATCCTTGAAAATCCACAGCTGCCTTAGAAATAAATACGAGATTTACTATGTCAGTGCATTCCCTCAAAATTCCCGTAGGGATTGTAGCCATAAGACCCGTAAATCTCCAGCTTCTGGAATGTGAACCACTGCCCCCTCTGCTGGTTTCTTTTCTGTGACAAATGTAACGAATCTGGTCAGGAGTACAAAGAGTTTGGGTAACTTTCTGGGTTGGAAGATGCTATAAAATCTCAACATCTCAGTCTGCTACTCAGGGTGCATCCTGCTCTTTTCAGCTTTTCTCTGTATACAAGAGGGTTTTGCATGAGGCGGGCGGTTTGGTGAATGTGTTGGGTGTTATGTATGGCACGTCTAATCTCTACTAATAGCAATTTTCGTTTATATGAAAGCTTGACCTTCATTGGTGCTGGTTCTGACAGCAAGTGATACCTGTTGGTAGAGAATAAGCACAAAAGTAACATACGTATGACCTTGCTAAGGCCTGTTCTATCTGGTTTCTGATCCCTGGCTTCCATAGTCCTGACTCCAGAAGAGCTGGTTGAGGTGTTTTTCTCTGGGTTTGTTTTGAAGTAGAATAGGGAAAGAGTGAACGCATTGTCCCTTTCCCATGCTTTCCACAAGAAATTCTGTTGCAGTGATTCATTCCGGTCTTTCCTAGGTATCGCATCACTATCGGTAACAAGACCTGTGTGTTTGAAAAGGAGAATGATCCCTCCATTCTGCGCTCACCTTCGGCTGGGAAGCTCATCCAGTATGTGGTGGAGGATGGGGGACACGTGTTTGCAGGCCAGTGCTTTGCAGAAATAGAGGTAAAAGAGTCTCAAAGAACTGACTTGGCTGCAGGTGCTGAATCTGCCCAGGCAAAAGCTGGGGGGAAAAGTTGAATGCTTTGGAACTGGGAATTGAGCATGAGGGATAATTCACAGTGTTTCCTTTCCAAATTTTGTCTGTGTTTTAATCTGGACTAATGCAGGAATCGGCAGTGAGAGTGATGGAGTGGGGAAGAAATTACTTAACAGCTTTTTGTGTTTGAGTGTTTGAGTGTTAATGACTGTATACCAAGTGATAAGCACAATTTCTCAGCAGTGAGACTGTGGTTATCACCTTGCTGTGTACTGTGTTTTCTAGCTGTGGTGAAGAAGGCTTCCTGCTTGTGGATCACTACTTAGTACTAACAACAGACTCAGAAGCAGAGTTATATGCTAGGATTAAGTAACAAATTAAGACTTCTCTGATTACCTGATCATTTATTGGGTTGATTGGATGAGTTAATAAGTGTCACTCCTCCCTTCTCCTTTGGAAGTTACTTAATTCTTAGAGAGGAGGAGGATGAACAATTTCTGCATCACTGTGAGGAAAGCACGAGGGGTTGTGTAGGAGTGCACGGCTCAAAACAGATTGGAGGGAGGGGAGGGTGTGTGTTGACAGAGGGGCAATTAAACCACGTGGGGACAATGTGTAGGAGAAAAATATCAAGCCAGAGATCCAGGTGTTTTGTGTAAGTGCTTTTACGCTGCAACAGAGCCATGGCTCAGAAGGAACCACCTACTCAATTCCTGTGTTCCCAGTTGTGTGTAGTGTAGCAATGGCAAAACTATAGACTGTCTCCCCTCATACCCAACCCTTGTGCTCCAAAGGCAGGAGCTTCCATGGCTGATCTAAGGAACCATCTTTGTTTGGGAAGAGTGATCTGTGGCCTCTAGAAAGTAATCCTAGTTCCTTCTGCTAAAAGTGTGTTGCTGGAGCTTTTGGGAGTGGCTCTCCCACTTCCAGCCTTTAGAGTGCAGCAGCTGCAGGATTAAATTGTATCTGCTTTGTTCGTTGTCTTGAATGTGGGACCTTCTTGAGTACCTGTTGGGCCAAGCAGTGTGGGACAGGTGCCGTTCCTGAGGATGGCTTCTGGCTGTGCTAATTTGTGGCCAGTTATTTAGTTCTACCATTCACTTCAGTGTCTGGGGTTTCATTTCCAATGTTTGTGCTTTTAAGCCTTTGAGAAAGCCTGAACGCAGGAGCTGCTCATGCAGGTTAGTTTGTCTGCGGTAGGCCATTGGCTGCTGGCTCACAAAACTAGAACCATTTGGGGAACGTGGAAGCTGAGTGTGTAACCTGTTTTCCTTGCTACAGGTGATGAAAATGGTGATGACACTAACAGCAGGAGAATCGGGCTGCATCCATTATGTCAAACGCCCAGGGGCAGTGTTGGATCCAGGCTGTGTGATTGCCAAGCTCCAGCTGGATGATCCCAGCAGGGTTCAGCAGGTGAGAAGTTGCAGGAAGCGCAGATGTTTGTTGTGTTTTTAATCGGGGAGTGATGTTGTGAGTGGTACGAGGTGGTCCAGTGTACTGAACCGATTTCAGATTTGTGCATTGTACTGGAATTGTCACTTTACCATTTATTTGTCTCAGATGAGGACTAGGACTCTGATTATTGTCTCTTTCTCTGACTCAGGCTAAGCTTATGTACCATTCCTGCTCTCTTCCTACCTTAGTACTATTGTGGGTACGTGGCTATGTAGGATATTAGAGGTTGGCCGGATTTTTTTATCTGGTTTGTTCCTGTGCAAGTTTAACTTCTTTTTATCATGTATTCTTCAAGTGACCCTCTTTGGGAGGACGGGAGTTGATATCTCACCTCCAAGAGTGTCAGGCCCTGTGAAAGCAATTGCAGCAAATCTGGAAATAAAAAAAAGAGCCTAGGATGTGAATCTTTTAAGGTGAAAGGCAAAGAGATACATTCATTTGGGGATGGCAGGCCGGAATGTAGCTGGTGGTGGTGGAAGAGAATCTGTTGTTCCTTTAGCAATAGCTAGTTGAAAATGGTGGGAGATTGTCGCATAGGGAAGTGATTGGCAGCACCAAACTGTTGGCTTTTCCTGTGCTTTTCTTTGAGATTTTTGGTCATCCTGGATCTAAACAATGAGATCAACTGTCACATTTGGGAGAGAGGCTGGAAGCTTATTTTGTGGGTGTAGATGACATAGAACTGTTGGAGATCCAGCTTATAACTTTTCTGTCTCTCAACCAAGTGCATTTTCCACTCTGGGAATTCTTCCAAGTTAAATCTGAGCCTGCAGTCGAGGGTAACTGGATGTTACCACCATGGCTGATGCCATTCAGGAGGGTTAGTGACACCGTGCTGTTCGTTGTGTTCCCAGGCTGAGCTGCACACGGGTACCTTGCCGCAGATCCAGAGCACAGCGCTTCGAGGCGAGAAACTCCATCGCATCTTCCATTATGTCCTAGATAACCTGGTCAATGTGATGAATGGATTCTGCCTGCCAGAGCCCTACTTCAGCAACAAGGTACTGGTTACTATTTGTTTCAGAGCGAGAGCACAAGTATTCTTTCAGTTCAAGGTAAGGCTGCCCAATTTGCCTGTCACAGCCAGAGGACCAAGGGCCAGGGCAGTACTACCCTGCTAGTGCCAGCTCGATTTGGCTTTCTTAGATGGCTTTATCGTTGGTCTCACCAGAGAGGAAGATGGAAGAGTCCCATCTGTGGTACCCAAAACAAAGACAGACAAGGAGTTGAGCTCAGTCTTTACTGCTTGTGCTTGCAGCCTTGTACGTGGAAGCTGTGTGCATAGCCAGCTGTGGTAGAAGTCCTGGAGGGAGGAGGAAAGAGGGTGAATGAATCTGAGTCAGCTGTTGGAGTAACAGCAGCTTTGTCATCTACCCCAATTCTCTCTTTTAGTCCCTGGACTAGCTGCATGATAAGAGTATTGAAGAAGACGTCCATGAAAAGCCTTTCCTCTTCTCCCTTCTTACTGCTTACTCTTTGCTTCATGCTTGTCTTTACACTGACATGTCTCTAGGTGAAAGGCTGGGTTGAGCGACTAATGAAGACACTGAGAGATCCATCTTTGCCTCTGCTGGAGCTTCAGGACATCATGACCAGTGTTTCTGGACGGATCCCACCCAATGTAGAGAAGTCCATCAAGAAGGAGATGGCCCAGTATGCCAGCAACATCACGTCAGTCCTCTGCCAGTTTCCCAGCCAACAGGTGATCAGCCACACTTAGATAGAGGAACAAAAACTGGTTTGTGTTGGGGCAGAGAGAAAATTCCTTTAAATTATGTGGAGGTTAGTTGGACCTAAAAGGTGCGTTTGAACATGCAATCTTCATGATGAAAGATACTTACCTGTATCACTGGAGCTTAAAGGCTCACCTCCTTTACCGGGGCTGAAGGGTATGTGTTCCCTGCTCTGTATAGCTTTAAACAGGCAGTTTGGAAGCAGTTTAATCATATTTATTTTCTTTTTGCCTGGTACATATGCTGCAGTGGAATCTGTAGTGTCAACATAACCTTAAAAAAGAGTGATTGCAACTAAGGGAGGCCTGATCAGGTAATGAGATGCTGGAAGATGATTTCTCCGGTATACGATACTGTGCATTGATTTTTGTATCACTGTCAGGTCATTAACTTCCTTAGCAGTTTAAGGCTTTGGCCTTTGCTGGAGTCTGCTGGAGCTCTGCTCTGGTCTGTCTGGAAGTTCTCAGCTTCTCTGCTGGTTGTTCAGCCAGATCCTCCCATCCAGGAGTGGCACTGTCACGTGATTGCTCTCTTTCAGATTGCCAATATCTTGGACAGCCACGCAGCCACCTTGAACCGCAAATCAGAGCGTGAGGTCTTCTTCATGAACACCCAAAGCATTGTGCAGCTTGTACAGAGGTGAGCCATTTTCAGGGGTGCCCGCTAACTTTTTTTCCTGCTGCTTGAAAGACCTGAGCCTGCTTGTCTTTACTGAAATGTTTTTATTACACGCAGAGTGTAAATCACTAGGAATAAGCCTGCATACTTCCCTCAGGGAGGTTAAGAGTGAGGGAGCCATGTGCGTGTGGCTCCTGGCTGCCTGGGGGAAGCACACATACAGATCCTTCCTCTTTTTCCCTTTACCATATGAAAGAAAGATTTAACTTTTGCCCTGACAATGATCACATCTTGGCCATTTCACCAAGCCGCTGTTATGCCTTTCAGTGTCTAGCGTTTTGAGTATTTTTAGAAGAAAAAGGGACATTTTAATGCAAAACATGAGCCGTGCTACCCCACAACAGTAGTGGCAGGGGCTATCCCACAACAGTAGTGGCAGGGGTTATGTATTCCCATCACAATTGGGGTTTTCAGAGCCACTTATTTCCCTAAGCAGACAGGCTTATTCTGCCACTCGTGTTGAGTGTTCCTCACTTGCAGGTCTTCAGGAGCAGGGCCGTGCGAGGCTCACTCAGTGCTAGGCTTGACTTACTTGCTTCTGCAGGTACCGGAGTGGTATTCGGGGTCACATGAAAGCAGTGGTGATGGATCTGCTCCGTCAGTATCTGAAGGTGGAGACTCAGTTTCAGCATGGTGAGTGTCGAAGCACATCAAGGATTTGATTTCTGAAAGAACCACATTTGGTGCCAGAAGATCTCCTTCAAGAAAGATGGCTCTGACTTCATGGTGAGGCTGAGCTACACTGGTTTTCTTTTAAAGGTCTGCCAGTCACATCCTGTTTTTTGTAGAGGAGCTTATGTCCCGTTCGAGTTTTCGTGGTAAGAGTGCTTGTAATGCTTATGACAAGCAAATGACAAACTCCACCCCAAAGCTGTCTGTTCTGCTGGTTTTTCACTGTTGGTATATCCATCATCTTTTACATCCTGTGTCATTTTACCCACAGTTTACATGTCGTAATATGACTGGTCTCTTTTCAGTGTAAGAATGCTCCTTTTCCCTGTAAATCTTGGAAAGAATAGCTCCTATATGAGTTTATGATCCTCTAAGTGAGGACTTTTGTATGACCTGGAGTAAAAAGACAGACTCACTGGATTACGAGTTTCTTCATGTTGCCATTTCTAGTCTGTTACTGAGCTGCTGAGGCTCAGCCAGTCTGTGGTCTCTGCTTGTTTTCGATCAGAGATGAAGCAGTTCTCCTTTGCGTTCCCTCGCTGACCCTGTCAGCAGCGGCGCACCACTGCAGAGTTCCCCCACTCAGGTATTCCATGTGTAGAAGCTTCATATTAGAAGCTTGATTTTTACTTCCCGATTTCTGAGCATCTGCAGAAAAATCAGAATCAGAAAAACTGTTTAAATTCACCATGCTATTTAGTTCTATCTTGCCTGTTATTAAATTCCATAGTAAAAAAATCAAGTGTAGTAAACAAAAAAAAAAGTCACTGACTTATTTGCACCAGCTGTAAAACACCAGGAAGCTGTTTGCTGTTCTTAAGAACAAACCTCAAACCTGAAACTGAGAATTGAAATAAATGCATTGCACTGCTGTATCCAGGCACAAGATGGCAATGGAGCACTAGCTAATTTTGAGGCTCTAACTCTTACAGGTAGTTCAGATTCTGCTCTACTTTTCTTTTGTCCTGCTCCAGTACCTGCAGCAGCCTAATGGCACTGCAGATTCATTTCCACTGCAATTTGCTGGTAGTAGAGGATGGTGGAAGTCTTTTGCTATTACTTTATTTTGGTTGTCATTTGAATGAAAGACTGAGCTCACCATTCCTCTCTTCATATTCCTCACAAAGGAGGTATTTGGTATTGGAACTGTTTTAAGAGTAGGATGTTTAAATTAAAGTTTACGGTTGAGGGTGTGGTGGTGGGAGGAATGTTTCCTTCCCAGAACTGGTTGTGTGGACCATGCAAAGTAGATTCTCAAAACATGTATGTAGAAAAATAAAGACACATCTAGTAACTTTTATTCCTTGACATAGAGGTGCGGAGACTGGAAAAAATGTGCATTTCTGATTGCAGGTCACTATGACAAGTGTGTCTTTACCCTTCGGGAAGAGAATAAAAGTGATATGAATGCTGTATTGAACTACATCTTCTCACACGCTCAGGTCACCAAGAAGAACCTGCTTGTTACAATGCTCATTGTAAGTTGTCTATTGGTGCTCTAGAAGTTTGCTTCTTCTTGTAGTTGTATGTTTGATGCTTTGAAAGGTACTGAATTAGCAGCTCTCATCCTTAAAGCTTCAAGTCTTCTAGCTACAGAAGTAGTGGCAGCAGTGTAGTGTTTCTTCATGTGTTCTTAGGACGTGTAAGCCACGCGTTAGAGGAGACCAGAACGTACTGTTCAGCTCGGTGTCTGTGCACCTTCTGGTTCATGCCTGGTCTGCATTGATTGCCTGTCAGACTGCAATGAAGGCTAATTATGCAAGTGATTGTGAGTGTCTGTGGGGAGAGAAGAATGGAGACTTAACTCTTCTATTGGGAGAATGCTAGAGGCTGACTTTCAGACACGGGGCTGCGACTTTGTATTTGGTTTAGTTTGCTGCTTCATCTTCAGGGGTGTCAGGGCAGTCCTGTCTTTATATAGCTCATGGTACTCAGACTGGAGTTGCTTGGAAAGCAAAGCAGTGTGCTACCAGCATAAAAAGCAGATGATTTTTTTGTGGTAATAATTCTGTAATAGCAACATTTTTATGATCCTTCATTACTAATGAGGGTGACTTCCTGGTAGTGAATGGCATTAGCCAGCCCGTATGGAGGCCCTTGATGAGCCACGGTTTGGTCTTACAGGTTTGGCAGTGGCTCTCTTAGCTTCTTCCTGGTTTTAGTCTCAGGAAGTCTTATCTTGGGTCTGCAGCGGTGCTTTCAGACCAGCTGTACTCTGGGCTGCGTGATGGGATCTGTCTAGGACTCAATACCTCAGCACAAAGCTGGTCACTCCAGTGCAGGCCTCTGACCCTTGGGATGGTGTGTGGCTGTTCAGGGGGCTTGCAGAGGGATGGGGAATCTCCTGGGGTCAGAATCTGTCTTGGACAGACATAGATTCCACCCTAGAAACACAAATAAATCCTCATGCCAGGACCTTCTCCTTTGTTACTTCATAAAAAAAAAATCTCAGTTCTCATTAACTTCAGTCCCACTCAAATGGGTAAAACTCCCATTAAATTACATTCCCAGGAAAATAATTAAAAAACAACAGTTGAGTCCTGTCTCTTTTTTTCCTGTTTCCTAAAATGCCTCAAAAAATCCTTGTGCCACATAATGCTTTGAGGCAGAATGAATGTCCACCTTCCTCAAGGCAGGATGAATGCTACCACATGATTTTCAACAAACTACAGTTAGGTATCCTGCATTTTAAGAGGCTAATTACAATACTATATGTCTCTCTCCTCCCTCCCCTTTTCTTTCTTTTTTTTTTTTTTTTTTTTTTACAAACACAATATGGTCTGTTACTGTCAAAAATACATCCAAAGTAGCCATCCACAAAATAACTTCCAAAAGCAGAAAAAAAGTCATAATTGTCCTAGGCTGAGGCTGGGTTTCTTAAATTCTAATGTGTAAGATATAAGGACCCTGGCATTCTTTCTTTCTGGCTCTCCTCCCCCCCCACCCTTTTTTTTTCTTTCCCTTTTTGGTGTGTGGTGTGATTGTAAGTAACGCTTGCCTTAAGAATCTCATTATTTGAACACGGAGCCATATTTCCTCTGAGAATTCTGGAGTAGCTTTGAGCCGGGGCTGTTCATTTCTCAAGTAATCATGCTGGCGTGATGGAGAGAGAAAATGGCAGCTGTTCGCAGCTCAGGCCTTCAATTTTCTTCAGAGTCCAGTCACTCAAGTGTGTAATTACACGGGGGTGCCGGGGAGGCGTTAGGCCTTGTCAAAGAGCTGGTTTGAGGCTTTGCTCGCTGCCTTTGCCAATCAGTGCAGGCAAAAGCCAGTGCAGCGCCAGCTACCTGCTTTATTTTGTTGTTGTCATCCTGATTATTTCTTGCTAAAATGGCACTGAAACTTTTTGTCTAGTTTTTCACCTCCGTGCAAGCTGTGTCTTGGAGGCAGAGCTTTGCTGTGTCTTCACGTTGGCCGGCACTGTGTCCGTCTGAGGGAGCGAGGGCTGTGCTGGCAGGTAGGCAGTGCATAGAAATGCCAGAGAGTTTTCCTTTATCCTTCCTGTGCAGTCATTCTTCCCACCACTGTCATTTCTACTCAAGTAAAGGCTGACATCGCAGAACTTAAAACACAGTGGGGAGGCCATGGTGGAAGAGCAGCCGGGGAGCTGGCCGGTGACCCCAGCGCCATTTGTACAGCCTGTGCCAGCGCAGCGCCTGGGGCCTCGGCCCTCACACAAATGCTGTGTCGCAGGGTCTGCTCAGCTCGAGGGGGTGCCGGGAGCTCGGGAGGGTGACGTGCCTTTGGTCACAGTGTCACCTGCGGCTCACCTGGGGATTACCATCTGCTGAGTTACAGGTCACGCTGTTAACCAAGACCGTCGCTCGCCGGTAACCAAAAGACGGTCATTCCTCTTTCTTCCGACTCTCATTACTCTTCATGTCTGAGGCACCCCGTGGCACATTTGGTGTAATCATGGTGAAGGCTCTGGCATTTTATGGGTTGCCAAGCTATTTATGTGGGATGGTTTAAGTTTGTCCTCCAAGGGCAAACGTCATGTCAAAATACCTTGATGCTTATGTTGCTGTTATTGATGTATCCTAGGAATCCATTATTAACAAGGGGCTCTGAGGATGGTTTTAGTAATAGTGTTATGCTGCCATCATTCACCTTTTTTTAGCTAGCAGGCATTTAAGGCAGGATGGGAACTACTTCATCCTTCATATATTTGTTGAAATATAGTGTGATTTGAAGTTATATGTTCATTTTATGTACTTAACTGACTGTTGTATGCACATCCTAGCCTGAACTGGACAGAATTGCTTGTGGCATGGCAGATGTCCTGTGTCCTCTTGGATTTTTGCTACCTTGAGCAGTAACATTTACAACACCCAGGAATTTGTATTTCAAACACGATGAAGGCACTTCTTGAATTTATTCACTGTGAATTCACACAGTGACCTGGAGTGGATAAATTTACAGAACTTTCTTTGGGAACGCTCATTGTAACGTTTGCTGGCCCGAGACTGGTTAGTAGGGGACAACAATCTAATAAGAGGTAGTAGCTTAGATCTTTTCTAGTAAGAGTGATTTAGCTGTGGTTTCTCCCCCTGAGAGATGTACGCCATCATTCCTAGGGGTGGCATCGTGCTTGAGTGGGGTCGGAGAGAAAGGGGTCAAGAGCAATGTGGGGGAAAAGCTATTTAGCTTTGGACTCGCAGGTAGTATGAGCTGTTACTTGGTAGTCAGTCAGTGCGACTTGTATTACTTGTTTTTTGGTTTTATTTTCCCTGTCAGGCTTATCAATCTAACCTGCTGTGCAGAGGTTTCCCTTTTTCCCTTTCTATTTCTTGGATCTTCAAAGGGCCTTTTCTGGACTGTATGTGTTTAAAATCTCTTAAAACTTTAAGCACCAGCTCTCTTTCCTGTTGCAAATCCCCTTTTCATCTCGCATTTTCCTCCTGTGATTCATTTACCAAGAGAAAAGCTGTTAAGTGCTGTATAGAAGAAACACATTAGAGGCTCCTAGAGGGTCTCCAGCTTTGGGAGTGGGAGGGAAGAGGCTCACAAGCCAGTGTGAGTGGTTGAAGACCATGGGATTATTCATGGGAATTGAAACTATTTTTGGAAGAAAGTGTGAATGAGACTGCACCTCCTCTGTTCAGAAAGCAAAGCAACTTGAAGTCTTTACTGTTTGCATTTTTTTGAATGGCTGAATCCAAAAGAGTTTTGAACAGCATCAGCACTGAAAATGGTGCTGCTCAGTTTTATTGTTTTATCCAGCCAATTTAGACAGTAAAGTAAGCTAGTGAACTTCCTCAGAACCAGGATTCTCTGATTAGAAGAAATATTATGGAGTCAGTCCTGTACTGTGGCAGGAAACACATTATATCATTTATGGCTTTATAAGTTTTGCTTAGCCTTGTTAGAAGGATGACAGGATCTGTTTTTTCTGGTGTTGCTGAAACTGTACAAAGCATGTGGTTGGTTTGTGGACGTGGAGTTGTGGGTCTTCTTTGATTTTGAGGGTTTATTTAAGTTCTCCTGGGAATTAAACTCTTTCTGTTTGGTCACCTTTCACGGTGAAAATTTTCTAATCTTTGCATGCTACACAAGGCATTTCACTACAGTTAAATGCTGTTTGAATTTTGGAGTGCTGCTAGGGGAGACTTCTGATACAAAGCTGAAATTGGGTAGTGGGAAAATGTTTTACTTGAGTCTCTTGACAAGTTGGTGTTTCTCATGTGTTTGCATGCCAAAACACATGCTACAAGTAAGAAAATGGGTGATGGTGCCAGTCCCTTCTTTCCTCTGTAGCTTTATGGATCTGTGTAAAATTGTTGAAAGCCTAGTACCTGTACCCTTGTCAGCACAGGATTAGAGAATAATTTAGAGAGGGCCCTCCAGAGGTGGTGTGGTCCAGCACCTGAGAGCATGCGTGTATGTATTTCAGGTTTAAACTCCTTTGTAGGAGAATGGAAGATGGTTTTCCTCTGTTCTAAACATTTTCAGTTCTCTTTATTTTTAGGACCAGCTATGTGGCCGTGACCCTACCTTGACAGATGAGCTGATTAATATTCTGACAGAGCTGACCCAGCTCAGCAAGACGACCAATGCTAAAGTGGCCCTGCGAGCGCGGCAGGTAAGGGAGCGTGTTTAGCAATCCAAGCTGATCCCCGATGGAGACGGGCCGTGCCACTGCTGGTCAGATCCACACGGACTGCTCCCACTTGGAGCTTGCTCTTTTGGAAAGTCTGTATCTCTTGATGTTTATTATGATTACTATGCAAATGTAAAGAGTAGATTACAGTGAGCAGCGCTTTAGCAATGAAGCTAATTAACCAATGATTAACCGTTGTGACAGTCTAACAAAGATTGCAGTGGATTCCCAATCACTGTAAAATTTGAAGTTAAGATTACATTCCTTTGTCCCTGCTCCTCCAAAAAATTTTGCCTGGCTCAGATAGGAGTTAACTGAGAGTAGCCTATGGTTTGTGCGATAGGGGAAGTTGGAATACATGGTCACTGTGGTTCCTTCTGACTCTGTCTCATCTGTGAACCCGACAAGCACAGCCTGCCTGGAGGGTGCAGGCAGCTGTACGTAACCATCCAGGACATGGTCTCTGGGTTCATCAGCTACCGTAGGATTGCAAATCAGCGTGTGCAGAGAACAGGGAGAGAAGTTTACACAAGAACTAGATGTTCTTTGCAACTGCCAAGGAATTATTGCAGAGAATGATGTTGGTCTTTTGCGGGATTTCTTCTAGCTTTTGAGTTGCATTTTGTCGATTTCTTTATAACCTGAAAATAATTGCAAAAACTCTTGATACTGTCAATTCCAAGAGTCTAGTACCAGATAATAATTTGAATGCCAAATATCTGCCTCGATATTACTGTGAGCTTCCTCTTCAGCAGTTAGTCTGTAGCCCAGAAGGAGTGAGAGGGCATAATCGTTTCACGGTAACGCTAACCCTGCAGTCTGATCACTCCTCCTGCTCCACAGTCCCTATCTTCCTTCTAAAAGTCTTAAGCAGGAAAGCTGACACTTTGGGATCGCTCCTTTTATTTCAGAGCTTGACTGTTGAAAATGAATGGGGCGTTTGAAGCTGCTCAGTGACCTTCTGTTTCCTTCAGGATTGTGTTTGTGTCCTTGAACCATTCAGTTATTGAACCTCTCAGCAGCATGCTGGGATGGTGCTGCAGTCCTTGTGTATGTCTTTATGTCGCTCTTTCACTTCATTTTCCCCTGCAAGCTGCTTCTCCTTCCTATCTCTGTATCCTTCATGTTGGGCATTTAATACCTGGCACCAGTGTCTCTTGCTTCCTCTGCTCGGAAGCTGTGAAAGGCGGTCTCCGTTGCTGGCCTCCCCACAGCTGCTGCCTGCCAGATCTGCTTTCCAATTAACAGCCGGTCAGGCAATCCCCAGGACTAGCAGCTCTGCAGTGCTAAATCACATGCACTGATGGAACTTGATTGAAGCTGTTCCTTTTCTCCATGGGGAATTGCCAATAATACAAACCGAGCAGATACACAAATGAGGCTGGGGAGGGGAGAGAGTTTGCAGCATCACCCAGGTGCCACAGAATTCACAGGAGAAACCGGTCTCCTCTCCTGGGCTGGAGCAGAGTAGTGCTGCCTTGGAGGTAACAGCCTCCTGCCGATGGCCCTGCACAGCTCCAGTCCCTGACACTCCTTGTGTTTGCTGTTTACCAGGTTCTCATTGCTTCCCATCTGCCATCCTACGAGCTGCGTCACAACCAGGTGGAGTCCATCTTCCTGTCCGCTATTGACATGTATGGACACCAGTTCTGCATTGAGAACCTGCAGGTATCGACCAAACTTCTCGCCTTGTTTCCCTGCTTTCTTCTCACTGAGCTTAAGGTTTCTGCATTAAATCTCACCTCTAGTCCCAAGGTCATTGGGGCTTTAAATGGTACTGTCCCGTTTTCTAGCTTCCCCCTTATTTTTGTTTTCATCCCTCCACTGATAGTGAAATGACCTCATCGGAGAGTACAACTTCCCCAAGGGGAGCAGCAGAGAGGGAGGTGCTGATCTCCTCTCTCTGGTGACCAGCCATAGGACGTGAGGAAATGGGATGAGGCTGTGTCAGGGGAGGTTCAGATTGGACATGAAGAAGCGGTTCCTCCCTGGGAGGGTGGTCGGTCACTGGAACAGGCTCCCCAGGGAAGTGGTCACGGCACCAAGCCTGGCAGAGCCCAAGGAGCCTCTGGACAACGCTCTTAGCCATATGGTTTAGTTTTAGGTAGTCCTGCGAGGAGCAGGGAGTTGGACTCGATGGTCCTTGTGAGTCCTTTCCAACTTGAGATATTCTGTGATTCTATGATTTAATGTAAAGGTCATAATCCTTGATGAACAACAGGAAAAGCATGGAAATCAGAACTAGACAGGCTTGATTTGGGGTTTTTGTTTTTTTGCCTGACCCTGTTTGCAAGACAGGCAGTTCTCTCTTAAAACTCCGCTTAATGTGATCTCTTCTAGAAACTCATTTTGTCTGAGACATCCATCTTTGATGTGCTACCCAACTTTTTCTACCACAGTAACCAGGTGGTAAGAATGGCAGCTTTGGAGGTAAGTTTATTCCATTGAAAAAATAAATATTTTTAGTTTTTCTGGGTTTTTTATTTTGGGTTTTTTGTTTCGTAAGAGAGCTGCAGGGTGTGTGGAATCTGGCACACTTGGAGTCTGGCATTTAACAGCATTAATATTTGTAATTGACTGAAATTTCAGATTCAAGTTGTCTTCTTTGCTTGAAGAAGATTTAGGTGGTTGAAAGGATTGAAAGCGAGGCTGCTGTCAGAGAATGGGGTCAGCCTACCCTGTGTGCCTTGTGCTGGTGGTTGTACCCTGCCAGACTGACCTTCCTCAGAGAATAACTTTAAATTCTGGTTGAATTAGAGTTCTATCTAGATACTCATTTGGAGGTATCTGTTTAGTTTTTAATATTGTTGAAGTCTCTGGTGTATTATTTGTCTTGTTTCTCTCTGCTTCCTTAGCACAGTTACGCTGATGGAGTTTCTCTCTAACCAGGTGTACGTTCGAAGGGCGTATATCGCCTATGAGTTAAACAGTGTCCAGCATCGCCAGCTGAAGGATAACACTTGCGTGGTGGAGTTCCAGTTCATGCTGCCTACCTCCCATCCGAACAGGTCAGATCACGTGTTCAGGTGCCTTTGGGAGCGGAGGTTTATGAGGGGCTACATCCTATCTTGGCAAAGAAAACTTGCAATAGTACTGGTGGAGAAAGAGAGTCCCAGTGCTTCAAATAAGCACAAATTGTTTAAGATAAAACCCTACATTACCCAGTTCCTTCTCCTAAGCTATTTATAACCTCAGGAGCTGTGGGTAGTAGTTTCTGCAGTTTGGATTCATTTAAATATGGTACAGTTTTCACGTATTTTCTGACGTTTAAGTTCAGCTTGTGTAGTGACTTGCATCTAGAAATTCAGTTCTAGCTGAATCCCAAGCCTTCCAAAAAATACAATTCCAAACAGAATAATCAATTACTCAGAATTTTAATAAAGAACAGGCAAACAGTCTCTGTCCCCTCCTGCAGTGTTCCCCTGCCAGGCCTTTGTAACTGTTTGTGATCAGCTCTACTTTCAATCCTGGCTTTACTGGATAAGGTGAAATCTTTTCTAGCATGTGTTTTTTTGACTGAGAAGGCCAAGATGCATGTATGAATGTATTTTATATAGAAGTGCTAGAGTTGACATACTTTGGTTTTCAGTCAGTATTTTTCAGAATGTATTTCTCATGACTGCAACCAAAAGCATCAACTATTTGCTGCCCGAGCTGCTAGAAGGGTCGCATCTCCTAGTGTACGCTAAGATAAATTTAAAAAAAAAAAAAAACAAACAAACTTGGTTATCAGAACTCCTTCAGCATCTGTCAGGTTAGTCAGTTCCGGTGTTTTTTCATTTGCAACAGGAACTTGGAAGGGTATTTTAGACGATATTTCATTTTTGTCCCAGGCAGCGGGGAGCGTGCTGGAGCCCAGAGGCGCAGTGAGTCTCCGTGGCCGCCGGGTGCCACTGTTGGTCTGTGCTGGTTTGGCAGTATGGTACCAGTGCTATTTTTCTCCTTTGTTTCCAAACATCTTTTTCCTTTTTTTATTTTTGGTGGGGCTGGGCAACGGGGTCCAGTCTCGCTTCATTGAGAATCCATCAGTACATTTTATGAAATGGTTTTCGGAATCTGGTTTGCTAGAAATGAATGACTGTCCTCAACAAGCAGCACAAAACACTCATGATACAAATGGGACATGCATTTGGTCTCATCTGTCTCCTACATTTCTAGAATATTTGTAAATAATTGCATACTATTTTTAGTACCCCTTTATAATACTCTCCCCCCCCCCCCCCCCCCCATTCTTTCTTCATTTTTCTCTTTGCTGGTCTCAGTTACTTGTGTTGCTTGGGGGTTGTTTGGCCTGCCCATGCTGACCACTGCTCTATTACCGTACACAAATTTAATTGGACAAGGTCAGCTGGAAGAGGAGAACTGTTACCTGCTGGGGGAACAGCTTCTTTGTCCTGAAATCTCCTCTCTCCTTTACGCTGCATTCGCTGGGGCAATGTTCTGAAGCTCAGTTCTGCTTCTCAACCATCGGCACTGCTGATGGTTGATGAAAATGCATCGCAGGCCTTGTGCAGAGGCAAGCAGGCTTGGGATGAATTCACTGCTTGCACGGGCAGGTTCAGTTCCTTTGAGTTGCACCTCCATCTGTGAGCGATGAATTTGGCTCCCGTTGCTTGATGCAGCTTGTTGCGGTGTACCCCTACTTGTGTGGCTGTTGTGTGGCTGGGTGCTGGAGCACAGCCGGCAGCAGGGTACCTCAGGTCTGAGATTAGCACTGCCTGGGTAGGTTTAAGCTAGCTGGAAAGGCAGACTTTATGTTAAGCCCAACACCCAGAAATCTCAAAACTCTGACATTGTCTTGCTTAAGTCGTCTTTGTTGTTTTTGACCGTGTTCTACGTCTATTGTATGTTTTTCTGTATCTTCTGTAGCATGAACTTTTAGGCTGAAAAGCTAAAAATGCATTCCAAGGGCAAACCCCAAAGCCAAAAATCAAGCCAAATGTCCCTTGAGGCTCTGCAGGGTTGGGTCCTGGTGAACCAGGAGTAGATACCAGACAGCCCTTAAGAGACCGTTCTCTTTTGGAGCTGGTGTTAGTTGTATGATGCCACACATTTCTCAGCACTTTATCAGATATTTTTAAGCCCTGGTCCCTTTTGTGTCTGATTTGTGTGAACATTTAAGGGCCTGAATTTTACTGGAGCAAAAAGTCATGTAGAGAAAGTTGCAAACTGGTAGTGATTGTTATATTTAAATTCTTTGCTATTGGTATTTAACCTCGCTATGCCTTTACTTAATTGTAACAGAAACAATCACAGTCACTACTTCTGATCTGACTAATTGCAGCAAGGCACTCAGACTTGGTATTTTTGGCCACTGAATTATTGCCATCTACTACCCACAGGAAAGCTTTGCATGGAAGTGGAGAGGAAAGAAAAACTTTAAATCTGCTAAAAAAGTCATAGAAATGCAACCTGCTCCTGGTGGGTTTTGTGGGCAGAAACTGTTTTGTGAATTATTTGTTTAAATTAATAGAAAATGTTCTGTTGTAAGAATCCCCACGGATCCTGATTGCAAGGGTAAGATGTAGGGAGAAAAACTGCTTATAATTGAAACCATAGAGGGCTTTATAGATAAACCCAGCATTCCTTATTGCCCGGTGCAAGGCAGATGAGGAGTACAGTGTAACCATCTGGTGCCTTTTGCAGTAAATGGAGTTTGCAAGCCCTCTCCGAGTAGAGGGCGTTGCAGTAATCCAATCTGGAGGAAGCGATACGAGGGTATCTACGGGATGCTGATCGCTCCGTGCTGCAGCGGGGTACTGCAAACAAATGCTTCTGTGCAGAGCCCCTTGCATTTGGATAACCTGCCTCTTTCAGTCATCTAGAGTCCTGGTGAGAAGAGATGCGAGGAAGAAATGAGCCCTGTTCCAAGCTGTTCTTTGCTTCCCTCTTGTTCAGACTGCCCTGCTGAGATGGGAAGCTGGTGGAATATTGACTGGTGTTTAGAGAGTTCAGCTTCCTTTGTGAGAATGGCAGGCCAGGTGACAGACACTGAAAGGCCTTTCTTAGGTGTTCAGCACATGAAACAGTGCTTGCCTAATCTTAGCTTAAAATCTTCTGTTCAAAGACACATTGTGTGTCCAGTAAACGAAGAGGGAGAGGGAATTATAGTGCTTTTTCAACAGGAGAAGTTTTTTTTCTAATAATCCCCCTCTCCAGCTTTTGAACAGCCTTTCTTATGTCTGAAGCTGTAAGGTTTAAATTAAACTGGGACGTTGTCTGCTGTAGCCAGCTTTTGGAGCCTGCTGCAGCATCGTGCTGCTGCACTGCTCCTCCTAAAGCATCCCCTTTTCTCCAGCTCGCTGCATTCCCCCAGCCAGGTTGTTCAGCTGCTCTCTTGATCTTTCCTTCCCCAGTAGCAGATGTGCTGGAGGATCAGAAGGGAAGAACTCAGAGATAAATGTGTTTCCATAAAACAGACCCCTCTGTTTTACTCAGAGGTAAATGTGTTCCCTCGGTCAGATCTCCAGACAAGG
This sequence comes from Strix aluco, assembly GCF_031877795.1. Lineage (NCBI taxonomy): Eukaryota > Metazoa > Chordata > Aves > Strigiformes > Strigidae > Strix > Strix aluco. The sequence continues at coordinate 14,695,849 of NC_133949.1, read as the reverse complement.
GTGACTCAGATGCTGGATATATCTTTATTTTGGGGTATGGCAATGATACCGCAGGGCTCTGCCTTCTGAAAATGTTGAGCCCCAAAGTAAATGGAAGCGTAACCCAGCCTGTTTTGCTCACTTTGATGCCTCAGCCATGCCTTCCCCATTCATCTGTGCATCGAGCCCACGCCTCCCTTTTGTCCCACATGTAACCCCTAACTGCCGCACTTGGCCTTGAGATGTCCTGGGGAATCTGGAGTCAGGATGTGCCATTAGAAGGTGGAAGTGAAGGAAGGTTTTAGCACTGCAGATTAAGACACTGAAGTTTTGATAATTGGCTTAGTTAGCTTTAAAGCAAGTTTTACTTTAGAAACTTGATAAACAAAATGTCTGGTACCAGCTGGCCCTAGATGCATTTGGAGTTGGGAACACACACAACACAGGAAACATGGACACAGAGGCAAATGCCTTAGGCTTATCTAGGTTGAATTTGGTTTTGGGACTGCATCCTGCTGTCTGTGATGCTTCCCAGGCTGGAATTCAGGTCTAGTCATTAGTTGCTATTTCCAAGGGTATCAGTATGTATGTCTCAACTATCTTGTGCTTGGTTTTGCCCGGTAGCTCCTCTTTCTGTGCTTGTGGATGTTTGTTGACACCCTACTTGGACTTTGATGTTGCTGATTTCAAGGCTTAAGAGTGGTGCATGATCTCTCCTTTGCTGTCTCTTGATGTTTTATCATCTATGGAGTAGTTTGGTTGTTCTTTTTTGTCAGCCTCTTCCTTAGCTTACAGGTAGAAACCATTTTGAAGGCTGAAAGCCAAATTAAATAATGCTCTTTCCAAACAGTGCTTTTTACAGGAGAATAAGAACCAAAACTCACTTAGAGCAGTGTTTATAGGTTCCTTCCTACTATCATTTTACAGCAATATAAGATTTGAATTTCTGACAAAATGGAAGCATTTTCTGTGGACTAAAGCAGTTGCTAAAACAGGCTCTTGCATCAATCTTTGGATTGCTAGTACTGAATCAGCTGTGCTGCTTTGGACTCTTTAACCGTACGAGCCTGGAGACCCGAGTGTATAACTCGCAGTGTATCATTAGGTAGCCTGAGGTCCCCTCCTTGTTGCGAGAGACTGGCTGATATTGGGAGGGAGGAGGGGAAAATGATTCCAGGACACCTGTAAATCCCTGCAGTTTCGTGCTGAGGGTTTGATGTTAATTAGACAGCAGGCAGCAGTAATGTGTTGCAGTTCCCTTGGCTTGCCTGTTTCAGAAAGGGCAAAATCTTCCAACAGAGCAAAGAAGGGGCTGTTGAAGGGGCAGCAAACTGAATGGAACGACGATAATTTTATGCAAATTGGACTTCAGTAGCAGATTCAGCTTGGCTGAGTCACAGAGGGAGCAGAAGAATAAGGAAAGAAAGAGGGAGAGGAAAAACCCAATCAAAATGTATGGTTTGAGGCGTGTTTCACAGCCTTCTGTTTAGATTCTTCTACAGAAATGGAGAAACATAAGAGGAATGCCACTGGTCACAGCCAGTGGAATTGCTCTTTCTCCTGTGGTACTGCTGTTAATAACTACAAGTGGGTTATTCAGCCGACCTCTGCTGATTCCGCTTTGCTGCCTGATTTCAAAAGCTTTGCCCTGCGCTGGCACTCAATCACAGCTTGATATAACCAGTGGCGCTTTGCATGCATTGCCATCATTTTCATAGGGGAGCGCTCTTGTTTGAAAAAAAAAAAAAAAAAACCAAAAGGAAAGAAAGGGAGGGGCAATGGGAAACAAATTCAGATTCAACCAGGAGGTGCAGGGGGGAGCTGAGGGGATTTTTGTTTGCTTGAGCTGAAGGAGTAATTGCAACAGTAGAGCTTCCATCCGTATGGAGCAGATTCCTAGTGAGATCAGCTTCCCCGGTCAAGAAGGGCCTTTTTAAAAGTTCAAAAGAGAAAGGGAGAAGGGCTGGTGTCGTGAGGAGGTTTCTGATCCAGTGGTTGACTTTGTGGGGTTGGCTGTGGGGAGTGCTGCCGGCACGCTCCGTCAGCTGTGCCTTTCCTCAGCTCCCAGAGCCGTGGTGCAGGTCGTGGCACTGGTGCTGGCACGGGGCCGCGCAGGCTGCCTGGCTGCTGGTGGTTTATTTGTCAGAGCTGCAGGGGTGTAGCTCAGTGGACTGTAGCTCCTTTTCGCCAGGCCTGACTGTACTGCAAATATCAAACCTTTACCTCTTAGTGCACTTCAGTGATGAGCAACAATGCAGCTGCTGGCTCCACAGCTGTGATGACCTGTAGATAGAACGCCAGCCCCACTGTGTGCAGCTTGAAGACTATTTCTCTGTTCTCTTCTGACACCTCCAGCCACTGGGTCTTCTGTTTTCCTCATTGTGACTCTTGCCACAGTCTCTCAGATAGGTGCTGAGCGGCTGGAGAACAGTTCCTGCAGCAAGGCAACAGGGTGCCCTTTTTGAGACAGAAAGGAACATTTATTATGCTATTTTTTTAATGTCTGTTTTCGGAAAGTATTCCGGGGACTGCTACACAAGTGTACCAGGTGTAGGAACTGCCAGTCCTCTCCAGACTATTTTTTCCAACTGCAGTAGATCCCATGCAGCTTTCCCACCGTTTGCCAAGCTAGAAAAATAATCTCAACCCTCTGAGGCCTCATGGCCCTTTTGGTCCTAACCACAAGCTCTACAGCACAGTGTCTCTTCCCACTGTCTCCAAATGAAATTCAGTATTTGTGTTATTTACCATTGAACAGATACGTCTTTAGGCCAGTTTTCTGCTCTCTCCTGTATGGTTTAAGGAGATCACGGGAACTTTTTGTGCCTCTACCAGTAACGCACCAAACACACAACCTTGCAATGAATATGACTCTGCTGTGACCAAACCAGTTTGAGAACAGGACCAGGTGCAGTCAGTGTATTTAGCGCTGTGACCATGGAAATATGGTGGTCATTAAGTACTGACACCTCATGCCCAGTAACCTGGGGTCTTGCCTATGGTCAAGGACGTTAAGAAACTCTGTGGTTTGATCTCCTACAGGTTTCTGCAGGGAAGGGGAGGGTGAATGTCCAGTTACATGCTCCCTGAAGCTTTGCTTTCGATCTTTCCATGTTTGCTCATTTCTTTGCACAAGCCTGTGTGCATGTGGGGTTTTTTTCAATTTAATCTTTACTGTTTTGAATGTCAGATCACAGCAGTTTTCATGTCTCGCGTGGAGCAGTGCACCACTCTGTGCTTTCATGAATGCAGCTAGCATTGGCTAGACTCTGCTCTTTGGTTCCTTTCTGTCTTACGTGCGTCACTACGCCTGAGTCTGCATGCAGATATGTGAAGAGTTGGACTGATGTTATAAAAGGAACTGTAAAATTTTCCTAAAATTAGCCTTAAGTTCTGCTTGTTCCTTTTGGTATTCAAGGCCTTGAATGCTGAAAATGCAAAGTATTACATGGTGTTTCTCTGTGTGCTCGCTTTATTACTACATTGTTGTGGGAGCCAGTGCGTGGGCTGCTGCTTAGCGTAGAGGTTTGGCAATGAGGACTTGGCTTGTTTTCCTGAACCTGTTGCAATCTTCCTGTGTGAGACGGTCACTTTTTGCATCTGTGCTGTTTGCCCTTCTGCCAGGGAGGTCTTGCTTGTGAAGCTCACTGGGTGTCTGCAAAGGGCTTGAAGCGGGTGCGATAAATGATGCTGTAGAAACGCAGGGTACCTTGCAAACACGATGTCTTTTCCTGGGGTATATTTGCATGTGATGTGCATGGTCTGTGCTCATTCCCATGGCAGCCATGGCAAGCGAAGTCAGGTGGTGGGTGCCTTCTCAGGGACAATTGAAATTGAATTCTGCCTGATACCTGATGGTTGACAAATTTTGGTTTAATAAATTGTAATCTTGTTGCTGGTCTGTGTATCAGCTTGATGATAGTTCTTTATTATGGCTTTCACTAACCAATCTGTAACTAACTGTGGTTGTTTAATTACAGAGGGAACATCCCCACGCTAAACAGGTATGGTACTTGTAATCTTTTAAAATTTGAAAAGACAGACTAGAAAGAAGTAGCCTAATACTTAATGTTTTAACATGTTTTGTTTTAGTGCCCTTATCTTTACTCGGGAAACTCTCCAACATAACTCTTCTTTTTTCCTTCCCTTTTCCTCTCCCTTTGTCTAAAACATGTTTTCAGCTTTTCTTTAGCCTTTAAAAAAGCTTTGCATGCTGCAATCTTTACAATTAAATTTGCCAGGTGGCTCAGCTCATCTGCCGCATGGTACACAGCAAACTTCTAGCAGAATGCTGTTTCTAGGGTCTCTTTTTTGGAACTGGACTCCCAGCTGTTGACCCTCTGGCAGGGTGTCACAGTGAAACAGGCAGTCACTCCTAGCCGATAGCATACCTGTTGCTACTCTGGTTTCTTGCAACTAGCTTAGAATTTGTCGAGGCTGTTTCACCTCCCTCACACCATAGATGAATCTACATCTCAAACAGCTGACAGCATGTTTTGTTGTGTTTTGGATGCTAATTTTTCCTCCCATGTCTCAGTAGAAAAGTATTTCTTGTTTTAAATAATACATGAAAAATGTCTGCTGTCTTTTTGTTTAGTTACTGTTCTGTGGTATTTTTTGTATTAGTTGTAAGAAATGTACACCAAGGCATGTCCTGAAAAATTTTTCTCTTTCAAAACATGAATACCTATTATTTATTACTGCTTACAAGCCTATTTAGGGAAAAATAGTAAAAATGGGCTTGAAAGTCTCATGGCTCTTAATCAGAGATAAACTACAGAAATACAGAGTGACTTTAAACGTGGAGAGCTATTAATCAATCTGATGATACTTTAGACTTGTTAACAGTATACTTAAGACCGTATCACAGTGGTTTTTTGTATGTGGAAAGAAAGAAGTCTTAGTAAAGCAGATAAGTAGCGGTGCCAGCAGTCCGCAGTTTGGTCCCAAATCTGCGTGGCTGGCAGCAGTGCCGTAGCCGGCGTGGCCGGGCCCCTGTTTGCCCGCTGTGCCGCTGGCGCCTGATCCAGCACTGCACTTGAGCAGCTTTTTGACTTTACAAGTTGGAAGTCAAGCATGTGCTGTGCTGAATCAGCGTGCCGATTTGGTTTGTTTTTTTTTTCCCATTGCCTTCTGCCTCCTGTTGTGGCACCAGTTGGGGAGGACTTCGTTACTGTCTCCCTAAGGCCCGGGGAGAGTGAAGCAAGTGAGAGTGCTGTTCCTGTGCTGCAGAACACTGCCGTGTGCCTCCTCGGCACTTCTGTCTCCTCAGAACAAACTTTAAGGTCTCACCATGTTGCAGGGAGCTTTTGAAGTAGGTCCCTCAGTGAATTAGGATGACTCCGTGGCACAGTTCAGAAACAAGAAATAATTATTGCAGAAAAGGCAAAACCCAGTTCTAGTAGCTAGGGAGAGGCTGTCTAGTTAGTTGTATGGTTTTTGTTCACGGTGTGAGAAATTTCTTATGCTAGTCTTGACCATTACGTTGTGGGTCTTTAAAAAAACACAATAATAATAGCCCAAACCCCAAAATACCACGAACTATTTCACAGCTGGTGTGCGCTGCCGTAGCAGTTGAACTGTATGAGAACTCAGTGATAATTTCATGTACTGAGGACCTTGCCCTCTGCCAGGAAGCAGTGCTGACCTTTAGTGAACGGTGCTCCTGCTTCAAATAGAAGTCTCTTCCTCAGTGCCTTCCTCTGAGCTTGTGTAAATCTGCTCCAGTCCTCCTCACTTCAGTAAGGAATTGGTCCTGTATGAACAGGGTGTGTACTGCAGCGTACCTCAGTGCCTGAACAGCAGACATCGGGCAGGAGTACAGCAGTAGGAAGTGTCTGGAGCTCTGCCTTCCTCCCTCCTTTGAGAGAGATGTGTTCTGGGGCCAGCTGCTTCTGTTCAGCAGCTGCCACCTTTTAACAATCAAAACTGAGCAAAATAATTGACTAGGGGGAGTCGCAATGTAAGTGTGGATTAAATTAGATGGAGGAGCATGGTAATTTGGTCAGTGGAAGGCACTGTAACAGGACTTTATTTAGGGTAGGAACACTAGTGTAAGGCTACAGAAAACCCCGTGTGCAGTATAGGATTTTAGAGAGGCCGGTGTACCACACTGCATTTGAGGAGTGTAAATTATAGTATGGCCAGAAAAATTGTGGAAGCAATAAGGAAATATAGATTGGTACACTTCAACTAAATTTGTAAAAATTTACCAAATCTTTAAAGTGTCAAAGCTTAGAATTATTGTTGTTTATCTCAGTATTCCACCTGTAAAGCAAAACATACCCACAGGAGGAAAAATACATTCAACTTTGCATAGTCATAATTCACCTGTCATCTCAAGAAACTCCTTAAGAAATACTTGTTTTAAAGGGTTATAACAGCATTTCCTAACTCTTTTAACTGTTCCTGTACATTGGGACACCATCCAGGTAAGGGCATTAAAGGCACCAGAGGCATTCCAGCCTTGCAGGGGCTTTGGAGAAGCTAGCACAGCAGGTCTGACATGCTGGAGATTCTACCAAATCATGCAACAGTTGTATTGGATAAACAGCCACGCTTCAAGTGGTCAAAGCATACACACACGCACAGATCTTTTTCCAGTGGTACTCTTCTCTCCCTTGTCCCTACTAACTGTGATCTTATTGAATTGCCGTTTAGAATGTCCTTCTCTTCCAACCTCAATCACTACGGGATGGTCCATGTAGCTAGCGTGAGTGATGTACTGCTAGACAATTCCTTCACTCCGCCGTGCCAGCGGATGGGTGGAATGGTCTCCTTCCGCACATTTGAAGATTTTGTCAGGTATGTGGGAAAGGGTGATGATTGTTTGTGTTGCCAGCTTCCTAGGTGGGCCCAAATGGAACTGGACAAAATCTTTGTGTGGTCTAGAGTCAGGTTTAAACTGGTCTTGAGCTTGTTTGCTGAGTTTCTGGAGTTTGAGGTGGAAGTTTGTTTGGATCCCTTTGTCTGTCTCCTTGAGATAACTGCAAGTTTCAGACTGCTGTAAGAGCACTTTGCAGCCAGAAGGATCAGCATCTTGAATTTCTGCTGATTGGAGATCATTTGCAAATGTGCTGATTTCTTCTAACGCTCTTGTTCACGCGTATATATGTGGGAGGATGTGTTCTTTATGCTTTCAACCTTCAAGGGGTAGGCAAAAAAACGCCAGCAGAGCCCATAGCAGTCGTGAGGGCCTGCCAGTGTAAGATCTCTGACAAACGTTAGAAGATCCAGGCTTGGCTTTTGTTTGAGGGGTGGAGGAGGTGTTGCCTCCTTGTCTTTTGAGTTTCAGTCCTGCAAAAAGAAGGAGCCCTTTTCTCTCCCTCCCTCCTTAGCAACGTGATTTGTGGATTTTAGTGCTGTATGCTTGCAGTGGGCTAGCAGCAGTGTGCTGATGACTAATACTTCTCTGGTGTGTTTCAGAATCTTTGATGAAGTGATGGGTTGCTTCTGCGACTCTCCTCCCCAGAGCCCAACCTTCCCTGAAGCTGGCCATGCTTCCTTGTATGATGAAGACAAGGTACAGTAGTTTTTTCCTCTTGAGATTGCTCTCAGGGTGGAAATAGAAGGCGTGCAAATGCCGCAGTGACTGCAGGCTAGATACTTTTCACTAGTTCGAGTGCTGGAAGCAGGAGTTAAGAGCTTTATGTATTTATGTATGTGATTTGTTTGCTTGTTCCACAGCAGGTGATTCAAAGTAGGTGGCCATTTTCTGACTCCGTTTTAAAACTATGCCTAAGTCTCTTACTCTCCGTGTAAAGTTAGTTTGTAGCTTTTAACGTCAGCAGTATAACCGGATCCACAGCAGTGTAACTGAGTTTAGACCCACAATTAAGTTTCCAGACCTTCTCTGTGCATTGGGGTGTAGAACTGCATATTCAACTGCCTTTGCCTTAAGTCTGACTTGCTTATTTTGTGTCTTACACCCTTCCTAGTCACATTACATTCTGATTCTTCCCTCTGTTTTACTGCTTAGAACTGGTTTTAGGAGGAAAAGATGAGAGGAGCCCCTCAATTTTTGCACCGCTGTGGAGAACAGGTGCAGAGGCAGCAGATGGTTTCTAATCCCTAGTGATAGACCAGTTTCCCTTAGAGACACAGGTAGCTGCTCCACTGCTCTGTCCTTCCCCAGCAGCGGGAAGCTCTGTTGCAATACAGTCTGTGTCCAGAAAAGGGCTTGGTTTTAAACTGATCTTCATATGTGTAAGTACTGTAGCCTTGTTCCAGAATGTTATCATCGACCTTAATGTCCTCAGATCTCTCTCTTTACCCCCCCCTCACCTCACCAAGGATAATTTCCTGTTCATACTCAGTTTTTCACAGTTAACTGCAGGCTCTTAAATGCTAAATTCATCATTTCTCAGAGCTCTAATGTAATTGATGCTTCCACATTATTTCATTTTGTCGTAGATATGAAAACATACATTGTTTTGCTCTTACACTTTGAATTTGCTTAATTTTATTACCTTTCTTGATGCCAAAGTCCTCTAACGTCCTGCCTGCATCCTGTAAAGAAAGGACCTGATCCTGCATTCTTTCTGCATCCAAAGGGAGCACACTTGAGTTAGCCAAGTCAGATGTGACCATCAGAACTGGATTCTCCAAACGAAGCTCCTGTTTGCCATTTGTGGACATTAACTCTTACTTCTGTGAACTTGCACCTTTGTGAGGCTGCTTGGTCAAGGATTTCCCTCGTAGTTTTCCTTGGTTTACAGCATGCTCTGCTGAGGTCATTTTTCCCTAGAGCATAAGTATTTTAGAGTTGTATTTAGGGAGCCTTTTTTGAGAACTCACAGGTGTTAAGTCGTTAACTATTTATTTATGGGGAATATCTTCTTTAAATTGCAGACCGCCCGGGAGGAGCCCATTCACATTCTTAATGTTGCTATTAAAACAGATGGTGATGTTGATGATGATGGGCTGGCAGCCATGTTTAGAGAGTTCACGCAAAGCAAGGTAAGTTGCCTTAATTCTCTCTCTGGAACTGTGTGATTGTGCAGAGCAGTTCTGTCTGCTTTGGGAACAGTTCTGTCTGCTTTGGGAACAGTCAGTATGTTCCTCAGTTTTTTGGGTTTTCGTTTTGTTTGTTTTTCAAAATAAGCAAATGCAACAGTTGCATCTTTAATTTATCCCATCTAAAACCTTACCACTTCTTTGACTGGATGTGGCTGCGCTTTTCCAAAGCCTCCAGGTCATTGTTTCTCTTTGCAGTGCATTCTAATCCATCGGGTCAGGACTTCTTCCCTTTAAAAGTCTTTTACCCTATCAAAAATTAAGGTTTTAAATGGATCAGATCCATCTTCAGTACCTATCTCCAGATGCTCTGAAAAAATGTGCTGTATCCCTCTCTCTTGTGGTGAAGTTGTTGTTTGAGTAACAAAGGCATGGAAAGCAATGTTAAAATGGCCTATATTTTCTGTATCATGGAAATCTTAGTGCAATTAAAATTTGTTCTCCTTGTTGTTGGCATGCCGGAGCATCCACCTAGTGTGATATTTCTGGTACAAGGTGGAATTGGTTTGGTATGTTCTGTTGCTCCTTGATAAGTAGGGAATGTACTTTAGCACACCAAATGTTAGTCCCGCGGTCAGTCGTGAGGCAACATGGGCTGACGAGAGCCTCCTCATGTCCGCTCTGCTCTCTGGTGTCTGCCTGCACTTGCTCTCCTGCTTGGTGGGGAGAACTCCGCAACTGGCTTGTGGATGTGAGTAGCCCATTGGGCCCTGGGACCCTGCTGTGTCCCTGGGATCTGCAACGACCATGGGAGGACTGAGCGAGTAGTTTCTAACTTCCCTTCCCAGTGTGGGAGGTGGTAAGACATTCTGCAGCGATGAGGCCTTCCAAAAATGGGGCTTGGTATCCACGCGACTTCAGCAGCTTCCTGTCTCTTTAAGCAGAGAAAATAATCAAATAGAAAAATTAAAACAAGTTCTGCTTTTCATCTGCTTGATCATGCTCCAGGCGTTTTATGGGAGGGGATAAAAGGAAAGAAATAAAAAAAAAATTCCAAAACACATTAAACTATCAAATAGGTTGATCCAAATTGTCCAAATAATCTTCTAGTCCCAGCATGTTGTGTGTGTTTTTTTTAATAGAAATTAGGATCATATACTTGTAAATGACTTGTGGAGGAGATTGAGGCAGTCAGTGTAAATGGAGTTTCTCCAGGTGCTGATGGCTAATCGCTCTGTAATAGCTGTGGACTTGCTGTGAGACCCACATTATTACGATGTAATCAGAATCCTGTTGCTATGCTGTTATTGTCTGCCACTTGTGGAATTTTAAAAGCAATAACAATTTTTGCTTTTTAAATCATGGCATTATTAAAGTTATTTTCTTCCTCTTGCTATGAATATAGTCACTGATGCTCATTTTCAAAGGGCTTAACCTTAGTAAAACATTTCAGTCTGTGCCGAAAGGGGTTGTTTTGTTCCTGATCTAGCTGAGTTCTTGTTTCTTTTTTCTTTTTTTTTTTTTCCCTTTGCTTTTGAATTGGAAAAAGGAAGATAAAGGAAAAAGTTTTAGAAAGAGGAGCAGAATTGTGAGATCTTAAAACTTCAAAAGATCAGTGGTGTTGCAAATACCGATGGCAGCACTCATTTGAAATGTGGCTTAGTGGAATTTGATAAAGAAGCAACCAGAGTGGACATTCTCTCATCTATTTGAAAAAAACTAAGTAACACCTATCATTTATCACCTTTGCAATATTGACAGATCTGTCCTTTGGTCTGGGTTGTCTGTGTGGTTATTGTGCCAAAATCAAGTAATGTGCTACATGCTTCCTTGGGTTAGTTCCTTTAAAACTCATTTTCTATGGCCTTTCCATGTCCATGCTGTGCTCCCTTCAAAAATTATTCTTTGCAAAAAAGACCAACTTACTTTGACAAATGAACAAGAATATTTCCTGCAAGACTTGTATATGACTCTCCTGCTTTACTTGTTAGCAAGGCTCAGCTGGAATACTCTGATCTTGTCATTTGGTTACTTACCTCTTCAGATTTAATGTATTTGCTTGTGTGTGCTACTAGATGAGCATCAGATGAGAAATCTTAGCTATGAGTAGACTGAAGTGGACTAGGATCTTACAGCATAAATGCAGGAGGATCTGTAGAGCTTTTTCAGTTCATAGAAGACTTTGACATGTTTTTGATGCATCCTTTTTCTGCTAATCCCGTCACCTGATTCCACCCTTGCCTTCTTACAGAAATCAGTCCTGATTGAACATGGGATTCGGAGGCTGACTTTCCTTGTAGCACAAAAGGTATTTTGATATCTCTCATGCTGCTGAGAACTCTTTAGTTTCTAGCTCATAATAACATTGACATTTGATGTGTTTTTCCCCAAATTAAATGCTGTATTAACTATATTTAGTTCTCTCTTCACTGTTTTTGTTCTCTAAAATTTGAGATGGTTTTGATGAATTTGCTTAAGAAAATTAATTTACAATTGTAAACAATCTTGGCACCTCTTGTATTCTTGAATTAATTAATTTTTGATTTTCATCCTAATTGCTAGCTTTCTTCTGCTTTTTTTTTTTCTTCCTGTGTTTTTATGTTTCGTTTGTAAGGACTTCAGGAAACAGGTCAACTATGAGGTGGATCAGAGATTTCATGTAAGTAAAAAGGGCCTAGAACACGGTGGTATTCTTGACCTGAGGCCAGGAGACACGTAAGTGACTCTAGGCTTCTCATTTGGTTCCTAGCCAAGCATTTAATGCCAGCATTGGTGTCAGAGTGAAGTGAAGTATTTAAACAAACATCTGACTTCAAATACAGGAGTGGGCCTTTTGCATTTACCGGGCCATTCACATGCTAAAGTCTGTCTTGTTACCTGGCTGAACTCATGACTGCCACATTAATAAAGATCTTGTTTGTTTCACTATTGTTTTGCATTCTAAAATGTAATTATACAACTAAATTTTTGCATTTCTTATGTAGTGTGACTTCTTTAGGCTTCTTAGAGGAGTAATTGAAGTGCCTTGCTGAATTTCGTATAATGGCTTAGTGATGTGGAAAATGTTTGATGCTCTTACTGCTAAGAATTACTTCCTTCCCCAGGGCTTGGGCACCAGTGAGGGCTAGTTTAGCCCTGTTTTCAAGGTGGCAATGTAAGGCCCGAGGCAGATTTTTATCCCTTGTGTATCTGCTTTACAACTCGAAGTTATTTGGAGTCTTGAAAGTGATTGAAATTCATCCTGTGCTCAACGCACCTGGTTTAGCAAGTCTTATGAAAGGAAAAGTAGTTTACAAATCAGCAAAAATAGTATTTGAACAAATGTGGGTATCCCCACATGGGAATCGCTGCCTGCAGTACAGGTACAGATACATATCAGTCAATGGCTTATGTAGGAAACTGGACTTTGCAAAGGTCTTGGGACCTTAAGCAAGGTCTAGGCTTTAGATTTAAAAAAAAAAAAAGGAAATTTTAGAGAAGTGAATTGATATTTGGGGAATGAAAAATAAGACACTGAATAAGCACTGTAGCATGTGTCAGTGATCAGAAAGGAGGCAAAGAATGAAATCAGTCATCACAAAAAACTTTCTCTGAGGTGCCATTTAGAGCGATGGACTCTTAGGATGTTCCTAGTTGCTAAGCCAGAGTAGGCAGCGTGGTATGTCATCTGTTTGCAAAGTTTGTAGAGTACCTCTGAGATCTTCTGTGAGTGTCAGTCTTTATTACTATCTCCTATTCTATTCTGGTTATTACTGGACCAACTATTAACTTACCCAGGGCCTGGGCTTGGGTTTGTTTTTGTTTTAATTACAGTCTATATAATTAGTTCCCAGCATGTTGAGGTAATAGAGAGTTGCTCCAGCAAGCTTCCAATTTCCTCATCTCATTAGGTTTTTAACGTGATTATTAGTATAATAATCAACTATGATGATTTCTGTTGTAGCTTTTCACATTCTGTGGTTTGCAGGGTGTCTTGATTGGCTAATTTAGGCAAATTATTTTGATTGTCTTGATGATGGTTGGTTGATTAGAACACAGCAGGGGTATAATTCTTCTGCCTAGGAAATGGAGCACTCTTTTGGATTTTGGTACCAAAGCACTGAGAATTTTTGTGTGTGTGCACATCTAATTATTATATTTGCCCACAACACTAGTCAAATGCCTTGAAAGCAATTACATCAGTGATAGAATGAGCATGGATGATGTTAGGAGAAATTGGCAGCACAGGGGAGGACAGGTAGGAGGGATTTGGAAGAGAAGTGAGGAAATATGGAAGTGGTTGTGTTCTTAAGAGTGTAGTTGATGCTCATAGGCTCACCTAATATGCCCGTTGCCTGAATTTTCAGGCAGGATTTCTTGTACTGCTGGCAGACACACTCCAGGCAAACACAAGTTATTTTGCTCAACTGAGGGGTCATCAGGTGAAGTTCTGGGGACTGTTTTTTATAGGAGGTAAGGAAGATGACCAGCTAGAAGATCACTTCCAGCCTTAAAATCTGTGTTGCTCTATGGAGCCTTATACTCTGTCACCATGCACTGGTGGTTGGCCTGAATCAAGCTAGGCTTGCAAGTCTTCCATTGGTAGTGAAATGCGATTCCGAAATCCAGTGACTCCAGGACAGATACCTTCTTTTTTTCTTAGTAAACACAGTTCTGGCAGATTGTGTATGCTCTCTGAGGTCATCTGTAGCATAAATGGCTGGTATTCTCATGTTGGTGCAAAACATTCACAAAAGATCCTGCACCCAGTAAAAGTGCAAGCCCATGGAAATGGATGGCTTTGCTCCCATGAAGTGGGAGGGATAGGTAGAAGGGTGCTGTCTGGAGTTTCTCTTTTCTTCTAAGATGCTTGCAATATGCCACAAAAATGTAAAGCCCTTGCCACTTGCTAGAATTTTATCTGTGCAACAGAATAACAGAGAAACCTAATCATATTTGTGGGATTTTTTTTTTAGAGTACTATTTAATACATGAGCATGAAGTCATTTGATTACAATTCATAGTTTTCCTTGGGAAGAGAGTACTTCTGGCAGTAATAGTATGAAGAGAGCTATAGAATACAGATCATTGTTTTGTGTACATCTGCTTATATGGATCTGCTTATATAATGGAGTGTTAATATCATTGTATGGCTCCCAAACATTTCCACAGTTAATCATAATAGAACTAGAAGAAGTTTCCCACTATTGTCTGGTCAGTTCCATGTTATTGTCTGTTAATAATTGACAATAATAATCAAAAGCCAATCAAGTAGCCTCTGTTGTATTAGCAGTCAAGACAGGTTTAAATGACCTCTGCTGCCTTCCTGAGGGTAACTTGATCTTCCACCAGCCTTTGTCATGTTGAAAAAGTAGCTTGTAACAACTGTCATCTCCTCTGCTGTGGTGCTGCCGCGGGTCTGGCCTGTGAGCACTCTTTGGGTAGATCACATGGCTTACTTTTGGAGGGCTAACATCATTGTTTTTATTTTCAAACAGAGGGAATTTCCAAAGTTCTTCACGTTCCGTGCCCGGGATAAGGTAAGTTGTATATTCTTAATACTTTTCTCTAAGTGTTGGCTTTATCCTTCTTTCATGTAGCTCTTCGTTGCCAGTCTAAGAGGGTGGGAGCTACTTCAGCCCAACTTCACTGCCTAGTGTGGTACTTTCTCCTCCCTCGCTAGGCCAGTTGTCTGCACATGCAGCAATTGAAGTCAGAGACGATGAGTCTCTGATACTTGGGACTAAAAATCCGTGTATTTGGAAGCCTGACCTGAAGCTGTTGTTTATGGAGATTTTAGTCATGGTGCAATAAGGAAGCATTGGAAGCAGTGCAATGATTCAGTACCAAACTTTCTGGCTTCTGCGAAAAAGAGGGTTTTGGGGGGCGGGGGGTGAGCTTGAGAACTTGCCGTCTTGCAGTTTGTCTTGCAGTATTGCAACAATTTCAACGCAGCCCTTAGTGCTAATGACTCTGCATGAGATAGGAAATTCTGGGCTGGATTCATTTGAATACTGAGTTTTTTAGATAAATACAAAATTTCATAAGGGATGTTGTCTAGTTCTTCCCATCCTCAGTGTTTCAGCTTCTTAACCCACCCTCCTCTTTTACACCCTTTTCTGCCTGTATGATGCCTCCAGTTTGAGGAAGATAGGATTTACCGTCACCTGGAGCCAGCTCTGGCTTTTCAGCTAGAGTTGAACCGAATGCGAAACTTTGATCTCACTGCCATTCCATGTGCCAATCACAAAATGCATCTCTACCTGGGAGCAGCTAAAGTTGAAGTGGGCACAGAAGTGACAGACTACAGGTTCTTCGTGAGGGCCATTATAAGGCACTCAGATCTGGTTACCAAGGTGAGTTTTGTCACCCGTGCAAGGCCTCATTCCAGGATGGTGTGCGAAACACACTTAAGTCATTCTAGGAACCCGCATGTGAAGGCGTTACCTGTACAGAGCGCTGGATGCGCACCCTCTCTTTGCTAGTCTTGGCTCTGCAGAAGAGTTAGTATTCCTGTGCTTCAGGGAGACTTTTCTGTGGCCCAAGTGGATAGTCAGAAATCCTTGCATTTTGAGGCAACAGTTATTTCTCTGTGTTTCTCCTGCACTACTTGGTTTGCCCTGTCTAGTTTTGGATTTATGCTGACCTAAACGAGGGCACAAGTCAGCCGCGTCTGCGAATCCAGGCAGCGGGAGTACTGGCTCTGTGATTGGGATGGATCTGTTTCAGGGTTGCACATCCTGCTGAAACTAATGTAACCTATCTCCTCAGTCAAGTCCTTCTGCAGTTTTCAAACACTGTATTCTTGGGCTGTGATTTTTGAGTAGAAAGTTAATGATTTGTTGACAACATCTGGCAGGAAGCCTCCTTTGAATATCTGCAAAATGAGGGAGAGCGATTGCTTTTGGAAGCCATGGATGAGTTGGAGGTGGCGTTTAATAACACCAACGTGCGCACTGACTGCAATCACATCTTCTTAAATTTCGTGCCTACTGTCATCATGGACCCATCTAAGGTATGATCTCTTCCCTGACTCTGAACTGTTTGTTTTTCTTGGGCTTGACTCACCAGAATTAAATGGTCTTTTGTTGCCTTTTTATGCTATGTAAGTGCACCTATTGCTTGACTACATTTGAATACTGTTTGGTGACTGGCATGCAGTTTCTAGTAGTCATATTATAACAGAAAGCATGAGAAATTGGGGACCAATATTGCAAGTGGTAACATGAGGGTCAGTTTAGTTACTCTACGAATACTGGAGTTTACTTTTCAGTAAAGAAAGTGGAGTCACCTAACTAATAGATGTCTCTAACTGAAGATCACTTGTTGAGCTGCTAAACCAACTTCTCAAAAGCAGAGAGAATATTTTTTATTTTAGCTAGTTAAAGCATGGCAAACAATTAGTTTGTTTCATGTTAGGAACCTGTTTGGCAGTGAGGAAGGAAGAAAGCTTTGATTTTTCTTCCAGTTTATGAATAATTATTAAATGTAAGATTTCAGAACTAACAGAGCTCATATTTTTAGTGGAGTAACACTGTCCTTCAGGCAGTGCAGCTCACTTCCTCTGTGTAAACTAAGAAACAGTTTATTAGAAATATGTTTTGTATTTGAAACTAAACTTATTTTTTCATTGTGTGTTTGGGATAAACAATTTTAATAAGGAAATAGCTTTAAGTGCTCTTCTGTTTGTTACAAAAGTCCAGATTCTATCCAAATAAAACATGAGATAAATCATGAACTTAAGAAGAATTTGTAAATTCAGCTACAAAAAGAAGTGCCTCATTTTCATTCCCTGGTACAAAACCACAGAGATCAACATTATAAATAAATGAACGTTAAGCTTTGTAGATGCATAAATGAAAGTGTTTAGGCATGAAGCATGTTTCTGGTTAGCAGAAGCACCACAAAGAAAGCCCCAAATAAACTGTAAAGGCTGCATTTAGTTGGAAATCAACATTCTGTTCATGGTTACTGAAAGATGAGAGCTGACCTTTCCTTATGAGAATAACTGAAAGTTTAAAAAGATGAATTGGTTATCAAAATAAGTATCTCTTGCTTGCTGACTTTTAAATCGTGATTAAAAATTGGTGGCTTAAATTGCTTTTGAATAAATCCTCTCTCGGCACATCCAAAATCTTTAGTTCCCAGGAAGTTCAGAAGAAGCTGGGATATTCAGCCCCTGGAAGTTAGGCTGCCCTCAAATGTGTACTGTGACTTTTCCCTGAGCTGCTGTGGAAAAGAGACTTTTTATTTTTTGAAAGAATGTTAAAAACAGCCTATAAATTGCCTTCTTTTAATATGCGCTATTTTCCAACAGTAGTATATTATAAAGTTTAATAGAACACCAGAAGGCCAAGCTCCAAGTAGTAATTGCTTTGTTGATTTAATGCACCGTACCGCATGTGTGGTGAAACATGATTATTGTGCATATAAGTGCTACATAACTGTTTGTCAAGGATTTCACTTTCCTGCATTTTGTAGTTCTTAGCTGTGAGCTATGCCTGCAGGAAGAAAGGCAGATGAAGGGGAGCAGTGGGCACGCTGTGCCTCGCTGGGGTGTGATGTGCTGTGGGGAGAAGGGATGCGAATCCAGGCCTGTCCCTCTGCCTCAGCAGTGCCCAGGTGGAGTTCAGCTCCTGCCTCCCTCGAGGCTCGTTAGGATGAGACTGGACAGGCCACCAAGGTCCTGAAACAGCACCGGGCACGGGCTGCCCTTTGGTGCTTCCACCTCTCCTCTTCTGCGGCGTTCCCCCGCACGCTGGGGTGCCCCTTTGAGCAGGACCCTGCAGTGGCGGGATGGAGGGGTGACAAAGTGGTGGTTGTGTCCAGAAGGGTGAGGGAAATGCTTCTGATGTGTTTTAAGATCGAAGAATCCGTGCGGAGCATGGTGATGCGCTACGGGAGTCGCCTGTGGAAACTGCGCGTCCTCCAAGCCGAGCTGAAGATCAACATCCGTTTGACACCGACCGGGAAGGCAATTCCCATTCGGCTCTTCCTGACCAACGAGTCGGGCTATTATTTGGACATCAGCCTGTACAAAGAAGTGACAGACTCCAGAACAGCACAGGTATGCTTCCATACGGCTCCGTGCTTTGATGAGCAAATTATCTGGGGGGACACATTATACCCGATGAAGCTCTTGTGTGGTTCGTGGTGTTTTCAGGTCGTATAAAATTGCCATTCAACTTTGCAGAAGGAAGAAGAATGTAAAGATAGTCTTGCAATAGGCACGTAGGTGTGCAAAATGTAATCAGTTGTGTAAAAGTGCATGTCTTCTGATTGCTTTGTATGTACCTTCGGTCATTCGTACATCTGCTTTCCTCTGTGGCAGAGTGCTCAGAAAAGTAATAGAAAAGCAATCACTGTTGGTACTCATCCTGGAGGTCGTAATAAAAAATATTATTAATTATACCTTTCACTGAGTAGATGGAGAAAATCTGTGAACTTTTCTTTTAAATTCTAAAGATATAGGGAATGACCTGGGTAGGATGATATAAAATTATTGAAGGTGCTTTTATATCATTTTTATGAAGCATAATGGGCTCTTTTGTAACGGTTGTGGCTATTCTGGTATTTCTGCTTTTCATGGCATAGGAATAGAGTGGTTAACTGAAATACCTACATATGCTAAAATACATGGAGCATAGGATGCATGAAAAATATTTAAATACAGAAATGTTTACATCTCCCTCTGTAATAATCTCTCTGCCATGCAGTAGTAGCAGCAGAATAAATCACTTGGGCACCATTAATGTTGAACACAAAGTGCTGAGTCACCTTTTCTCCCCCTTTTCTCCATTTAAATTTTTCCAGCAAGCTGCCTGGCCTTACAGTCCATCCAGTTCTGGAGATCCTAGAACAGATAGTGTCTGTATGTTTTACTTCATTTCTGCCTCTGAGTGGAGATGAGGAAAGAAAAGAACATTTTAATAATCTCCAGTAGCTGAGCTTAACCCTTGAGTTCTGTTAGTCGTTTGTGAAGGTCACCTTTCCTCTTAAACTCTGTCTCTGATGAGCTTTGTTATTTTAAAGCTAGGGGAATGCGCCTTTGTGTGTACGGCTTTTAGCAACTTTTCCAATATTTGATTTTTTTTTTAAATTTCATTTTTTTTTTCCCCAGGATATTAAACCAGATTCTATTAAAAAATTATACTGATAGGAATTATTTCAATTAACTCTTTGAGTAGTTGAGAGGAAGGTTTGTCTTAAAAGCTTGAAGGTGTTATTTTTTTAAGACACTTTAGTAAATCTTCCCCCTTGTGATGGAGGTTTATAGGATGCCTTCAGATCTGTGTATTTTTTCCTGTGTTTTCAGAGGGTTATTTTGAACTTAGAGAATTCTTTTAAAAGAATTCAGACATTACTGATGTACTGGGTGCTGGGCACTTTGACTTCTGAAGAACGGAAAAATAGATTCATCGTGAGAGAATGACCCTGATCTCTTGTTCCCCAGTTTCTGTGGTAATGAGCGGTGATGCTCAGCGCAGGCTTCCCCAGTTCCCACAGAACTGCTCTGAAGCTTTCCAGAGGTTTAAGGAGAATTGGGCCCCAAGTGCAGTAACAGACCCCAACACAGGTGCTGTCACAAATACTTGTTACCCTGAATAAATATTTCTCCCATTGAAGAAGCTACTTCACAAAGCAACGTTTGTGAAGACGGAAGAGAACATGAGCCACTATTTTTAATCTAAAAACTAAAATAGACTTTACTTAATGAGTTTCATCTTTAGTGGAATTTTTCAATTAATTCATCTTCTATTAGAAAAAGATGTGCCGCTCGTAACAGCAGATCTGATCACCATTCTGTTAAAAACAGCCTAATCGTCGTGCTTCCGTCAGGCGTGTTTCTAGTAAGCAGCATTTGTGCAGTGTTGTCCCAGTTAAGCAGTGCTCCTCCTGTTCCTTAGTTGAAATAGATTTCCTTCTGAGTCGTGGCTGAGCGGAATATATAGTGCCATGAAGCATGGCAGCTGATAATTCATGTTGCTACTCTGGGAAAATCTTTTAAACTTATAATATCAAAACTTCAAGCCAAATGACATATGCAAGTCTTGACCTAGCTTCCATGATCAGTCAGTGGAGATACGGATACCGCGCTGTTCGACTACATAAATAACAGGCTTCTCCTCTCTGCTCCCAGCTATCACAATCCATCGGCATAGGTACGGTGTCAGGGGAAATACTGGTGAATGTGAAGTCATCTAAGTCACAGGCTTTTTTCTGTGGGGACGTGGCTCTGTTCGCTCAGCTTTCTGCTGTGATACGGTAATAAGTCAGTGATACTCGGATCCGTGCAGTAATGGTCCAGCACTGTCTCCAAAGGGTAGTAACGCATGATGAAGCACGGTGTTACAGGATATGCGAGTATTAACATATTTGTAGAGAACAGAAACAAGCCTGATCAGACTGGAATGTCCTGATGATTTTTGGTAAAATCGGGATGAGATAGGTGCACGGAACCAGTGGATTAAGCAGTAATTGGTCGTGTTTTGTGCTGCAGATTATGTTCCAGGCCTATGGGGATAAACAGGGGCCACTTCATGGGATGCTGATCAATACCCCGTACGTGACCAAAGACCTGCTGCAGTCCAAGAGATTCCAGGCACAGTCTTTAGGGACTTCCTATGTCTATGACATTCCTGAGATGTTTCGGCAGGTAAGTGTTCTTAAGGCCCGGTGGGTTGTTCTAAACTTTTGTACCTGCAAAGCACTTCTATCAGTTGCCATCCTTGCTTGTCAGGGAAGTGAGTGGCCTAGAGTGGCTAAAAACGGTCCCCCAGGGTCTGTACAACTACGGATTGAGTCTACTTCGAAAGAAATTAGGACTCGATACACTGCTGCTGTAGTTCTATTAATAAGTCAAATGGTAAAAGCTGAAATGTAAAAACCATCTTCTGTTTCTTGTTTATGTTTCTTTGTTTTCCCACCCTGTTATCTGCCTTCCTAGAGGGTTAGACAGTGCAGGGGTGATAGTTCCTAGGATAGGACTTGTGCATCATTGAACGTGTTAATGAGTTGCAGAATTTATGATGTGTCTGATTTGCTGGGTTCTATCCTGAATCACATAATTTGAATTACACCACTTCGGGTGAAACTCTGTTTCATGGTTTAAATTCCAGAGTAAGTGATATCCGCTGAATATTGTCAGTCAGACGGGGGGGAGGGATGTTTCAGTGTTCTGTCTTGAATATTAAATCACAGTGGATTGAACAAAAATATTTGCAGATTACGTTCTTAACAAGAATTTATCTGTTCATCATCTAGTCTTTGATTAAACTCTGGGATTCTATGAATGAACATGCATTCCTGCCAACACCGCCGCTGCCTTCTGACATACTAACGTACACTGAATTGGTGCTGGATGATCAGGGCCAGCTCGTGCACATGAACAGGCTGCCAGGAGGAAATGAGGCAAGTTCCACTTTCTTTAATGCTACTTTTCTTTCCATGTCCTGCAGTACATTGTGTTTTGGACTAGGTTTGACAATTGTAATGAAAATTTACCAGCCAGGCAAAAAATCTATTCATTCAGTCTTTCACAGATGAAATCTCTTACTTGAAAATGAGATTTTTGTTTCATTAAAAATTAATACCTTCCACACAATGGGTATTTTAACCTCCATAGTAAATGATGATTCCATTTCAAACCTCTGCCTATGCTGTTTTTCCTTCATAATTAAAAAGTGCTCATTCAGCTATTCCAGGTAACTGGGGTTTGTATTTGTGCAAAATATGTTTTACAAGACTAAATAGAAATGTTTTCATTTGCTTAAAAAACCGAAAAACCAATTTTATGCTTTCCATTTAAATACTCACCATGCAGCGTTTGTGTAGCACACTGGCAAGGTGTGTGCAACATCCCCCTCTAGTGAATGATTTACTTGTGACTAACAACCTGCTAATGCTGTCGGGGTAGTAGAGTTACTCCTTCAGCACAAGCAGGAGGAGGCTGCACTGTTGTGGTGGGCTTTTGCTGGTAGGTTACATTAGCAAGCCAAAGATTGCAGCATTGCAGTGGCTGAAGAATAAAGCTAACTAGTAGAAGATACATGGTTTTTGGTTTTGTTTGGGTTTTTTTTGCCTAGGCTAGGTGGAATTCAGTATGTGATTGTTCCTACAGTAATTTAAATTTGAACGGTTCTAAGTGGCAGTATCAGTTATTTTTTTCTTAGCATCATTGAACTAATACTGTCCTTTTACTAGATATGTAACTTAAGATTTGCAAGAGCTCTGTTCATAACCGTCAAGCATAGTGATGAGAGGAAATAGGGGTTTTCATCACTATTTACTGCATGTATCTTGTCAGGGGAAGGTTTTGAATATGATGTTTTCAAACTGAACCTAATCAGTAAATGGTGACTATGGGAGCACTACGTCCTTGTCTTTTGCTGGCCTATAGGAGAAATGTTTTAACTAGTATAATTAAAACTGAAATGAGCTATTCCCTGCATTCTTAGTGAAAGCTGGGGCTGTGGTGGCTTGTGCCATCATCTTTCTCTCTTTCTCTGCTCTCATTCAGCGTTTGAGTGCATGGTGGCTGGGGAAATAGCAAAGTCCCTGAGGGACGTAGCTCTGTTCTTGCTGAAATTACAAGCACAGAGCTGCCTGGGCATGAACATGTAGTGTTTACTCTGCCAGTATGAATACAAATAGTCTTATTATAAGAGATTCTGTACCCAAAGACCACCAAAAAAAATTAGGAGGTTTTTTTAACCCTTGGTAGACTTAGTTGTGCTCAATCTGTAAAGAAATTACATGGCTGTTGTGGTACACACAGTGTTGTTATCTAAGGCACAGGTTCAGGCCCTGCCTCTGTGGCTGTTACACCGAGGGGTTGAGTCACTGCAAAGTGAGATAAACAAGGGGAAAACATGATGTTCCCCCCACATTTTTCAGTCTGGCTGCTGAAGATTGCTTCTTGTGGAGGGATATGACAGGCTCTAACCTGCCTTTTAAGGGCTTCCCAGAAGTGAGGTGAGGGCGCTGGCCACAGAGGTGAAACACCAGCCCAGGGTTTGGCGTGTGGGGGAGCCTTGTGGGCGGTCAGACCGCTCTGGGCCGCCCAGAGAGGTGTGCGGCGCACGGCTGGGAGTGCTCAACCCTCAGCCCGGCCTCTGCGCAGCTGGACGAGTCGCTGTAGGACCGTGTGCTGCTGGAATGAGGTCTGAGGCTGTGGTATTGAATCCTCTTACACACAATAGCTCATTCACAGGTGAGAGCGGGCAATCTGGGGAAGAGGTTCCAGCAGCAGTCTGAAGGACAGGTGACATTCAGGAGGTGACAAGCTGCCGAACAGATTCATTCCTCCATGCTGCACTTTCTTTATCAGGATGAGCTGACTTTAGGCTTTCATGGTTTAATTCTGTTCAGCTGAGGAAACAAATTTCCACAAACGCGTGCTCAAGTTTCTCTTTCCAAAGAAGATGGCTGCAGGGGTGGAGAAGGAAGAGACAGGATGCTAGATAAATTCAGAGCATAAGCCTTTTCTTTGTTAAGGCTGTAAGTGGATCCATTCTGCTTTTTTTTGAAAATCAGTCTGCATAGCATCTGGGCAGACAAATACAGCATCTTATCTGCCGGGAAGCAGAGATCCTTGAGGTAGTCCATCTATGTGGCAGTAGCTGGTAGTATTGCATAGCAAGAGGAGACATGCCACAAGGAGCAGGAGAAAATGTTAATTGGTTCTGCACTTCTTCCATAGCATAGAATGGTGAACCATTCTCAAAATGTGGCACACTTCCTTGGCTCTCAAAACTTGCCTGAGTTCGTTGAGGAAGAGTTTTGTCCTCAGATAGATGTATTTGACTTAAAATGCCAGAAAGCCCACGTACACTGAAAATCGTGTTACAGGGGAGGTGATCCCTAAAGACATGAGTACAGCAGGGAAGTGGAGGTTCCTGAGCTTTGCAGTGGCTTGCTTGGTAGCTTTAGTCAAAGCTTTCACTGCTTCAGTCTGTTCATATCCTAATAAGATGGGACTGCTTTGGGGTGTTGTGAGGATAATTCAGCCAAATATGTTTTAAGAGTCTTTGAATTTCGACTTGCTAAATAAGTGCTGGATAGTACATTATACAGCATTCCCCCAGTTTTAGTTAGTGACCCTTGATGGTCAGTGCCAGTGGAGTCTGTGCCCCAGCGATCCAGAGACATGAGCTGTTTCCAGTTCAGACCCCAAGGAGCTGACAGGTGGGAGTACTTGGTAGGAACGTTCACTAGGAAGAAAGGAAAAGAAAAATTAGGGGGGGGGGGGGGGGAGAGGAAATCACATTTACTTGGAAAGTTTCTGATTTTTCTGAACCCAGAGTCTTTTGAGAGATTGTACATCATGTGTTTTTTACTGACGAGGAAATTTCTGTTGAAAAGTTCTGACTGTGGTAAATAAAGCTGCTGTTTAGTGCATTTAGGTTCCTATTCCTGTTCTACTTGTTTTAGATCAGAGACTCAGCCACAGCTACTCCCCCATTGCAAGTGAGTGCCTTACCATGGTGGTGTCGGCTGTTCCGAGGCAGGGGTTGTCTTCCCTGTTGGAGCTGTGCTACACAGGATGAACAATTACATTTTCTCTATGTGAAAAGGGGTCACGACACTCTTCCTCTTAAAGCATTGAGCTGAGCTGAGTGCCCTAATTGTTTTAGCTAGCAGGCGAAATTGAGAAACCAGCATAAAATCCAGGAGATTTGTGGTCAGTGTATTCAGATGAATGTCAGCAACCAAAGTTACAATCCCTGCCGAGATACGGGGCAGAGCAGGAGCTCAAAGCTGAGTTTCTCCTCTCCTCTCCTCTCAGAGTTTGTGTTCTGGGCTAACCTGGCTATGTTTTCAGGAAAATCTGTGAAACAGGAATTCTCAAGAACTTTCACAATACAAGAAATTGTTCTCTGCTTAGCTTGCGACCACTTCACGTAGCCCACCACCTCATTTGGCAGTAATTATCACTTTGCTCCTAGTCTCAACAAAGAAGCCAAAGACTTAATGGACCATGAAAATACAACTTGCTATTTATTCCTAGACAGTGCTCGCTCCTTCTGAGCTGAGGATCCCGTGTCTTGGCCACGCGGGGGAGCTTGCAGTGCTGCTGGCCCTGCCGCCTGCTCTTGTGGCACAGAAGATACCACTAGTGCAGGGCCTTTTTCCAACCTCTTGTCTGCTCAGTGCAGCCAGAGTTACTCCTGAAGAGCATCTGCTGTTGCTTTGGACTGCAGACAGAATCCTGGATGTTGCCTGGAGCTTTCTGCTAGATGGTTTCTGTTCTGGATCCTTCATGTTAAGCTTGTGAACTGTGTCCTGATGTCTAGTTACTCTTTTTTTCATTTGTTTGTTTTGAGGTTTTTTTTGTGTGTGTGTGTCCTCTGTTGTCTGGCTGCTTTGACACCTCTGCTCACATGTGAGCCTGTTCTGATAAGCTCTGTCTGCTACCGTAGGATTTCAGTAAGCCAGCACCCTTGACAAGATTGAATGTGCCACACTAAAAAGTTGAGAACAGTTTGTAAATAATTCTCAGAGCCAGCAGTTGTAGAAGGGAGCTGAGGAAGACAGTATTTTATCAGCAGAATCAAACACCAGTCGATAGCTCCCTTCTAATGCTCCTGAGTAAAGACTGAATAGACTTTGGGACAAATAGGATGTAATTTATAGTACAACTGTGAGCATATCAAGAACTAAGCACCAGAGGTGGATGCTTAGCCTGACTCCAGCCTGACTCGTAAGACAGACATGGACCCTTGAAATGTAGAGTTCATAGCTGGGAGGAAAAAATCTGCTTGTAGTTGTTTGCAATCTTATGCACTTTACTCTAAAACGTCTTTAAGAAAAAAAATTTTAAGTTCATACCATAGCCTGGATGCTTATCTAGATTATAACATGAGACTTCTAACATTCCTGGTAATTTAACTTTTTTTGTAAATAAGTGGAAGCCTTTTTATTTTTTTAGTGGCATGATCTTTGGTGTCTTTAGCTAAGATCTTCACTGGACATGTGGGGTAGATGTGTGTGATTGGGACTTTCTATGCTACTACAGGGAGGGATGGGTTTGAGAAGATGCAACACCTCACCCTGTTTGACAGGGTAAGAGGAGCTGACGCCTCGCCGCTGTCCTGCCGATCATCTAGGCCTCTGATGTTGCTCTGTAGTTATGTGGCTGTGCTAAAATGGGGAAACCTCTGAAAGGGTCAGAAATTGTGTGAACACAGACAAATGAACAGGGCTGGAGTTCAGAAGTGTATAGGAACTCACGCAGTATTTAAGAACGTGTTGGTTGCAGTCGCTCTGCTGAAGACACAACCTTATTGTAGTGACACCCTCTTCAAATGCCCCTTGAAGACGGCTTTGTTCCGAAGATTAGCATATTAGCTGGAATCTCAGTGTGAAAAGGTAATTCCCTCTGCTGGTTGGAGAACTCAATATATTACTTGTCATTCTTGAGCTGGGCATTCTGATGTTTTTCTATAGCACTTTATGTATTTTGACTACAATTTACCATGATCCTCTGGCACTAGGACTGCACCATCCGCTGATAAGACCCAACTAATCTTCAAGGACAAGGAGAAAGTGAGTGTAAGGAGTGCCTGCAGCAACACCCCATGTTACCCGTCATCTCATGCAGTGGCCACATAAAATGTGTCATTTTCCCTATCGGCACTAGATGTCACAGTTTTTCCTTCTCAGTAGCATGAGGATCAGAAATAATCCGTAATCGGAGCTGTTAGTTGGCAGGCACCCTTTCCTGAGAATGTGGGAAGGTTTGGCCAGGTGAAATTCAGGACGGCAGTGGGCAGAGGGCTGCAGAAACTCTGCTTCCGCAGCTCCCTGGATTGCCTGGAGCTGAAAGGTGTAGCTAATGAATTTTATACAAGCAAAGCTTAATAGTTGAACTGCATGTTCTGCTTTGTCACCCCATGTTCCTGCATTTTATGACAGGCACAGGGTATTAAAACATCCGCTGGGCTACTTACGGCGGGTGGTAAGTACTTGAGCAAAAGCAGGGAATGGGCGATGGCAAAGTCACTGAGTTAACATGAAGGTGAAGGAAAACACCCCTGCCCCAGCCCCACCACTATTTTCCCAGAGATTACTGCAAAAATAGTTGTTTTTCTTTGGGTTTCCCAACCCTTCTTCTTGATGAGTTTTGGGAACAATCCTGACCTGAAGGCTCTTCTGGCAGTAGGAATGGGTTTAAATAACAGGGAAGCTGGACATCTGTTTGTGCCGCACAGCAAGTGGTGTCTCCTCATCTGAAATACTCGTGCTGCAATTTCAGAAGGTGATCCTCCTTTGGCAGGATAATTTTAGCCCCTATCAGTGAGATGCTCGGAGGTCACAATGAGACGTGGGGGTAGGGATCAGGACAGAGCAGGTTTTTGACATGAACTAGAGTGTTATTTTTAGTAGAAGGGGGAATGTCTTGTGCCAAGTGGAATACAGTATAAATTAAAAGAGGGTCTCCCAGCATCACTGAAAGCTGATTTTTTTTTTTCTCACTTCAATGCATTGATCATTTAATGTAACTTTAAGAGTAGCAGGTGCGTGCATGGGAGGATGGGACTGGTGTGGGGGGGGTCTTCTGAACTCTGCTGGTGTTGGGATGGATGCACGTCACGCTGCATATGGAGCATCTCCTTAGCTGAGCAGTGGTTGTACAGTTAAGCAGGAGTGCTCTGTAGTACATTAAATTGTTTGAAGGGTTAATATTCATGCAGATCAGTATCTTCAGTGTGCTATTTCTCACAGTATTATATCTCCCATGGCCTGATTTTTGAAAAAAGGTACGTGTATGCTCTAGCAGTACTAGAAGTTCAAGATTTGAAAAGGCTTTCCTTACAGAACCAGAGGTTATGAACCTCTAACATAGACCTTTGAGTTAGAATTGATCATAATTATTTAAAATAGAATTTTGGAAGGGTGTAAGTAAATGCTTATTTTTTAAAATTTTATAGAATCAGATATGACTGATAGTATTATGAAATTCAACAGACAAATACAGATTTCTAATTTTGTTACCTTTCTTGTGATTCTGACTTTTATCAGATGTTTACATTTAAATCACACCTCTAATAAGTGTTTGTGATATTTCTTAACACCTTCCAAAAATTGTTCTTGGCCAGGAAATAACCCCACCCGTCACAGGTGGGGCTTTCAGAAGACGCTCAGAGCAGTGACTGCCCAAGTCATGTCTTAGTCAAAGAGCAACTAGAGCTCCAAATTTCTTGAAGGATTTTAAAACTCTCAAATACAAACATTACTCGATCAGAGATGTAAGTGGTGGTGCAAAGAGTTTTATTCTGTATTTTGATATATATGTTTGAGTGTATATGGATAATATGGGTACTGTAGACAAGAAAGTTCTTGCCTACCAGGAAGCTCCTCATAAAGGTTTTCTGTTGCTCTCTGTCATATATCTGTATCCATCTGTAACTTCACCAGATGCAAACTGTTTCAGCTGAAGTTTCCAAGCCTTATGCTGTGTCTAGGGAGAAGTTATTTATTGTTTAGTTTGGAAGGCTTCATCAAAAATGCTTTTGTTTTGGGGAAAAAGCTGGCAGTGTTGCTCACAGTTGGTTTCATGGGCTTGCAGCAGGAACTTGAATTTGATAAGAGAATTTGGTTTGGGTTCAGCATTATCACTTTTGCTACCCCCAGGAGACACCATGCAAGCTTCATACCTTGCAACACAGATGTGTGTGCAGTAAAAACTACTTCCACATTGTCTTTAACGGGGTTTTTTTGAGCTTTCCTTTTGGTGCTCTGTGTGTCCATCTGCTTTCCCCGAACATCAGCCAGCCTTTTGCTGGTTTGCTGCCTGACTTGCCATCCGAGTGCCCTTTGGTCTAGTGCAGGGAACCAAGACAGTACGAATTCACGTCTCCTTGGGCCCACGGTACTGCATGACGCCTTTTACTGAGCGAGCCTTTGTCACATCTCATCCTGGAACTGTTTCTTCCCATCTCTCATCCACTTGGCCGCGTGCTGTTCAGAAGAACCGTGTGCCAACGTGTGCTTGGCTGTGCCGCCCGCCACCGCTGCTCTGATCGCTAAATGACACCTTTTTCAGAGCCAAGAAGAGAATGAAGGAATCCTGGGTTTTGGCACTCCACCCTTGTCAAGGCATTAAGTCTGAATGCCTCTAGCAAACCATGCGCACCATGCCCTTTTTCTGGGAGTTGGTTCATGCTGAAGATAAAAATTTTACAGCTTTCCGTCACAGTATAAGTGCAGAGAGTCTCTCTGGGCATCAGATTTGAATGATGAAATGCCAGAACTGCTATGTCTGCAGCAAGTAGAATTTCTGGGACTGTCTTTGTTCCCTTTCTAACACACACCTTGTCCATGGCCATGCAGCAGAGTGATCCAGCATCCTGGGGTCAGTGGACACTGGTTTACCTCCAGAGTAGACAGAGATTGTGAAGGGGAAATAAAGCACATGTTCCTTGATTTTAACATCGTCCGAACACGTGTGCACAGCAGGGGAGAAATGGGCTTTCATTAATGTTCAGCTTCAATATTTCCACTGCTCACGTGCTAGACTGCTGCAACTGTTGCATTTCCTTTCTTATTATAACTTTTGTATGTAATAAATACTGACATACAAATGTATTCATGTTTTACATATATTTTTTACAGATAAAACTTACATACGATACAGACGCAACAGATGGGAACAAGACAAAATTGTTGTCAGGGTTCTCTAAGTTCTGTTGTCCTACTTAGAGATTTCGAGACCCACATTCAGATTTCCAAACTTGGATGTGAATAAATAAAATGAAGCATGGCATAAAGTACCTAGGCTCAGGCATCATCCTGGTTGTGACAGAAGTAAATGAACACAGTTGGCATGGCTCAAGTGTAGACGCTGGCAAATAATAAGCTGTTCGTGTTTACATCAGATTTTGTTTTCCAGGAATTACCAATCCTGCTAGAAAGAGATTTACAAGCTCACTCTGCCCGAACACCGGCCACCATTTGCGTTGGCTTCCCTTCATCCGAGGCTGTTGTGCTTTCAGGAGGGAGACCGGGATCGGTTTCTTCCCCATTCCCCTCGGTGCCTGTTGTCAACAGCTCCGGCTGCCACTAGCAGTCAATTTGTAACTGCATCAGTGTGTGTATTACTGTTCACATCGATAGCGCAATTAATGTTGAAGTCAATTTTGGTGTTAATTTTAGGCCATGATTAGTGTTGACACTGTGTGTCAAACTAATGGCATTTATGAGCACCATGAAAACGAACGTTAGTTAATACTGTGTTTTTACTATCTGTTAATGGTTACATTAAGCCAGAGATCTAGTGGGAGAAGGTGTGTATAAAATTATATATATAAAACTTGTGTGTAATATATGTGTGTCATGCAATTCTGCATTGCTGGTGCTATTCAGGGAGCAAATGACATCTGAGCACTGAATCCTAATCACAGTTTGGAACATCAGAAATAATGATCACTTCTGATCGGGGGTTGTGAATAATTCATCTGGTTTGATTTTCACGTTCTGTCCAGTGATACTTTTCAAACCAAATGTGTTCCTACAGGAGAATAATGGTTCCACTTCTTATGGAAATACCGTGGCACAAATCATTTTGCCAACATAAAAACAGTTAAATAAGACGGTGCCTGCTTTTATTTTTTCCTGCCTCTCTCTTTCATTCCTGGGTGTGCTGGGAATAGAGCTGTGGCGGGAGCAGCACTTCCAAACTGTGCTGGCTCTTAAAAAGAGCCCGTTTTGAAGCCACTGCTGCTTACCATCACCCATTATTGTTCTGACAGTGCTCTTAGGTGATTAGCTCAGCCTGTCTAATTAACCTGTGAACTCTCCATTTTTTTGGCATGCTGCCGTTAACTTAAAAATCTCATCTTTTTTTTTCTGAAATAGAAAGCTATACTCCACTGCCCATAAATTTAAAGAGAATCTACATTGTTCATAGCAAAAAAAATCCTTAGTTGTGCCCTGTGATTTTTATTACTGGATAAATGGCACAAAATACACTCTGTATTGGGGAGGCAAAAAGACACAAGTTAATAAAGTGGTGCACTTCAATTTTTCTTTTCTTAAACTGCATATGGTTGCTTGATATTTATCAGCTATAAACTATTTTCAAGAGTTTGTGTTTGCTGTGCCCTGGCTAGATAGTTTTCCCTATTCTACTAGTGAGCATTAACAAAAAGGATTTTATTTACGTAGAGGATACATAATCTCGGGTTAGGGAACTATTCCAAGATTCCTGTTACAATCTGAATTTTGTAAATAGGAAATTATTTTAATTTGCCTGTTTTCTGTACTGTAAAAACTCATCAAGCTGACAAAAGTGAGGGAAAATCTCTTACATCTTGATAGGCGAGAGAGTCTGTGGAACCAGTCCTGGATACTAACTGAGCTTGGTCACTAGTCCCTAAGCCCTGGAGCAGGTGTTAATTCAGCTGCCTCACATGAGAGCTGAGGGTGCTGGGATTTTACTTTCAGTATGTTGCAGTTATTGTGTAGGTTTCTGGCAGTGTTGTTTCGTGTTTCTATCTTGCAGTTTACTGCCGTGACAAGCATTTAGCCTGTACACAGCCTGAGCATTTGTCCTGTTGCTGGTGTGGCTTCTGTTCATCTGATGGTGCTTGAAGCTTCCTGGTGTGGTCCTGGCTGGTGGGATCAGGGTAGCTCTAAGGAAATGACCACTTAGGCAAAAACCTGTAAATTACTGTTACTTTTGTGCTATTTTGAAACAAGTTTACAGTACAGTTTTAAAGAGAATATTACTGCATCTTCCCTGTGGGTTTCTGTCAATAACTAAAGCTGATTTCTGAGGTGGTATCAGAAGGAGTTGGTAAGTTCCCACTTAGGGGTTTTAGTTATGGCAGGAAACAAACACCCTGTAAAATCTGGTAAAGAACTGAGCTGCAGTAGGTGATGGGCATCCCTTATTTCTTAGAAGCTAATCTTGGAGCCTTTAACTTCGGGTTTGCAGACTTTTTTAACCTGCTGTTTCTAATTGCAAGCTTGCCCACAGTTGAGAGTGAGAACAGTGACATAATAGCCAGCCCCTGGCATCTCTTCTCCTGCAACGGTCAGGTCAGAAGGACAAAGCTTATGTTTCTTCTTCTGTTTTCACCTTTGTTCTAAGTCCAAGGAACCCCTCTGGCTGTATAGGTTTGTTTGGGATGAATTAGGCTGCTCTTCCAGACTCTGGACTGCTGGTTTGTGTGACCCCTGGTCTCTTTGCACACACTTTTGGTCTGTGTGCCCGACCAACAGCTGCATCCACTTGTTTTACAGCATTACAACTTTTCCTTTTAATTTTGCAATAATACTGGTATTTTAGCAAAGCATCCCACTGACTTCTAGGGATTTATTCTCCTGTCTTTGCTGCAGTATCTCTCTCTTGCAAACACTGCAGTTGGATGCTAAGATGTAACTGTAAATCTGCAAATATTCAGAGACAAACAAATTAATCCCTTATGACATATCAGTCAAAATAGCAGTGGATGAAACTGCGACCAAGGAGAAGGTGAACTGAAACACCATCACTCTGTTAACTTGCAATCTCAGCTCTCAAAAGGGGAGGTGTAAGGGAAGGATCTGCCAGTAGCTGGTTCTAATATTTTTGGATTGCTGCCTGCTTTACTTCCAATGACCCTTTGATTAATTCCTCTGCCTTTTTATTTTTTTTAATGAGCCTATTATGGCGTATCTTATTGCAGATGCTGATTGGATCTCAACTGTGTGTTGTGCCATTTTGATTTGGATTAAATGGCACATATCTATCTGCGGCTTCTCCCCTCTCCCCCTCCCGCTTTAGTTCATCATGTTCAGAATTCAGAGTCTTCACAATGAGAGTTTCAACCCTCCTGATTGCAGAGGATGTGCAATTGGCTTGAGGAATGTGTACTCGGAGCTTATGATCCTTGGGCAAGCGGAGACTGGGTGATGCATGTGGCTTTCAAGGGACGCTGCTATTTCCATCTGTTAATGGCATTCCAGGATGGCCAGCTCCCCAGTGCAGCGATACGCAGCAGCTGAGGGATGGGAGATGCAGGGTACAGATGTTGCTGATCTCCATAAGATGGGCCAGAAGAGATCATCCGGTGATTTTAAAAAGAAAAATATGCAGCGAAAAGCATTACTTACCCAGGCAGGTTTGGAAAGAAACTGCTGCAGTATTTGGGAAGGAAAAAGGGAAGAGCCCAAGAATTGAAAGGAAGGACAGAAAAAAAAAAGAAGAGGAGGTAGTTATGAAATAAAAGGATTATTAAAATGAGGGCTAGATGAGAGAGAACCAGGGTGACAAGGTTCTGGGGTGATATCTGGGTGGCCTAAGCAGATGGTCAGGCATCCTGTACAGCAGCACGTCCATCCTCACCCTCTGAGCTCTGGCACACAGAATAAACGCAGCACCCTGCGAAAGGGGCATTTGCAGACTGTGGTTTGGACCTGTGACAAATCCCTGAACGGGGAGAGCAAGGGCCAGTATTGGTGCCTTGGGTGGGAAGAGAGCAATGGAGGATGTGCTCCAGTGAGTGGGGAAAGGATTGAGTCCCGCCAGCTGTCTCTGCGCTGGCTGCACGTTCAGGGCTGCTGCTATCAGAGCTCCCAAAGAAAATACACGAAGTGCAACACACATAAGAGCAATGGCCCCTGCGTGATTCCCCTCTTTCACATCTTGAAGATAAACATTTAGGTTTTGTTGTTCTCTGCTCTCTGATTGCAGATTGGGATGGTGGCCTGGAAGATGACTCTGAAGACCCCCGAGTACCCAGAGGGCCGGGATATCATTGTCATTGGCAATGACATTACATACCGAATAGGTTCTTTTGGGCCTCAAGAGGATGTGCTGTTCCTGAGGGCTTCAGAGCTTGCTCGAACACATGGCATCCCCCGTATCTATGTGGCTGCCAACAGTGGAGCCAGGATTGGTTTGGCTGAGGAGATTCGGCACATGTTCCATGTAGCTTGGGAAGACCCAGATGACCCATACAAGGTAAGGAGGCACTGGAATCAGAGGTGAAACGGCAACAGCTCACACAAGAATCATATTTTTACACTGACTCTTCTAATAGAGGTGAGGGTAAATATTTGCCAGACTGCTAGGTCCAAAGTTCTCCTTGGCGTTGGATCTCTCGGGCAGCAGGACTGGCATCCAGAATGAGTTAGTGCTAAATGTTGAAAACATCCCTAGCTGTCACCAACCTCAGCTGGAGCTCCGATGTTAAGAGAGGATGTTCTTATTGCTATCTGGAATTAAATTCTACTCCCTTGAAACTGCCTTTTTAGAAGGAGTTATTGGGGTTTGGGAGGGGACTACAGGTGGGGATGAGATGAATGAACTGTTTTTCCCTGCAGGGATACAAATACTTGTACCTGACTCCTCAAGACTATAAGAAAGTCAGTGCCCTGAACTCAGTTCACTGTGAACATGTGGAGGACAACGGAGAGTCCAGGTAAGCACAGACAGGTCAGAATGAAAAGCTTTCTATTCATCCTTGGGTATGCAGGGTGATGCATGGCACGTCCTTGTCTTCAGCTAGGACATTCTTCAGGATCTTTACACCCAGGAATGTAGCAAGGCATAGCTGCGTGTGGTCAGAGCATGGAACAAGAGAGTTAAAAGCTGTACCAAGCTGTGCCTTGTTTGAGGCAGTGCCTGGGGGCCCAAGTCATGGTAAACACCAGGTGACCAGAACAATGATTCTTGCCCCAAGACTTGCAGCCTAAATTTGGAAAATTACTTTTCCGCTAGATTCTGTGGAAAGGATAGAAGAATTCCTGAGTGAAGGCTGAGTCATCCATTCATTTTGAAGGGTTGGACTGCAGTAGTTGCACTAAACTGTCTTATAGCCTATGGTTTTCCACACACATGGTGTCTGCATCTTCCCAGCTACACCCCAAAGGCAGCACATCTGAAAATGAGGTGCAAAGAAGCTGTTTCAGACTGCAGCTAGTGGTGCTCCCGGCTAGAGGGAGGAGGGTGTGCTTAGGAAGGGAGAAAAAGCCTGCTTTGCAGACTGGCAAGCTCTGCAGGAACAGAAGGGTGGTGCTGGGTGCAGGGATGCCTGCCTGCATGGTGGGGAAGCTAGAGGCTCTCTTCAGTGAAGCACTTAAGCACGTGCTCAAGTATTTTGCTTAGCAAGGGCCTAGTGGAAAAGATAGAATCCAGTCTGAGAGCGCTGAGTAAGAAGGGACCGTGCTGGGGAAGGAAGTCATGAGGAAAGAAAATAAAGGTAAGAGCCTCATTATAATCTCTTGTTCTATTTCTTTTTCCTTTTGGCTGCATTCTCTTCCTTTCTTGCCCTTTTTTCTATAATCAGCCTGCTCCTCATGTCCTGTGGGAATGACAGAAGAACACTTTTCACGGGCGTTCCTCTCCCTTGGCTTTTCCTCTTTGCAGTGCTGCTGTGGCCGCTCATATGTAGGCCTATTCCATGGTGTTCAGCAAGGCTGCAGAATGAGCCCACGTACAGATCCTGGCCAGGTTTTATGCACATTACTCTTTGGAACCTTAATGATATTTAGTCACTTTTCATTTTCTTTGTAGCAGACTGATTCAGCAAATCACTGGACCTTGTGACTCAAAGGCTGTATGTGTCTCCCTCAGGTATAAGATAACAGATATTATCGGAAAGGAAGACGGACTTGGAATAGAGAACCTCAGAGGATCTGGCATGATTGCTGGAGAATCATCTTTAGCCTATGAGAGTATTATCACCATCAACTTGGTAATCCCCCACTGCTTTCTATTCTTCAAACTGTATTGTCTGTTTCAGCTAAAAATCCTGCAGTGATACCCAGAAGATACATCTGGGATCAGACTTCTGGTTGATGTAAATTGGCTCCTGTAGGCTTTGAGCAATGCTACTGGCACCATTGCGGGGCTGGGACCCTTTCAGACTAAATTTAAACTACTTTTAGAAACCAGTCATTTGGCTACATGTTTGCTCAGTCTGTAAGTTACTGCTTCTCTTTTTTTAAATAAAATACACATATGTTCAGATACTGTGTTTTACAAAAAAATAGGTTCTGGAGTTTTGCAGTGAGAGTAGATTTTATAGTCGTGTAATACAAACATGCCTAGTTTTATCTAGATGTTTGAATGGATAGGTTTTGGCTGTGTGGTAAGACAGAAATCAATGTGATTTCTTTTTTTTCTTTTTCTTTTTTTTAAGGTTACGTGTCGGGCAATTGGAATTGGGGCTTACCTTGTTCGGCTAGGTCAGAGGACTATCCAGGTTGAGAACTCTCATATAATCCTGACTGGCTGTGGAGCTCTCAACAAAGTAAGTCTTTGTGTTTCAGCCTTCAGAGCTATGTGAATTGAGTTGGTGTTACGGTGAGTTCTGCTGGAGACTCCAGGAGCTGCCACCACGGTACCTGTCATCACGCTTGGTCCCTTTTGCTTTCTCCCTTCTCAGGCTCCCACCGTTCAAGGAGGAGAACTGACACAGGGCAGCAGCTGTGAAACTTTCATGCCTTTGCAGTCTTTTTCTTTTTTTCTTTCTTCTTTTCTCTCTGGTCAGAAAGCAGTCCTTTCATGCTCCTGTTTCACTTGACAGGAACATTGTATTGACAGCCAGAGGCACTATTCCGGGCATCCTGGTTGGAGATTGGCAGGGGACCTAGGCAGAACTGCAGATTTAAGGGCTTGAGCATAAACCAGGTGAAGGGGAAGAAGGAGAAGCAGCTTTTAACGTAGGTGTGTGCAATGACTAAATGACAGAAGTGGACAAGCCCACTGACTGGGCAGCATCTTCTCCCACCCATTGTGTACTGTGGTAGAAGAAACGGGGCTGTTTCCAGTGTCTGGAAGACCGTGTTTCAAAAGACGTGGGCCAGAATCACCCTGAACTTTCAGCCATCCATAGCGTTGTGTTAATACTGGGGGAGCACTGAAGCCTGAGGAAGCGTGTGTGGATGGTGATTTTCAAGGGGTCAGACCTGCTGGAAATCTCAGCTGTGGGGGCAGGGAGGAATAACTCAGCCGTAAGAAAACTTACAGCTTTCACTACTAAAGTGGCTCTTCTGTTTTTTTCCCCACCAGAGGCAGTTTTTCTCCCTTGCTGCCCCAAGCCTATTAATATCGCAGCCTCCAGCTCCTTGTCTGTAGCAGACACGGCTCACAGCCGACTCTGCTCTTGTCCCTCTCACTGAGGGCTTTGTTTACGTGGGAGTTAGGATTGTGCGGGCGCGAGTGCCCTTCCCCAT
This sequence comes from Strix aluco, assembly GCF_031877795.1. Lineage (NCBI taxonomy): Eukaryota > Metazoa > Chordata > Aves > Strigiformes > Strigidae > Strix > Strix aluco. The sequence goes on along the minus strand of NC_133949.1, from coordinate 14,658,769 downwards.
TGTGCAGCTTTGTTCTCAGGCACTCTCCAGCACCTGGGGTGGTTGTGCTTCATCGCAAGCTGCGTTTCAAGGAGTGCCTGCCTGACAATGGGAGATAAAAGGAAAATAGGCTCTCGTTGAATTATTCCCCTGAATAAAGGGGGCTCTGCAGAAAATGAGGCATTGATCCTATCAACTCTAGGATGCAGCACCCTCAGTTAGATCTCTTACACACATCACACACACCTGCATCAATGGAAGGAAAAGAGGCATTTGAAGATCCATCCTTTAAAAAGAAATTGAGTCAGTTTAGTGCTTGCTGAAGTGGAGTAAGTTGCCTGGTTCCAGCTGTCAATTGTTGGGGATCGGGGCCCTGCAGAGTTCCCCAGATGGCAGGGCCAGTCTGTTTAGTCCTCATCTTCTGCTCTCTTCTTTCCAGGTTTAACTCCACTCTCTACCCGTGGAGTGAATGTTTGTTTTTACAGGACTAGATTAATCTCACTAAATTTTAGGCACTTAAAAATTAAGGATTGGGTCTAAATTAAGCACCTGACATCTGTCAGCAGGCATCAACAGAAGGAGATGCTTTCTGGGAGTGATTTATCTCGTCCCAAGAATTTCAGTGGGTTGAATAATCCCACATGTCCTTTTCTCTCCCCCCTGCTCTGTTGGAAAGGTGTATATTTTTATGTAGGCACTGAGCCTCTTACCTGTCTAAAGGTCAGGCAAAGGAGGAACCTATTGCATCATATCCAGCTTTCCCAGTCAAGCAGCTAAGCCCAGACCCAACAATAAGTTTACCTGTCCTTGAATAGTGGGAGACTGGGAGTCCCCACTCACTCCTGGATGTTGTGTGATGTGCCTTGCTGGTTCATAGGTTCTTTATTTGCTAGTCCCTGCAGTTCTGGTCAGAGCTTCTTGAATGCATCCAGCTATAATTGTGTCCTAGAAGTATGTCTGAATTAGTGAAGTGACATCCAGTGCTAACCTGAAACAACCGAGCTCAGCCCAGTTGAGATCCTAAGGAGGGTGTGAAGTGAATGGTGAATGCGAATGCATTTGCCTCATCCTGCCATGGAGGCAGCATCTACTTCAGACTTACCCTCTGTCTCCCTGTTCTTGTATGTTCAATGCTTGTCCCTTGAATTTGGATGGACAGTCTGAATTTTCTTTTGGCTAGAACTCAGGTCTCTGCCAGCCAGGGGCCAGTTAAGCAAAGTCTTCCCGTGTAGGAATGCAGAGGCTGTTTGGGTGGGATATATGATGTGTTCTTGTTCGTCCGCGTGAGTAAGACCCCAGAAGGGTCTCATGGTGGAAACCTATTGTAGTGTGTCTCTGTGGAGTGAGTGAGCCTTGCTGCTTCTTGTGCCCTTAGAGAAGATGGTGAGAAGAGCCCTGTGCAGCAACGTCAGTGCTTTGCTTTGTGAGAGTTAGAAGGTCACCCATCCAGCTGGCAGGGTCTGGAGGAAAGACCATGACTGAAACAACAACAAATAAATGGAACTGCTACCTTGCATGACACTTGGAACGGAATGCTTTCTAACACAGTTGCATGCAAATATTTCTTTAGCTTTTCTCAATTAGGTGTCAGAGATTTGGGACAATTTTTTCCATTGGTGATTTTTAAATACTGTCTTCATAGACGATGCTGTACAAAGCTTATGCGTAGTCTTGTGTCTGCATACACATCTTCTTCAAAATGTCTTCTCTCTGCAAGAAGAGAATGTGCAGTGCAAAAATGTTTCTGCAGCAATGGAGACAATTAGGCTTTCAGAGAGCAGTGAGGTTTTTTCTGGAAAGTTGTTTGATATTTTTCAAATTTTTTTTTTTCCTGTGAAATACTGGATTCTTTTTAATTTACAGGGGGAGCAGGGGACTGTGACAAACATTACGTGCCAGCAGATCTGTTGCTGGTCTTGTTCATTATCATTATGTAAAACCAGCCTGAGGGTTTAGGTGTAGAGGGAAAGGTCCAGCTGCCAAAACCAGACTGTAACCTATAATGTAGATGATGAGCTCAAGGTCAATATCATTTTTAGCTGAAGCTAATGTTTGGTTCTGGAGGTTGACTAATCACACGCTGGCTGTTCACTGCGCCCGTGTCGCTGCTTTGTAAGTGGAGAGGCATATCACTGTAAGACACCTGATATCAGGCAGGTTTAAGGATTCTCTCAGCCCCATTGCCTGTCAGGGGTGACAAGAAACTGTGCAAGAGCTGGACAAGGTTTCCCTCTGCTCCTGATTAAGCTGTCTTTGTTTATAGTCCAGACGGACAGGCACGGGAAGGACCCGGGGAAAAGGTGTGATGCTTTGTGGTGGGGCCAGTGCTCCACGTGTGGGGCACCAGGGCTGCATTTCATCTGTACCCCTTTTGTCTTCACCATTGCATTTCAGCAGGGGGTGGAGAGGTGGAAATGACATTTCATTCCTCTCCTGTGAGTGTGTGCGCGCGCCTGTGCTGAGCCCGCTGACCCCCCTGAAAATTGAAATAATGATAATGCGCGTCTCCTGACTGCATCAAAGTATCAGCACATCAAAAGCCAGGAGGCATGAAATGCAAATGATAAAGTGAAAGCAGATGGATTGTGCATGATCGCCTGATGCCCAATGAATTTTAAAAGATGCTGGTTCACATGGGGAGAGGGGCTGAAATAAACACGTTATCCCTGCAATTTTTTTTTTGTTCTTGCTGCTCACTCCTGACAATATTTTTTCACACTTCAGCGAGCAGCCACTCCATCTCTCTCCCTCCCTCTCCCTCTCTTTCTCTCCCTCTCTCTCTTTCGCTGTCTACCTCACACACGTCTCGGGTCATGTCGCCGCAGCTCCGGTGGAAATAATAAGATATAAACCACGAGGTTGTTATTTGCATAGAAATAGCATGGAGCCCCAGGCAGCATGGGAGAAGGACACAGAGATCATTTGTCTAAAATTTTAATGAAAACTTTTGCTGAGGCAGAGGTTTTATTTTTTTTTTTTAACTTTCCCTGCCTCCCCCTTTTTCCACCCCCATACCTTCCTCCACCTCCCTCAACTCCCTTTCCTTGTCATAAGCTAAACATGGTGTGGTTTCGTGTGAGAGAGGTGCTGTGCTGCCGCCGTGCCCTAACAGGTTAATTTCCATTGGTTTTCTTTTTAATAGAAGTAAGGCTGAAGAGCCCAGCACTCCCCATTTATGCATTGCTTATATGGTTCAAGCTTCCATTTCATTTCAGTCCTCACAAGGATGTTCCCAAGTCTGCTGCTGACCTATTTTTAATTAGTTTGCTCCTCCTTGTCTTTTGTCTTTAAAAGAAATCCTGTGTTTAATACTGTTTTGTTAACATAAACAAATAGTGGCTTTCAATCACATTTTCTCTACAGCTCCATGTTCTAGGCTTTTCCTAAGGGAAGCCAGGTTCAGCGGAGATTTTCAGGAACCACTACTAACTTGATACACATCAGTTTGCTATGTAGATATTCAACCTGGTATGTCAAACAGCTCATTTTCTGAGTGACGATGAACTGTCCCACACACTGTGCTTCACAATAGGACATCGAAAGTGGTCCTCACTTCTGGAGGTGAAGGGAAGAATCTAAACAGCAGACTGTTCTGTTTCCTCTCCCTCCTGTTTAGCTTTGTTTTCCCCCAAACTCTCCAGGTTTGGCCTGCCCAAATGATACATCAGGCCCTGAACCCACCCTCCGGTGTGCTCGTCCCTGGGGCCCCATGACACCGTACTGTTGGCCTGGTTTGTCAAGAACATCCATGTGTGCCAAGCCTGAGCTTGACAAATGCCACCTGGAAGGAGTATATGTCCATGGAGGGAAAGAGGCAGTGAAGGTGAAGTGTCAGAAACCACTAAAATATGAAATGTTCAAAGCATAGTTCAACACCAGAACTCTAGGCTTCATTTCCCAGTCTGCAGCCAACCGCCTGCCTGGCTGTGGTCTGGCTTTTTTGATCTGAGTGGGTATAATGGCAGCTACCTGCTGCCAGCTTGGTCTTGGAACCTTAGTTCATTTGTATTTGCAGTGTGTTTTGGAACCTTAGTTCATTTGTATTTGCAATGTGTTTTGGGCTCATCAAATGGAAAGTACCTGCCAGCAGTGGTGCACTGGCAGGGTAGGTAACCCCATCCACAGAAAGAAATCCGAAGTTTTTGCCTTCAGCATAATCTTAAACAATGTGTCTGCTTGTATAACCTATTCTAGACCTGAAAGAGCTCAGGAATTAGTGATGCACTATTTCTGGCACTGTGAATTGGTGTTTTTTAGGGGGAGAAGACATTTCTGAAGAACAGCTTTAAGAGGGGTGTTTGGGAGATGAACTGATTAGTGGAAATTTGATGGCTTCTTAATGCAATATGTAAATATCGAAGAAACTTCTAAGCCCAGTACCAGCAACTGTCCAGTGACCTTTCTCGAGTACGTTTTTCGTTAATGGAGATGCTGCTTGTGCATGGTGAAGACGTTAACACGAGAGGTGCCATACTGTGTCAAGATAGCGTAGTGTATGTGTCAATCACGTGACTGTGGGTGAGTCCCTGAGGACTTGTTGATACAACAGACCATAATTGCTGCAAGGATCGTTTTGACAATCTGCATTTAAAACCCAATGCCCCAACAACCCCCTTGCCCAAGGCCGGAAGAAAATATCTATGTATTTTAAACTCAGTCTTGAATTGTACTGACTGTCAAAGCCAGAAGTGCGATCAGGGTGGCTGTTTTGAGGAGGTTTAGGGTTTCGTTGGTGTAGATCTGGGGTGGGATTGCAGCTGAGCTGTGGGAGCATCCTCCCGGCAGGCAGAGGAGCGGCATGTACATGAGCCAACTTGAAGCCAGCTCACTCAGGCGGTGGTCAAACCCAGCTGTAAGCTCCTCAGGGAGACAAGTTTATTTTGAGGCACTTGAGCCAACGTGGCTCTCTGGTATTGGTTGCTCTTCAGTGTCTTCTGAGTGACACGGGGCCATACCCTGCCTGCTGGGTGGGATGGCACTGGCGCTCTGGGCTGGAGCTCTGAGCTGATGTTTGCAGGTCGCAGCCGAGGGAAGCTGTGCAACTTGTTGGGTGGCCTGGGACTCGAATAATGGGGTGAGACAATGGGTCAGGGCTTGGGAGGAACAGGCAGAACTGCTGGGGGTGCTGTGCCCATGAGGGAGGCTGCTGGGTCAGGTCTGAGGCTCACTGGTGGAGCTCCTGTGAGGAGTAGGAAGCTTACACAGTCTGTCAGTCTGTCTTGTGTGAGTGATCGGTCTTCAGTATCGCAAGCAGTAATATTTACCCTTCAATTTCACAGTCTGGAAAAATAAATAGAAGCCCTGTGAGACTGATGCTGTTTAGGGGTTTTACTGTAAAACGCAGAATGTGGAAAGCTCTTTTTTTTGAGATTCAAGGCAGGGATAGCTCAGTATCTGCTCAAGATGACTCCAGTCTTGGGATTAGATCAAAGCAATCATGTGAGAGCAATCATGTGAGTTAGAACAGCAAGTGCCATCCCTGTCATTCAAAGAAGCATTATAATTATTAATGCATGATATGAATCTTTCTGTAGTGGCACAGCAAGACTATTAGGAAGATACGTATGGGTGCAGGGTGTTGGAGAATGCTAATCAAAGAGGGTCTAGGAAATGTCAAACAGAAACCGACACTTCAACAGCAGTAACTGTGGGTTGGTTCCTCTCGTGAGCTCCCCAAGGTTACCCTGCTCTTGGCTTCGGCAGTGGGGGAGGCAGGAGGCGCCGCTCAGCCGTGCCTTGGGGGGTGACAGTGGGTGGGGTGGTGAGAGCAGGGGTGGTTTCATGGGTGGAGGTTGGGTTCTTCAGCTCTCTCAGAACCGATGCAGGACCTCGGTGCTATTGGAGGTCTCCCTGGTGTACATCGTCATTGCTCATACCCTGGCAAAGCCAGTCTGGGTTGAGAGTTCTTGTAAGAGTCAGTCTCAGTTTAGCAATATTTGGCAACAGGAAGAGAGCAGAATTCATTTCTTTTAATGCCAGTGAGAGGCGTTAGCTGCTGGGAGTGTCTGGTTGATGGCAGTCCTGGTAACACAAAGGTCTTCACTCTGTGTAGAGAAATTAATATAAGCAGGATGGATGCCTGGACTTGAGACAAGTGCAAATAAACAAACACCACCCTCCATTTCTACATTTTATTTTTAATTGCCTTTCTTTAAGTGGTGATATTTGTGTATTGTTCCCATTAGAGACAATTTACGTTCCAGGCATCGCATTATCAGTCCCTTTATGTTTGCTTAGGGAAGAAAGTCTAATAGATTCTTGTTGACTTTTTTTTTTTTCTCCCTCCTTCTATCATTTTTAATATGGATCTATGTGGATGGTGCCTGTGCTGTGGGGGCTGTGTGTGTATTTATTCCCACTAAAGAGGAGTTTAGCATAGTGGCCCATGTTCTGCCTATCTAAATCTCTTTCTGCACCTTCCAGGGAAACTCCTGTATTCTAAACCCGATATATATTTCATGTAACCAGGACTGTATCCCAGTTCCTGCTGATCCTGCAGCATGTGTTATTACTGGTGCGTTAACTCCGGTACCTGATGTTCCGCTGGAGCTGAACGGAGGGAGGCACTTTTCAAACATGTCCCAGAATAACTGGCCCTGACCACCCCTCTCTTGGGGTGTCACTAGGGGGTATCAGGGTGACCTGCCTGTGGAGCTTTTCTGCAGTGAATTGTGGAGAAATGATCTGCCACGCTGGACACATGGAATGGCGTTGGAGGATTGTCACATATCTCATGATTAAGCCTAAAGCTGCCCTGCAAAGTGCACAAAGTTTCACTGTCCTGGTGACAGAGGTACCTGCACTGCAGCCTGTCCCCGTGGACAGTCTCTGAATCAGCGGGTTCTGTTGGGCTCCAGAAGGTGACCAAGGGAATGACCAAAACAAGCTCTTTAAATATCACAGAGACAATCATTAATATTGTTCATAGGGCTGGTGTCTAGATTAGGAAACCCCTAACTGAGACAGATGGGATTTATGAGTGTTTGTACCATGTAGAATAGGGGGCTGTAATTTTAGTTTGCAAAGTATATTGAGTCCTTTTGATTTACCACTGACTGATGGAGTGACCTTGAGCAAAACATGCAGTCTCCCTACACTCTGAAAGGAGAGCTAGGCAGGAATTTTTTGACAAGACATTTTTCATTTGAAAATGCCAGTTCACTGAAACTGGAACTCTTCAGGAAAAAAGTATCAGTTTTGATGAATTTCTCATTCAGATTTTTTTTGGTCAAATGAAAAGTTTTGTTGTTTGGTGTCCCCCCCCCCAACTGGCTTTTCTTTCATAATTAGTTTTTATTTCTAATACCTACAACAAATATTTCAGAAGTCAGAAGCAAACATCTTGACCCTGTCTGATATTTGTGCAGATCTCAAGATTGCAAAATTTGATTTTCTGTTGCAATCTGGAAATTTTCAAAAATCTTCATCAATTACTGCAAGATGGAAAAACCGTTTCCTCCCAATAACGTTTCATGTTGCCATCTGCAAACGGAGAGGATGCCTCCTCCGTGTCGGCTCAGCCGTGGAGCCCTGCTCCCTTTGTATGGGTGAGGGGCTTTGGGATCTTCAGGCAGAAGGTGGTGTAGAAAGGCCAGCTGTGGTTGCAGGGTCCATCTGGATGCGTCTTCCCCTGCTGCCTCCGAGGTGAAGTGCGATTGCTTTTTTTCCCCCTTCCCCCTCTGATCTCACCAAATTAAAGCAAGAAAAAGACTCCACCAGCAAGACCTGCTTCTGGATTTGCAGTCAGTAGCCATCTCCAATAACCATCAGGCTGTCAGCTTCCCCCCCACCTCCCCCTACCTCCCACCTCCCCCATCACTCACCAAAGGAAAAAAAGAGCTGGAGCCACAGCTTGAAATATATCATGCAATAGTGTATCATGAATTTCTTGTGAATCACATTGGTGAAGCAGGTTTATTTATTTCTGAGACTTTAAATCAATACAAAGTAGGTCTCTTAGTTCTGAAGCTGGGATGGAGTGTGAAAAAATGAGCCCATTGTACTCTTAAAACTTTGGGGAAAGGAGATGACAGCTATATAATTCCATTTACCAGGCACTAGGGGCTTTAATGTGAAGGTGACGGGGAGCTCTTTGTGCATTTAGAGCACCATATCTTCTAAATAAAAGATCTGTAGACTTGATAGTGGAGTATAGCTCTGACTTTAATAATCTCCAAGCATTAGACCGAGCCAATATGTTCCCAAGTCAGAAGGGTCCCCCACCGAACGCTCGTAAATTAAAAGTGCGGGAACTGCACGCGTTTGGAGATTAGAAATGCAAGAAGTGCAGCCCGTCTCCCAGCAGAGAGGAGAGGAGGTGTCTGCGCTCGCGCCGCCACGCCAGCGGGCGAGAGCCTCAGGACCGGGGCTGCTCGGGAGCACGGCTCTGGCTGGCATCCTACCTCGGCTTGGGGCTCCTGAGCAGCGCTGCTGCTCTTTTACCCTCTAATGACATGGTATGTGTGGGGGAAGAGCTGAGGGATAGAAATGAACACTCTTAAGATCTGTTGAGGCTTGACTGCACATAATAGCAGTCAGGTTTTAAGTTCCTACATTGTGTTTTCTGATGAGACATTTATTCTGATCATTTCTGCCTGTTTATGAAAAATAGGCTATTTATAGTATGTGCATGTGCCTTTTCTGCTTCAGGTTTCTGGCAGATAATATAAATTGTGGGATGGGAATTGCAATTATTGAAATTATTCGGATAAAAATCTGGCACTTATATTTGATATAAACACATGATATGCTCTGAATAATAACAGCACTTATGTTACATAATGATTCCCATTCAAGCCCTCTGCTGTCATTTTTTCAGATCTTTCATCTTTGATGAAACATATGAGCCAATCAAGTTTGCAGCCAAACCAGCTTTGCAGTGAATGTCTCAACTAACTAGCAGCTCAGTTTCTGAAAAGGAGCACAGAGAAAGCAGCTGGTCATCACGGGTTTGAGTGCTAGAAAATTATTAATATGCATATGACTTGCCTATAGACCTGTTGAGGATGGTCTTTTAAAGGCTGAAAAGGCTGCTAGAATCCTGGCTCTCCTTTGTGCTTTCCAAAAGATCTTCTGAAGTAAAAAGAAATGCAGTTTCCCATTACGGTAGGGAGAGTGGCTTTTGGAGGACCAAATGAAATAAGTGTTGACAGTACCGCCCATGTGTTTTGTAAGCAGGTGCTGTCAAAGGTTGCATCATGTGGAAAATAGCGGGTGTTCTTGCAATCACGGGCTGAGCTTTAACACGGGCGGTTCTAGAGCTAGTGTTGCCTTCTGACCACTTCACTGACATCCTCATCCTTTTGTTGAGATGGGGGCACAGAGGAAGCACTTTGTCCTGTGTACCCTGTTAAATGCGCAGCTTTCTGCACACCTGAGAGGTTTGTCTTCAAGGAGCAAAGGAAGGGGAGACTCAGTGGCTCCTCCAAATCCGACCGGGGTCCCTAGTGACCTGGAGGCTGATTGGCATCAAATACACAACGAGTGACAGTCCTGCGTTAGTGGTTGTGGTTAATGCTAGTGCTTGGAGGGGTGGTGGGGGAAAGAAAGCACTGGAAAGAAGCTGGAAAGAAACACAGAAGACTGCTGGGGAAAGGCCTCTCTGCTAACACCTTCCACGGAGGAGGCAGCACTTGCTGTGCCTCACTTGGAAACGTCAGACCGGCTACTGCTGAACTGGAAAAAGGAAATGATATCCAAAATGCAAAGGCACTGGGCTAATGTGCAGGCAAGGAGTAGTAACAGAAATGGGAGGTCCTCACTAGAGACTTCAGAAAGGGTGAGTTTGGGATCTGTGTGCGGGGCCAGTCACCCACAGCAGCTTCCTCTGACTGGTAACATGTCAAACTCTGGGCGGACAGAAACATGGTTTCTGGGTTTCCTGGGGTGGAAGGAATTTTAATTTAAAGCAGATTTTCTGGTGCCAGAAGCTTACTGTCTGGTGCTTTGCTGTTCACGGCTGCTCTTTTTTTGGCTGTTTTTGCCACCAGATTAAGCACAAGACCAGAGGTCAAATCTTGCCAATATTCGGGTATATGCGTATTGTGTAGCTCAGCTTTAGAATCCTGGAACCTGTTCTTTCCCACCCCTCTTGCTGGACCTTTCTTGATCTCTGGTCTGTGGCAGCTGACTCTGGTAGCTGCATCTTTGTCTGCTCCCTGGAGTGCTAGTAACCTTTCTGCTAGGAAGGGCCTGCTTTGCAAACTTAACCCTTCCAGGCACGTGTCTGGTCGTTAAACAGATACTTTCTGTAAACCTTGGGCTAACGGTACTTTCACTTCTTAACCCCCTACTCCGTGTGACTCAGTGTACCCCCCTGGCAGGCCCAAACTTGAAGTTTACCATTTTGACAGATCCTGATCATATCGGATACAGGGTTTAATCCTGCGCAGTCTTTTCTCCCATCAGTTTGTTTCTAGCATTACCTGTCTAACTGATTTAGCAACATTTCTAAATCCACTCGTGCCTCTGCTGACGGTGTGTCTTACTGAGGAACACCTGAATCCCTTCGGTGTAGAAGCATCAGTTTTGGGCTTCTCCAGCAGATGTATTCTCTTTCACCCTTGGATATTTTCTTGTGGAAACATTTATACAGCAATATGCATTGCACCATTTAAGATTGTTAATTGGAGATTGAATTACTTGTCAGCCTTTAAAAATGTAGTCCTCTGAGGTCAGAGATGAGGTGGTTAGCAGAGCTGAATGGATGAGCTATTGCATTCATTTTTTTCTCAAGCCCAATGATCATTGTCTATAAGCTGGCTAGCCCTTCAGTGCCTTTTAACCTCTGGCACCCAATTCAGTTTGCAGCTGCAGGTGTGAAACAAGCTGGCAGGATCTCTGCTCGTTCCTGAGAAGGCAGAAGAGCACCGTGCAGAAGCAGGTTAGGGGAGCAGCACCCAGCCTAGCAGTATCCCCAGAAGACAGCGTCTTTAACCCCTTGGCCACACGCTTTCTGCACCAGGGAGGGGAGTAGCTTGCTCTGCATTTGGGCTGTGCTTAAGTCAGGGGCTGATTTAGAGCTTGCGAGTGACCATATGACATGTCCCTCCTGCTGCACTCAGTGCAGGTGCACGTATGTGGACATATATGTCATACAAATGAAGGCAGCGAGCGCTCATTGGTACAACTTTTAAATGCAGCTTGGGACTGCGTCGCCTCTGCTGACAAACACTGACAAGTAAATACTACGCTCGCTCAGTATTACAGAGGGATTTCATTTGCACGGCCCCTCACAATGCTCTGCCACTTCACTGAAATGTCTGGAGCACTCGGGAAAAGGAACTGCATATTTATCTTGATCTCCAAAAAGGGATTTAAGGGCGAGAGCAGGCGGTATATTAGACTGTTTTCATTGCCTGTCAGCAGTGGTAAACCTGAGCTGTCTACAGTGTCTCTGGATAAGCAGCAGCAGAGGCCCATTTTGCATGTACATACGTTTGCATTAGTTCATAGATGGGGAGTTTAAATCCTGTTTATTTTTATTTTCCTCTGTGGAAAGCATTTAGCTAGGCTTGTGCCTGGCATCTGGAGGCCTGTGCTTTTCTTTTCCTTGAACCTAAATCTGTGCTGCTGTCTTTTCTACCATGCCTTTTCATGGCACTGATTTTCTTAGAGGAAGATGAAGGTGTTTGAACTCGGAAGGGAGACCCAGGAACATCTCTGTGCAAAACCACAATGCTTACATTGACTTCTAAATTTTTGGGGTAGTTGCATAACTTTTGTGCCTTGGTACATAAACCTCAACTGACATCTGTCTCACGGGGAGTTTTGTGAGGATCATCTAGTGCTTACAAAATGCTGAGTTTTGTGAAATGCCAGTCCACCAGGCCTTTTCTCCTCCAAAGGAAGATAAATTTGGAGTTAGCAAATGATAGTGTTGTGCCTTACTGGTTAGGCAGTGCTTTACACAGGCACAGTGGCTCCCTGACCCCAGCTGTGATTAACTGGTGGTGTGCAGGAAGAAAGCTAATTGGTCGCGTGTAGTTTTATAACCAGATCAACATTTTCTATTTTCACGTCCCTTTAGCACCTTCTTGCCTTCAGCCCCAAAGGTCAAATCCTGAGAAATGTGGAGTTCCCCTCTGCTATGGGTGAGATGTGTTGCATCCCAGGCGCTCACTGTAGGATGTCGGAGCGAGGATGAAGGCAGCCAAGCATCCCTTCCGTAAGGACTGGGTTGCCTTGGGCTCGGGCTGCTCCTCTCTTGGGTTAGCCCTTCTTCCTCAAATGAGCTGTGCTGGTTGTTTGGTGGGGGAGGGCAAGTTGTTTGTGTGTGTTCGAGGGGTTTTTTTAAGATCTAAATGAAGCAGGTATGTAATGCCCTCTGTCTGTTAGAAAGACTCAACCCATAAAAATAACAAACGGCATGTATTTGCTAGAATGTCAAAGTTATGAGTTTATTTTGTAATGATGTGCTCCTGCCTTCATGAGGTAAACTGGCCGTGGCAGAGGTGTTATTAGTAATATGGACTCAGTGGAGCAGAAAGCCGAGTGACCGAGAGATCAGTGTATCAGTCAGTGAGAGGGCAAATGGAAAGAGACAGCAGGAGAATGAGAAAAGAGCTGCGGTGCCTGGGCTGAGATTAGAGATGGAGCTGTGCAAGAGAATTAGAAGCCCAGCAGTCGGAGTCTTATTCTTTCCAGTCTCTCCAAGGAGCTGGTGGGGCTTTGTCTTTGCTATACCTGTCTTCACGTACAGTGTTGGTTTTTTCCTCAATTAAAGGTTTAAATGGGTCCACCCTACCAGTCATCTTAGTCGGAGCAAGTTTGAACTAGTGAGGCAAGCTCGGGTCAGCACCCAGGAGACTTGGTCATATATCAGCTCCATTGCTGCCTGGGGACGGGCAAGTCCTATAACTGCCTTCTGCCTCAGTTTCCCCACTTGCATCATTCCCCCTGGGATCATTATTCATAAGATCCTACTTGCCAGCAGGGCTTGGGAGGGTCTATTGTGAGTGGTTTGATCCATCCTTTGGTGTCGAAGCGATCACAACTTGCTGCAGGTATCTCCTCAGCCAACACCTACTTGGTACATCCGTCCACTGACGATTTTCCTGTTTTTTCACTCAAAAGGTGCTTGGACGGGAAGTTTATACCTCCAACAACCAGCTGGGCGGGATCCAGATAATGCACAACAATGGAGTGACGCACAGCACTGTGTGTGATGATTTTGAAGGAGTCTACACTATTCTGCAGTGGCTTTCCTACATGCCAAAGGTAATTCCTGGCCCTGCAGGAGCATGAGGTGCCGCTACCTATTTGCTTTGTTCACAGGGTTTTGGGGGCTGGGGGACTCTCTTTATTTGTGGTTTATTCCTGTGTTTGTATGGTGCCTAGCAAAATGGTTTAGGCTCATAATCAAGGCTGATAAGCCTTGTGGTACTGAAGGAAACAAAGTAGTTTTTGTCTTAAAGTGCTGCAGGAACTGGGATGAGGGGCAGCCTGGCACTGCGTTGGGCACTTTCACATCGCTCCCCTGGCGTGCTGCCCTCAGTACTCCGGGCAGCAGCATTTTATGTAAACGGCGGGTTGTCTCTTACTGAAAAGACTCTAAAAGTTCCCCTCTGGGGCAGTAATTTGTAGGAGTTGATGTATATGTGTAAGCTGCTCTGCAGCCAGGAAGGTAGCAACAAGAACACGCAGGTCACCTTCCTTCAGGAAAGAGTGCACAGAATGAGTCAGGTGGCCTGGGCACCTTTCAAAAATTAAATTGCAACCCCTCGCTAAATGCTGGCTGTGCCTGAAGTTCAAGAGCAAATGAAGTACGTTGTATACCAGATGATGCCAAAGGAGGGTTGGAGAAGGTGTATGGAGCACCTTGGAAGTTTCTTTGTGCTCTTGCCAAGGCTCTGGGATTCCATCAGTGGGGGCTTAGGCCACGTGGGGGAAAGATGACTCGAACCAGGTCCTCTAGAGCAGGTGTTTGGAGCAAAGCCGTGTAGAATTACTTCCTTCAACATTTTTCTTTTTCCCTTAGAGTGTATACAGTCCTGTTCCTATCCTCAAAGTCAAGGATCCTATAGACAGAACCATAGAGTTTGTTCCAACCAAGACTCCCTACGATCCTCGCTGGATGCTGGCTGGACGTCCAAACCCAAGTACGTAGATCTTTGGTGGCCAGGATATGCAATAATGTGTCAAGGCTTTATGTCTGCAATCCAAATATATTTCAGAGCTTATGAAGTAATTCAAACAATTTGAATATAATACATAAAAATAGCATGTAAACTCTGAGTGCTTGAGGACACCTACAATTATTAGTTACTTTTATAGATTTTCTTTTTTTTTAATGGTTCAGAGGAAGATCCATATACACAGGGTCTGTACACCAGAGGAATCACAGTATTCCTGCAGATCTTGGAGAATAACTGTATTGGAAACGCTGCAAACCATTGAACCCCCGCGTGTGCTTTTGGGGTTGTGCAGCCTGTGTAGGTACAAGCTGCAAACTGGGTGACCATTATGCCTGCTGTTATTAATGAGTTTGGGGGGCTAAAATGAGATTTGTGATAAACTAAGTTTTCTGTTTTTGGATAATATTTTTTCATCATCTCTCAAGTAATTCATCCAGCTGTCTGAGTGCAGCTAACGCTGGCTTCCAAATCGAGTGACTTCAGATTTTAATTTAGTGGAAGCGTTAAGGAAAGCAGATGATTCCCTGTGATAAGTTAAAGCAGATATCTCCTAGGTGAAAAGTTAAAGCCATTTATTAGAGGAGATATTGCCGTGATATTCTTCAAACTGACGCCCGACACGAGGCCAGAATCTAAACGATCAGCTTTGGGCTCACGATAAAGAGATAATTTTGAAATGGATGGTCACATTTTACAGTGGGGCCACAGAGGCAAGGAATGTAGAACACAGTAATTACAAGTTTGGTCTTGATAAAACACTCTCCATCCTGTTTAAGTCAGCAGAGGTTAGCTTGCTTGGATCTCCACTTTTAATTGGTTTTGGACTTGGGTTTGCAGAAGCAGAGGTGCTTGTTCAGATTAAAGCCTTCCTCAGAAGCTGTGTGCCAAGGGGTAAAGCTGGGAGGGATTTGGGGTTTGGGATTTTTTTTGCGGAGCTTCATGAAGCTCCAGTGGAAGGCAGGTGCCCCCAGAGAGTTGTGATTTCTGTAGTTGTCTGGGTGGGTAGAGTATCTCGATGCCCTGACTTTGGGATATACAGCTTGCACAGGCTGGGGGGCTGCACAAAGAGAACGGTCTGCAAATTTTCCTTGTCCCTCCCCAATCCAGCATCAGCAGTCAGCCCAAATGAAAGCTTTTCATTGTGGCCTTACTTGTTCACTGGAGTAGGGTCCAAGCTGAAATACCGGAAAACATTCCTGCCACGGTCTTCCTGTCTGGAGAGTGGAAACAGTGCCATGTCACTGCACAGGTTGGCGTAGTGAGGTGTAACTTGTTCGTAGTGTCGTTCGTGCCCGCTTAAGGAACACCCGTGGAAAGTAGCGAAACACCCTGTGAACTGCTGCCCCGCTTCCCGTGGGGGTAATTGTCATCCTGAGAATTTTATTTGAAGGAATGTATGTGGATTGGTAGTGAACAGGTATGTTGTTGCACGTGGGGATGAAGAGGTATTGCCAATATATTGGAGTCTGTGACACAGGAGGAACCCCAAGCCTGATGCTGCACTGGCTTTATAAAGGGTAAATAATACTAGTTCATGGTGAGCATGATCAGGGTAATCAAGCCTCATACTTCAGGGTAGGAGCTGATTGTCTGCAAGGGTCAGGAAAAGTTTATTTGTCTTAGAGCTGCACATCTTGGTAATGTTCGCTTTGGAAACAGTTTGATTTCTCTCAAGCATTAGGAAGTTGCTGCTGCCTTTGGGCAAGAGAACAGGTCTGATGGCACGTGGACTGATCCAGGACGGTGACTCTTAAAGTGTGCTTTGGTTTAGGGAGACACATCATCTGGGGTCTTCTATGCAGCAAGCAGGCTTTTGGTATCGGAGTACTTCAGTTTTTTTAAAAGAAGGTGTGAAACATGCTCAGATGTATGGTTTAGTTAGGCAGTCATAGAAATTCTTATATTTAGTTCCTGACTTTCTTCAGCATTCTTTCTTTAAAGGAAAGATTAGGCAGAATCAAGAGAAAAATGTGAGATAAGTTTTAAAATAGAGATAGGTCTTTTGAAAACATCTTTAATGGCTTTACTGCCTTTTGACAAATGTTTGTAGTGTCTTGAAAAAAACAGTTATTTATGTAAAAGCATGTGAAGTCCCTCTGCTATCTGAACCCCATCGTTTAACAATAAATGATGCTTTTGCTGATAAATTACTGTCTTTATGCAGTCTAGCAAATGAAATAAGACATGATGGCTGAAGGCAGACAAATGCTCAGCTGTCTAATGTTTCCTTGTATTATAATCTATTTAAAAATAAATAAATAAAAAGACAGTGCCATCTTCTCCAGTTGGCATTTTTAAGCAAGTTTCAGTTGCTCCTTTGATATTCTCTCTTCTTCCTTCCCTCCTTCCTCTGATATTTCCCTTTTTTTCCCTTCCCTTTAGGTCAAAAAGGACAGTGGCTAAGTGGTTTCTTTGACAATGGCTCATTCCTGGAGATCATGCAGCCCTGGGCACAGACAGTGGTGGTCGGTAGAGCAAGGTAAAATCTAAGAGGCATTTCAGACATTTGTAGAAATCAAGTTTTTGTTATGCTTCACGTTTTTCTAGAACAACCTTTGGAAGCTGATGGCTATAAGTAAAACTAAGTCATTGCTTGAATAGGAAACTTCTTTATCACATGAATGAACCATAGTCTGATCGTTTCTCCTGTTTTGCTTGGAGGTGACAGCTTTAACATGCACAAAAGCCAAAAAGAGAGATATTGTGAAAAATGATGACAGACAATATGCTTCCTGAGGTACGTGGTTGCATAGTGAGGCCTTCTTGCAGCTCTGACTTAGCTGAAGGTACACCACGCAGTTTATTGTTTTGCATTTTGACTTGCAAGAAAAGTTCAGCTAACACTATAGCAAATTGCAAGAAACTCTGCATAGAGAAGAGCTTAATGTTGAGGTTTGCGTGGAATAACTCACGGCATTTTCCGAATGAGCACCCACCACACCTGATCTTAGTTGTTTTTCATGAGACAGAGATGTGCAGCTCCAGAGACCTGAGGCACTCGCCTCCTCCCCAGGGGAGTCACTTCTCCTTACCTTGCTGCGAAGTGGCACACGTTCCCTGTTGCCCCAAGATTTAGATCCCTGCCTTGAAAATATTTGCAGCCTGGGTTGTTCTCAGTGTTGCAGGTCTGTGAACTCTCAGAGCTGGCAGGAAGCAGAAGCCTGGAGAGAGAATCCTGTATTTTGACAGAATGCAAATCAGAGCTGGGCTCAAAAACCCCTCAGTCACCTCTTTTCTAGTTTCTTCTTTAGTTTTTTGCCCCCCCAAAATGGCACCGTGAGTTTCCTGACCCGATTGTCTGCTTCCTCTCAGAATAAAGCCGTGTTGAAAGAGTCCATTTATCTCCCTTGAGTCACCACTACAAGTGCTTGAGCTGCCCAAATGCAGCGTGCTTATCCTTTGTCACTCCTCATTCCTCAGACTCCTGCCAGCTCTCCTCTCAAGACAGAGCTTCATACTCTTGCCTCCAGCAGACTCCCAGCTCCTAATTGATGTCAGTGGTTTTGGTTAATTGTCAGCCTTTTTTTTTTGTTGTTGTTAGCAAATGAGAGGGGAGGAAAAAACCTGAAGTGCCTGAATGGGGTCCTGGAGGCTTCAGGTGTTAGACTTAATGAGATACAGTCGTGCCCGTGCATGACGGGTGTTCAGAGTGCCTTAGTTCCTAGCAGAAGTCTGCGTCAAAGAAAAATCTTTTATTTACAGATCCTTCACCTCCCCTACTGTCAGCATCACAGTGCCAACAATCCAGAGCCAAATGACCTGATAATGCTTACAGTCTTCTGGAAATCCTGTGGCCACCCCTGGGGTCTGACTCCATCAGCCTCTGACCTCACCCAGTTGGTGACTCAAGGGCTGACTGTTGTACCAGGATATCCCTGATCATCCTGTGTTTGATTCCCAGAGCGTTTGGTGGGAGACAGGGAGAGACACCGCTGTTCCTGAAAGGCACAGCAGGGCTGGGGTGGCCACCTGGGCTCCCAGCCACTATGGCCGTGGATCAGTGCTGTGTCTTATCTCCGTTATGCTGACAGCGCATGTGGCCCCAGACTGTTTGGCACTGGGAGCTCCCATTTTGCTTTTAGCCTTTTTAAAGCCACAGCTCGACAGAGTCCTCCTAATGAAATAGCAAAGCTTATGACATTCACTAGAGCTCCTGTGCAGTGTCCCAGAGGATTGTGTCCATTCTGGAGGTCTCTGAAATGGCCATCAGGAGCTCTGTTAATACGTTAATGAAATGCTGCATAATAACTGAACGAGGCTTCCAGATACGAGGGTGTGCTCAGCAAAATGTCCTCTGTTGCTCTTTTCTTAAGACTTTTGAGGGTCTTTAAAGAGTTTAGAACTGCCTTTGGAGTATCCCAGTGCAGAGTGTGGTACAGAGAAGCATACCCATTTCCTCAGATACCGTACCAGGGCCCTGCCTCGGCTCAAGACAGAGCAGTGTGGTATGTGTGGGCTGGACAGGCCCAGCTAGAGACAAACTGGTGCTGAGCCAAAGCGGCTCTGCCTTCTTGGAGTTCCATGGCTCTGACCACTGCTGGCCCCAGGGGTCTCAGTGCCGGTACCCCTGAAGATCCTTCGCACTCAGAATATTGTCTGATCTTTATACATTGTTGAGAGGAGCCGAAAATACCTGCTGACCCCACTCCTTATTGTAGCATGTGACCTTGGGATGTCCTGTGACCTTTTGATACACTTTGTTATTTTTATCTACTGTCTGTGGCACTCTGAAGCTTTATCTTGCAACATTCTGTAATTATTTAAAGGCGTTTAGGTTAAGCAGTATACCAGGGGGCAGGGAGAGGGGGGGAATCAATGATTTGACAAAGCTGGACGGTCTCTGTCCAGGCCCATGCTCAGCTTCACTTGCAGTTCCTTGACAAATACCAAGTTGCTCTGGACTCTCACATACAGGTATATATAATACAAATGAAACTGACTGCTTTCAAAAGCAGTGGCATTTTGAAAAAACAAATAGGAATGTATTCTTCTGGGATTGTTACTGTAAGTGCTGCCAAAACTCATCTTTTGTATGTATGTTTGGAATATGTGTGCTGTTGGCTGTAAATTGTCTTTTATTATTCTATGGCAACTTGTCCAGGGACACACTATAAAACAAGATGTAGCATCTTCATGTGCTAGCCTGATAAAATTTATATGAAGTATAATGGAAAACAGAAGTTGTTTTGAGCTGTTTTCAAGTTCAATAAATAACTGTAATACTTGGATAAAGATGTTCTTTATTAGGTCACATGGGCCCTAATATAGAAGTTATAAGTTACCGATTTAAGACGGCTTCTGCAATTACGGGTTTCTAGGCAGACTCTTAATCATAGTGAATGGGAATATTTTCAACCCCCTAGTGCACATAGGCCTTGTCACTTTTTCTGCCTGCAGTGCGTGTCATCCAGCTTGAGGTGGTTGAGGAGAGAGCGTAGGCTCTGCTGGGACTCCCGCCCTGGGAGTAAGCAGTTGTCATCGCAAGCAAGATGCCTTTTGTGTAAAGGAGTGGTGAGATGCTGTGGAAAGCAGAGCTGAGCGTCCTCCCTGGTGCCAACCCTCCTTGCCCATCCCTCCCTCCCTGCACCCGTCCCACCCTTCTGTCATCCCGCAGCAGAGGGTCTGGGGAGGAGATAGATGGGCAAACCCAAACCTTTTACCCATCATTCACCCTGATGTCTTGGGAGAGGGAGTTTCTGTGAGCAGTGGGGGCTTAGGGTGGCTGAGACATCAGCATTGCTCAGATGTGCAGCCTGTGGATCTGTTCCATCAGCCGGCAGTGCTTGTGGAAACAGGGCTTGGAAAGGTTGGCTCTTCATGTTTATTTTTCGTGGTTAAGACCATCAGAATCAAAATCTCTGTGGTGGCAGGTGAAGGGCAGGTGAAGGTGGCAGGTGGAGATACAACTATATCATTCAAAATTTGAGTTTTGGTTTATTCTATTTAATTTTTAGTGAGGTATGTGCTAGGTTTTAGAACTAGATTTTGCTTTCAGAACTGTGACTTCTACTCTGAAATTCTCCAACCACGTGCCTAAACTCTTCAAAAACGCCAGAATGCTGCTTCTGCCATTTGCTTGCATTATTTGTCTGCCTTGAGTATTTTGATGCAAATTGGAAAAAATGTCTAGTTGTGTAACAGTAGAAATACGAATTTTCATTTGTCTCGCATGTTACCAGGCTGGGAGGAATACCTGTAGGAGTAGTTGCCGTAGAAACGAGAACGGTGGAGCTCAGCATCCCTGCTGATCCTGCAAACCTGGACTCTGAGGCCAAGGTAGGTTGAACGTGTGCTCGGTTGCTTGTTTGTCCTCTGCAAACGAGAGTCTCTGTGGAAAGAGCACTTGTTTTGAGGGGATTTTTTTTCCCCAAATGTGGGACAAAACGTATAGCCATTCCCCGGTGAGGTGCTAATGCCTGGCAGCTGCTGGGAGGAGCGAGCGGACGGTTGTGTTGGCCATCGTACAGGAGGCACATTCCCCGGCAGTTCTGCTTCTCTTATGGCTTAGGTGAGGTGCAGAGACGAGGGACCAGGAGATCTGGCAAGCAAAAATCATTTCCCTGTTCTCTTGCTGTGACCGTAGTGTTTCATGGTCTTTCTGCTCTGACATTTTGCTTTTCTCCTGCCTGATTTCACAGGTCTGGCCCTACATCATCTCTTCAGGATTTTCTCCTTTCCATATGGTTTTCTCTCTTCTTCACCTTCTTACAGCTGTCATAGTGTCAGGCTTTCTCTACCATCTCTATTCTTCTTAGCTAAACCAGTGGCAACACTCCTGTTGCTGTTGGTGACAAAGAGATTGTCCCAATTTTTCTGGGGGCAAGCAGATCCGAAGCGCTTCATGCGCTGAGTTCCTCGTTGTTAATTCCACATCACAGCTCTTGTTGCATCTATTTTTGTGGTTTTATGCCAGCTCTTGCGTTAATGTGCTTCAAAACTTAACAGTCTTTTTTTACTCCCAACAGATAATCCAGCAGGCTGGTCAGGTGTGGTTCCCTGACTCTGCCTTTAAGACTGCGCAGGCTATCAATGACTTCAACAGAGAAGGGCTGCCTCTGATGGTCTTTGCTAACTGGAGAGGCTTCTCTGGCGGAATGAAAGGTAACCGTGGGTTTGGATCCCCTTTTGGTGCTGTCCTGCAGAGTGGCTTGTCCTTCACTGCCTAGGGAACCGCTGCTGTTGCCCGCCGTGGCACACCCAGTGGCACTAGCTCTACTGGTTTCGCATCCTGAAGCAGCTCTCTGGGGACAGACCGGCTGTGGAAGAGTGTGGCAAGGGACAGAAGTAGGTTCTCTCTTTGGGCAGCAGCTAGCTGTTAGATTGGCTTAACTGCGGTGACAGCTTGTGTCTGTGAACTTGCAGAGGGGCTCTGGTTCACCCCTCTTTGATGCAGTCTGCATTCAGCCCCCCCTTTCATGGCAAGTATGTGACCTGCCTTAGAAATGCTAATAAGGGGATACTTTTCTAGGCCTACCAGAGTGTTTGGACATGTCAGCCCTCTGAAATCATGGCAGTGCTCTGCCCGGCTCTCCCAGAAGTCAGTTGTAATTGTTGCACAACCAGCTGGAGGAAGGGGACACTCTACAGGGTTTCATTCCTCTCCTCCCCCTGTGTCTCTTGGCTTTAGACACGTAGCAGGAATAGCATAGAATATGCAGGGTGCAAATTTGATATCAAGTTCTTTTCAAAATATGCAATGCAACTGTATTTTTATGTGTACCCTCATATACAGTTATAGGAACTGGCCAGATCATAGAATCATTTAGGTTGGAAAAGATCATTGAGTCCAACCAAGTCTCATCTGCAGTGAGAACAGGTAATTGAATGTTAACAGTGGTCTAGTTGCCAGCAAAATTTACAGCTGCCAACCTGGGCTAGTTAAACACTAATCTCAGGAAACACCTTCTGCTTCGAAAGCTCCTTCTGCCTCAGCTTAAAAGTGGGGCTGGATAAGCCACCAATATTGCATATCAAAAATGTATAGGCATATTCTGTCAACATTGTCTCACTGATGATTTTTCCCACTGTAATATTGTCCTATCAAGGACTGTCTCCCAGCTGACTCTTTTGGTGGTAGATGCTCGGAGGAAGTGAACAGTTATAAAACTGCTCAGTTAATATCCAGCAGTTACATTTTTGCACCACGTATTGCTACTTTATATTTTGTGAAGTGTCAAGAATGTGAGATTGATACTATAAAACTTAAATAAGTAAAAGATTAAGGCCTCTTACCTGCATGTGGCAGTTAACAAACACAGGAGAAAAGTTAGAGATGCACTAGCGTGGAGGAAGTTCCTGCTCTGGAAAGACTCACAGGGTGACAAAGGCTGAGGTCTTGCTCTACTGTATCATTAGCAGGGCGAAAAGCAGTGCCATTGAGTTTGCAGGTGCAAAGATGGAAGATGGCAAAAGATGGCAAAATTCTTTCCTCTGGCATACACCTGTTCCCTTTCAGGATGGTTTCTGCTCCATGGGCTGCTACTGCCCTCCCTTCGTGACTTGCTTTTGCTACTGTGCAGCTCACGGGGAAGCTGCTGATGTAACCTTACCAACCATTTGTTAAATATTATTTTACCTTACTATGTTGAGAGATCTGTCGGCTTTGCCAGTGCCATTTGCTGGGTTCCTCAGAAACCGAGTTTAGCTTTGGAGTTGGGGCCAGAAGCCCCAGGTGAAAGGCACTGTAAGGATGCTAATACTGATACTGTGTGTCCCCACTTGCTGCACCCCAGCCGGTAGCAGGAGGAGGAGGAGGGAGCCACCACAGAGGAGGGACGAGCAGAGCCACTGCAGTTTGCACCTTGGTCTGTGCGTTTTCCTGCACCTTGTTTGCTGCTGGGGCCCACGCAGCAAGTGTTGGTCTCTCCTGACACTCTCTGCGCTCCTTGGGGAGTTGTTTGCAGTTTTGGTTTCAGTGCTGGCTGGGGATTATGCAGGGAGGGAAAATAAACAATTATGCCACCCCTCAGTGCACACAAACACACTGCCAGGAGCCGACTGCACTGTGGGTAAAATGACTCCAAAATTGTGTGTAATGAGTAGGAAAAGATTAGAGACAGCTCTTGCTATGCTGAAAATTGACATTAGTGGAGGGGGAAAAAAAAAACGAGAGAAAAAAAAAAAAGCCCCTCTTTCCTAGTTGGCCTAGGAGGTCTAATTCAAGCCGTAAAATAAATAAATAAATAACATAAATAAAAGCATATCACAATGGTATTGGTGGTTTCCCCAATGAGCTCTATCTGGCCAGAAGGCTATTCAGCATAATGCAAAATTAAATTATAAAAACTGGCTTGAATATTTAGATGGAGGAGCCATTTGGAAGTGGTTTATTTAGGCGAACCGGCAGTGACCCACAACGGGGAGACATCAAGCGTGAAATTTACTGAAAATTAGCACCAGGGTCTTGGACTCGGCATGAATAGTTTGATAGCATGCAAATCCCCGCGACATTAAACTGCAGCGCCGCTTGTGCTACAGGGTCACTCGCAGTTGGTTTTTCATGTTTTACTTATTATTTTTTTCCTGGGACAGGTTATAAATAACAATAAAAAAAAATTTCAGCAGAATGAAAAGGCTGTTTTAAATCTCTGATTACCTGGATGTTGAATGCTGGTATTGCTTGTATGGAATGGGTTTATGAGGGACATTATGTGTCTGCAGCCAGTACACGCCTGGTGTTTACCTTCAGGTCCCATCTGATAATCCAGCCAAGCTGATGAGATCCGTTCCAGCTTTGGAGGTTCAGGGCACGCTGCCCGCCACTATGGAAATGCAGAAAGCTGTCTGCAGCCTTTCTAGCATGCTTGCTGCATCCGACTGCCAATATTTACACATACAGTGTAATGATAACAGCTTCCAGCAGATTTCATGTCTGTGTGTAGTAGACGCGGATGCACAGTGCAGCTGAGCAGGCAGGCAGAGAATGGGAAAGTGTGCTGCGAAGGCTGTCTGCCCTCCTGAATAACTAACACCACCGTGATTCCTAGAGGACTTCTGCAGCATTGCTGTCTTGCAAGTGGCTTATTAGACTGAGCTTTAAATTAATACAGGAATTAAATCTGGCCCACAAATATCATATTTAATTTTCATTATTCCAGTCTCAACATAAGCAACTTCTTTGCAAGAACAGTGGTGCGAACAGCCTGCTCTCCAAATGCGTGCCGTGTTCTTTGCTGCACGGATGATGACGGAAGGGATTGGGTTTTGTTTTAAACATAGTAAGTGTGTTAGTTACAGCATTAACAGTTTATAAAGTCTGCACCCTGGCAAGGCACAGGGCTGCACAGAGCAGTGGGCACCACTGAGACCCGGCATCATGTCCCACCTGCAGCAGTTACATTTGGTGCACTATGTGCATTGTAAGGGTGGAGAATGCAGCAAAACTGCAAATAAGAGGCAGTTGTCACAGTATGGCGAATGTTGCGTGGTTTCACACTCAAATGCAATATTAACATAAAGCAGGGAGGTGGTGTGTTCTGGTGAGTGGGTGTGGGGACTACAAGCAGGTGTTTTGGGTTGTTTTTGCAGTATTTTTATGATCTTCATCAACTCTACTTATGTTTTACCTCTTAAAAATACACCTTAGGAGTCCCCACTTTGCTGAAGTGGTAGGTGTAGGCAAGTTGAGCAGTTGGGATGGAGGGAGGGCAAGCCCCGGGGGAGAGCAGGCTGCTGTTAATGCTGGGGACAGTTCTGGAGCCTGTGGACACTGCAGTTCCCCTTGGCTCGTCTCAGGAGCTCTGCAGCTTCTGTGGTCCAGAGCTGTGCGTGGCACCGTGGGGACCTTCGCTGGTGGCAGGCAGATTGATTGTCTCTCCTTTATTTGGGCAAAACTTGGTCTCTGTTAGTGGAAGCTGTGACCTTACAAAAAGGGGAAATCCTCTACGAGAGGCGTTCGCAGCCAGATCTCAAACGAGTGCAGCAGCAGGTCTGTTGACCTCTGTGGAAGTTTCGAGCGTCCAAGGAAGCCAGCAGCTGGTGTAAATCTGTATATATAAAATATAAAACTAAGGCTGCTGGGACGTTCCAGGAAAATGAAGTGCTGTGTTATAGGATCCCAAAAGGAGTAACTGTGTACAGAACCACGTAGAGGTAAAGTTCATGCTTCTGGATGGCTTTGACAGTCTGATCCTGAAAGTATTGCAGCACAGAAATACTGCCCTGACCTTGCCGATGCCACCTGGAAAAGCTGAGAGATTTAGAGCTGTGCACAGAAAGCATCAAGTGTCTCTCAATTTCTCTGCTCCTCCTCCCTCTGCCTTCTTCAAACAAGTAGTGCTTCTTTTTTCTACACTTAACCTGAGTAAAATATATACCCTTGGCAGGAGTGAAAAATGTATTGCTAATTACACAATTATTTTATTATGTAGCACTAGTAAAAAATGTCTAGTAAAGAATTAATTCAGTTAAAATAATTTGAATCAAGCAATTATTTTCTTAACACTAGAATTAGCTGAAAGTACTTCAAGTGGTTTATTACTAGCACTACATAATAAAATAATTGTGTAATTAGTAATAAATTTGTCACCCCTTTTGAGGTCTTTTTCTTTGCTTAGGACAAAGTAAAAGGTTGGAGTTTTGTTTGGTTCTCAGTCCCCGCTGTCTCTGCCAGAATTTATGTTTATTCGCAATTAGAGGAAATAGATTGTTCTTCTTTTCATCAGCATTTGACATTTCTTAAATAATGTGAAACTCCTTTTCTTGGGTACTTGGACAATGACCTTGCAAATGAACTGGAGAGATCACATCAGTGCCTATGGTGCTAATAGCTATGGATAGATAGATATAGATATAGATATGCACACAGACACACACACACTATATGGATCTCTCTCGCCTGCTGTAGACATGTTAGTGTGTGTATATCTCTGTAAGAGTGTGTGTGTGTATTTCCCAAAGAGTTAAGTGCTTAACTATGTCCACGGTAATGCTTAACATTAAATTGGGGTTAAATGCCAAGGGGACCTTGGCTGGAGTCTCTTTCTTCCACAGAAATCATGGCTTTCTGAAGTGATTGTCAGGATTTTAGATGAAAAAATGAGTCTCACCCTTTTAAGACTATTACTGAGGGCCAGCATGTGTGCGTGGTACATACATGCAACCCACTTGGTTTTTCTGCTCTATCCACTGGTATTTTAATGGCCAGAAAAAATTAGGCAAACTGGGAGGTGCTAAGCAAAGAACAAAAATGATGAAGGGGATTGAAAATACTGTCCTGGGAGACAGGAGAAATGAATACCTATAGTGTGTCTAAAAAAAATACCACTGAAAAGCGTACTGCTATTTATAGCAAGCCTGAAGGAGTGGAGAGATTATGCAGGGTGATGCAAGGAGTAGTAATACTAAATTAATGGGGATGGGGAAGGAGGGGAAGTTTGGCTGAATACTGAGGAAAATTTCATCTATTTGGCTGTGGAAATGCCCCTAAAGAAGTAGTAGATTTATTGTTTGGGATTTCTAAACGAAAGCTTTAAAAAGCACTGGGAAAGAAATGTAGGATACAGTCCTCTGTGAACAAAGAGATGGACTAGATGATCCTAATAAGTATTTTTCATTTCTTGTATATTTGATTTGATACCTCTATATATAATTATATGTAACAAAATGTATGTATTCAAGGGTGCCTGTTTCTGTTACAAACTATATCCATTATAAACTATATCATCTCATATAAATTATTTTGCCTTCCTTTTTTCTCTTTTATTTAAATCACCTTTGGGGCTGATATTTTCAATGTACTGTCTTTACACAGTGGAGTTACTCTTACTAATTTTGGGCAAAATGCCTTAAATTTTAATGCAAGAAGGGAAAAACGCTGTTTCACATCCCTCCCCACACACTAATTTTTATAAAGATAGGTAAAAGCTTTTGCTGCTGTTAGGTTGTGCCACACGCATCATGTGGGTGGTGAGGAAGGTCGGTGGCAGTGAGGCTGAAACGGGGCAGCTGCGCTCTTGTTGAGCACCACGGTACCTGGCTGCCCTGAACCGAGCACCCTGCAGCCCGTGTTCTGGGAATCCATGTGGTTACACTGGAAGGAACCGGAGTGGGTCTCCAGAGGGGAGGTGCAGTGTCTGGGAGCAGGGCTGATGTGGGAACGTCTCCTTTCTCAGTCCGCCTTGTCCAGGTCCAGATAACGACAGCCAGAGCTTGCATATTGTAGCGGGAGGTGGTTAGAAGAGCTGGATAATTGTATTTTTCTCCCAGTTTGACCAAGCATGGCAGGGCTGAAGCACTGACACGCTGACTCCAAGCGCTGTGTCCTTTTTCCTGCAGACATGTATGACCAAGTGCTCAAGTTTGGTGCCTACATTGTGGACGGCCTGAGAGAGTATCGTCAACCCGTGCTTATTTACATCCCACCGCAAGCGGAGCTGAGGGGAGGATCCTGGGCGGTGATTGACCCTACCATTAATCCCCGTCACATGGAGATGTATGCGGACCGAGAGAGCAGGTACGGCAGCTTTCTCCTCCCTCCGTAACCACCTGCTCTGAGGCATAATTACCTGGCTGAGTGAGAAGCTCTCAGTTAAGAGCGTGGCAGTTTGTTACTGAGAGGGGCTGACTGCTTTCCAGTTGTAACCTGTGTCTCGGAGGAGTTTGCTGTGTAGTGATCACAGCGAGGACAATTCGGATAGTCTCCTGACTCAGACTTAGGTGGGGGTAAATTCTGTAGCCAGCGTGAGCCAGCCTCTGTGAAGGTTCGTTACTAACAGTCACAAAGCACAGTGAGATGTTGGTGCTTAGGATTTTTTTTTTTTTTCCATTCTGATATTTCCACACGTGGCTTTGCGCTTTGAAGCAAGTGCCTGGCTATACGATTTTGCAAATTAAATAAGTGTAAATAAGTGTGTGCTTCAAAATCCCTGAGTGTTGTACTGTCTGTCATATGAGCACCTGGGTAGTTGCACTTTTTTAATGAAATACAACTTGTATAAGTGAAGTTCTAATTACTGGTGTTCAGGGTATAAAACTACAGGCAAACTCTTGGAAGCAGGTTTTCAAAAATATTTTAAAGAATCTCTAAAATGTAGAGATATTGAATCATTTGGAGGAAAAAGCCAGCCCTGCCTGAGCTATCTGCAGCAGATAGAGGAAGGCATATAGGACAGCATGAATATCATGCTATCAGGGCATCTTCTTCACTCCTACCGTCTCGGCAGCGCAAAATTCCCAGGCAACTGCTCCAGAGGGGGGAAAAAAGCATTGAGAAGATGCCCGTGCCAGATGCCCATTTCCCCTGCCCTTCCTTTGCTCCTGGTGGGATGCTTGCCTCTCTCTCTGTTCTGAAGAAGTGAGACACAGAGACCTGTGGTCTGTTGCCCCTGCTATTTCCTGCATCTTGCCCCTGCTATTTCCTGCATCTTGAGCAAACATTGTCTAATCTTCATCTCATACAAGTCAGATGTTTTTGTTGTTCTCGTCCTACTTAGAAACGTGGAGCCTGTTTACTTTAGAGTCAGACACTGTGAGCAGGATTTCTACAAACTACTTCCCCCCCACCGAGTGTTTTTTGGGGTGCATGCAGGAACAGCTCCCTCCCGCTGCTCCTGCCCAGTACCTTTCTGAGGAAACCTCAAGCCAGCTCCCCACCTTGCAAGACATCAGGAACTTGTGTGGTTTGCAGAGCTGTAGTTGGACCATAGGGGTCTTGAGCTCCAGTATCCAAGAAAGAGATTATTTTGCAAAATATGTCATCCTGTCCCTAAGTACTGTTATGCATTTGTAATAATTCTCTTCGCTGTTGCTGTTCCACAGCCCTCATCAGGAAGCCCTGACCTTCCTCCTCGTCATTACTCCCACCCTCACTGTTAAAGACCAAAGTGATTTTATTTACCAAGCCCAAGTTTCAAATCACACGCTCCTGTCTTTGACCTGGGAAGTGGGCAGGTTCTCTAATGAAAATGGCTGGTTAATTGGTTTGTTTTGTAAAGCTTACCTACCTTTTGAAAGAGCTTTCAGGTCAGAGCTTAAAATAGACTGCCGAAGAGCATTGCTTGTACCAGGCTGTACTGTACACTGTGGGATAGACGTGTTTCTGTGAAGCCTGGTGTGCATTTGTGGCACTGGATAAATAATAGCTAAGATTCTTTCTTTCTTGTTCTCTCTTTCTCTTTGTTTTGTCTCCCTCCCTCCCTTCTCTTCTTTTTTTACGTACTTTCTAGATAACATTGAACCATTCCGTTTTGTGTTTCCCCTTGTCTGATGACCTGAAAGTGCCTTTCTTTTCTCTTTTCCCGTCACTGATCAGAGGAGGAATCCTGGAACCGGAGGGGACGGTAGAAATCAAATTCCGCAGGAAGGATCTGGTGAAGACGATGAGGCGAGTGGACCCCATCTACATCCGCCTGGCAGAGCGGCTGGGTACGTCTGCGCGGGGGCTGGCGGAGCAGCCATCCGTTCAGCTGGTGGCTAATGAATGTGTTTATAGACCTTAAAAAGGGGCACTGAGGCATTTTATCAAATTCATGATAATTTTTATTTACTGTCATCTAACTTGGGAAGAAAACCAGATGAGACAAGCTGCATGTACGTACGTGTGAGAGAGATGATATTCATGTGCATTTAGCATACCTAGGCTGTGTGTAATACAGGGACTTTTTGAACAGATTTCTTTTTTTATTTTTTTATTGAATGGGTCTTACAACAGACACTTAGAGATGCTTGGGTCTAGTTTCCATCTCAGCAATTGCTCAGCTCACTAAAAGCTCACGGGCCAAACCTTCAGCTGGTGTCATTTGACGTAACTAAGAATTTGGTCAAAGACATTTTGGGCTGCTGGACTATCACAGTGTGTCTGAGGTAATTTTGAGTAATGATATCTGTCTGCTCTTCAGTCTCAAGAAAATAAAATATATATTCTTCACCTCCTCAGTAAAACAGGTGGTGATCTGCAGTGCTCAGTGGCTAGCATGTCGCTGCGTGTGCTGTATTACTGCTGTGCCTTTCACTCCAAATGATCCCAGCGCCTGGGAGACACCCAACAACCCAAAATACAGAGTGTTCAGCAAAATGCACTTAATATCAGATATGTACTCTCTCAGGGGAATAGACTCTTTAAATAGTTCTTTACTAGCTCTTACTATAAGAATATAATCTTACAGAGCCTCTTTTTACCTCCAAAATTGACTACATTTCAGTAGTGGAAGAGGCATGCTACGTGGGTATGGTTTGAATTTATAAAGCCTTTTGGGATCCTTCAGGAGGAAAAGTGTTCTGCAAATGACTGATAAATCGTGGCTATTGCTGCAGTTACATTTTATTATTTGGCTTTTTTTAATTTATGGCAGTGCAACAATTTATGTACAAAACAACCGTTCTGATATGCCTTGGGAAGAGAATAATAATTGTAAAGGGTGCAGGGAGTGTTAAGAATCAGACTTCTTGCTGAAAAACAGGTTCTTACTGATGTCTTTGATAGCATCAAAGACATTTTCTCTCTTTTTAATGATAGTATTTTGAGACTCTCTTTGTTTTCTCTCACTGTGCCGATTGCTTTATGGGCGAGAAGCAGGTTAGCAGGTGTTTGAGTTTTGCAGACCAGCACGAGGCAGCAGTTTTACCCAAGTTCAGAGCTTGCTCATGTACATTATGTGTTACTGCGTGAGAGAGCGGACACAGATGCCCGTGTGGATGGATGTGTTACTGTCTGCCTGTGTCTGTTGGAATTCAAAACCAGTTTTAATGTTTGCAATTGCAGCAAGGAGATTCTTTTCACAAAACCTCACTTTTGACCTATGTTAGACTTGACAGCATCCCTTTAGGAGCAGACGGATGGTGTGACTACACCAGCTCGTGAAGACCCAGCACAGGGTCCCAACAAACGCTCTTGTAAGGTGTTTGACCCTTCACAGTTTAAAGGCTGCAGCCCAGTCCGTGGGCAGGGCCCGCAGCTGCACCTCCCGCGGGTGGTTGCACCTCGGCAGCCGCTGCAGGAGCTGCCTCTGCGGCGCGAGTCTCCAGGGGCAGGAGCAATCAGATGTGTGGTTAGAGAAGGGAATATGCTGAGCAGTCAGCGCGGGTCCGTGCAGATAAATGGCACTATGGCGGGAGCGCTGCTTCTGAGGAGTATTTACCTTCTCTCCACCATCTCCCTGCCGATGAACAACCCAACCGACTCTCTCTGCAAAGAAACGGTGTCCTCTGTGCCACGGCTGCCGGATCAATCCTTTCCCAGGAGCGGTCACTGGCTGGGGACAAAGAGGGCTGCTGGAGTCTTAAGATCTTGAAGTGGTGGAGGAAGAGGAAGAGCAACACACTAATTTGCTGTCAGGTGGCCCCTCCAGAGGGTCTGTCACCCGGGGTGGGTGCGGGACGCCTGCAGAACACCCTTGAATCACACTGGTGGGACCTGCACCAGCGTCACCGGAAGAAAATACAGGCAGAAAGAGGGGATATGGTCTCAAAAATCCAATGCCACACTATGTGAGGAGGCAGGAGCCTGTTCAGGGATTTTTTTCCCCTCTTCCTCTACAGGGTAATTACTCCCAGCAAACTCCATACACTTTAATTAAAATGACTGCAACACAAGAGCAAGTCACTTACAACTGTACATACAGAGAGCTCTAAAAGCTTCAGTCACTGATAAGCATCTCACTTAGATGGCTCGTAATTGCTCCCAACATCAGGCGATCATTGCTGTTGTTTTGCCACTAATTCCGTACCATAGCAGGAAAGCCAAGATTGCAGGACACAGTGAATTGCATAATTTTTTTTTTTTTTTTTGCTGGTTTTCTTTCTGGCCAATTTAAAATTTGTCAAAGTCGGTCTTCTTCTGGATCACTGCCCTTTGATATTTCGCGCACTCCATTTGCCACAAACAAGCCGCAGGGCCGCAGTTCATGCTGACTCCAGCAGAAGCAGAGAAAGCTCCATTTATCTTACACTGCCTGCTGAATTCTTACTCATTAGCTGGGGGTTCACTGCCTCTCTTTAACCCCTGAATGGCTGTCATCCCTCCCTGGAGCTGCTGAATAGCGGGGAGAAGGGAGATGCTCTCAAACGTGTGCCTGTTGCAGAGGGGTGGGGAAAGAGGGCGACGGTGTCTCATCCCAGGCATCTCGAGACACTGGGGTTGGACTTGCAATTGGGGAGTGTGAGAGCAAAGAAGGCTGGCAGATATTGAATAATTTGACATAAATCTGTTCATTATCAATTCTCCAGCACTATTGCTGAAATGTTTATTAGCCCCACGTTTTATTAAAATGTCACTCAGAGTTGTGCTGTTACAAACCAGCAAACAGTGAGGAGCAAAGGGCAAGGAAGGAAGGGATAGCCCTTATCCTGCCCAAGAGCACAATTCCACACTGAGTAGGTGTGCAAGAATGGTGATTGTCTGGAAGTGTAGGAAGGGTTCAGACTACAAGCCTCAGGCCATAGTTA
Organism: Strix aluco; assembly: GCF_031877795.1. Taxonomy (NCBI): domain Eukaryota; kingdom Metazoa; phylum Chordata; class Aves; order Strigiformes; family Strigidae; genus Strix; species Strix aluco. The sequence continues at coordinate 14,626,274 of NC_133949.1, read as the reverse complement.
AAAATACAGAGACTCAATTTTTTATTTATTTATTATGGTTAGAGTAAAGCATATAGGAGTGGAATAAAAATTAGCTTTGTCATGCAGATTCTGGGCATGTAATGTGTCAGATGCACAGTGTAATGTACGCAAAAATTTGGTGGAATATGAATGAAAGGAATGGCAAAATGGCTCCAGTTAGAGCAAGAATGGGTATTAGATTTTCATATTTCTCCTATCAGGTGTTTATCTCCTAGCAAAAGGGAAGCATCTGCTCGTCACCCGATACATGTTGTAGTAGTGTGAATATCCTCTTCAGCTGGTCCCGTGCAATAGTCACCCCCGTGCTGGCACGCATTTGCCCGTGTGCAGCGTGCGAGGTGCAGGAGGCAGCGCACAGCTCCGCGTGTCCAGCAGCACTTCGGGAAGCAGGAGGCAGCGGTTGTTTCCTGCACAAACTCCAGGGCTGTAGACAGCCCTCCACTTGCCACAGGTCATGCTGCCAGTCAGGCTGTGCTGCTGGCTTCTGATTTGCTTCGCATTTTATCTGGCTAAAGACTGTGCAAAACTTTTCTTAAATTTCCAAACAATGAGTGAACACTCAAGCATTGAACCCGTAGCTCCGCTTCAGCGTAGCAGTTCCTCTCTAAAAATCAACGTTCTGGGGTGCGGTACCAGACTTGAGCCCGCAGGTCCCTCTCAGCCCCGCCTGTACCACCTTGGGAGGACTTTGCTGGTGACCTGGGTGCTGCCGTGACACACCCTTGTTTCTTGTGTGGCCGAAAACTTCCATCCTGTGACCTGTCTCGTTCTGAGCTTTCGCTTGGGAAGTTAGATTGCAGCTCTAAAGTCTAGTAATTCTTTTCTGCAGGGGGTTTGTTTGTTCAGTGTTGTAATTAATCAAAATGCCGGTTGTTTTCTTGAGCAACAACTAAGAAAAATGCTGCTGTTGTGATTCCATCTCTCATGAAGTCTTGGACAAATGCAGTCAGTGCTGTTGTAACTTTGTCTTTTTAGGCGATGCTGATTTCCAGTAACGGCTCCTGTGCGCAAGTGCTGCTGCATTTAAATTCTTGTTAATTCACAATCATGAGTGGAGAAGAGCAAGTGCTGCTTTCTGTCAGCTCCTTCATGACAATTGGCATCTTGAATATCCTCCCAGAAGGGCTGTAGATGTTTTCCCCCAAAACAGGAGTTTTTTGGAATGATGTACCTGCCTTTGCCCCTTTGCTCTGATGCCAACACGAGGCCTTAGGACACCGAGCTGGAAAGGACCAGGGTGGAACAGCCCCCGGTGCAGTTGTACAAGGATATTTCAAGCCAGTGTCATGAGCATGTGTGACCTTCACTGCTATTTCATATTGCACCTTTATGACATAAATCCTACTGAATATTTAGTGAAGCAATTACAAGCAGTCTCATTTAAAGAAACAAGCGACAATCCAAAAACGCCCGTCTCCCCAGGGACGTGAGTGGCTCGGAGTGACCTTCCTTCTCCCCTCCGGAGCAGCTCCCTCCAGCTGGGGCGGGAGATGTGTTGCCATTGGCGTTCTTGCTGCCTTTGCTGAATTTTTGTCTGGCAAGAGCTTTGTTAACAGTCAGAGGAAGAGAAGGTGAAATTCAGGTAGGAGGATTGTTGTTGCAGGTGTGGAAATCAGGTGGGACAGTCATAACCAGGATTAAAAATCGACATTTAATCATGTCACTGGATGCAGGGCAACTGGTGTACTTCTCCAGAGTTCATTTCCTAAGGACAATTCCAGCACATGCTGCAGTGGGATTTAACTGCTTTGCTGAAAAGAATGGCCACGGGCAGATGACAAGATAAATTGAACTTAATGTGGGGTTTTTCTGGTGTTACTCAGGGGAAAAAAAAAAATCCCCAAATTTGCCTGTAGTAATTGTAACATTGAGATAATCGTTATTAATGCTCTATTTATCTTGTAAAAGTCATCTTTGAAAATTGGAGGTGTGGGGTAGTTTGCTGGAGTCAGAGGTGGGTGTTGGCAGCTGAGGCCTGGCTGGAGGGTCCCATCTGTGGTGGCAGCTCGTGGACCCGCGGCTCGTTGGGTCGCTGGCCGGGGGAGACGGGCTGGCGCCGGGGCCGGAGCTGTCCGCCCTGCCCGGCTCTCGACGCGCAGAACCCGGGGCTAAGCGCGAGGGCCGTCTCCGCACATCCCTTGGGTCAGAGGCCTTGGTGCTGGGCTTCACCCCGGGATTTGAGCGCCTGTTTGCGGAAGAGGAAAATGGATAAGTAAATGCTTGGCCACGCTGAGGCTGTGCGCCGAGGGTGAGGGAGAAAATCCCACATTTTAACGGCTTAGAAACCATAAACCATCAAATTGATTCAGAAGCTGCCTGGCTTTCTGCAATCAGAGGGAACCTACAATAACATTTCTTGAAGTCATTTTGTCTAACCTGTTAAACTGGTCATATTTAAAAAAAGCACTTTGCTACTAAATGTTATGGGAAGCCATGATTCATGGTCCTGCCGAGCCATTTCCGTCTGGCAGGAACTTTATTAAAGGCAGCCCGTGCCCTGCCACCGCAGCAGGACCCCGTGCTCTCGGCGGCTCCCTCTGCCCGGCGCTCGCGTCGGGGGGATGCTCGGAGACGCCGCTTACTTCGGAGGAGATTTTTTGTTTAATGGGACACAAATCAAAATAGTTTAGATGTTGCTTTCCCTGCTGTGATGCTTTCCCTTAACTTTTGGAGAGGAGTATAAATTGATATTCAGTATCAGAGTGTTTTACAGGAGAGGTCTCTGCGTGGATTTATGGCGGCGGCTTTTCCATTTGTCTGCGCGGGGAGGGCAGCTCCTCTGAAGCCTTCCTCCACGGTCGCGGGCTGTAAAGCATCTGTGTGTGTCCCTGCTGCAGGGCCAGGAAGTGCTTCTCTGCAGGGGGGTTAAAGGCCTTGTTTTGGCAACCGCAGTACTTGGCGTTTCTTGTTCTGTGCCACCCAGCTACTGAGAGCCCCTACCCGAGGTTTGGGGGCCTGTTACGGGCTGTAGGACACAGAAGAAAAGGGTTTGTAACCCCAAAAGCCAGGCCGTAGCAGAGGGATGGGGAGGCTGGTGTCACCCCACAGAGAGATGGCAAAGATGGGCTGGTGGGGGTGTTGGTGGGGGAGACAGGCTGGTGTGAGCTGCCTGCTTCCTCCAGGAAGCATTTGGCAACATTTTAGGTTAAATACTTGTTATCTGTGGTTTTAAACTTGGTTTTGTTGGTTCAACTGGGTATGTTTGTGCAGAGGGTTTTGGCAAGACCCTGGCCGATGCTCTTTTGACCTCAGAAAAGACCCTCCAGTCTCTTTGGTACCCTGATGTTGTTGCTTCCCCAGCACATTTTTTTCAGCTTGTTTAAGGCAGTTTTGCTACCGATCAAAAAAATAAAAAAGAAGGAAAAAAGAAAAGACATCGTAGAACAAAGAGGTCTTGGTGCTATTACCACTGTGGGTAGGCTTTAAAGGTGCTGAGAGCAGAATTAAGACATTTACCTAGCCTCTTCCGATCACGCCAATGGCTGTGATCATACCAGCACTATATATAGATACAAGCATACTTGGAGACTGCAGAGCAAACTGCAATCCAAGATAAATGTGACATTTTATGGTGCTTAGAGTGCTGCCTTACAAAGTGTCCTGTGCTGCCTGCCAAGTTAGGAAGGTCAGGCATGTTCTTTCTTCCTTTAAATTGTCGTCTTGTCTTCCCTTCGTGCCCCACCTGCATGCCAAAACCCGCTACACTTTGTGTTTGCATTGTAATGTGGCCGTTTCAGAGTGCTGCTCTTTTGTTGCTCTATTGATTAGTAGCCGATCCATACCTAGAGGTCTATAATGTTCCTATGATTTAAACTTTAACAGTTTCATTAACTGTCAAGTACCTTTAGAGCAAAGGAATCCCGTATTTTAACTCACCTCTCCTTGCCAGTATAAGATTTGTGGAAGGAGACTTCTTTTTCCGAGAAATAAATAAATAAAGCCCCAGCTTTCCGAAAAACCCTGAGGCCTCAAGATCTGACTAGGAAAGAAAGAAAACCATTCCAAGATATTTAATTGTACAGGGGGCTTACAGGATTGATCGAGAGCTTAGCTTTTTACAATAGTCCAGTGAATAAGAAATGCTCCTGACAAACGATCGATGATGGGATAATCACTCTTTATCCCCCCTCCTCATTGTTACCTTCTTTCTTCCAGGAGAACAGGGTTCAGAAGTCAAAAATCTTTATAGACGCTGCTTTTAAATTAAGCAGAAAATAGACATTGACATATTTGTTAATCTCACCTAAATCATTACTGGGCCTGGCTGGTTTGACTGTACACCGTGAGTGCGGCAGATAGGCCAGAATACATGAGCGTTACTGGCTTAAGTGCATGGATTGCCATTTAAAATGGGGAGTTGTAGGAGCCTGTGAATTTAACATGGATAAATATATATAATTTTTTATTCTGAAGGTTACAAGAGTAGCTTCTCTTAATTAAAACCACCTTACTAGCATTTGAAAGGTTAGGTAACATTTATATTGGTAGGCACATAAAAACAGGCCTTCCCTAGAAGGAACCATCGTGTGTCTGTGTGTGTGTGTAAGTGTAAAAATGTAGGCAGACGGGAACAGGGCGGTGCTGGGTGACCCCGGCTGGCCGTGTCTGAGGGGGTCAGCCACAGACAGGCACGGGGAGAGCAGGAGTGTCATGCTGAGGCAGCGTGACGCTTTCCCTGGGACACTGTCTCAGCTTCCGCCAGGCCTGTGGTTTAGAGGCTTCCTGCGAACAGATTAAGATCTGATTTTCAGGCTTAGAAGCCTGGGATGGACTTTTCCTTGCATGAATTTGTCTGATCCCTTTCTGGGAGCCTGTTTGTACTTCTGGCACCCAGGTGACAATGGGTTCCACCGTTTGATTTTTGCCCTGTGTGAAAGTGTTCCCTGTTGTTGGGGTTTTTCACAGAATCACAGAATCGTCTAGGTTGGAAGAGACCTTGAAGATCATCCAGTCCAACCATTTTTGTAAAGCTTCTGCCTGGTAATTTGATCTGGAGGTGTTGGGAGGGACTCGGCTTGCTGGGGCTGCCTGCTGCCATTCCAGAGCCTGCTGCTGTCAGGCTGGACGGTGTCTGTGGAGCTGCTGAGGACCCCGGGACTCAGCTCTCAGTTGCACAATAGATGTTGATGTTGTGTTTAATCCCACTGACGTTCCTTCACAAAGGAGAAAAATTAAAACCAACAAAAGCTGGGTGGCGTTCACACACTCACAAAATGCAGTCGTGGTACTGAGGCCATAAGATAACAAGGGCAGGGAGCGTTGTCCTCCACCAGCTTTTGTGCCGGGTTCTCCCGTTGATTTCTCGTGCTCCTGGGTAGGACACCTCTTTGTTTTCTCTGCACGCTGAAGGCGCAGTCAGGCTTGCAGGGCCGGGGTGCAGGGCGGTTGGATTAACATTTGAATGGAAGGTGCCCAAGGACAGTTGAATGTTACAACCCACCAGTGCTTGGAGCAAGACTCATCCATGACCCGGCTTCGGATTGCCAGTGGCCTTGGCTTTAAAAGGGGAGGCGGGATGGGAGGCAGCTGCCTCTGAGGCCATGAACTTGCAACCAGAGCTGCTGGTGTGGGTGAGAGGTTAAAAAATGGCACAATTCAGCAGAGTATCCAGTACCATATAATTTGGCTCAGATTGCAATCTTTGCTTAAATTGAACTAAGATTGGCTCTAAATACTCTGCCTCTGCACAAGGACCTCTGGCCCGTGTGTTGGTGAGGCAGCGTAGGAGAAGCATCAACTTCTGGGCCAACTTTGACCTGGTGTAAATGACGGCAGGTTCAGCAGAGAGTTGCACTCTGGTTACGCTCCCTGTGGGCTGTTCCAGGGGGAAGAGGGGGTTTACACTCTTGGTTTGGCAAAGGGGCAGCTGTGGGAAGGAGCACCTGGGTCTGCTGCGGGAAGCGACCGGAGCTGCGACCAGCACGGTGCGTTACTCTGGGTCAGGCAGTTCTGAAATTAATGAGAAACTGTTTAATGCCTGGTTTTGTTTTCACCAAAGTTAATTTTATCAGAGCTGAATGTTTTAAAATAAACGAAAAATTAAGAACTCCACAGGACATTAGCATCTTGAGACAGTTTTATTCTTGTCCACCATGTCAGTCCGTGACTGTGACGAGTGTGTGCCGGTCACTTGTAAACTGAACGTGAGCAGTTTTGGCATCTCTGGTGTAACTTGTGTTTTCCTTAATGAGGCAGCGACTCCAACAGCTACTGGCAGGAACCAGCCTGCAGGAAAACTTGAAATTGTGTAGGTGGTTTTACACTGTCCATGTTTCTTGCTAAATGAACTGCGTGTTGGGACATTATTCTTTTTTAGGAGTAAGTCCAGTAAATGTCACTTAATTGATGGCTCAGCTCATTGGCATTTAAATGGAATAGAGTTTCCATGGTGAAAGCTCCTTCGAAGCTCTTGCCTGAATATCAGTGGCTGGAAATCTGGTCTGGAACACTCGACGTTTGACTCGAGACTCTGCTTGGCATTGCGGGGAGCTGACGGTCTGGTGTTTGTCCTGGCCAAACGCAGTCTGTATGCAGGAACAGAAGCAGCCTCCCCTCTCCCCCTGGGCTGTGCAGAGCTGCTCACCTTCCCTCCTTTGTACCCCGCTCTGCTTTCCTGTCTCTGACATGTGGCCGTGCCCGGTTGCAGGTACCCCCGAGCTGAGCCCTGCTGACCGAAAAGAGCTGGAGACCAAGCTCAAGGAGCGGGAGGAATTCCTGAGTCCCATTTACCACCAGGTAGCCATGCAGTTTGCTGACTTGCACGACACGCCGGGCCGGATGCAGGAGAAGGGTGTCATAACTGTGAGTATCCCCGGGGCCATCCTTGGAGGGTTTGACACTGGCAGTCTCCAGTGGGACAAGCTGCTGCTGCCAGCGGCCTGTGGGCCTGCAAATAAACAGAATCACAGAATCATCCAGGTTGGAAAAGACCTTGAAGCTCCTCCAGTCCAACCATGAACCTCACCCTGACCATTCTCAACTCCACCAGATCCCTCAGCGCTGGGTCAACCCGACTCTTCAACCCCTCCAGGGATGGGGACTCCCCCCCTGCCCTGGGCAGCCCATTCCAACGCCCAACAACCCGTTAAGTCTGCAAAGCTCAGATGTGGGAGTCGTTGTATTTCTCTTGTGCAAGTGGTAGAACCAACTGTACAATGGCTGCAAGCCTGGTTTTGCTGTCTGGAGCAAGGCGTATATATTTTTCCACATAAATGTTGTCCCTCACTCATTTCTCCTTCTCCACTTGTGTCTTGGGCAGGACATTCTAGACTGGAAAACTTCCCGTACCTTCTTCTACTGGAGATTAAGACGTCTTCTTCTAGAAGATGTGGTAAAAAAGAAGATCCATGATGCCAATCCTGAGCTGACGGATGGGCAGATCCAGGCTATGCTGAGACGCTGGTTTGTGGAAGTCGAAGGGACAGTGAAGGTAAATGGAAAAGCAGTTTCACCAGGGCAATAGTCTTTTCTGGGCTTACGTTCAGTGAAGTTCTCTCAGGTGGAGTTTGATCTCTGGTTTTAAATTGTAATGTCCACAAACATTTTTAGGTTATGAAAGAGAATGGCCCCTGCTGTTCTTCCTCCAAGCGTCCCATGTCCCTGGGTCACACAGGGCTGGGACAGGGACAGGGATCAGCAGGGAGCTCTGACTGCCAGGGCCGGGGGTCACCTTGGCACCGCCCGCACGCCCCACACGAGAGCGCTCTGGGGGATTCCTGGGCCTGCGCTCAAACTGGGAAGGTGGCAACCTCTGAAGAGCAACCTCTGGAGCTGCTCTTAGGTGGTGTTTGTCACAGTCCTCCAATCTGAGTTCTTACTTATTTTATTTTATTTTTTTTTATTTTATTTTTCTATTTTTTAATTTTATTTTTCTATTTTTAAAAATTTTATTCTATTTTTTGAAATTTTATTTTTCTGTTTTATTTTTCTGTTTTATTTTATTTTACTTTAGTCTATTTTATTCTATATTTAAAGTCACAAACACTCAGGGGTTCCAGAAACAGGGGGGAAGTGTTCTCTGGAGGGCAGCAGGCTTTCCAAGGTAGTGGCTGAACGTCTTTAAAAGCAGGCATCTCGTTAGCTAATACATTACACCAATCAAGGAGAGTTATCTTAAGCCACAATTAATCTGCTCCCTGGCATATGTTGATAGGAAAGCATCATGCTGTTTCTTAATTAAAAGCAAACGGATTAAAAATGATTAATAAGAGTATTAAATATTCTCCTAAACTAAAAGCTTTGGGATTCTCGGGTAAATCTAGCTTTACGCAGGTCTGCAACCGTAAGGCAGCTTCTTGGCTTTTTTATTTTTTCCTTTCCCTGAAATCTTCCTAAGTGCCCTACTTTGTATGCAGGGAGCATTTCTGTCATGTCTAGGGGCAGAAGCAAGGAGCAAAACCTAACGAGTTTAAAATAATAAGAAGAAAAACCAATGAAATAAGCAAAATCTTGAGGTTGAAATGACATCACTGATTTAAGACAATCATATACATAATGTTAGGGAAAAAAATAATCCTGATTTCTTATTGAAGTGTGTCAGGCAGGACCAGCGCTGGGGGCTGGAAGGGGCTTCCTCAGAGCAGTGCTGGCTCTCCCCTGGGGGAAGGAGCGGGAAGAGGGAGAGGATTTCTGGCCTTTGGAAACTGATAATTAAATATATAAATGAAGAGTGAGCAGTGCAGGGGCTCATCGGCCCGAGTGCTGCCTTTGTGCTCCTCTCCGCTGGCAGAGAGGAGAGGGGACATGTTCTGCTGCTCCACGGGGCTCCCGGGCCTCAGCAAACACGGGGCCCCTCCCCAGCGAGGCTTCACCTTTGGGTGCAAACACCCCTTGGGTGCTTCTGCCTCCCGCTCCCTGGGCAGCCCCTGAACTCTCCCTGCTCCCGGCCAGGCCACGGGATCCGGGAGGGTCAGGGGTGTTGGAGGCTCCCGGGTGTCCCCACGTGCCGGGAGGGTGCTGCGCGGTACTGCGCTGAGCTCATTGTCATTCTGACTTTGACTTCGTTAGTGATAACAGAGAAGGATAGTGCACCTTTAAATGACGAGCTTTGTGTTTAATTACCCAAATAAAATGACATAAATATGAATGAGTGCTAATGGCGGTACTTGCTTTTCCGGAAACCATTAACAAAACGATTCTTAAATGATTTGTAAAGAAAATGAGAGGAGAAGAGAGGAGCAAGAAGGCTATTAGGCGTCTAACACACTCCTGAATTATTATGTAGTCAACTACCTAGCAAATATCAGGTGAAATGATCTTGCAAAAGGAAAAAAGGGGTTTATTGCTGAGGCTTTTCGGGGATGTGGCCACCCCGGCCTCCTCCGCAGAGCACACACCTGCGGGGCGGGCTCAGGGAGGGGGTTGCTGGGGGACACCAACACCGGGTCAGTCTTTAGGTGACTCCTGGTCCCCTGGCAGCCGAGCGCTGGGAAAAGCCCCAGATCAGCTGCATCTCTCACCACCCCCCACCCTCACCTCAGCCTCAGTCGTATTTCACCCAAACTTGGGCATCTGATCTCAGAGGGAAACGGGGATTTTAGCCCAGAGAGCTTAGGGGGCTGATGCAGGTAGTTCAGTGGCAGCCACCGGCAGCGATTCCCTTTGGTCCCATTTATGGAAGGAGAGGCAAAAGAAATAATGAAATAGTATCACCTTTTGACTTTTTTGCTAACTGTTCGTTGCGTTTATAGAAACTCCACGCACCGGGAAAACCACAGAGGGCTGCCAGCCAAATGTTTGAACCTGTGGCTGCCAATAATTGCAAGTTCAATTTTGGGGAGGGCGCAGGCAGCGGCGGCTGCCCGGTGACACGTGCGGTTTGTTCGCAGGCGTACTTGTGGGACAGCAACAAGGACCTGGTGGAGTGGCTGGAAAAACAGCTGACGGAGGAAGAAGGCGTTCGCTCGGTTGTGGATGAAAACATCAAATACATCTCGAGGGACTACATCCTCAAACAGATACGGAGGTGAGCCAACCGCGCGCGCTGCCCCTGCGGAACGGGGATTTTTAAAAGCTCAGGCTCTGATCTCGGCCTCGTGCGCTTCCCCAGCGGAGGAGAGTGGATTCATTGGCCTTTTTGTGTGGCAAACACAGAAGGAGTATGTGGAAATGCAATTTCCTTTGGAAATGCAAATAGAGGGGCTGGTGTGGAACAGGGACTTGTGCAGCGTCCGCCCCTCCCGCTCCCCAGCACGTGCAGGTGCCTCGAGCAGAATCACAGACCGGCAGAGCCGGGCTCTAACCCAGCAGTGGCTGCGTTCCCTGGCCATGCTGCTCCTCACTGAACCGGGAGCCGTGAGGAGCCAGGGCATGGGAATTTCACTCCTAATGGGTCTTGTCTCCATTTGAGACAAATGGAAAATTATTTTAGAGGGCCGCATGCTGCGTGAAGCAAGGAGAGAAAACAAACTCTCTGAGCTGTGCTACTGCTGTCGAAGCGGTGTGTTGGCCACGCGTGGACAGAATGTCCTTACGGCTTCCTGCCCTTGAATTTTTGTAGCCCCAGACTTCCCAGGCAAGTTACCTCGTTTCTTCTGTGCTCAATGTCATAGAAGGCCCAGTTCCTGCGACTGCCGTCTTGAACTACACCAAATAAACCCCCAAATACTAAATAAACGTTGGCGGAGTATCTGTTCCTCCTGCTTGTAAGTCACTGTGCGCATTTGCACAGACATTCATCCAGCAGAGCCAGTTAAGCCTCGTGAGCCAAATGCTTCGCTGGACTTGAAAAGATCTAATTTTGATAATTTTTAGGTCCTAAACTGGAGGTCTCTTAAAGCAGCTTTGCCTCCGAGGCAGCAGAGCTAAGGGAGGGCACCCAACTGTGGAGCGAAGCTCCTGTGGTTTCCACACCCCATGTCTGATCCGTAGGGCGTCTTCTCCGTCATTTCCACCAGTTTCTCCATCTGGGGGACGGGGAGGTGTGGGTGCTGCTGGGGGGAGCAGGGTGAGCTCCTGGGCTCCCCGTGTCCACCCTGGGCCTGGCCTCTCAGGATTTCAGCCTCTGTGCGCGTGGGGACAGATCTGCCACCCGCAGATCAAGTGGCGCGAGGGGCCTTGGAGCGAGGGCAGCTCCTGCGCCGGTCGCTGTTGGCTCACGCCGGTGCCTCGTCCAGCCTCTCCCGCAGCCCCCGCAGCTCAGTTCTCCCCTCCCCGGGCCCGGCGGGAGCCGTCAGACACGCTCCGGGGCTGCTGTCTCTTACCTCTCGCCTCTTTCCAGCCTGGTCCAGGCCAATCCCGAGGTTGCCATGGATTCCATAGTGCACATGACCCAGCATATATCACCCACCCAGCGAGCCGAGATCGTGCGGATCCTCTCCACAATGGACTCGCCTTCTTCAACATAAGAGCATCGATCTCCCACATTCCTCCCTGCCCGGTACAGTGGAGGGGTGAAAAAAAAAAGCAAAAAAAAAAGCTCAGAATTGCCCTTTGTCTGCTCGACTGTGACCACTGTACCGAGACGGGGAGGCTCAGGGAAACGCTGGAAGAGTGACATTTTTATTTTTTCAAATCAGACTGACCAGAGGAAGTGTGCTCTTTGGCCAGAGACACGAGGAAAATGTATAAACACAAGCGCCTGCGGAATTGAGTTACAGCTGTCTAACTGTACCTTATTTATTTAACAAAGCGTGACTGGACCAACGCATCGGTGCGCTGCTCGAACGCGCTACAGCCAGGCAATGAAGGGTGCTCCGGTACCGTGAGGTCTCGGCGTAGCAAAGCAGGGGCTCGTTTAAATTCCACCCCTGCGCCCCCGCCTGCTTCTCTCCTCGCTCCCCGCCCGCTCGCAGCAGCTTTGTGCTGACAAGTGCCAACCTTACCCCCTGTGAGAGCGTCGCCGAGGACGGGCGCTGCCTCCCAGGAGCAGGTGGGAGCCCAAGATCCTCCTGCCTGGCGGCCGGTGGGTGAGGGGAGCCCACCGCGGCTTGGCTCTGTATTTCAAACCTCTCTTGTTACTTTGTAGTAGAGGAAAAAGACCCCAGGATTTATGCTGGTGTGGCCAGGGCTGGCCCCACGCCGGCGGTGGGGGAGGCTCCCGGGTGTCCCAGGACTGTGGAGGTGGCGGGGCGGGATTTTGGAGGCTGAATCCCGCTCACTTTGACTTGGTGCCCAGTTCCTTTAGAGCAGGTCAGTAAAGCGTGCGAGAGGCCCTTCTAGGAGGAGGTGAAAGAGGAGACCAAACCGTGGCTGCTCGGCCATTTCTGCTCCTCCTTCCCTACTTTATTTGGAGGGATGACAGACATGGGCAGCCCCACTGTGGCATAAACTTCCCGTGAGCAGGTGACTGGAGCAGAAAGCAGCCGTAGCCTGGCAGGGTACGGGCAGGGAAAGGACAGAGTCAGATACACCAGCGGGATTAGAACTGCGACAGGAACTTGCCTAATGCCTCCCCGCAAAGCTCTTCTCTGTCACCCGGCGCTGGCTCAAGTGGAGCTGCCTGCGCTTGGCTGGGGAAGGCACCAGTTCTTCACCTGGGAAGACGGAAATAGAAGAAAAGTTATTTTGGGTGATCTCGTTCTAATGGTCCCTTTTTGCAGCCGGTCGGGACTAACCCTCTCCGTGGCAGGTGGGAGCGGCGCCAGCTCTGAGCCAGGCGTCACCGCCAGCTGACCCCGGCCCAGTCTCTGGCTTATTTCTAAGCTTTTTTTATTTTCATGGGCCTCCTGACGGTACTAAAAGATCAGAGAAGCTGGAGGGAAGCACGGTCAACCCCCAGTACACAGGTACTGTTACGGAAGTTGGTCTAAGCAGAGCTGGAGGGCTCACACCAATAATTGTCTTAAAGTATTTCAGATTTCACAATTCCTCTTGTAATGCAGCAGGGAGGGGAAGGGATGTTTTTACGAGAGAATGAATGAACGATGCTGCCAGTGCCTCACACCCTTCTCTGCGCGTGGTGCCAGAGCTCCTGGAACACCCCAGGGTGCAGCATCGGGGCTCACTGCTCCTCCCGGGGGGGGAGGCGCAGCCCTGCCCCTGCCCCGCGGAGCCGTGGCACCTGAAGGACTAGCTTTTTCTTAATAGTTAAGAACCCTAATTTGACTTAAAAGACATTGGTTTTGCCTCTTGAGCCCCCTGAACAACCCCCAAAGACGCTTTAACTTATGCCAACATGGGCTGCAGCAGGACAGAGGATGGCTCGGCCCGGCAGCACCACGCGGGGCGTCGCGGTGTGGGCGACTCGTTGGGCTCCTGTCACCAGGATTTCCTGTGTGCTGGTGTCACAAATTGTCCCTTAGCCAGGGAATCTGCGGGTGTTCGGGGACCCACTGCTGGGGTGGGAGCTGTCGCTGTGTCAGTGTTCCAGGCGCTGGGCCAGGCTCCACTTCATCTGGGGGTAAAGCAGCTCCAAAAAAAGAGCCGTTAGGTCACATGAGAGCTGGTCTGAGGTCAAAGTCCGGCACTAGCCCCGCGAGCCCAGTGGAGGGCCCGGCCATTGTCCCCTGGCCGTGGCCGCAGGCGTGGGGGGCGGTTACCCAGCGGGGCGGGGGCGGCGGGGAACCCACCCTCGGTACATACGGTTCTCGCTGGTGCTGAAGTATTTCACTTACCTCAATTTCTTTTAATAAAAAGAATGAATTACATCTCTGTTGCCGGGAGTGGAAATCTGTCACCCTCATCCTGAGCACCCCTCGGGGAGCTCTGCTTTTCCTGAAGGCGAGAACAAGGAGTTTTACCTCCCGAACGAGGGCTGGCGGCTGCTGATGCTGCGAGGATGGAGCTGAAGTACCTCGCGCTCTCGGCCGTGCGCCGCCTCTTGCCGGGCCCCTGTTGCAGCTCTTGTTCATGTCAGAATGTTTGAAATAAACCACCTGAGACATGACCCCATGGGGCACAGCCCGTCCCGACACTCAGCCAGCCGGAGAAGAGCGTCCTCCTATGAATCAGGCACCAGAATTTACCTTCCCCCATCTCCGCCGTGTGCCCTGCGCACCCTCAGCACCGCGAGGAGCTGGGCTGGACCCGTGGCACCAGGGCAGAGGGAGCAGCTCCTCGTCCCAGTGCGGGCTCTGGTCTCTGCCCGCCGCCCCAGCACAACTCCCAGCTGCCGCTGGCGGATTTATTGTCGTCTTTAATTGTACAGTGACCAAACCAAATGGAAAGGAAACCCCCGCCCCAGCGAGGGCTTCAGAGGGTGGCGGGAGAACTTCCCGGCCCCTCTCCCCGGCGCTGTTACGTGGGCAGGGAGCTGGGCAGTGGGGGCCGCTGGAATGACCCCCCAGGACTGAAGGGTGGCCCCCACCAGCCCTGGAGCTCAGTGACACAAACACCTTCCAGAAGTTCCCTGTTCTAAAGGTGAGTATTAGGGTGATGTTAAACTGGACCACGTGAGCAAACACAACTCCAGCGGTTATTTTTCACCCATTTCTCAAACCAGAATCCTGATGGTTAAAAACATAAATCACCTTAACAAACAATATGACTGGGGGTGGGTGGGTGAGGGGACGGACCCTACTGAACTCCAGAAACACATTTAAAACTCTTTAGCCTAAAATATCTACATATTAAAATGCCAAGAAAAGAAGTACCAAAGCTGTAAGCTCTCAAAAGCCCAAGATCAAAGTGCCATCATCTTTTAATGTAAACCTTTTGTTGCATCAACAGTCTTAAGAGGGATGAGAGACATCAAAATAAAAACTGAGACAAACTGTGGCTTTGTAGCTGTTTTTTGTTTTAGTCTCTTCTCTCAATTTGGGCCATGAAATAGGTCAGCTCCATTACTGATCAGCCTTCCCACAAATATTTAAAACAAATTGAATTGCACACCCAATACCCATCACAATTACGCCAGGCACAATAACTAAATTAGCAATTCAACAAAATAATTGGAAATGCGATTCTCTCTATTCCACAGCCTCCCTCAGGGGTTTGGCCGATCTATGGGGGGAAAACTCTGCTTTACTAATTCTGCAGCTAATTAGAGACACACTTGTAAATGAAGTTGTTTGTCTGAAAGTTGAAATTCTTTGCTATTGTGGGGTTGGGGGTGGGGGGGAGAGGATTAATACAACCCCCCCATCACACACATAATTCCCCAATACACCTTCTAGTTGCTGTGCAATGTTTTGCAAAGGTATAATGCCCATTTGTGTAGGTACTAATTAGCAGCTGTATCATGAATTAATAAAGAATTAATATTCTATTGGGGGGAGAAAATATCTCACTTGCTGTTAATTGGCAGCATTAAGAAAACTTAGTGGAAATCATCCTGGTTATCTGTGCCCTTATTAAAGAGCACTCCAAGGTTCTGCCCCCGCCCCGCAGGACAGGACCCTGCCAGGGCGGCTGCTGCTCCCTGCAGGGTCAGGGCAGGAACTGGGGGAGCAGCGCCTGCCCCAGTTCACCCAGACTGGGCATACTGGTGCGTGATGCACAGTCTAGCCTCCTGCCCCCCTCCCCGGCCAAGGCACCATCCCTGGGGCGTGCCGGGGGCTGCGAGGGGCCCCCCACCGCAGCGTCGCGGCAGAGCCTCTGCGGGCGCTGGCTCTGGCGAGTTGTTACTCGGGGATTACACAGGCTGCGCTTTCTCCCGCAGCACAGTCGGATCCAGGCCAGGGACCGTTTTCCACGCCAGGCACAAAGCGCTGCCCTTACTGGCAAGGTCGGCAGATGAAACGGGGCCTCCTAAGCTGGCACTGCTGGCCTAGGTTCTCCCCGTGTATCACAGCACCCAGGTGGGGGGGGGGGACGGCGGGGAGAAAAGCCTGCTTAAACACTGATAAGTAAATTCAAAAGCATGCTTAGGAGGGCTTTGACTCTTATCTCTTCAAACAATATGACCGAGAAGTTATCACATTTAAAGTGTTTCATATTACCCTTTTAACATTACATCCAGCTCGCACGCTCAAAATAAGAAAAAAAAAAAATAAAAATCAAGTGCCCTGGTGCTACAACTTTAAAGGACACAGAAGTCAAACTGGAAAGGGGTGGCAGCGCCCTGAGCCTCGACCCTGAGGCGACAGCGGACTCGAGCGGGCACACGGTGCTCCCCGTCAAACAGCCTCAACGCCCAGCAGCAGGACACCATTCCACCAACACAAACTTTGGAAGCAGCTGATTTACTGCCCTCGCTGCCTTTCGGAAGGGTGGTTATTAAACCATGAGATTTTAGCGGTGTTGGAAGAGCCCAGGGCTCTGCTGCTGCTCAGCAAGGCCGTGGGTACAGTCTGAGGGGTGGGGACACAGGCCTTGCCGCTCGGCGTCGCGCTGGGGAGCCCGAATCGATGGCGGGGATGGACGGATGGAAGGGACGGGACGTCACCAGGACTTGCATGGAGGACAGTTCCACCCGAGCCCCACTGTGTACCCCCACAGCCAACGGCAACATTTAGCATTTCCACCTGGCAAATTCTGCCCTGCGAGTGGAGGGGGCCGGGGAAATCAATGCCCTTCCCTGAGAGCTGCAGCTACTGCCTCTCTGCAAGCCAGCCAGAAGATGTATTCACCCATGATACGTGTGTCTTCCACACACAGTCAGTACTCACCGTGGCACTTCTTATTTTCTAAAGGCAGGAAAAACGCTACGTTCTTCCAGAGGGTGGGGAGCCTGCCCTCCGCGGCCGCCTCTCCCTGCACTGACCGAGGGCCAAGGCCCAGCACCGGCGAGGAACGGGGGAAAGAAAAGCTCCGACGGCAGCGTGGGGCTGGCAGCTCCTCCTGGCACAGCCGGGCCCGCGGCTGCCTGAAGAACAGGCAAAAATCCCGGTGGTACTCTGGTTGGAGGAACTGGGTTTAATCACATTATCACACTTTTTCTTCCCTGCTTTAAAAAAGAAAAAAAAAAAAGTCACAAAAGACACGTGGGGTAACACGCTGTCCCCTCGCCCAGAGGAACTGGGTCTGTGACTGGGAACTGGCCCCTCACATCACCCGCACGGGGCTGACCCCAGGCTACGTGTGTGGGGGAGGCAGAATTCAGCCAGAACTGTGTTTGTACACAGGTGCGATTTTTTTTTTCTGCTTTTAAACCCAGGATTTCACAAACCAACCGCTGCTCAAGCCAAGTGTCTGCAGCCGAGGCGGTTCCCCCGGGCTGTGGTGGGCTCTGCTCCGCGCAGCACTGAAGGTATTGGGGTATTTACTGGAAGCAGGTGACTAGAAGGGAGACTTCAATCTGTAATGATGAGGTGCAAAAATGATTAATTAATATCAGCTCTGCAGACAGCTCCAGGGACACAGTGTAGTGCAACAATGCAGCTATAGAGAAAGTCTAAGGGGAAAAAAAATAAATACAGAATTGTGTTGCAACACCTCCTGTTTCAAGTGGATGCAGGACCCGGGGAGCAACACGGCCGGAGCAGAGGGAGCGGGGTCAGCGCTGCGAGGAGATGCAGGGTGGGATCGGCAGCTCCTGCACACTGGGCCTTGTCTGCTGGGGCAGCACAGGCTTCCCTCCATCGCTCTAACCTGTTACAGACTTAGAAATGGTATTCTTATTTAAGCTTAATAAGAAAAAATAATTTATAAAGTTAGTTACCCACTCAAAAGCCAGTTGCTTTAGTTGCCCACTCAAAAGCTGGTCGGCTCTAACTTGGGCAAGGAAAAATCCAAAAGAACCTCATCTTGCTATGAAGTTTCAGTTGGTGAACAGAAACATAAATCCTACTGCCAGCCCTTATGTCACGGCAACGTGTGCTGGGTGTCACGAGCACAGCCCCCGCCGCCCGCTGGCAGCCGCCCCACGCCTGTCGGAAGCCCAGGCAGGGGCTCAGCCCCCCAGCACCATGGGGACGCACGAGGACATGCGGCAGAAGCTCCCCCACGCCACCAGCGCGACCTCGTGGGGTGAGGGTCTCGTCCCACCAGCGCCCTGATCCCCGAGACCGCTGTGCCGAGTCTGAGCGTGCCCAGGGCCCTGGCAGCCCAGCGACGGCCGGGGCTGAGCTCCCGCTCCTTCCAGCCCGCCCCGCCGCCTCTAAACCCCCCCCACATTTTGGCCGTTTGCTGCCGGCGCAGCCTCTGCAAAGTGACGCGGAAGATGCCGGATAAATATCACTCTGCTGGCGGGGCTGAGCGAGGCCGTGGCTGCTGGTGCCTTTCCTGCACCGATCAAACTTGGGCAATCAGTTCAGAAAGCATTTTAATTAGCTGGCGCAAAACAAAGACAGTGCAGTTCATGTGGTCACAAGCAATGGCCATCTTACACACGAATATATGCACATATTATTTACGCAAGATAACCTCCATTTCAGATTGATCACAGCAGGCTAACAAATTCCCCTTATGGGGATTTAATTTCCGGCTTCTGACCTTTGGATATAAAAACCCCACAAAACCCTTCAAGTGAGTCATCTCCTCCGGCCGGTTTTACATTCCTGCTGGCATCCTGCAACAGTGTGCCATGGTGATGGTGAAGACAGGATGGCTCAGAGTCACGATCAGCAGAAATAATTAAGTGTACAGGATCAATGCTGGACTGAAAAATTCACCAATATGTTCTAATTGCAGAAATATCCCCAGATGTAGCCCCATGTTGTGCTCATCACCAGTCAGCAAATGTCCCTGTGTGCAGCGAACGCTCATTCAGAAACGGGAGAGTGACCTGGAAGCCCTGGCTGGCTGCGAGGGAGAGCACCTTTTCTCTGTTTTAAGGCCATGTTAATTATGTAAATGACATTTAAATCCTCTTGACTCAGTGAAAAATAAAGTCACACATTCCAGATATGCAGCCAACGACCAGAACAGCACGCTTAAACACCCCCCCACTCCCTCAAATAAAAACCTCTAAGGATTTAACACAAACGTGGGCGACCCGTGGTCCCTGCTGGTCTGACTCGCGTGAGTTCCCCCCCCCGGCACAACACTCCGCCCGTGCTGAGCAGATTGCAAAATCAAGGTCAGGAATTTAAAGAGAATAGTTAAAAATGGATTGTCTTTGGGAGGAAGCAGAGTTCATTTTCAAGCTAGAGAGGAGGGCATTTAGCCAAGCTACGTGTCTACCCCTGACTCTTCTTCCCGAGCCCATGTGGTTTAGCAGTAACCGTATTTGATGTGAGGTTTTTTGGAACGAACCAGAGCTGGAGGGTGCTCCCAGGCAGAGGAGATGCCACAAGACGGTGCTGCTCGGGCGCTGGCCAGGCCGGGGACGTGCGATGCAGAGCGGCCAGTGGGGTCAATCCTGGCACGAAGACCAGCTGCTAATTCTGCTCCAGTTCGTCAGGACTCGTGATTTTTCCAAACAGCGAACGATAAAGCTCCGTCCTGAGGAAAAGAGGAAGGAGGAGGGGGAAAAGTTACTTTTCAAGGTCAAAACGGAAGCAAGAGGCTGCCAGCAAAACCATCCACTCCTTAAAATGAAAAGGCCTTGTATAATTAAAAATGCATTCGACAATCCTTATTAATAAATACAGGCAAAGGGGAGAACTTGCATAAGACCAATCACACGCAGTACAGAAATATGTAAATAGTTCAGTGTGGCTGGATACCATATCTCTAGAGAATGAGGTTTTCTGTAAGTTTGCCCTTTACAGACAGGCTCTTCAAGTAAGAAAACAAGATTGAATATTTTAATAGGATGTATGAGACCACAGAGCCAGAAGGAGGATTCAATCAGACGGTCTACGTGGGACTATAATTTAGTTTTCATACATTTTCTTGGACTTGACGGTACTTGAAAAACAAGGAAAATGACCCAGCAACAAGATTCCAATTAATATCACATATGCAGCAATTCTGATAACAGGAGTAAGCTTCCCTTTAAAAAAAAAAAAAAAAAAAAAAAAAGTGGGCTGGTGTTACTTATCTTTAATTTTAGAACCAAAGTAACCTGAGAAGAGAGATGGGGGAAAAGGAGAGAGCATTTTTGTAAGTCATGCATTTCTGGAAATCAAGGAAAAAGCATCGGGAGAGCCTTATATTTTACATATGCATTTTCTATGTTGTAAGAGAATGGCCCACACAGAGCGGGGTGTTGGTTACCCGTTGGACAGGCGCTAACCAGGGTCATCAGAGCAGTAACCAAACCATCCCACTGCTGTGGGCCTGTGTCTCGATGCTTTGTTGGGGCAGCTGCTGCAGAAGCCAGGCCAGGAAACCTGCCAGGATGGGCAGAGAAAAGAGACTTCTCCACTGGTCAAGAATGAGTCAAACATGGCTTCGAAGGACGAGGTTCAGACCTGACAGGTACACCCTGATTTTGGATGGCTCCTCAATGAAGCCCACAAGGACCACTCTCGCTCGGGACTGCTTTGATGCCTTGCTCCTTCACAGATCAATAAAAGATGGCAATGGGTTTGAGAGCTGTCTGCTTCCTGCAGACACTTCCACTGGAGAAAGTTACCTGTCAGCCTCGCGAAAGAAGGAACTTCTAAGTTTTGAACAGCGATGGCAGAAAAACACCACCCATTAATCCCAGGAAGACAAGGAACAAAGTATCCGTTCCAGCAACGCGGGAGGACGGACAGACCTGCACGGCCACTGAGACAAGAAGCCATTCTAATTCACAGGGCCACATCTCTTAAATTAATTTTCATTTAGAAGCTAATTAACCAATCAGCCGCTCTACCCTCAGAAAATGAGTCTGTGGTGAGGGACGCGGCTCCTTACCCAACAAAATGGTCGACGCCGTGTTTTGTGTGCAAAGCTCAGCCGAGACTGTGAAACCACAACTGGAGTTTCTGTGTTAAATCAGGAGCTTGCGCAAAGGTTTTGGCAAGTTTAACACAAACGCAAAATCAAAACACTTCTGGAAAACAGAACTGATACTTGAAAAGCTGAAAACTTTGAGGCTTGAAAGAAAAAAGAGGAGGAGGGAGAGGAATGCCTTATGCAAGCCTGTAACGTTTTCCATCTTTCCTATTAACTAATAAATGCAACTCACTTTTGCTGTTTCAACTGAGAAATCAGGCGGCAGGAGGCACTACTGCCAACAAGGACATTGCGACTTCACGGCTCCGTTGAATGATCGGAAGGAAAACGCAGAGCGACGCTATTTAGTCCTCTGACGATTGCAGCCCTCCAGCCCCGCTCAGACCCCGTCATTACACTGAGCCAACGCTGCCACGGGTGCCGCAATCCCGATGAAATTCCCGGGCAGCGCGCAGCGGTTCCCGTCCGCAGCAGGGTTCACGCGTCGGGAGCAGAGAGGGAAATGCTGAAAGTGGTGCTGATAGAAGATCATTTCACACTCAGGTGGGCAATACCTGCGCTTTGCTCCTGTCAGGAGGCTGAGCAGTGTGGGTACTTTGAACAAAACACCACCGATGCCATTCTTTCTCCCCTCGCTCTGGTCAGGCCTCATTTTAAATAAACTTAATTGCACCGAGAAAAACAATCTACGGAGATAAATGACAATACCAAAGGCACCCACTTTGCTGGTTTCCAGCCTGCCTGCTCGCTCTCAGGCCAGAGGAAAGCGTCCCTGCACAGCAGCACCCTCCTGGCAGCCAGCAGCAGGCTCTCACACCTTCTCTTCTCGGGATTGTTTCCATTTTCCCATCCACTGTAGGGATGCTGCTGCTGTTCCCTGGCTCGGGGGTTGAAGCCTCTTGTCTGTGCAGCTCCTGCCGTCTGTTTGTTTTAATGCATGTGCTGGGCACAGGCACTAACCAGCCAAGTTCGATTCTCGGCTCTTAAATAACACCCGGCTGTCACACACGGACTCGCTCCCATCCCTTTGCGCTTTGCTGAGGAACAACATCTCCACACGTCTCCTGCACTCTGTAGGCTCCCCCCAGACTTTGCACAGCTGACCTAAACACCATCTCAGACCTTAGTCCTGATCCATCACGTGGCGCTGTGGACACGGCTGCTCCCTGGGAGGACCCAGCGCTCCCACTGCAGATGGCTCCGCTGCCCTCCACCGACATGAACTCCGCGCTGCGGGGATGTTCTCTGTCCCGGCTATAAACCCACGCTCTCCTCCGGCCACTGAGTCACTTCGGCTGAAGAAATCCTCTTCCAGAGCCTGTGTTAGCACTGCCAGGGGCACGGATTCGCTCCCAGGCAGACCCGTTCAGCCTGGCCACGCTTGCAGCAAACTGCACACAGGTCTTCTCCCCCTCCTCTTCCACACGCCGGGGCCAGCGAGCAACAGAAACTGCTTTTATTTTGTCCACAAGCCTCACTCCCAGGTAACAGGCTTCAAACCTTCTGGCTCCAACTGCTTGCCAAACACACCTCAAAGGCCTTTTTCAAAATTCGAAGGGGACTTTGCTCCCAAACATCACCTCCACTGCACAGAGGGGCTCCCCTCTGCAGTTTCTCTACATATGCCCTCTTCCTTTTATACATTTGTTCATTTTTTTACAGTCCTCAGTAACTTAAGGAAGTTCAAACACAATGTGCATGTTCTGGGGAACTCCACAGAAACTAGCCCAAGACAGCAAGTTTCTGTCTTTTCCCGGTGAGCAGGCAAAAGCCAAATGTAATGTTTCTCTGCAGCCCGCCTTGGCTTTTTCCCACTGGTGAAGAACCAGCCTCCGCAGGCTTTTGTCTTCATTTTTGTTTTTTGATCGTTTTCTGATGGGTACAAGAGTTCAGGGATCAATGCTGAATTTTCCTCCAATCCTACAGATTTTAAATAAACAGTCATTTTTCAAGCAAGCAGGGCTGAGGGAGACTTCGGCAAGAATTTGTCTTCGCCGGCAGAGAAACGTTGCCAGCACTGACAGACTCCGACATTCGCGCCCCGGGTTTCATGGGTGCAAGCCCAGCACTCCCCCCAGCCCCCATCCTCCAGGCACGACGCCGACAACCTCTGCTGAAGTAAAAATTCCAGTGGAGCTGTTTGGATAATAACACAGCATGGGCAGACATCCTGGCAGAGGGTGACAAGAGAAGGAGGGAAATCAGGTAACCCCACCACCCCTGAAACAGAACACATATTTCACCCTGGAAAAAAATAACAAATAACAAATAACCCAACCTTTTTTTTTCCTCTCCTCATCATCTAGGCTACCTTTCTTCTACAGCATCTCCCCTCAGCAGGATTTAACCATGCAGAGAGTAAAACTCATCAATCCTCCAGGTTTAACCTTGTCTGTGTTTCAATTCACCAGGGTAAGTGTGGATTTTAATACTTTCAGCCCCCTTAAGGCTATGCATAATAAACTTGGATTTTGGTTAAAAAATATAAAACTTCTCTCCTCCACCCACATATATTAAACATCAGACTTGAGCCACTGAGTTGAAACAACCCACCCCGCTGCAAGTCTGCTACCTCCAGAAGAAGGAAAGGTGACTTTAGCACAAAGAGGTGCTGGTCTTCACAATGTGCTGAGGAATAACCTATGTGAGTAATTAACAGCACTTACACCTCAGGTGGAGAGTGTGGAAGAAGCAGGTCGATACAGGGGTCTTCCTTGAATTAAAATTTAACTTACCCTTTATTGCAACCTACAAAAGCAAGTAATGAGCACTAACATTTTTATTTCTTTTAAACTGTCATTTAGGCTGTAGAGGGGATAATTACCTATTTCCACTGTAGTAAGGTTTTATCACCCTTAGTGAGGCATTTTCTAATTTAATATTTTTACTATATTATCATAAAACCTGTTTCTGGAAAAAATGATCACGAACCACACAGCCATTTGCCATAAAACATGTGTGTGTAAGTACCCTGGCTTAATTATTTATGCATTTCTTCTGAGCGGACTCCAAAGGCAGCGTCCGGCGCAGGTGCTCGACGCACCGGGCGTGCTGTGCCCAGGCTTCCCGACACCGGGGCCCGCTCCACAGGCACCCAGAAAGTTTGCACAGCCCTTTCTTTCCACGCACCAGCAGCCTGAGACAAAAGGTATATGTGAGGGAGGTGTTTTATTCTGCTCCCCGTGCCTCCACGCTGTTAGAAGAATCCCCTTTTCAGTGCAATCTGTGGCTGTGGCTGCCGGTGGTGCGGGGGGAGCGAGGTGGGCAGGCTGCAGCCCCCGCGGAGGCCGTTCCCGTGTGAGCCCCAGGCAGCAGCTCCACTGTCCTCCCCTTCGCGGCTGAAGGCGCGCGTGGCCCTTGGCATGGGCAGAAGGGGTGCCAAGGCCCGGCTCGACCCCAGCCCCGCGCGCAGCCCCCACTCCACAGCACTGTGGAAACACCGATCCGCTTCCCACCACCCAAAGGGCTGATTTCATGTCAACAATGTTATTTTAAAAAATTAAATAAAAGCAACAGCTGCTGCAGACAGTGAGCTCTGTGTGCTCATTGACCAGTGGCCTTTACCACCATCCAAATCCCAGGTATTGCTGCTACACACATTTTATAGGCAAAATCCTTGCAACAAGAGAGCAGGGAAACACACACACAGAGGGCAGGAGTGCCCTGGGTGAATAATAATAGCAATAGCAGAGTTGATGAATATATGAATCATCAAAATATAAATCATAAAAACTGTTAACAGTTCCCCAGGAATCTCCTTTGCCCATCTGCAGTAGCACTACTCCATCAAATATACAAAGGGGAAAACAAACACATACCTGCAGATGGGAGGGGAGAACAGCTAATGCTGTACTATTTAGTGGAATTACAGTCATGTTACTTCTTGTTTTTAAATATAGTTCCGTAAACCAGTAGAAGAACAATATTAAGGGGAAAACTCAGTTTCTGGTGGGTTTTTTTTCAGAGTGTCACTAATATAGCAATACTGCATGTGTCACTGCTGTGCTGTTTTAGTAAAAATACCCTCCAACAAATTTCTCTACTTTTTCTCATGTACCTTTTACTTGTCTTCTTCCAGGCCAAAAAAATAAAATAAAAATTTAGAACATGCCACAAGCAGTACTGAAATAACTATACCTATCCCATTCCTACTGACATCTTCCATTGGGAACAATGAATTTTTAATTCACAAAAACTGGCAAAAGACAGAACATGAACATCCATGAAGAAAGGGAGGATGACAAACACATGCCTCCTGATGAAGACTGAAGCTGGTTGTGGAACAGATGGCTGGTCATTTTCTTGGAAAACTTTCTGTCTGTATCCTAAGAAATCTTTTGTTGAACAGTGTGAAATTCAGAACGTGAGGTGCCAAGCAAGAAGAGCAGGTACCCAGGAAGATAAAACAAGTTGAACCCCTTTATTTTGCTATTTCTAGTCAAAGGCTTTACCCTAAATCAGCACGTGGGGTGTGGGATTTGGCTCTGTACTCACACACCTTCCTCCCCGCGTTCCCCACTCCGGCACTGCCGCAGCGACAAACCCAGGCTACGGGCGATGGCGCGGAGCAAACGGAGCAGCGGCCACCGTCCACGCAGAACGAAGCCACCCGCGCTGGGTGTCCGTCCGGTGCGCGGTGCGGTGCGGGAGCGCGGTGCTGGGAGGGAGGCAGCCCCACGAGATGGCACTCTCTCACTCGCTTCCCCGCCGTGGCCCAAAACCCGAGCGCGCAACTCCGGCTATAAATTACAGAGCCAGACGGCTCTCATCACCGTGCCCGGCGCTTGAAGGAGATTCAGAAAGGTCTGCTGCAATTCCCTCTCGCTCAGGCAGGTCAGGATTGGGTCCTTCAAGTCTGTGCAAATGCTTTTAGCCCCACGGCTTTAAATTATGAAAGGTGACATGTGACCTCTGGTTTGTCTCATGAGACCAGACACAGGATTTATAAATATTTCAGAAAGCTGGTTCTTGCCCTAAACAAAGGGACTCTGTGGATTTTGTGAGGCCGGATCTGGGGATGGGGTGGGGAGTGGGAGTACAGCAGAGAGGTGGAAGGGCTGCTGCTGCTCAAGGTATCGTCCCCCAAACTCAACCAGACCCCAGGCTCAGAACTGCCACCTCTGTCACCAATTCTGACTATCTCCCCCTTACACCAGCACACATCTGCCTGCTCGCCAGCCTTGAGCTCACGACAGCATTAACGGGACCAGAGGTGCAACCTCTCTCACCCTGATTTTGAATAGCATTCACATTTTCATATGAGCTTTTACAGCACAAAGCATAAAAGATGTGGACAAGTGTCGGGAGAAGTAGCAAAACACAGGGAGGTTCAGAAACCCCCAGCTTGCTCCGTTGGCATGCTTTCCTGCGGCTTTAATTTCCCCATGAAATTCATAAAATGTTGCTTTCTCAGTCTCTGTTTTTAGATGGGTATTTGAGCAGAGCAGCCACTGTCATGCTGCATGTGAAGTGCCCTGTGCAGACACACACACAGGCGCACGGAGGGGACCATTCTTTGTGTACCTTAACATCCCATATTCCTAGGATGATTTCCCTCTTTCACAGCTTGCCTGTTTTATAACAGATTTGATGCAGGAGAAGACAAATTGTCTCACAAAGGAAGGACGACAAATCATCTTGCAGCTCTTAACAGGTTATTTTTTTTCCCTTTAAAAAGGAAATTTCCATAACAGAGGCGTCTGTCTTCTTACTAGGGATGTCAAACATCACATGTTGGAACACGATGATTTCAGCCCATTGGCACTAACCGGGGTCACGTACACCACTTCACTACTGCCAGCTTCAAAACATACAAAAACTCCTTGTTCAAATACCAACCCTTCTAACAACTACAGTTAAAAGCGATATGGGATACTTAACTGCACCTACATGAGTTGACTTCTAAGGCTAAGTCAAAGGTTAAGGGGATAAAATCCACCAAACAAAATGATACACAAAGGGCAGAATGATACCGAAGCCACGGTGCCTCAGGACCATCAGCCAAGACAAGCAGGTTTAGTTTCACAGGACAAGACGTGCTTTTTTCTTGGTTCCCAGCAGAGCCCAGGTCTCCCCTGTGCGAGCCAGCTCAGGGTGTGCAGTCGGGCACACACCACCTCCCCAGGAGAGCCCACACATCTCCCCCAAGAGACCAGAGTGGGTCCCTGCCATGGGGGGGGCTCTCCCAGAGCCCAGGTAGGCAGCCTGCTCTCCCACCCACAGCCTCATGCCAGAAACACCAGCTTCCCCTAAAATGTCAGAGCACTGCACGCTCCCAGAGATTGCCCTCCACGTTAGCGCTGCTCCCTTTGTTTCCCAAAACAAAGCCAATACATGGCAGGACAACCTTTCTTCCAGTCTGTGTCTATATAAACTTAGAATAATTCTCCTCACCCAAGGTTTGTGTCACGCAGCACAGAAGCCGCTGGTTCAGGAAGGCTTTGCTTCCTCTCAGGGACTTCTGTCGTCATGAATGTACTGGATTGACAATCAAACAGCCCAAATTCCTCCATTAATCTAGTCTCATGGTGTTTTAATACCCAAAGTACAAAGTGAGCTAAGTTAAAGGCTGGTATCTCACCAACCTTTTTTTTTTTTTTTTTTTTTTTTAATATTAAACTCTTATGTCATATAAGTCAATTAATCTTTTAATACCAGGATTTCCTACTATATACCCCCCTCTGCTTGCAGCAAGACACACTGTGACAAAGCAACTGCACTAAGTCCAAGAGTGAGAATGCTGATTGGGAAAATACACAACGTCCTGGCTGAATCCAAGGGCAATGCTCTAACCCAAACCTCACTGGCAGCTGGATAATCTGTGTCTTAATTCAGGTTCCCAGCAGGCACTGGTTTGCTCGTGCAAGAACAAGAGTGGGCTGGATGCTCTTCTACCAAGCATGACCTGAGGCCAACAGGACTGTGGAGTCATGGGCTTAATTTCTTGCACTTGGCCATGGGATTTCAGGCAGTGATTCCTGCCCTGAGCCCTGTTCTGCTGCCTCGTGAGTCTGCACTTCTAAAATCAAACACAAAGGTACCACAGGTGTGGAGAGACTGTATATTTATGTATGTACGTATATACACGCATCTATGCTAGAGCACGGTGTGCTGGAACTTGACCATATGCTAAAAAAAAAAAAACCAACCACCTCACGCAACCTCACGCTGTGGTGGAACTGCATGGTTTGACACAGTCCCATTACGGCCATCTTCTTCCCTCTAATTTGGCTCACAACGGATGCAAAGTCCTCCTCCGTAATGAAGATCCGTATCTCAAGGTAAAAATACCTAAAAGCTGATACATTCTCCCGCATCTTCACCCAGTTAGAAATGCCCATTTAGAATTTCAGCTTGCACTTGAGAACACGTCTCTTTTGTCCTGCCTGACTTTACTGCGGGAAAGCCTCCTTTTGCCTCCCATTTCTGCGCTGGGTGCCATCTTTAATGATGATGTATGGGTGTCCTTTTCCTCAGCGGTGCTGTGGGGAGGGGGTCAAACATGTGACATCGCCAGCGTGTGTATCAACAGCAAATTATAAACCGTGTCAATCCAAGTTAATGCAAAGCTGTAATCCTCTTTAACAAGAGATCAAATCAGTGCCATGAGTTATGTTCATTCTGTAATCTGATAAGAAATAGAGTGAGCCTCTAATAAAAGAGTAATGAGAGCCCTTAATGATGCTGTTAAAAGGTAGCGCCAGTTAAAATATTGCTGTTGTTCCAGCTGATTAGATCATTGTTGCATATTTGCACAATCTTGTTTTACCTGTCAGAATAACCTGAGACGTCTTGGGAGATAAAGGTGTTTGGATCAAACATCTGTGTCCTTAAAGAATGTCTCTCCTGCAAGTCACTGTCCTCCAGAGGTGAAATAATGATGTTCATCAAACTTAGCAGTAATTTGATATGATACCTTTGTTTTTTTTAAAGTGTCTGTGTTTAGTCTCTGTTCCACACACACACACACACATACAGTGCAGAGATCTGAAGATCTACATATCAAAGCTGACAGAGAGAACAAACCCCAAATCCACATGCAGCTCTTCCCAGGAACACAGACTTTACCTGACCTTGCCACGACTAGGCTGTCTATAGGATCCACTCCTGCAGCTACGGCACCGCTCACTTGTCTATGGGCCTGCAGGCCTTCAGTGGGAACCCCCGGCCTCAGTGTGCCCATGCAGAAAAACACCTACCTAGCACGGAGTTTGCTGCAAGTGCACAGATGTCTGATCTCCTAAAAACACGGGGCTGTTCAGAGCTAGGCCAGCTGAAGGCGGCTGCACGGCAGAGCTGGCTTTACAGCTCTTGCCCAAACCTGCTGTGTCCCCTCTGGCAGGTCACGGATTTCTGGGCCCAAATGCCTGTGGAGATACAGGCTATCGTTTCTCTGCGCCTCATTTCCCAAAGTGTAAACCAGAGAAGACTGGCATCCTCTCAACTCTGTTGCACATGGCGGCACTGCAGGATTATTATATTAAAGATTACACTACTTACTTTGGGATCAGCGAAGTACCCTAGGTCATGAAGATGGGACAAGCGTATTTCAAGGAAAGTCCAAGAACTGGCACCCACATGATGCCACCCTCAAACCCAGGAGAAATTACAACCAGAGAGATCAACCCCGTTCTAATTCTGAGTAATTCCTGCCCACGACAGCTATCCTCTCCTCTGGACAACCACCACAGCACACTCACATTCAAGCTTTTGCCTTCAGGTTCCTTGTCTTAGGGCAGGCCCATTTACATAGCAATGACCTTGGACCGATTAGAAAAACCTTGGCCCAAGAGTACAATAAATGTATTTAAGTCTATAAACATATACCCCAAGATAACCATAAAAATCACTTTCCAGTGTATGTTTTAAAATACTACCAAAGAGGGGTTAAAATAGAGGAGGGCTTGAGGCCACCAGTGGCCCACACATTACAGCATAATATATGTGAGCACAAGGTTAAACAGCCATGCCCATGCGTAGGGTGCATGAAAAACTGGCAAGTGGAAGATTAATTGCCTGCACGAATGCTATTATTCCAACCAGCAGCAAGAATAAGAAAGAAAGTGGCAGTGATGTTGACAAAGGCAGTTATACTTGTATGCTTCTTTTCTCAAATTCAGGCTGTAAAACAATTCTGGAGTGACTGTTCACCCCCTTCTCCATGCAGCGTGCAGGCTGTTTCTCCTCACACGCGTTTGCTCTTTGTTTCCCCAGGCAGCGGCGGTGGCAAGCGATAAACTTGACGTGCCAGATCCCCAGAAGTCCTGGGCATCCCCCAGCCAGGACACCACCACACCCGGCCCTTCAGGTGAGTGCTGGCAGTTCCTTGCACTATTTTAAGGTCTCTCTGCACAGCCAGAGTAGTGTAAAATGGCTTAAATGTACAGCACAATCAGGCCCCAGATGTATTCCTAGGCTGCATTAGCTATTTAAATATACATTTAAGAATAAATACAAAAAGAAAACAGCGAGGTATTACAGTGCTACACAGACCCATGCCTTCAAAAGCACTTACAGCAAGCAAAGCAAGAAAACAGTCACAGACAACTCCCCTCTGCTTTTGCCCCAGTGACAAAGGGGAGTTCATCATGGGGAGTGAAGACTTGGCACAGCCAAGGAAGACCCAGAACTACACCACTTGCACCCCCCAGGCTCTACGCCACCCCCCCAAGATTCTGCCCCTCCCCATCTGCATGTACATATTTATTTACTGGCATTCTCCAGGTAGCTACCTGCCACTGTAGCCACTGGTAGAACTTAAGGGGAATGTTCTGCCAGCTCTGCTCCTACAACCCTTTTTTATATACAGCTCACTGACACTTTAAAATTTCTCACTCTACAACGCAGAGCGCCCCGTTGTTCAGATGTGTATTTATTTTGGGGTCATGCCTTTTAAGTGCCTGACCAGAAAAAAAAATGGCTCAGAGCATGATCACATCACTGTGAAGTGTATACTTGCATTTTCAATCTAGTAATTCACACTTGCAAACAATAAAATTACCTTCTTCTGTCACAAAGGAAAGCTGTTATCATTACTGCTTCCCTCTCATGCGTACAGCCCTGGTCCTTTCTATTTAATTCACCTGCAGTTTAAAGCAGATGTTGCATTCTTCCTGCCTTGTCCGGTACGGCTGTGTGCTGCTAGAGAGGTATTATGGCCCATGGCAAGTGCGGGGACATTTTAAACAGGGATGTGAAGGGACCTCTAGAGAGTGGCTATGATTTTCAAAAAAATGACTGATAGCAGCAGATATCTTCATTTTGGGAGACCTGAACCAAAGCACCTGTAGAGACCTAATTTTCAGACACTGGCCACTCCAGTATTTTGAATATGTTTTATGTCTGGATGCAAACATAAATGGTGTAAACTAGGGAGGAAAGGAAGCAAGCTAAGCTGAATGAGGCCCAGGTTTTCAGTGTGCAAAGCAAAAATGCCCACCCAAATGTGGAAGGGCTGCTGCAAAACGGAGACAAGAATCTGTTCTTAGAGCCCACATTGAAGAGGACAAGATATAACAAACTTAAATTACAGCAGAGGGAAATTTAAGCTCAACATTAGGACTAAACAATGCCAAAGCACATTGTGTGGGGAGGAAACTGCAGAGAAACTGCTTAAGGAAGACTGTAATGCCTCCAGCAGGCAGAGGTAAGGCATACTCTGTGTTACAGGTAACCAGCGGGCATTTTGGCTAACAGTGAGGAAAGCTTAGGCTTCTATTTGTGTATCTGTCTCTTGTCTGAAACAAAAGCCTTCCTATGCATGTTAAAAAGTGAAATAATACTACTAGTATTAGTAAACCACTGTTTTATACAGGCACTTCTCAACAGCAGACCTCTGCTGCACAGAAGGGGAATCAGTCTCAGAAACACAGAGCGATCCGTTCAAGGTCATCCACAAAGCCACCAGCAGAACTAGGACCAGAACCTGCCCAGGCGTTGTCCCATCCATGTCCAGGATTTGCCTGAAAGCCTGATCTCGGCAGAACAGGACACAGCTGCCCGCAGGGTATGACCCTGGGGCACACTCGCTGGTGTGCGGACACATCAACTGACAGTCTCACTCTAGATGGCTAAACCATCATCAGGAGATGAGTGACTAAAATGCCATTAACAGGAAGTATGGCGGGCCTCCAAAGTGACTAATAAACTTAATGTAAGAAATAAGTTCCCGCAGTCAGACAATAAGCAGCAGCAGCTGCTGCCACACTGCTGCCACCAAAGAATCAGTAAAACATGCAAGCGATGTAATAACCCGCTCAATGTGGAGAAAACCCCCAGGAGACATTTTCAGGAAACCAAATGTCAAACACTCTGTCCCTACCACAATGATAACTATGTCGACACAGCGTAACGTAGATGGCATCCTATTAGCTGGAACGGCTTCTGAGGGTCAGCCAGACCCTGTGCAGCTTGTGGTGGATTCAAGGTGCCTCCCGAGAAGCGAGGGGAATAAGGGTTATGAAGATGGCAGCCAGATGAAGTGTAGCTGAGGCCCAGGAAGGCTGTTGTGCAGAACGACTCCACTGTCCCAGCTGTTCCGATGCGCTTCACGTTTGCATTGACTTGCTGGAGGATTTTGGCTTATGGAATGTATTTTCTACGCAACTTCTGAAACACAAGTGAGTGCGGTGGACTGCGAAGGAGGAGGCAATGTCACCTCTGGGGACAGCAAATACAGTGTAACTCTGAAATTATTAGGATCAGTCTCACTATTTTTTTTTTTCACCTTCCTCCCCCTCACACACACCCCGTGCAAGCTAAGCTTCCCTTCATTCTGGGGACAGAGCAGGGCTCTGCATGCCTGCCTAACCTTTAGGACAGTGCAATAGGTGGTACACGCAAAAAATGACAGACACCCTAACCTCATTTGGAATTCTCAAAGCATAAGTAGTAACCAGTCAACTGGACATAACACTAAGATAGAGAAATATTAGAATCATGCACATTATTAATGAATATGGTAAGAACTGGTTCTTCCTGTACACACATATGCCACCTGCTAATTACCCTCAGACAAAAAAATGTGGGAACAAGCAGCACATCCCAGAACCATTTCTACAGGATGGTACAACTCCACTAGGAATGCATGTCTGTCTCACCCCGTGTTTGATTTGGGGCTATCCAAAACAGCAAAGACACCAATTCCATACAGGTGAGGAGGGACTTGCCAGCTGGGACGCACAGAGAGCTGCTAGCTCAGGCCCTGCATATCAGAAACAAAAACACACTTGATTTCTTTGCTAAATAGATTACAGTGCGTATGTCTAATGTCACAGTGCCCAAGACACTTCTGTCCCTCTCTTCCTATGATCCGGGTAGTGGGGTGGAAGAACTGACCACCTTATACAGCTGGGGGCATAGCTTTCACCCTACACATGCAACACATTTATTTTTGTGGTGAGAGGATCTATGCAATATTCAGAAATCAGAGCAGTTTTCTCACTTGAAAAAAAGAAAAAAGAAAGAGTAAAGAAACTATGAGAAAGATGCATGATGAAACAGCACAGGTCCTATTATGGATACAAAACATCTTAGTGCCAGCTTACCAGAGAGCCCTCATCCAGAAGTCTGTGCAATACCCCAAAAGGCAACAGTCTAAAGAACAGCAGGTGTTTGGTTTCCATTTCGCAAACAGACAAATGACATCTCTCTCTCACAAAGCACAAACATGTTCCACAACCCAGGGGAAAGATGTTTCTCAAGCCTTCTACATCCATTCACTGGAAAAATTATTCCACCTCCTTCCCACAAAAGGCTCAGCATTTCAAGATTTAGTTTAAAAATGTAATACTGAGAAATATGCATGTATATATAGAAAAACTAGCTAGTAACTATGCACAAAACTTCATTGATATTTTCTTTACTAATTAGCACATTAAAACATTATAGTCTTCCAATAAAATTCTTCACTCTTTAAATAGGCATAAACACAAGCAACATTTAGGTCTTGAGTGAATCTCGACTGAACTATTCCAGTTATTAACTGATCTAAGAAAATGCACACTAAACAGAATTTAGAACAGTCACCATTTCTGTTAAAAGACAAGTTCTTTGTAAGTTGCGATTATACCTGAAGACACCAGATAACTTAGTTGTCCATTTCCAAAATAATTCCACAAAACTCAATTTCAAAATCAAAATGTTTTAAAGCAGGGATCAAAACGTAGGTACTGAGATTTATGAAAATTTCTTGTTTGGTGTCACAGTAATTATAGAGCAAAAGCTCAGCCAGACTGCCTGGACAGATGTGACCAAGACACCCAGGCTATGATGCCAGTGACAAATGGTTAACTGATAAGAAGAAATGGAGGAGGCGACAGACTGAAGAACAGGTCAATATCATGCTGTCATGAAGCCATTTGAGAAACATAATTAATCTATTACTCACCTGGCATCATCATTCATTGTACAGTGGTCAATAGGTGCCATGAAGCTCACCAGCTTGCTATGGACATGATACCTGAATAGTGCAGGAAATAAGCAGGCAGCACATTAGTAACTATTAATGAAACGTTGCTGCTTGAATAGACACATACCAGCCCCTGAAATGCAAAGCACTGGCTTTCCTGGTGGCTGATACCTAATGAGTCACCAGTTGTAGCTGGCGATTCCCCCTCCCCTCCCTCCTCCTCCTTTCTTATAACATGGACACAAGAATAATCAGATGATACAATGAACTGAATAACAAGCAAATCCTGTTCTATCACAGCTAGAGAGAGGATATACAGCATCCATTGTGTGCCAGTACCTAATCAGACGTCCAGACAGACAACCCTGAAAAGTCAGACAGAAATACAAGAACTCGTTTTCAGCCTTCCATTCAGCTGGCATCTTCATCACCTTCTGGAATTTGTGCCCAAAGAGCCCACTGCAGGCAGCAGAAGCGTCAGAGCATCAGACCTCAAGCATCCACCTGCTATCACTTTTTCCTTGCTCTGTGGTATCTCGGGCCCTAAAGGATATCAAAATCCCACTCTGCTAGCCATACCCTTGTTGGAAAGTCTTGCCCTGAATAACTTACAGATGGAGCATGTAAAAACAAGCAAAGAAGGAGACAGGGAAAAGACCCGTGCAAAGAAGAGATGGGGCACATCGAAGGTGATACAGTGCTGCATCTGTCTCAGCTTCTGATCCACCAAAATATTTCTGCAAGCTGTCCTGCACCTCCAGGTATAGGATGCCTTTCCCACTTTCCACGCTGGGGTAGGAACTTGCAGTAGATTTCATGATTTATAGTCAAGAACCTGATATAAAATTTCACAGAGTACAGAAAAACTCTGAATGAAAAGGTGGTTTTAAACCTTAGTGTCTAAGGGCAGGGGATTCCAAACCAATGGCTTTTGGTGTACACTACCATGCTGCCTACCCAAGTCTGAAATGTTTTATCCAAGCTCCTGCTATTTTTAGAGCTTGACAAATAGCAGGCAAAAGGATTCACAAGCATTTGCCCAGAATCACCTTTCCACTCTGTCACCTCTGCACTCCCTTTTGTTTGCTTACGCAGGAACATTCCCTCGAGGGGATTTGTAGCTCACAAGACTATTTCAGAATGGCTCTTCAGGCACAGAACATGCTCACCCTTACACAAGGGCTTCTCTGCACAATCAAGTCTTTGTCACTCGGAATGGAAGCAGCAGCCCTGGTCTAACGCTGACAGACGTAGCCATGCAGGGCCAGTACTGCAACAAACAACGGGTCAACAGGCTGGACTATGGAACAGTTCACTTGTGAGACAACTGATGGATTCGTACAGACCAAAGCTTCTACAGGGACAGCCTGGTGTAGTGCAAGGGGACCTAGCAATTCTGACAAATTCTCTGACACAAGTTGTTTGTCCAGAACTAAGTACTGTCACGTTTTTTAAATCAGGACTTAAAAAAAATCTCAGTCTAGCAGAATACTTCATTTCATTCACAGAAAGGCATTCCATGCAGTACAGGACCAGAAATCATTGACATGAAAAACAGGGGTGCACACATCACTCCTCCGTATCTACCTCAAGAAAAGGTATGTCCTAGCGAGGGTAGCAGAGTTCTAGGCACCAGGTTTCTCAGGCTTGACCATGGAGTTTTAGGATGAGCTCACTCCTCCTCTTAGTGCCCCAATGTCCCTGTCTATGAAGGGAACACGTCAAGCATAAGATCAACTGCTTTTGAAAGCACTTGAGGATCCTCAGACCCTACAATAAACTAGCACATTTCATGCAAACATGCTCTAACATTGAAGGTTTGCTAAAGGATTGCTAAAAAGGAAGAATTATGGAGACAGATGAAACTTAGTAGGTGATACTTCGCTTTCCAGGATCTCAAAACAAATCTATACACCACTGCCTCAATTTTAGAGAAGGAAAAGAAAGAACAGAGGATAAGTGATCTGCTTGGGGTGACACTGAGTCTCTCAGTGAAAGAACCAACTATTTAAAAACGCCCATTTAGGCTCTATTGGACTGTTCTGAAAAGATGCTGGAGCTTAACTGCATGTTAATCCTAAACACACACAATGACACTTTTTTCCTTTATTGATATTTTCCCTGAAGGGTCAGTACAACTTTTATTTAAAGAAGAAAAAAAGAGGCACCTAAGATCTAAGAGGCAATTGACTTGGCGAGATAGCTGATCTCTCAGGAATGCTGAAGCGCACAGATTGCACACAATGAGAGACTTCCCCATTATTCCTGGAGGTTTACGAGTCTGACTCAGTTGTGTGATGTTGTCAGTAGTTTTGACTGAATCATGAATATATCCAATTATGTGTGATGCTGACAGAAAAGAATATTGATAGTCAATAATTATAGGCTTTTCAGGCCAACAAAGTAGCTCTTCCCTCTTTTAATAAATTATCTTATGACATCTATCTTAAAAATTGCTATGCCAGGCCTGACCCAGACTGACTCCACTGACTTTCTATCAGATGCCATCTAAACTCACGATTTATAGTTTACTCACAAAAGGATGGTTAATGTTGCGGATTTTTCAGGAAGCAGTGCAGCTTTTCAGCATGCCTCCCTGCCACAAACACCTCCTCCACTACAAATCATGCAGTCATGCTAAACTCAGGGAGACTAATATATCTGCTCTGCAAAGGGGAAAAAAACCCCTACGCTCTCCAGACTGCTTCCCTTTCCACCCTACCACGTGGAATATTCTTCCACTGGAAACACAACAGAAGAGATCATCCCAAACTAGTGATCCAGGAGTCAGGATGTGAAATGCTTTGAAGCTAAAGAAAGCTGCGATGGGACTTAGAAAAATAAAGAGAGATTAGGCACCAAACTCCAATTGGCAGTCGGTGGGAAATAGACATCTGCCTCACTGAGGCACTTCTGCACATCTTCCCCTCGAGCTGCTATCCACGTTTTAGTCAGCTAAATATATATTGCACAACAGGTGTTTTTTGGCTTTCACTGGGAATTACGGCCCCAAATCACTTAGGGACATTTGAACACCTCTCTCCAGTATTTTCTGAGACCAGTGAACACTCTTGCCAAGACTGACCTGGGCAGTGCTCACAGGCTGCACCCCACCAAGCCCTAAAGTAGGCTCAAAGAACATTAAGATTCCCCAGTGGATGTCCCAGAGCAAGACATCTTGCCCTAAAAGGCATGAATAAGCCTACCAATGCACCCCAGAGCCAACCCCACGCAGTCCAGACTTTATTTGGCAAAATCAGAACTTCTTGCAGAAGCTGTCACCCACCGGATTCTCCTTCCTTTACTGGCTTTTCTGTCCACTTTCTTCTTTATTTTGCTTCGTAACTTCTGGATGGCCAGCCATTGCCTGAGGAATGGAAAACAACAGGTACACAACTTTTGGAGCCACTGAAAAAATGAGCATTAGGTACACTGGGGTCTAAGGCCCTTCCCAGCCCTTCCACCTACTGCATTTACACAAGTGAGGGAGATCAGAACCTCAGGAAAACAAGTATGAAACCTCAAATGCCCGTGGTACTGCCTCACTCCACAGACATGACATTTAAACCGTAAGCAGTTCTCCTGACTCCAGCCACAATGGGACACACGGACCAGACCTGCTGACCCCGATGAGACAGTCGCTGTTCACTGAGAACATTCTACCTGTGGGGAACCCATGGAGGCCACAAGCCTGGCTCCATTTTTCATTCCTTCTTGATTACTGAGTATTTTTAAGAATCTGCAGAATTAAAAATAAGACCTTTACAAAATATAAATGCTAAAACCTGAAAAAAAAAGTCTTTATGGATACTGCTTTTTTCAGCCTTGATTACTAGAATGACTTCTGTTTTGCATATAGAAAGCCCATAACAGAACAGATGGTCTGCCACATCCTAAACTGATTCTTTCAGTGAGATAGGTTATGCTAACTTCATGGACAGAATTACCATGATGCAGTAGATGCTTTGAATTCCTTTCCTCCCTCAGTTTTGCAAAGTATACTGAAAATTATAAGCAAGTATTTCTCCCCACCATCTCTGACTTAAACCTGGCAAATCTAGCAGAAGTCCTATATAACGCTCCAACTATTAACTACAAAAAACTACAAAAGAAAGAAAAGCAATAAACACTTTCAGAAAGTGCTGTCTGATCCCAACTGTATTTAGAAGGGAGAGCTCGACTCCTCAAACAGAACTTCATCAAGTCAAAGAAGTTTTCAGCTGGGAAAACTTCTACTAGTTATAAATATTTTTTTACAAAAATGAGCGTCATCTTACCTGATTTATACAATGAAAATTCGACATCAGGGGAAAAAATCTAGCAAAATCCAATTACAGCAATCTTAATATAATCTTAATTACTGTAATCTATTTTATTGTAAAGTCAGATAAATGTACAATGTAATCACCACTTAAATGTAATTTTGTCTATATCATGTTAAATTATAGTGAATAGCTTTCCATAATATTCTAGATATACACAAAATAAATTTGACACATTGCACTAAAATTTTGGTAATATTTTACATGGACAAAAGTTATTTCACCATCACAAAATTTCCTAACACATTTTCTCCCCCTCCCCATACACATACCCCACTTTTTCAGTGGAGAGCCCAACTCCAGCATTTTCAGTCATCCTCTGTTTTTACACTTTTCTAAATTATAGCCCATGGCCATTTAAATGTACACTGTTCATTAAGTGGTATTTGGAAGATTCTTTATTTTCTAACTATAGAAATAAGCAGAGAAATAAGAGCTTCCCTGCATGGAATTATATTTTACTTCTGCATGCAGAAAACATTCCCTGATACTGTTTTAATTATATAGTATCTTTTCTTACAGCAGGGAGAGAGCATACACAGGAATTGCTTTAACTGATCTCACGACAGCTCTAAAACAATGACAAATCAGAGCTCATAATGAGAAAAGGCCAAATTTCAGCAGCGGGCAGTCACTTTGTCTAGTTCCCCCTCACTAGGTCACTCAAGACACCCCTCTATGGATTCCCCTTGTGCTGCCTGAACCACTGAGAGACAGAAATATCCCAAGTCTGGAACAAGCCTTTTAAACCTGGGAAGTATCTTTAGGGCATCGCAGACAAACCAGGGCACAGCTCCACGGCTGGCAAACTCAGAGCCAGGCAGTGTGATCCATAACTAAGGAGTATGTTACAGAGGATGACTTTCCTGACTGATGTCATACTGTTTTAATAACTTGTTATGCAATTTCTTACACCCAAATGCTTTCTCCGGAGTCATTCAAAATTTTGCCCTCTACAATGAGCTGGACTGGAAGCCCACAAGTAGTTTTGCACTTCTGGACTGGGATGCAGTGCTGGGGTGAAGCTAGCCATGTTACAGATAACTTCTGACTTACCTTCCCATTGCCACCTGGTCATTGGGGTCCAGTGAAGTGGTTTTACGTTCTATAAGTTCTCGAAGGAGCTAGAAGAAAGACAACAACAATCCCACTTACAAGCACAGTAAAGACATGTTCATGCAAACAGGCTCACAGGTTTCTCAGAAGACTTAAGAAATTAGCTGCCAAGCTCCCAAGGGAACCTGCATGCCTCATTTCTTGAAGCTCCCTAGAAAACCCCAAGCCAAGCACCAAGGGTTTTAACATTTTCTCTGCACAAAAGAGTTTTCCAAGGGAAAAAACTGATGGCTATGCTAAAAGTTTTAAGTAACTGTAGGTCATCCTCCTCTTCCAAAAAGGTCCCTGTAAAATATGTGATGAGCGTAACACTGATGGCCACCAAAAAGAGTTTCTGCATATAATTTCAGATGGATCTAGTAGTATAGTCTTCCCTTCAATGCATCATGGTTTATTTAGGTGACATGTAGCATCATGCCATTCATTTGAAGAGAATCTAAATATGCAGAGCCAGAGGGGCACAGTTTAGCAGCACCCTGGTCCAAGCACAAGAAGCCTCGCATGGGCAAAGCAAACTAATGATCTTAAGTCTAAGCAACAGCAAAGGACTGGAATCCCTGGGGGCTCTGCAAAGCCCCCTCTGGGATTGTCGGATGGGCCAATCGTTCAGAAACTGCGGGTCCCAGGAGCCCAGAGCTCTGTACAACCCCAGAGAGGGTAAAGAGGTGACAAGCCTGGGGGAATGTGAGCAGCTGAGCCTGACACGAGATGGTCATTTCTCAGCCAGAGGGGCAGAATGAAGAACTCAGCTTCTATTTCAGAGACTGGTACCATTCCTCGGGATTTTGGAAGGATAAAAAAGGCCTGAACACTCCCAGGCTGTTGTGTACACAACTCCCATGGGCAAGAGACACAACATGGACAGATCTGAAGTAAGACCTCTGCCCCACAGGTCTCGCCCCACACTTCCGAGTGGGGAGGGCAGCGGGGAACTGAAACACTTCACCAAACAGAAGTCAAGCATTGCTGGGCAGTAATGCTCGCTCTGAGGAACAGCACAGCAAAATAATGTTTATAGCAAGAGCAGGAATGCTCAAGCAGGCTGCTCTATTTCTTTTCATGTCCTGAGGGTTGGGTTTTGTCCTTTTTGCTTCCTGCAGCCAAAGAATATTGTGAATGGCCTTTTTGGATACTTGACCAATGCTATATGTTTATCACCACTCACTGTAAATTGTACGTGCTGTGCCTTGGGTATTAGCCAACACATTAACACAAAGAACAGAAATAAACCCTCCAAAATTGAGGGGAACAGACCGCTTTCTAGATGCCAACATTTCCCTGACTAATCAAGTTACTGCCACAGCTCAGAAAGCACCCAAAAGAGACCCACCTGGAAACCAGAGAGTCCAGGCAATTCCACAAAGGTGCCAGAGAGGGAAGGATGAAAGATGCTTTTCCTCCACCCTGTAGTTTTGTAGGAGAGCTGGACTGCAATGGTCAATCGAGGTACAGTAACAGTCACAGAAAGCAGGGCCTGGGGAGCAGCCATGGTCCTGCCTGTAGTTTTCCCCCTGGCCCGAGACAGCATGCCCAGACAAGGCAAGAGGACAAGAAAGAAGCTCCACATCTCCCCGCAGCCAGGAAATACCAGCTCAAGTGAGACGACAGCGTTTCTGAGCTCAGCTTAGCTCTTGACTACCCCTGTGCCTGGAGCAGCGTGCCCTCAGATGGCTGCGCAGGCACCGGCGCTGCCCCACTGAGCGCAGCTCACCCCAAAAGCTGTCCCGGGCACAGTGCTACCTGAGGAACTCGCTGACCCTCACGGTTTCTGATCACTTAAGCACACTACTGGAGTGAGGGAGGGAAAAGGCATGCACCCCACAATAGAAAAATGCCATAAAGGTAGATGGGTGTTATTTTATGACCCTTTTTTATTTTCAAATAAGAGACACTCAAGCAACGGAGATAACGTTTATACCTGTCCACATCTCTCCTCTCCTTTAAGGCATACATCATATTACAATAAAAAGAGCAATTCAAGCTTAATTAAAAACCTGCCATGACGGTTTTTTTCTATTTTCTTATTTTTGGAGATTATTACTGCAGCAATTACATTTAAAAATTCCAGGAGGAGAGGCCACTGGTTTATTATCACTAGAAAACAGCAAGCTACTTCTCTGCCCTGTTTATCTGATTGATTCCCAACATCTTTCTGGCACACAATCTATCAGTTTATCTCTCCCACTTCATCACAGTCACTTCTGGCAGCTAAATACAAGATCCAAATCCAGTGTTACACAGACATACGACACAGTAAACCTATGTAACACCGCCACTCTGTAAACAGCTGCCCTTAAGGCTAAGCAGAAATGGGATCTTGGTTTCTAGTCAATATTCTGTCAAAAGCAAGGTGGGAGGGAGGGTTTTAACAGCAGCGAGAAATGGTGCAGCAAGGTTTTAGTGGTTTCTTCCTATACCAGCAATAAGGTGTGTTTACTGTCTCTTCTCATCTTGCTTCCTTGGCACGATGCACAGAAAAAACTGCTGAGTAGTAATGGCAGTGGCTAAGGCACCAGAAGGCAGTAATGTACAGACATCCTACGCTCTCAGAGAACTAAGCTGCAAGACATTTTCAGCAGGACTTGTTCTTCCTGGTGGACCACCAAATCCCCAGACCAGCAGACTAAAGAGTGCCGCCGAGGTCTCACAAGTAGGTCCATGCTGGCTAGAACAAGATTTTTGGGGCAGGTTGCTAACGCTGTACCTGGGAAGTGGGCGGGATATTGTTGGTCAGGATCACTCTCCTCTTGGCAAGGCAGCGCTTCCCGTGACGGCTGTGAAGGGCAAGGAGTTGAACTGTGTGCATTTAGCAGGGTGACAGCAGGGATCCCATTATTTGCTGGGGGGCATATCCTCTCCTCTGTGTACTGAATTAGCAGGGAAAAGCCTTGAGCAGCAGTAGGAGACTAAACCCTGCACACAGTCATCTCCTCAGCACTAACTAGGCCACCAGCCGATCAGCCATTAGTTGAGGCAGAGGCGGTTTTGTTGACCTTGGGGCTGACAGTGAAATGTTCTTTCAATGCAGCGTCAACTGCAGGACTGGGGACACTCCCGGGGAGAAGAGAGGGGGACAAAGACAAGGGGGAAGTAAAAAAAGAGCAGGGAGGAGAGGGAAATTAGGAAATAGAAATAAAAGCTGCGAAGCATCTTATTACATCTAAATAGTGTACGTCTTAAAGCTAAAGTTATAAATCATGCTAACAATGGTTACTAAAATGAAAGTGGATGTAGCCAGAGGCTACCACTGAAAAAGTCAGTCTAGACCTGCCTCGCTGCCTTTGGTCTTTAAGGATTTGATTAGTTTTTCCGCTTTCTAGTTCAGAGTCTTGCATTCAGCCCATGCTCCAGAGCCAGCTAGGGCTCAGGATACAGAATGAATGATAAATTCATTTACTGAATAAAGCAACACTGTTTTCACAGCACAAGACTTAAAACACTTCCGAAGCTGTAATATTTCATTAAGCTTGGTGATTCTAGTTAAAATTTATTAGTCAAAACAGAAAACTCTCATCAGACCCCATATATTCCATTAGGAGTGATATATGGTGTCTCCCAATGTCTAATTATTAACTAGGAAGTGTAAGTAAATCACTATCAGCATTAAGCCCTGATGTGTGAAGACAGAGTTTGAGTTAGGCAATTCCAGCATCAAAAGGCTTTGATTTGAAACATATCCTTTTTTGCTTTCCCTCCTTCACCTCTTCACATTTTCCCTGAACTTCAAAAACCTAAGCTCAGGCTCCCACGTAAACAAACACAACTGCCTACCCGCAGTGAC
This sequence comes from Strix aluco, assembly GCF_031877795.1. Lineage (NCBI taxonomy): Eukaryota > Metazoa > Chordata > Aves > Strigiformes > Strigidae > Strix > Strix aluco. Next base: position 14,583,037 of record NC_133949.1, on the reverse strand, counting down.
CGGCAACCTTGTGCAAGCACTCTGCGGCTCAACTACCGACTCCAGGCTGCTCCTGCCAGAAGCTGGAACCAGGAGGACAAACTATGTGCAAAGTGGACAACAGGCAACAGTAAACAGAAGAAAGTTGCTAACATCAGGTTTATTTGCCTTTGGAACAAAGCGGCAATGCTTGCCACAAGTGCTCCTGTGCCCGTGTTTCCGAACGAAGCTTTGCTATTAAAACCAACCCAGTCAGACTCTAGTCAAAACCAGGGGCTACCCACCACACCAGCAAAGAAAAGCACCCGAAGTCGTGTGGTTGGCCAAGGCCCACAAGCCGTGTTCGTGGAGGGCCGGGAGCAGAAGGGAACTGACTCTGCCTCCTGCATCCTCAGCAGGAGAGAGCTTCACATCTGCAGGCACTAGCAAAGAGCACGGCAGCGTTGCCGTAGAACGTGTCCGAAGGCAAGAGCTTCCAAAGCGGTTAGGAGTCACCTACCTTTGCTGACACCAAAGCCATTGTTAAAATTTACACTGGAGTCAGTGATGTGTGCTTTCTAAAGAATTCACCTTAAAAGGACTCCCTCTCTACACTAGTTAAAGAGACGCACACAAAGTACATTGTACAAAATTAGAGGGATTTAGAAATGCCATCAGGGTGTTATTCAGGGGTAACAGGGATTCATTCCTCATGTTAGAGGTCAATTTTCATTTCAGAGGTTAGGTCTCATTTTCATGCACTATCTATCAGCATTTCTAATACTACAGTTGCTGACCTTTCTGATTTGCAGACCCCCAAGAATTTCCAGTTCAGACAAAGAGCTAAGCATAGCTGAAACAAGCCTTGCGACAAAAGGCTCACTTTTCTTAGACCTCACAGATCAATTCAAATTAATACCTCGTTGATCTATAGTAACAGGAAACAGTTGAGTTTACAAACCTTAGAAATATTGGCACAAGAGACACACTTTTTCTCCAATGTTATTAAAATATTCAGACATGCCAGTAAAGGCACGGGTCATTTCTGTTACAGTGCATCAAAGCCATCTACGCTGTCTTGCAAGCGACACTGCTGCCTTTGAATTCAGGAGTCGGGTACGTGAAGAGGTGAGACGCAGTCTCAGCCCAGCCACTGTGCTGGCTGCTGTACGGGGAAGGCAAACCAGCCCTAGTCAGCTCCCCGCGCCGATAATATCAAACAAGGGGCCAATAATGTTCATTTTACAACTGTGCAGAACAATGGAAAAGCAGAACCTCGCACTGCTTCTGCCATCTTAGTCATTTGCTGAAAGCAACAGAAAGATTTGACTATCCGTGGATTCTGAAACAATGCGAAAAAAAGTGAGAAACCCAGACTTCAGGCATGACCTTTCCTAGAACACTCCATCACTCCTTGGCTAAAAAAATACTCAGTTTACTAGTGAGGAACTCTGAAATAATTGCAAATTGTGTATGTGGACTTCTCTAGCCACCTGTGCATTTCTCACTAGAGAGAGTAAACAATTACCATGGTGTGAAGGTCTACTAATGGCACTCTGCTACCTTTTAACACAGAATCCTTTCAAAAGCTCAGACAAACTACCTTCATCCTGCCTCACAGAGCCGCAACATGACACATCACATTGAAAAAATGTTATCTTTTAACAGTTTAAAAAGCAGTTATTTTTTAACAAAATCACTGTAGGAAACAGAGAGAAGCTAAGTACAACTTGTCAAGCCCAAGTAAAGAAGTAAGACTACAAACACCAAATGCTTTTCCTCTGTCTTGGTGAAAATACAAAGTCACTCTGGAACAGAAAGTTGACAAAGCTGCACTCTATCAATGTAATTTCAATACTTTCTAATTTAACTTTTTTCTCTTTCAGTCTTTAGAGAGACATGGTAAATCACATGAATTTTTCCTTCTTTTTCATATTTATACACCATACAATTATTTAAAACAGCATAAATTATGACAAGGTTGCTTCTAGTCCAGGACTCAGCACTCGTTTTACACTGCATTCAGCCCAGACATAGAAACAACCTGTTTCTTGTCCTCTTTCAAGCTCCCACACAGTAGTAGCGTAACGCCATTAGGATTTCTAGGAACACCAGAGAAAATTCAGACTGCAGCTCAAACATTTTTAAATGCCCTTGAAACTTTTTTAAAAATTTAATTTTCTGCAATCTGTTTAGAATGTAAAAACCTAAACTGCAAGACGAAATTGCTGGACAGTCTCTTTTTAAAAAACATTTTATTAAAATTCAGTTTTGTATAAAATAGGCATTGACTTGCGTATTTTCTAATAACCCATTAAGAGAAGTTTCAAATCAAGCTTTAAAACGTGTTATTAACCATCTACCCAGCCATTTGAAAGATACATGCCTGTGATAAGAGTATTGTATTGCCATTAACCTGTGGGATGGTTCGAGACATCTCTTATTCACACAAAACTCTAAATGCATCTAATTAAAGCCACAAGATCAGCTGTCCATATTAATCACTCACCAGTTTAATTAAGGTAAACCAGCTTGTCAGAAAGCCAGTCTTCTCTCTATTCTTCACCATTATCGACTTTTAATAGTTCACTGGATTAGTAATTACTTGTTTATGGCATTATCAAATACCTGGGAGAAGAAACCACAGTATGTGCCCAGGAAACTACTTTAGGCTGACTCTTGTTTGGGACACGAGGAGAAATTTACCCCATCAGGTAAAGTTTTCTAAAAAGCCATACAGTGTGATTTAGACACAGGTACAACTTGGAAGAGAAACAAATTGATCTAGAAGTGTCGTAACAAGAGATTCAGACTTGCAAGTTTATTTTGCAGTTACTCAGATTAAAGCAGGCATTCTGAACTCTAAACGAGGGAAAAGGAAGTTAGTGCGATTTCTTGCTCCCTTGTAAAATGCACATCTGTCACACCAAGTGTGCAAGAGTGGGCAGTGCCACTCCACAAGGGACAACAAGTTACATGTCCTACCATTAAACAAAATCTTCTATAAGATCAACTCCTTTCCTAAGTAATTAGGGTGTAGATAGGGAAGAGAGCAAGCCTATTCAAGAGTGCTCACCTTGGGAGTAAATCCCAGGCAGTACCAGTTCAACTCAGCGCAGTAGCTGAGGGGTGACAGCCCTCTCCAACCTACCGGCAGTCCTGCCTGGCAAACTGCTGCTGTCTCTCTCTGAAGACTTCAGTGTTTGGTTAAACATTCCCCATCCGCTTTGGCTCTGCTCAGCTTCTGAAGTTGTGGTGATCACAGACAAGACTGATGATTGGGGGTTGTTATAAAACGTGATGGTACACAACGTAACCAAAATTAGGGGGAGGAGGGAGCAGGACAGCAGAGAAAAAAAGGGATTATGTATATTCCTAATTCTCTTTAGGCATACCTGCTGCCATCAATGATGAACATTTGTTCTGGGAAGAGCTGCTACCAGTGGAACGCTTAGCATATGAACACTAACCTAATTCCTGTCGGAAATAAACCAATTTCCACTCTCTTCTTTACTAGAGGAGTATTTCAACCTAATAATAAAATCTCCACTGTAGCATGTCAGACCAGCAGCTCTCTGGTAGCAGGCTGGAATTTTAAGTCTTAATGCTGCAATATCAGCTGTAATGAATTCTACGTAAATATGACTTCTAAAAATACAAAAGCCTTTTTCTTCCCTTAAAACCATGTATGAAGGAGAGTTTAAAAGAAAAGGAAACGGGGCCTAGCCTCTCACTGCTGTCAGTAATGAGGATCCTTCCGAAACAGTTTAACTATTCCCACCCAGTGCAACCCAAATAAAAATCTTTCACTTGCATTATTCAGCTCAGCTTTACATTACCATTCAACATGGGCCACCACAATAAAAATTGTAACTGCTTATAAAACCAAGTGAAGAATATGAGGAAAGGCAAAGGGGGATGAACAGACACAACAGAGTTAAATCCTGAGTTGTTGTAAAATTCCACCAGCCCCACATGGTGAATTTCACTGAATACCAAGACCTGGATAAGAAAATTGTTTTTCCACAGGAAAAACAGATTCATTAAAGACTTTTGTATTATAATCTGTAACGAAACAGTATAGCTACTTATTCAGTTATTAACTTGTGCACATTCATCAGATCTCGTTCATTTTTACTTGCTTAATTTCTCACTGAAACATCCAGGAAGTTGGTTTCCAATCTCCTCCTTTATCTGGATGCTTACTTTTAATAAGCCATAAACAGTAATCAAAATAAACGAATCATTATAAAATGTTATTTAGAAAAATGAAAGTGATACTAAAGAAAGTCTGGATCTAAATTTAAATACGAAGAAAAAAGCACCCGTTGAAATGTACACTTACGCTTTGCAATAAGTATTATGCACAGAGGTCAGAGTTTCTGAGCAACCTCAGCTCCAACCACTAGAGACGTTGCTGCCGATTACTCCTGAAGAGCCAGTTCCCTTTCTACATTTTATTTATATATGTACATCCACACACGCAATCACACACGCACACAAAAGCGCTGCATAGTTATGACCCATCTGAAAGAAAACACATTCACCGTATTGTCAGTGCGCTATTGTAATGCACTCTACCCTTTCTGAATGCAATGTTCAGCTTCAGCTTACCACCCTGACAAATAAAGGAAAGCACTTTATGAAACCAATTTAATTGGGAGGTGACAGAAAACATACAGCCATTTTCTTTAGCCTTATCAGTGAATTGGCTTCCGCTCCAATCTCTGCCAAATCCCACTCAAGAGCAGACATTAACCAGGTCAGCGGAACAGGTGCTGCGCGGGGTCTGGCAAGGGGCTGGCATCCCCACAATTACTTGCACACAAAGAAGCAATAATCTTTACAGATCATCTCGCCCAAGAAGCACGCTGGGGACGCGAGGAGAGAAGAAGGGTGGAAGGGAGGGAGGGAAGGAGGGAGGGAGAGAAGGAGGGAGGAAGGGATATTAAAAAAAAACAAGCCAGAAAGGAAAATGAATGTGTAGCTGCCTCGCGGCTCAGCAGATGTCTGTGCGTGATGTACGAGGCTAGGATAAGCTGTCGTAGCCCGCTGCCAAAGAGTGGTAAGTGATTAAAGCCTCCACCAGGCTAAGCACCATATTTAGAGTCTATGGGGTTTCGAAAGTTGCACCCATTCCTCGCTGTGCTGCCAGATGTTGTTGGCTGGTCCTGCTCCTATTCACTGCGCGTGGGAGGCAGCAGTTGGTACAGCAAGGAATGCAATCTGGAACGTTTCCGGAGGTGCCGTACATTAAACTGGTGTCACCCATCCTTCACCTCTACCGAATGCTGAAACAACTCCAATTTGCTGCCACTTCCCTCTTGGGAAATGGCCAAGATACAGTTGTGCCTGGCAGACCCATTTGTTTTACTCAGGTGATTCTCTTCCCTCAATGACCTCTATTAGTTTAAGTTTTAATTTAGATTAACCCCAGCACCCCAATTAACCAGTGAGGGGAAAAGCTAAGCTGTGACTAGTCATATTTCTGAAATCACGATTTATCGAAGTTAAAGTTATTAGAAGGAAAGATGGGCCATTCAACTATTGCTATTTTTCTTTTTAAAATTTTACATTTCACGGCCAATAAGCACCTTCTCTGCACAGGTCCACAAACTGTCAACCACAGCTATTTCTCCTTGACCACTTCACAATTTTGTCAGACTAACTTAATTTGTTCTGTGTCCACTTGGCCTCCAAAGCTGGGCTTCTGGTCCACTTGGACCCCAAATTCCAACTCAGTATTATCTTACTGCCTTACAGACTTGGCCTCTTCAACCACTGCTGCCAACAAGACGGGCACTCTCCGATCGACATTTTAAAGCCCATCTCCACCTGGCATCTCCACCTGCCCAAGAGATGCTGCTCAAGTCACAGCAATACTAGCAGAAATGCTCTTAAAATACAGACACAGCCTGGAGAGAAGCTAGCTTGGAATACAATCCTGGCTCTGAGGCAGGCTGCCTTGAGTAGATCTCTTACAAACATTAAATATTCAAATTGTCCTAATTCTGCACTAGGTGAGGTCTACTGCAAAAATTTTCTTGGACATCTACAGCAGTAGGGTTGGAAGTGTGTTGAAAAATCTTCTTTGAAGGAAAAAAAAACCCAGGCAGCATTAAAGTTCTCTGTACTTCCTATCTGTAAAACACAGATAAGAATTACCTATTTAATACACTTTTTTATTCACCTTTAGTCCTGGCTTTGTACGTGAAACCCCAAATCTTCGAAGTATTCAAATGCTTCTGGTTAAACCAGTTATCAGAGGACAGTCACACAGCAACAGCTCTCTTCCACTGCCCTAACACTTTACTAGCCACTCTAATAACTATTCAGATCAGAAATTTATGCCTTTCTAATGATATAATGATACTTGTTTACTCCTGAAATTAAAGCTCTCTGTGGATCATCAGAGAAAAACTAGTTTTTCATGCATTGAGGAAAGACAGTGAATCATACTCCCCAATAATTGGCAATTTCAGTATTTCATAAAGCCGGCACTGTCGTTTATTAAATAAATTACAAACACAAGGTTTCCCTAAGCTGCAGCCTCCATGCACTGGGTGCAGATTCCTTGCTTCTAAGAATTTTGCAAACAAAAAGAATAACTGGCCTAAATCCAAGCTGGCACAACTCCAAGAAAAGTGCTAGAGAAGCCCTGTAGCTTTTTCATTCAGTAGGTAGATGAGATGATTTAGGTTGAGATGAGAGTAACTTAGGTGCTTTTGAGTATCTGCTAGAATCGTTTTTCATAATGGGACTCTACCCACAGAGAACAGTCACCTTTAGAGAATTTAGCAATTTTTCTCTTGTGTAGCAACGATCACCAGCGAGAACAACATCCTGCAGCCCTGACTCACTCGAGCGCTGCAGTGCCAGCAATGGCAGTAAGGTGACATCCACAACGCAACTTTAAGCTCACATGGCCCTACATCGAAAGTCGAGAGCAAAGTCCTCTGAGGTATCTACAGAGATGCTGGATGTTAAACAGGTAACTGAGTTTCACTGGTAAGAGAAATTTAGAGCACAGAACCAACCACATTAGCTCTGTATTAAAAACGAACTGGAGCCATAATTCCAACACAGATTTACCATCACCTACCTGGTGATAAAAGTCATCATCATCAAATATCTCCTCATCTATGTCCTTCAGGTGCCTGTTGGAATCGGACTGAGGGAGGACCTCCTAGAAGCACAAAGGAAATACTGAAAGCTCGTATATGTGTATTTCTCTCCCTAACTCTGATGACATCACGTGCAGCAGCTTGTAAACACACTTGAAGATATGAAGGAATGGAGAAAAGCTCCCAACATAACAAGCTTTTAAGGACTAGGAATACATTTAAAGGCAAGGCAGAAACGCTGCCAATGCCAAAATAGATTTATGATACCTTTACTGGGAAATAAATAGGACTGTGCAAAGTCTTTCTGGCAAAATACTACAGATATTTTTAATGTAATGGCAAAAATATATCTTGCAAGTGCAGTAATTCTACATGATCTCTCTGAATTGAATATTTATTCATTCTTAAATACTAAATTAATAACAGACTTACTACTAACATATTCTGTAGGTTGTATGCAGTGTGATTTTAGAAGTGACTTTCCGGGTTAAAGATTCTAAACGCCAGAGCAAAACCAAAGTTTTGTAGCCGGTACCTCAAAAAGCAGATATAGTGAGCTTCACTTCCTACATCACAGGAGGGGCAGAATCACAGACCAAACCTTGTTTTCCCCTGTCAGGAACTGGCACAGGAGATAATGCAAACACCATAAAACTGGAATTGAAATGTCTACACCTTTTTCTTTGTCATTACATTACAGGAATCAACATGCAGGTATCTCCTTCATAAATCTCTCACAAACAAGAATATTACCTGCTAAAGGCTCAAATTAATTGTTTTGCAAAGTTTCACTGCTACTACAGGGTGAGTTAAATAAACAAAATACCCTTACCGAATTTTCGGGCAAAGATTCAGGGACCGGATTAGATTCCTGTTCCTGCTTTCCCAGCACTGTATACACTGATCGCTTGGTCTGCGTTCGCCGTAGTAATCTCTCTTTGTCCATCATAATATGATCAATCTGAGTCAAGATTGAACGCTCAAAGGCACCGAAACCCTGCAACAACATTAACTAGTGTCAGATAATGCAGAAAGCTTTTCCTCAAGGCAGCAATGTTCCTCTATCTTTCCATGTCAGTGGATAAGCAGACAGCATTCCAAGAGGAGGGGGTTTGGGTTTCATTGTAGGGATTTCTGCTAGGATTTTTTATTTGTTTCTCTCTCCCTTCCCAACCTGAGGCAACCTGACGCCTGGCTTAATAAAATGCCTTTGCTGTTCTGGTTCAGATGAACTTCTCAATGATTAATACTAACTCACAGATGTTAGGAGACCCTAACAAAATGATTACCCGTTGTATTAAAGCGTACACTTCCTGGAGGAGGAGAGCCACAGAAGCCCCTAGTTCTGCTGTAAACCACGAACAGCTTGTTGATCACCAATAGTGGCATTTTCGTAGAGCTTACTTGCTGCTGGAGACCAGCTATGATGAGATGTCTGGTTGGGAGCACACCAACACTATCAAAGAGTTTTTCCCAAAACTTGGGAAACCATTTGCCCCTGAAAAAATTTTTTCCTGCCCATCTGCTCAAAACAAAGGAGAGCAACCTATGCCTTTGAAATTTGAGGGCTCAGCTTCTTTCCAAACTCCTTTAAGTTTGGGGAAGAGCGTGCACCTGTGTAATTCTTACTGCTGTAACTCTTGACTTAACTTGGAACTTCCACAAGATGAAACTTTCAAATCCACTTGTTCCACAAATCTCTGCTAAACAATGAGCATGTCAGCACACAGACACAAAGACTTGCCTTTCCCATTTTGCCAGATGCCAGCTTTGTCTTGTCATGCCACTTCTGCAAGATGTTGTTCCGATAGGTCCTGAAGTCAGCATACCGCTTGGCTATGAACTCTGGGTAGTCCTCCATCTTTAGCTTTCGTTTGGGGAGGCTCCTCCTCTTCTCCTGAGCCTTATCCACTTGCTCTTCATCACTACTGCTAGGGATTTCATCATCACTAGAACAAAAATACACAGACTAAACACCCTACACCTCTCTAAGGCAACGTGTGTGAATTCTTAATGGCTCCTCCACTGCCACCCATGCTCTTTCCACACCACGGTGATATTTATGGCAAAAGACCCACAGTTTAGCCCCTCCTCCATTAACAGAAAAATTACAAAACAGACTTCCCACACTGGCAGGGGAATTCAAATGGTCACTTGTCCAGTGTCTGTCACACAGATACAGCAGCAACTGAGAGAACAGCAGAGAATGAATATGGTCAGGAAGGCTGTGCATTGTCCTGTTTGTTGGAGCGTTGGAGACCAAAGGATTCAGAAAGGTCTTGTCTTATTTTGTATTTACCTCTCAGTTTTTGATTGCTTTCCATCTACCAGATGCCTTGTGCCTGGGTATTGATAAAGCAGCTCATCCTGAAGGTCCACTAACACTTTCAGCAATGTCTCCAGGGCTTTACAACCTGCAGAACGAGAGACACAGGTGACAATTTGCCACTGATCCTTGTTTCTGGTGAAGACTTAGCTTTGCAGTGCTTAATTTCTCATCTTGAATCTGAATTTCTACCACAGCTACTGCATGTTCCATTAACTGTTTTTCTCTAATCAGTTAGAAATGTGGTTTTATTTTCAAACTGATTTATAGCTGTTAATGTCAAATACCACCACTCTGGGAAAGAACACTTCTTTCCTACAAAGGAGGAAAGGAGGCAGGACTGCCTTCTAAACATCTGCCTGGCTGCACATCAGGAGTACACTGATCTAATGTTTTATCGACAAATACGCAGACTGCAGAGCCTAAAGGATTAACATATTGAAGAAGTACTGTGTGCAGAAGTGTCTGATGACACTCATATACGACAACAACCTTTTTGCTGACTCACTCATTTCTCTCCTGTGTTAAGTTCTGCAGCAGAGGCCAGCTTCAGTTGAATAATATGAAGTGATATGAAGTAATATGAAGTAACACAAGGGAAAATGTGTGTACGTACATCCCGTCTAAACTTGACCTCTGACTTTTCTCTCTTGCACATAATGCACGTTACAGGGAGCAGAAGGAAGGAAGGCGAGAAGAGAAACCAAACTCCCGCAGGGCTGTGACTACCGCTGTGCTCACCACGCAGGAGGTATAAGAAATTAGATTGTAAGTAAAATTAAATGTAGCAAGATCTGATCTATGGGGGAAACTTAAACAATGACCTGGCAAGTTTAATGAGAAGATTCTGATCAGAAAAGCAGAACTGCAGGCCTAGAGATCCTTAGAAAGAGAGAAAGTGAAGAAAAGATTGGGATGGAGAGGTGTACAAAATGATCAATACATGGTGTGAAGGTCTAGTTTTACAGGGATGAGTAGTTGCTTTCCAGAGTATTTGCAGACACAAATCTGAATGTAGATCTGATGCTGTGTATCCATAGGCTTTCATAGCTGACAATTTTTCTGTATCTATGCAGATGCAGAGAAAACAATCTCTGTTCCAATGATTTTATGTTTTCCAAGGATGCACAGTTGCAGCTGACTGCGGGAAGGGTTAACTGCACACTGTTGCAGCATCTGTGCTTTAGAAATAGTTCTTTTGTGGCAACCAACAAGCCTCCCTGCAGACCACTCTGATATAAAACAAGTGTTTGTCTAGGCCTACACAAACTCTCCCTTTGTACCTTGCTACACATCAATCACTGGGTCAGCTCTTACAGGTAAAACACTTAGCATGCTTCTATCCAAAAACCTAAACTGAACTTTACACAGATTAATTTATATTTACCCGACACTGGTGTATTGCCTTTTACTTTTACAAAGAGGCACCACAGAAAGGAGAAAAAATGCACCGCTTGGAGGAACGTAGCATACCACCCCAGGATCCACTTTCTTGCAGGATCCGTTCACGCAGGCGTGGCCTCCCTCCCCACGCACCCAGAACACGCATCCCCTCACAGGGTGGCTGTAACCCCGGTGGACGCAGCACCTGGATTTGTCCGAAGGGCAGGAGGAGCACTGCGGTGGTGGGACCACCCCAGAGCTTGGTACCTCCTCTGCTGGCTCCTCCGCTGACGTGAAGTCAGTGGGGTCGCTTTGCTTAACTCCCAAAGCTGTTCCTTTCTTTGTAGTCAGCATAACGGAATGGAGAGAACTTTTCACCACTCGATTTTTTTCTTCTTCTTTTTTTTTTTTTTTTTTAACAGAGGACACAGAGATCATGGATAGAGTGAACAGCAAATCTTCATCAGACAGACAGAGACAGTGCAAGCAGAAATCAGCCCAGACGTTCAGAGGTCTCAATCTCCCGCATGTTACCACTGTGATACTGCTCAGTTGTCACCATCTTCAGATAAATTACGGCCTGACCTCAGTAACAGGAATGTCAAGGAGAAGATGCTTTAAGATTTTTGTTGCAGATCAGCTGTTGGACTCATCCTCCCCCAGCCTGCAGTTCATTATAGATACGTTCTGACAACGCTTCTATATAAACCTATTAACGGATTAGGTTTGCCATACTTGTAAAACAGTCATGTGTTAGCATCAAAACAATTCCAAGAGACAAATAGACAAAAGCCCTTAAAAATGCAATTGTTGTATGTGTCTGTAGCTCAAGCATCGCTTGCAAAGGGAAAGAGCCCCCACCCTAGCCTGAGTGCACAGCTTACAGCAGCAAAATCCTTCCTGCTGCCTGCAACACAGCTAAATGTCCCCAGAGCTTCCGAAACTGTTTATTTTCTACCCGCTGCCTATCCTCCAGCAGCAGGGCTAATGCACCCCAGGCAGCTTTGATCCTGTCAATTACAACTGGAGTAGCACTCCAGCTCTTCTGGGGTATAGCAGGGCCACGGCAAAAAGGCGAGGAATAAAGACAGGCTCAAGCTCCCCCAGGCTATGAGATACGGACCCCAACAGAAGTGGGGATGGGGAGCAGTTTTATTTGGAGTGAAGGGGATGGAGAGGGCAGAGAAGACAATGACCGTGCGTCTAACCAGGTGGGAGGGCTAATTATTCCAGACAGTGGCTTCATCATGAGCCTCTTACAGCTGGGTAATTTCCATGTTTTCAGTTCTTGTGTATTTAATAGCATTATCGGATGGCATTCTCATTGTTACTGTTGGGTGCCTAAGCGTGCTGTAAACTCAACTTCAGAAGCCAAGTGTCACCCTCCCCTGCCCTCTTCCCATCCAGCCCTGCCCTATCTATTTCACATTTAATTCCAGAAGGGACTGTTTTCTTCCCAGTCTCCTCTCGCTCTTCATCTCCTCTTCCTGCTAATGCCCTCATCTGCCTTTACACCGGCTGCTTTGGGGAAAAGACTGAATCCATTTGTGAATGTAGGCAGCATAGACCAAAACTGTTTCACAGATGCAAACTGTGTCATTCTGAAAGAAAGCCGGATGCTAGCCCTCCTGCTCTCCTACCCCCACCCAGCACATTTTTTTTTAATGCTGCTCGTTGTCTGAAACAGACAATTAAACAGAAAAGAGTCACAAACATGGAGCTTTCAAGCAGGCCAGTACATTAAGGCAACCAACTAGCAGCTTTCAGATGCCATAACCATCAGGTCTGTACCTCCTGCTCCCTTCCCAGAACAAAGGCAGCAATACCTCTAAGAGCAGAGGCAATGCCAGCCCTGACCATATAGCAGGGGCCTCCCCCTGCCATGAGCTGTATTAGGTCCTGGGCAGTCCCTGAGGATTTTCAGTTGCTAAAGCTTTTGGGGCCAAGAAGGTATGGAATCAACACAATGGTTCTCACAAGCACCACAAACCAGCCAAGGCTGAAACAACGCTGAGACTCATTCACCAATGGGACGATCCTGATGTCAACAGCTTACTGCCAGAGCTACTACACTAACTCTGCCACCAGCATCACTTCTGGGTATTGCCCTACTGTGTTCAGCCAACTACAGATGCTGAAAGGTCCCCCAGCTGCCCCTTCCCAGTCCAGCGAACCGGCAGTGGTCAGCAACTGCAAAAACTCTCCTGACCTGCAGGCACAGCCTATCACCCCGGTTAACCCCAGTCTGTGCCTCTCACACCCTTTCTCTCCCACTCTACACTGGCAGCTTTGCTGCCTCTGTCTTATAATCCACACTACAATGTGCTGGGGTAAATATTCCATTATATCGACATCAGTGTCACAACTAACACCTTTAACACTGGGCTGTAAATCAGCAGTGAGAAAAATCTCAAAACTATCTCCTTTTCCAGGAGTTATGACTTCATGTCCAACCTGTGTTTTTGAGGACAGGTGGCTCAGTACTGCCTTAAAAACAAAAGAAGCTGGATCCCTTTACAGCATTTCAGTATGAGCGACTGAAATCCCCAAAACAACTCATACTCTGTGTGTAGGAGAGGCCAGCTAACCCCAGGACAACATGCAACCCCTTCTTCCATCAAACCTTTTCAAAGCTGCCCTTTGGGAAAGAAAAAAACATGCTGAGTGGGACCCATCTGCAGCTGCTCCAAGAACACAGCAAACGTGGTTTGAATATAACTTCCAGCTTAAATGGGACTCAGAGTGTCTGTGGTGAGATGCTAACTTGTAAGAGTCACTTTTAAGAGTCCATGGGAGCCCCTTCATTTTGTATACAGGAGTGAAAAAGTTGTTCCAGATCCAGCAGACAGCATATCAATCCAACAAGAAAGCTGGGAGCCAGTCTCAGTAAATCAAAGTGTGCCTTTCTGTTAATACTCCCTCATACGTTCTCATTTTATACATCCCTTCACCCAGTCAGAAAGTAGCCCTGGAGTATTTAGCTCCATTCAGGGAGAGCACTGCCATGTATCAAAAGTGTCAGGAGACCCACCAGAGATGAAATCTGTCCTACTGCTCTCAAACCACAAAAATCAATTTTGTCAATGCCAGTGGTTATGGACAAACTGGCTGTGCTGCTGGCAGCCCCCTCTGTGTGGGGTGGCTCCTGGCTGCAGGGCAACAACCCCCCCAGGGGGCTCCCCCCACCAGCCCCCTCCGCACGCAGAGGACAGCGGTGCCTCCACCACCGCTCAAACCCAAGCACCGTCGTGCTGGGGACGTGCCGCCACGACGGCTCCCATGCTCGCCCATCGCCGTAAGTTCAGCCTGTCTACAGCAAGGCAGCTTCCCGCGCAGAAAAATAGCTGCGCTCTTTTTCGTGACCTCTAAAAATGGGGTCTCATTTCATCTTCCCAAGCAGCTGCGGAGAGCAGCAGCTGGTGTGGAGCAGCAGGGAGCGGCCTCACGCAGAGACGCTTTAAGTCGATGGAAAAAAGCCGGTGCCTCAAGGCCAGGCTTTCAAAGGTACTCACAGAGAGCCAACCAGTGGGATTCCCAAAACTGCTCCACCAGGCAAGCTCCTCCCCGCCTGACCCTGGCGCATCCACCCAGCAGGGATGGAATCCTAAAAATTGGGGCAAAACTCCCAGGATTTTCACTCCATCGTGATATGCTCGTGGCACCTTACAGGGTGCGAAGGGGCACTGCTGCGGCAGCGCTCCCCTACAGAAGGGTGCCCGCCTGCTCCGGGGTACACACCACACGCAGACACAACCAGGACCATCATTCCAGCATGAAACGCCGCACGCACGGGACACTGCTGAAATTCAGAGCCCACGCCAAAGCTGGAAATTAACTGCTTTTTCCCCTCAATTAAAGCGGAGGATCTGGCATCGCAGGAATATCATCGGCATGCAAGCTTTTAATTTTCCATGTATCTCCACAGGCTGGATCAAGTGCTCACACAGAAAAGCTGGAACAACGCTTGTGGTTGAACCAGGGTACACAGAGCAAAAGCTGAGCTGCCAAATATTGGGAGAGTTCCCCCGGTCACGGTGGGGAGTTACCGTGTCACCGCTGCCAGGAACAGACGCAGTGCCCAGAGCACTGGTCACATTATGCAAACAAAAAGAGGGAGAGGAATCAAACCTCTTTAATTTTAATAGCTGTACATAATGAAAAGTATCTTTATCAGGTACACGCATTTATCCTAACATTCAGATGAAGAGGGGAAATTTTCACTCCTTTCAAACGACTGTGGGACAGGAGTTAAACCACAGGTCAAAATGGCACTCAATATGCTGGCCTGAGAACAATACTTCTCATTCAAATCCACAAGCCAGCCACTTGCACTAGTCATCCCCAGCAATTAATCCCCCAAGAAACACGTTTGATTAAATCTTTTCAAGCAAATCCTTTGCTTTGCTTTTGTTAGTTCACTTCTTGTCAACATCTATTAAAATATGCCTTTAATTCTCCCACAATCTTAAAAAACACCGATTCCACTGTCTTCAACTTTAATCAACTGTATGGCCGGCATTTTTCATTTCATAATAATGTGCTGTTTGGAATTCAAGAGGCAGGCTCAACATCAATCATTCGGCAAGAATTTTTCCACTGCAATAAATATGCAAATGAGGAAAGCCAGTCAGTCGTATTTCAGGCCCGACTTGCTAGTGTTTTAAAAAAGACACAAATTTATTAATTGCCGTTGGCCAGCGGAATCCTATTACTTTGGGCATTGATTACAAAGCTGTGTGAGTGATTATTGTGCAACTCGCAGGCTATCCAGGCATGAGGAAAAATTATTAAAGCAAGGCAGAGATTATCAACTCAGAATAACAATAAGCCTTAACATTTTAGGCCTCTAACTTCTTCAACAAAGAATTACGCCAGAGCTCCAGTGTATCATAATTCTGAAGTCTGTCAGTATTACTTTTGGAGCTTGCTCTATATTCCCAACAGCAAAGCAACGTTACCAGCCAGGAAAAGGCGGAGGGAATTCCTCCAGGTATCGCATCTTAAACATGGGGCTTTGGACAACAGCTTTTCTGTAATTCCCGCTGCGTAACTAACTGCAGGAGGAACAATATGGTGCAGGCAGGACTTTTGCTATCTTCAGATTTGCACCCCTGTATGTCCTGGTGCCCCAAAACCAAGATGGTACAGAAATAAAATAAGTGTAAGACAGAAGCTACAAGAGCCAGCGTAGACGAAATTATAGGCTAGCTGCAAGCCCTTTGCCAGAGGAGAGTGAGCTCATTTTTTTAGAGGTGGTGTAGTTATGTCTACGTTTCTCACAGACTTCAGCTGAATCCTAGCACAAAACAGGTTATTTTAGGAAATTATGGGAGTAACATTCCCTCCTTGCTTCCCAAAACACTGAGTTTGTGGAATTTTATCAAATGATAGTAAGAAAAAGGTCGACTTTTCTGCTGATTGCAATAAAAAGGTCTGCTCCATACCAAAGGCCCAATTTGCTGGTTCCATTGGAATGCAAATGATGCAAAAGCCTTTGCAGAGGGGAAAATTGTATTCCCTCAGCACAAAGGAGCCAATGCTGCAAACCCCTTTCACACAAGCAGTTCAGCTGACTCCCGAAGAGTTACAGAAAGGACTCAATTTAGCCCTTTCACTCTAATATTACTGCATTTGACAGTAAGGACAACAGGATCAGACACAGATGAGTTTGCTAAAAGTAAAGAAAATAACTAGATGCAACAACAGAATAAAAGGCTTGGTATTCAAGGATTTTATTAGTGGGGACTGGGGGAGGGGGAAAGCTGAGAAGGGAGAGAGAGAGAGAGAAACACTTCCATGAAGTTCATGCTCTACTGATTTGCCTCAACCGTCATCTTTTGATATCAGCCCAAACCAGGGAGGGGACGGGGCTTGTAAAAATGAGATTTATAAAAACTGATGTTTTACATTACTGTAAATGTAAAGAAGCTGACAGCATGCATTCCCATCTCTGCCAAGCAGGAATCCCCAAGTACATATGCAAGAATGAGAAAGGAAGAGGAAATGTGAAATTTCATAGTTATCTAGATATTAAGGCCAGAAGGGAACATTAGCCCATCTAGACTGACCTCCCCATATAATACCAGGCCATTAATTACATTTATCATGACAAGCACTGAGTTTCCATCTCAAGGTAACCAATTGCCAATTAATCCGAGTTAGCTGACATTTGCACATGCCTGTCCAGATGCTTTGCAAGCCTTTGTTTCCCCACATCTTGTTTGTGGAGTATACAGACTAACATGCACAAGTATTTAGCTAAACTCAATTTAATTAGCTATTAATTATCTTGGAAAACTTAAGTGTAGGCAAACCTATTTGACATGTTTAAAGTGTGGCATAACCCCACAGTCCGGAGTTCGGGTGCATGAGGTCAACAGCTACAGACTCTCCTAGCTTTTCTTGCACTAGAATTTAAGACAGCTTTAAAATAACCCTCAAACGCCAATAGCATCCAACACATATGGCTATGGAGATAACCTATAAAATGCAAGCATTTAAATTTTACCACATCTATACAAGAGAAGCAGACAAAAATTCTGCTCAAAAAGACTAAATACCACAAGCTAAAAGCCTTGGCACTCAGTGAAGAAGGGCAAGAGGCTTTTTTTCTGAAAAAAAACAAAACAAAAGCCCAAAGCTGCATGTTAAACAAACATCCTGTGCTTCTCCACTACCTCCCACACAGAATTTCTGAACTATTGACAGACAGTAACGACAAGCCACAAAATACTTTCCTGGTACCTCGCACAGCCCAAATTCTGCACATGCACAGAACATCACACCCCATCACACCCCCAGTACCCAACTAAACGCGCACACAAACAACAACAGACCTCCAAAACAGAGACCTGTGCCTTTGTCTGAGAGCTTCTCACTTCACATCTCTTCCCTCTCACTCGCTGGCACATACGCAGAATGGCCACCCATGAGCCTGGGAGCTTATCATCCTTCCTGACCCCAGATCGTACCAAAAGCTCTCCACATCATAGGATCATTACAACAAAATTTACAAAAAAGGGTCTGATTCATTCATTTGTTTTAGTTGTGAGAAAAGTCTTCATTAATGTCAACAGGCTTTGGCTCAGTCCCAAAAAGAGTTGAATAGATTCTTCATTAGATCAGAGAGGAAAGGTGGAATTTGGGGACACCTGCATCCACATCCATTTAAATCAAATTCAACTCTGCGTGAATTGACAAGCACAATGTTTTTTGTATTCATAAAGTGTCTAGACTAATACAATTCAATTAAAATGAACTACCAGTTTTAAGTGGGCTAGATCTGATCACAATAATTTACACTCAGGCTTGAAACCCAGTTCTGCTGTCACACATTTGCGCAGGCTCCCAGTAAAATCTTCAAAGCAAGAATATATTTAAGTCCATGATCTTGCCTAGCACCAATTAATCCTGTAACTGCTCTATGCCTCTGGAAACTGTGTAATCTGCCTGTGCCTCAGTTCCTCCCCCACTCCCCTGTGACACCTACCCTGCTCTGTATTAATGCGTTATCATCTCCAGATGGACATATGGACACATTTTAGTTTTAAAAGCGATCCACGAATTAGAGATGGTAACAAAATTATGAGTGAATTATTTGCAGCTGATTCCTGCAGGCTTCTCTGAAAAATCCCCAGCCGGCGTCAATAAAGCACATTTCATCTGACAGCTTTTCTCTAACCAGGTGAGTAAAATGACAACCAGGTGAGCGGAGGGGCAAGGCAGAGGGTGAGTTGGAGCATGGGCACAACCCCAGAGGAGGACGCCTTGCCGGACACATTCTCGCTCCCAGGAAGTGGAACAGGTTCTCTGGTACCTAAAGCGGACTTGATCTTATCCAAAGTTAGTCAAAGCTTAATCCGCTTCTTTGATGTGGCTTACCTGGATGTTGCATAGAATGTAATTTTTTAATTTTTTTTTTTTTTTAAAGCTCAGGAATTAGAGTGACAGAACTCAGAAAAAAATCCTCTAATAAAAGACACTGAGAACGTACAAACGAACATACACTAAGTAGATACTATACAGAATCTTTCCCTCTGTCTTGAGTCCCTTTTCAGCGAAATATTACAGAACTAACCCAGAAGAAAATAAAGATATTCATTGTGGAGCATTCATACAGAAACATTTAATATGCAAGAATGTAAAACCAGAAAACACATGGCGTCTTTGGAGGTCTCCTGCTGGCAATGAATGTAAGTGGGATTCTTAATCACATCCTTAAGAGGCCTTGTCCACAAATGTGCTGTTTAGTCACAAGCCACAGATATTTGTCACGGGAGCAGTTAACCAGCCTGGCGTACCAAGAGCCCAACTCAGGCAATTATTATAAAGGTCCACGCAGCTCCAGGTGGAAGCACACTCCTTTACCAGCACACTTGCTACAAATGCACCTATTTCCATCCCAGAAACAGACATTTCTGGGTCAAAGTGTTTGGACTGGACAGCACATTTTAGAAAAGTAAGTATCTTCATTTCCCAGAAGGCACTAAACACTCGGCCTTGTGCAGTCCCAGGCAAGTTCTGCAAAGTTTTCAAGTGCTCCTTTTACCTCTGCTTTTCAATAAAACATAATTAAATAGCAACCATTGGGTAGCTGCACCTGAGACATACAACACCTTAAGGGAATAACTAATCAATGTGTAATATAAGTTATCCAGCAACTGACTCTGAGTTGAAGAAACTGGTTACAGTAAAATTATGAATAGTGAGTTGCTTCCTGCAAACTCTTCATGCAGTTCACACTCATTTCCCTTGTTCCATCTTTCCACGTCTGTCTTTTGAAGAAAGTCTCTTCACAGCACCCCATTTAAAACACAGATTGAAGGGTGTAAAAGGTGCACATGCTCTAATATTCTGCAGTCCAAACTCAGCCTGGAGAAGGAAAGGCAGGACTGGGAACCACCGTGCAGGCAGCAACTGCCATTTCCCATTTCAAGGTGTAACTGCACCCCTAGAGCAGCCACAAAGCAGCACCCTGCGAAACACCACGCAGGCTGTGAGGAGCACTGCTGGCAGAGTACAAGAAAGGACCGGTCTCTGTAGCTGTATTTAACTTATTCCCAAGAGGCAAAACACACTGTCCTACTGTCCTGGGGCCCCAGCGCGGCGCACTCGGAGCGAAGGGAGTCACGCGTTGCAGCACGGCCCATCTGTGCTAACCGCAGCGCTCTGCAACGCCCCGTCTCTGATACAAACTCACCTCTGTGTGAATGAGCCCAACGCAACAATTGTTCTGGAGGGATTTCAAAGGGGATACTATAGAAATGTCGTACAATGGAGGAAACACCTCCCGGACTACACGGAGTACAGGAATTGCATTCTGCGCATGGACGCAACGCCACTAGCTCATGGCCACAGAGAGTGTCCATGGATGAATCATCTAGAGCAACATCACAGCCATCAGGAAAATTAGGTAGAGTTGACTAGAAAATACAAATTAAAGTTCAAACATCACTGTGAGTTGAGAAAAGATGCACAAATTTCAGCAGAATTTAAAAAGCTGTATACAATTTTGTGTCTGTTAGCAGCAGAGAAAGCACTGTGCTGAAAAGTTCAGGCCGCTGCTAGGCAGAGCTCACTGCTGCTGCTCCACTAGAACATGAAGAACCCGGGCAGGGCTGGGGATAACGGCCTTGTGAGCACGTGGAGAATTTAATTTGATTTTTTTAATCTGATTCACTTTACGCAGGTTTATTTTCTTATTGATCACAAACCTTTGTATAACTTCTCCACAGCTCTACAAAGTATAAGTATCAGTTAATATTTGTTGTCCCCATTTTTGATCCCTCAGTGACAAAATCCATTCCTACAGACGCTGCATGTCTACCTTTTACCAAAACCAGTATTTTCTCCATTTCTTCAAAGCAACTTATCTTGAGCTTATGCTGAAGAATAGAAAGTGGGATTCCGGTATTTTCTCTTAATCCACTGACAGAGGGAGTCAAAGCAAAAAAACGCTACAGAAATTCAGCCAGTAGTTTACATTTCAGGGACCTACTGAACTCTTGGAAGGTGAAAGCAGATATATATGAAAACATACAACTACACCTCCCTTTACAGCCTTGCAATTTCCATCAGCATCCTGCCTTCTGCAAGAGCCTCACCTGGGTTTCTGCATGTTTTTAACCGCTCACATCGCCAACTACAAACTGAAAATAACCCATTATACTATTTAAAAGCTAGAATCCCCAGCTTTTTTTGTGGAGCATAAAGTACTAGTCACTGAAACATTCCCAGCTTAGTACTTTTAACCAGAATTATAAAGAGAAAGTAATTAAAATAGCAACAAAAGAGCTGCATGACCATATTGGGAAGCTCAGCTACCCAGGGCACATACAACAGCTTCCAGCCTTTGGTGATTGAGAGAGATAATTTCTTAAAGCTCTTATTGCCCCCTGCCCCCTCAATTAGCTGTGTTTTTTTTGCCAATGAATCAAAATTTAACATAACAAGCCCCAAACCTATGAACTGTTTAATTCCTGACACTGGATGTGGCTTCACTAATGTCGCTTCCATCTTTTTTGGCTCTTTCTTGCCCTTGAGGTAATTTTTGGTGACATTAGCATGAGATCCACTTCTAACCTTCCTCCTCCTTGAAAACATACATAGAAATATGAATGGCAGGCATGCAATCTGTGCAGAGACACAGCACAGAAACTTGCACCTTGCACTCTTTTTCTATGTAAATAATGCAAGGATCCTGCGGGAACATGCCAGGGATTGGAATTTTTAATTAATGGGTCTCTTTAATGTGCAAATCAGGAGCAGATTGCAAATTCTGACTTGCATTGATTATGAAAAACATTAATTGAACGTGCAAGACCCCAAACAGAGGCAACATCTCAAGCCCTGGACTGGAAGATATGGTGCAAGAGAATACAAATGTATCTTGGAGAAACAGACCACTCCAGGCAGCAGCACCTCACAAACGTAAGCTGTGGGAGTTCACGTGTGCAGTGCATTAAACGTTAAACATTTGCACTGCATCCCGAGCGCAGCCACTGTGATTTCAGGATTAAAAGCCACTCAGACTTTCTCCGTGGATGCAAAACAGGAATAAACACGAGCTCCATGACCACAGTTTGTTCTCCAATTTGTATGTAAAAAGGGTGACAGAAAAAAAAATCTGGAATATAATTAAAGATTAAAAAAAAAAGAAAGAAAAAGTAAGACAGTGCAAACAAAGCAATGCTGTCTCTTTAAACAGAAATTCATCCTATATAAATTATGGCCATAAACTTTTCCTGCAGTGCAGCCTAATTAATTCTTGTTCTATACACAAAGGGAAATGCTGGGTGACAAATGGGTGTGAAGCCTGAAAGCTGCCAGGTCTGCAAAACATTTTCTACTTCAATTTATAAGCAATTTTGCAGTAAATCATCCACCAGAACCTGAGATCTCAGGAATCCAAGACTGTCCAAAGCATGTTGTATTTTTTTTTAATACTTCATAAAAGATTACAAAAATAATAAATTAAACTTGAGATTTTGCAACCTCCAATCTCAAAATTTGGAAAACAAGCATGACCTTACCATTTTCACTCAGATTTGGCTTTAAAACTGCGAATGTATAGAGCATTGCTGTCTACTCTTTAACACAATTATACTCAAACCCCGAGGGAATTTCACTACCACCATGGGCTGCACAGAGGGTTGTCACAAGTGGGAGATACCAAAGAGGCAAATATACAAAGGACCACTTTCCATTTCAAAAAATTCATCCTCCCTGTGAGCACAGAGCAGAAATTTCATGAGCAACGGAAGGCCTTGGGGTAAATCACCACAAGCATTCTGGGGCAGCTTTCAAAGAGATGTGAGGGACTTGTCCAGGGCGTCAGAGGGCTGGTGCTGAGACCCTCTGGGCCCTCCTGCCTTCAGCAGGCTGCAGTGTGCACCAAGAGTCTGGATTTTTGGCACCAACTGCTTTGTGCGACTTGGACACCAAATCATTTCCTCCTATTCAATGAAGATGATGAAAGCATGCCAAATTTATTCTGTGGATTTGGAAAGAAGTGCAGAGCCTTCCCTGAAAGGAGAGTATCATCCAGTCCAAAACAGTGTCAATGTCATGATTATCCCAACTGCTGTCCAAGACTGAAGTGCATCACGTACAATGAAATCACCTCAACATTCAGTATTTACAAAGTCCTGTCTTCCACTCATCTTTAAACTTACTCACGCCCAGTTCTTCTCATTTTTCCTCTCTGGGGAATGGGATCCTACCCACAAGCTGGTAACACAACTGGGGTGAGAACTCAGGAGTTCAGAAATGTTTACCCAGCCCACTACATCACTGTTCAGAATCAAGTAAAAAAGTTTACTTTTCTAGAAGCCACTAAACCACTTGATCAGCTAAAAATCAGGAGTTTTATTGAAAGCTGATTTATAATAAGTGAGATTTTTTTTCCTCCCCTCATAAATCAAGGTGCATCAATTCATGAAAGTACTTTATATTAGCATGCCTATTTTCAGGAAGGACTTAGTTTCACCTCCTGAACGGACAGGCCACAGCCCTGTTATCCAGGCAGAAGCTCCGTGAGCAAAGATGTAACACAGCTCAGACTGCCAATGGGGTAAAGCTCCAGCTCTTGATCAGACACAAATCCCTCTCCCAGGGCCCAACACAGCAAAGTGAGAGAGAAATGGGTCTTTGCCACGTAACACCAGCTACACCTCTAGTCTTTCATAAGATCTTAATGTAAAGTTTACTCCTTATTTCATGCTTGGCATTTTGCAATTTCTGGAAAGAGCATCTTTGCAGGGCAGTGAAAGGTAGTTGCACTGGACAATACTGTAGCTCATGGTAAATGACTATTTACTATAACCTACTTTACTGTACAATTACAGATTGTATCTTAAAAAAATAGAAATAAAAAAAGGAATATAAATTTGGTCCCTTAGAGAACACCAGAAAACACTAAACAAGTGTAGTAATAGCAGAATGTTCCTAAATTCATTACTTCCCATCTGTCAGTCTGAGCACCTCCTCTGCTAACTTTGGCCAGGTCACTCCAGCTTTATTTTCTTGCTGTCTTCATAGACGAGCTAGAGAACACAAACCCAAGCTCTCAGGAACATCAGAGTATGCTCCTGTAACTGTCCTGCCCAGATTATAGGAAGAGGGTGTGGAGGGAATCACTGAGCAGTTATTAACAGTGGGTTTTCCTTTAGTGTTCTGGACAACTGAAAGATTAGCCTCCCTGCTGTACTGTGTACAGTATTATACTCCGTGGTCTTGGATGTATTTTGCTTATGGGAAATATCAAAATGTCAACCATTGTTTCTGTTAAAGGTCTTTAATGATATTGCATTTTAGACCTGTAATGAAACATGGTGCTCGGTGCAGTTTGTAATGCATCTCATTAAATACATTAATAACATGTATTTCACAGAAAGGTCAGCTTAGTATTGTTGGGAGTTCGCCTTTTTTTTTTCCTTAATCACTTCATTTAAAGCAGCGGAGCTAACTTGAAAATATAAAGTATCTCACCTGCTGGAACTCCAGATAAGCTGATTAGCTACCATGTTCAGACCAGGCATAAGCCATAAGATGACAGTGAAAATTTGGTGTGGGGGCAAGATTCAGGGTCAAGTTCAATGACGGTGAAAGTTCCTAATCCAGTTTTAAGCTGACTTGTGCCAGCCCAGGACACAACTTCTCCACACGCAGGTATCACCAGAGCACATACAAACCAGCACATCATGTGGCCGAACGGCCACGGCAAACCCGGCGGTTCAACTGCTCTCACTGCCGTTAGCACGGACGGCTGGAGACACCACTGCCGTGTTTCCACTGACTGCTTCATCACCTAAGGGACCCTCCAGGGCTGCTCACCTACGGAGCTCAAACGTTCTGGAAAGTGAGCAGTATCTTAAGACTGGGGAAGAAGAAATAGAAGTGAAAGGGATAACCAACCTGGCAAGCTTTAAAATGTGACTGGGCTTATCTTTATTATTCAAAAATCACTGGAAGAATGTCCTGTGAAGTTCACTAATTTCTGATTAGAGGGATAAGAAAAAAGAACAATCTGTGTATAAACATTGTCATCTGTATGGTTTCTGACAGAAAACAACAAACATCTCAGGGAGAAATGGACACCAACTGATACTTGCAGTAGTTCGTATTTATCCTCAAGGATAACACACCAGACATTTTATCTCCCTGTGCATTTACCTTAAGGCCAGTAAAAAGGGTGTCCAATCCTCACATACTGAAGTTGAGTACTTTGCACTTATCCACTGGAGCGTGCACACTGTATTTGCCATCTTGGAGAATCTACTACAAATCTCATCAGAGCAGTATCGTTAACAGTGATCTCAAGAAATAAACAGATGAAGCAGCTCCAAGCTCTAAAGATATTTGCTGTTGCCTTAACAGCACAGGCCCTCCCCTTTGTGCTACATTACTCCTGGTTACGGCAAACCTTTGCATTCACTGACCCAGCACAAAACTGGTACCAGAAGGCATCTCTGGACAAAGAGGCATCCCAACTCTGCACCAAACAGCAATAACCAAAGCAACTGTTTCTAAGATACAGCATGAAACTTAAATTTGATAAGCAAACTTCAATCCCCACATGAACTAGAAACAGCAGCAGGACCTGAGCTGCGGCTTACCAACGTTACGTGAGGACAGGCCACCAGCTGAGATCACCTGGGCTTAGACAGACATGCGGGAGAGGAGACATTTTCTTTGTCTGAGGTAGGAAACAGGTTTCAGTTTCTGTTTGCACAGTACCTAATGATTAAGGCCATACAAACCAACAGCTAATCCTACACACAGATGCAACTCCAAGCCCTCACTTTCCCATTAACACTTCCCCACATGGGCAAAACATACTGGCTACAGCACAGCCTACCCAAAGTAAAAATATTGAAGAATTCTTACAGTTCTGGACAGCGCTGTCAAATTCTTGTCCACCTTCCTTTCTGAAGATTGGGTAAGCATCCGGCTGTGGAAGTCGGTTGACTGTTACAAGTGCCTTCTGCATCTTGATTCTCCCTTCCAACAGTTGATCCCACAATGCTTCATAACAAAGAGAAAATAAAACAATTACTTAGCAAGCCAAAGCCCTTGCTCCTTGTGAAGGAGCTGTTGACTTAACCGCACCAGCCCTCCCCTTTGTGCTACATGGCTGCTGGTCGGGACAAATCTTTTGCATGCACTGACCCAGCACAAAATTTGTACCACAGAGTGTCTCTGGACAAAGCAGCATCCCAGCCTATGATCCTGACTGCAATTCTGTGATCCACAAAACAAGTCATCCCTTCACTTTACTGTTTAAAAAGACATTCTGCAAATGGAGGTCTGATAGTTTCATAGGACAGATAGGAAGAAATTGCATTTGGCATTACATTTTGGAAAGAAACAGCAGTGGTATCACCATTGCTGCACGGCTCTACCGTGGGAAGTCCCCATCCCCACCAACACTACAAGTATATTCAATAATGGCTCAATTAAGCCAGTGGATAAATACGCTTCATAACACGAGATTTCGTAGCAGCAGTGACACCAGCTTGCATAGCAGATTTGGCAGAACATTTGCAAATCACCAGGGCTGCTGTAGCACGCACGTGCAGTATGCTAACAGCATGTTAACGTGCTGAAATGGTTCCTAACATGGCTGGTTTCTACAGTGTCAGCAAGGTGGAAATCTGGTCAAAATACAAAGCAAACATGCACAAACCTAACTGGTTCTTCACAGCTATTCCTTTTTCTACTTCTTCAGTCTCTTGTCTTTTTGAGAATGTCATCATCCCCCCATCATCTTCGCTGTCTTTGGTTTCCTTTATATTGTCATGGGTTTCACTCCCACATTCCTCCTCATCACTTCCTTCTTCCATGCTGGCATCATCATCGTCACCATCATCTTCCCTCTCACTGCTTCCTACATCGTCCATCCCCTCTGTAAATTTCTCAAAGTCTGTGATGTTCTGGAAACTGAACTTTGGTGCCTTGGCCTTGACAGACAGATCTGTCTCTTCATCGTCTTCCAAGTCATCCTCCTGGTCACTGCCAGCACTGCTGGGCTTCTCCTTTGTTTCTCTGCCTAAGCTCTCAGTCTCGTCTGAATCTTCACTGCCGCTGTACCACTCCTCTAATGCTTCTTCAGCTAATAATTAAAAGAGAAAAAAGTTATTTACTCACCAGAAAAATGTGCCACTTTGCAGTGTGCATCATCAATAGCTACAGGTTTGGGCTGTTTGAGCTCCAAACTCCATTTCATCTGTGTATGAAGTTACTCTGCTTTGGCTAAATAATGGAAACACAAGGCCAAATCCACAAAAAGTTCTCAGCTCACATTTTCTGCAGCCATGGTTAGATCCATGGCTCAGCTTTCCCAGGAAACAATGACATGATAAGCAAACAAGGTGGTCAGAATGTGCTATATGCATTTTTAAAATAAGAATCTGTATATACTTGCTGTCCCTGAGATATACTGGCCTAAAAAAGAGAGCTGTTTCTTTTCCTCCACACAACATGCAGTCAGTGCACTGAACCTCACCTCACACTTAGTCATGCTCTTCCCTCAATCTGTAGAAGTGACCTCCTCTCTGGGATTTCCCCTTCCCAAAAAATATGGCCTGAATTTCAGGAAGATGTCCAACTTAACTGGATCTGTTTACTGCCCTGTAACAGCCCTGAAGTTTGTCATCTCAGTTCAGATGGCACTAGCTCAGTTAACATGCTAACATCACATTTTGAGCGGTCTAGTGAAAAGGAGAAAGAAAGGAGATTTCTTACCAGACCCTTCTTCAGACAGAGCATCTCCCCAGAGTTCTTCTTGCAGAGCTTTGCGAGATGTAGCTTTTCCACTGTACCTTTTATCAACTTCCAAGAGAGAGGCTGAAGCTTTTTTTCGTATATCGCCAACAGGGAAAATGTCATCTGCAGTTTCATCCTCAAATTTGTCAATCACTTTAGCAACCGTAGCTGTGGGGAAGAAGAAGAAGGGAGGGATGTCTAAACTGAACTGAATTTCAGACTGGAAGAACTAGTTGCAGGAAGGGGCCATGGGAAACTCCTCATGCTCTACAAACAAAAATACACTGCAAAGGTGAGCGGGATGGCGACATGGCCTCACGTAAGAGTCTGGCTTTTAGGCTTTGAGAGGGAGCAAGGCTCTTCCTGCCTGGTGAAGGAAAGCCAGTACACTAATTTTCTGCAAAGGGGGAAAAGGTTGCTGAGGAATCAAAGGTGGAGAAAAAACCTCAGAGCTGGGTTTAGTGTAGATCAGTACCAGTCCTGCCTAGGAACTACTAAGTAATACCTAAGGTCTGGCAGAATAGAGAAGAGCTCCAAGGGTATTTTTCAGAAAACATCCTGTGACTTCTCTGCAGCCAGAGGTGTTCTCCCAGCTGCCAGGTTAACCTCTGCAGGAAGAAGGGAGCTGTAACATGAACTGACCAATGCCAACTCCCCCCTCAATACTCTGGACTTCTCCATATACAGGTTTGGTACCACAGGGCTCACTGCAATGCAGAGATCAGTGTTTCTTAACAAATTCCAGAAAGATCCTGTTGAACTATTATTTTTGAATGAACACTGCCTACATCCACACTTTCTTCCCTGCCTCTTCTTTATTTTAGAGAACCCCCACAAAACACTAGACAAAAGAAGCCTACCCAAGCCCTAACACAGATCATGAGGGTCTCACAAGAAGCGTAGTCCTCTGGGTGGAGGGCTCAGTAAAGCTGGAATCCCTTCACTCACTTCATGATGAAATGAGGAAAACTGCAATTCAGATGCACTTTGCCCTCCTGCTATATATATGAGCCACATAAATGCGTCAACATTTCACAATGGCTAAACAAAGAAAATCATTTCACTATGGTTGTTACTCTCTTTCATACCCATCTTCTCCAGGACACTGAACGGAGCAGTTCAGCAAAGAGAACACATCATACCACACTCCCTCCCTATTTTCATTCATGTGCAAGACACCCTGTATGCAAAATTACAGGGTTAGCTTTGTTCAACCAATTGAGTGATCCAACTGGCTGAACATCGCTAAGTGCTCTTTTAATGTGTGTTTGGAAATGTTAATGCCTCACACACAGTGTTTACTTGAGGCAGGGGGGAAGCAAAAAAAATCTGCTGCTCATAACCAAAGCAACAACATTAGGTCTAAATATAGTCACTCCAGCTACAAGAGGATGGCAAGATGCTCGGCACCAAGGAACGACTGGGCAAGAGGGGCAGATGCAGATTGAGCTGCAGCACTCTACAGATCTTCCAGCATTCTCAGCCTTGGCACCACTAAAGTATGAAGTCTGAAATGAAATAATGATTACTAAAACGGGAAAACACCTCTGCTGACTACATCTGTTTCCTCAATGGTTACTAAGATGCTGCTTACAAGATACTACTGCTCTCACATCACTGTACAGAAGAACCGGGCTAGCTGGCACAACGTTTACCGTGACTGGTGCCTAGTACGTCCGAAAGCCAACTGCGATCGGTGGGTGACGGTTAAGTCGCTATCTCAAGAGGTGAGTGCAGGAACAGCATGCCAGACGTGCCCTACAGACCAATCCTGCCCTACGGCTTAGCTGGTCTACTGGCCAGTGGGGAGACCCTGCTCTGCAGAGGGTAGGTCAAGGCAACGGCAGGCACCAGCCTGGAAACTTAGAAGATGACACCGCCACCCACATGTCATGGGGAAGGGGAGGAATGCCTCCCAAATCACCATTAAGGCAAAAAAGAGCTTGATAAAAATACAAATTGATAATTGGTCCCTGGTAAGCATCAAACAAGACCTGCACAGCACACTGCGGCCTGCTCTGAGCACCGGAGAGGGGTGTCACCAGCCACCGCGCCCGCCGAGCCCCCTCCCCGCCCCCACAGCCACGCTTCACGGCCAGAGGAAGCAGTTCTGCCCCGACGCTGCGCTTTTATGGCTCTTTTTTCTGGAGATTTCCAGCCGGATCCACTTCCCAGCGTGGCTCCAACCTGTGGCGGGGCCTGCACCGGGCCAGCCCCGGCCGGGCCGCCATGAGGTAACTTCAGTCCCGGACACCGAGGTAACCCCGCTCCTGGAGGCAACGCCGGCCCCTGAGGCAACCCCGCTCCTGAGGTAACCCCGGCCCCCGAGGCAACGCCGGCCCCTGAGGTGACCCCGCTCCTGAGGTAACGCCGGCCCCTGAGGCGCGGCGGGCTGAGCACCGCTCGCTGAGGGGCCGCCCAGGGCTGAGGGCACAGCGGGGAGAACCGACCTCCGCCCGCGGCTGGGGGAGACCGAGGAGCCCAGCGGGGCTGAGGGCGCCCAGGCCTGGGCCGAGCCTCCCCCGCGGAGGCGGCGGCCCACTGCGACACCACGTGCGGCCGGTCCAGCAGCGCCCGGCCCTCCCCATCCCGCCCCCGCCAGCCGCGGGTATTAAACCCTCCTCCCGACCCTCCCTCACCTTCCTCCGCGTCGTCCTCGGGGTCGCGGAAGCTGGGCCGGGGGTTGAGCAGCTCCTCCAGCTGCCGCGCTAAGGGCGCCGCCATCTTCTCGCGGGAGGGCGGGAAGGAGGCAGAGGGCGGGGCCGCGGGGCGGAGCGGGGCGGGGGCGTGCCCTGGGGCGGGGCCAGCGGAGCCGTGGGCCGGGCCGGGTCCTAGTGCCCGCCCGTCGGGGCGAGTGCCGGTGGCCGGACCCGCAGCCGGGGCGAGCAGTCGCCGCGGGGCGAGGGGAGCCGGCCCAGCGCGTCTCGGGGCTTCGCGAGTGTCCGCCCTTTGTCCGGGGTGCGTCCGGGCTGAGGTGCGCCGGGTGCGCGGCCGGGAATAATAGAAATGGAAATAGCCCCAGCGATCCAGGCAGGCCGAGCCGGGCAGGGCTGCCTGTCCCGGTCCCCCCATCGTTACCGGGGCCATAAGGACAATTGTTATATCGGGGTTGTGAGAACTGGAGTTTGCCCTGTGCCCTGAAGCTGAGCAGCACTGGGATAACAGCGGCATAAAAGCAAAAGTCCTATTATACAACGCAAAATATTACAACTATTTATTTAAGTCGCTATTGCACTTTTTTAGCACCACTAGCTGCTCAGAACTGAATTAATTCTGTTCTTGTCCTGTCTGTTAAACGTTTTGTGGCCTCTGTTGAAGCCAGGGTCCCTCTGACAGCAGAGCTGAAAGGTGGGTTCTCTGATTAGACCCCAGTCCTTGCACACAGATAGATTTACACCAGGTGGATCCTTACACCAGATTTACACCAACCTCAGTGAATCCATACCAGCACCAAAGCTCCTGGGGTGCTTTTGCCCAACTCTGGCCTAGAAGCAGCAGCAAAGCAATGCCGAAGTGACCTGCTGCCAGCGTTAACAAAACCCGGCTCTTTCGGGTTTGCCCGCTGACAGCATCTCCGGGGTGCTTTTGGGGTGAGGTGGCCCCAAAACACAAGGTTAGACCTGGGATTGGGGAATGGCAGTACCAGTTGGCACATATTTTGTTACAAGGGAGCAGGGACCCAAACCAGCATCTCAAATCTGAGTTGCAGAGGTAGGTCTGGACTTCAGACCCCGCAGTGAACAGGTATAGGGATCAGGATTTGGGCTTTTCACAATGAGCAGCTTCAGGAGGTCAGGATTTGGGCTTTCCACAAGCAGCACTGAGATTTTGCAAGGTGCAAACTTGAGCTGGGTACCCGGCTCGAGCCCTAGCTCGGAGACAAATTGCGTAGGCTGCTTGCTCATCCCCTTCTTGTCAACATAAGACTCTTCCCCACTCCTTATCTGCTTTTAAATGCTATAAAAATTAATCCAGCCATGCTTTTTAATGAGAAGGCAGGAAGGTGCGGACCAGGCGGCAGCGCTGGGCCGGGATCCGGCTGCATTCCCCCCAGCAGTGTTCAGTGCAGGCAATTCTCCTACAGAGGGCAGAGGAATATCATTAATTACTATTTTCCTCCAGCAGCCGCGGCGGTTTGCTGCTACCCACCAACTTCGGATGGGGGCTTGGGGGTCCTGAGAGGCAATGACTGGGAAAAACCCAACCATCTCACACCCCCTTCCCAGAGACCCTGTGACTCTGCCTATAAAACTGCGTGACATTGTGTACTGTGAAGACGATACACAGTTCCATTTCTATAAAAACTGCTGTTTACTGAAAATGCACATTTTCATTGCAAACAAAGCCCTTGGATTTTATGCTGTTGAGTATTTCAATCCTATTTCAACTTTATTTTGTAGTTTGTATTTATTTTATCATGGCATGATTGACAGCTATAATGCTCTGTATTATATATTACGTGGGTTTGCCATTGCTCCAGCTATGTAAGATTAAGCACTGCTATTCTTTTTTTTTTTTTTACTAAGACATGGTTTTATAAAATGGGAAACTTATAAAATAGGAGATGTGTACAGTATGTCTTCCCTGGCTTTGCTTCTGTTTTTTTTTTTTTCATTTGAGTTTGTAGGTATTTTGTTTCCAGAGTAAAAGATGCCATTATAAACCAAGGGAGGAGCCTGGAGAAATAAATCTATAGAGGATTAAGTAGCAGAAACAAGCGCTTAACCTGAACAGTTACTTAGGAGTAACCAACCACTCACCTAACCAGAGAACTAGTGCCAAGATGCCCCTGCATTACAGCATTTTCAAATGTATGCACCCATTCAGAGTGAAAAAGGGTTGTTCTCTAACCTACGAAATAATAAATAGCCCTGTTAATAAAGGGAGAGAGGCTTTTAGTGATAGTTAAATAAAACATACCCAATATAATTACTAAAAACCACGGTGAGTTGGAGTAAAAAATGGGCTTCTTGGAGTCGACAGCGTTTTTGCCACTCAAGCCAGTGAGATCAGGATTTCACCCACCGAGACTAATGGGACAATTGTTCAGTATAAATCCCCGACCCAGCAATGCATTAAAATCCACGTATGTACAACTGCAAACTTGCGGGGTTCTGTCAGAGCTTATAGACCTGTTTCTTTCCCGTCCTGCATCCGTCACTTACACCTGTGCAAAACAAACGTGAAGGGGGAAAAGCACCCGACGCTCAGACGTGTGCGTGGCTCACGCCTTCCCCTGCGTGGGGGTGCGGGGAGAAGGGGGGAGCCCCCCGCACGCTGGGACTTGCTCAGGTTACCTCAGCTCCACTGACCAGCCCTCAAACGGCTGCAGGAGCTGTTCATTCACAATTTTTGATAAGGAGATTCACAGTATAAACCAACATCAAACGGAAAATGCAGCGCATGAAAGACGTGGATTGCTAAAATATTTCACCAACAGAGTCTCCTCCTTTGCTGTTTATTCTCGCTCTTTCGCCTTTCACTTAGCAGGGTAATTAAATCAGACGCTCAGGCTCGGTTTTAATTTCTGGTTCACGTGCCCTCAAACCACGCTGCCGCGGTTTGGACTCATAATCATGCGGGGGAATATTTGTACAAAAATGATATCAGTACATTTTAATTTAAGACGGTCATGAAAGCCTGTTTATGCATCACGGTATGTTCTGTAAAACCCTCTGCCTGTTTATAAACTATAAGCAGAAGCCATCAAACTCACTGACATAATTTCTTTGGCATTTTTCCTCTTAATTTTACTTTTTATTTACATGCTTATTTGCTAAAATGGAAAGAACACCCTAAACACAGAGCAGATAAACAAGTGAATTTTGAATAGTCTGTGCTACAAAAAAGCACTTTTAATTTCTCACACTCAGCTTCTTTTGCTCCCGTGTATTTGTGGAGCTTGTCATCTTTTAGGAAATTGTCAGATTAGATGGTAGCTTTGGCAGTGAAAGACCGTATCATCCTTGTGTGTCTGTAGAATTACGGGTTATTAATACAAATCCATTTTTCAGAGCATTTCTTTACTTAAATATATAAATAAACGTGTCAGAAACGTAAAGCCATTCAGACACCGCCACCGAGGAATTCGCTGCTCGCCTGCGCAACCCGCGTTCAGCAGCGCCCGGCGCTCGGTGAGCGGCGCGGTGGGAGCGAGGTGGGCTGCAGGCACCCATCTGCGACGGGATTCCCATGGAGATCCACGGGAATTACACGCGCCACAGTCGCGTCTACTGAATTTAATTGAATTGCATTATCAACGGCAGAATTTGACCCATATACCGAGGACTGCGTGCTGTCCAAAAATAGCTACAAGCCGGAGCTGAGCTTATCTTTCCAACACTTTGGCTAGCAAATGTAATTTCCCAAACCAACCTTTTTCATTTCAGTCATACTATTTCATTTTAAGATTTTCTTTTTAAATCAGCAACACAATTTGTCAGTGAAAAAGAGAGAAGAGAAAAAAATTGGGGAGAAGCAGGAAGGAGCACACATAAAACCTATCCACTAAAACAAATTACATAACTGGAAATTTAGATTATGTACATAAAAAAAACATACTCCTTATAAATATTTATTACTATTTTTCTTCTGTGTTTTTATTTACTTGAGTATTTCTGATATTCCTAACCCATCACTCATTCAAAAAGCACAATTGTTTTAAAGATCTAATCAACCCTTAATGGTTCTTACATCTACAAATATAATGAAATAGTGTGTCTGGATAGATGCACAGCCTAAAGATGCTTCCAGCGGATAAGAATGTTAAAGGCCACCCAGAGACAATTTAAAAACCAGAAGAAAACCTCTTTTCTTTTTAGACGGAGCAAAAAATCTATTTTTCATCCACACAAAAAATCTCCCCGTGCAAACCCCCCCGTGCGCACTCCCCCGTCGCAGGAACGCCAGCACACAGCTATTCTCGAGAGGCAAAGCACGACCACGCAAGGCAGCGTTTGCCGTCAGCGTCGCTCCCGGCAGTTCACCGCAGCACCTCGGCCTGCGCCTCGCCCCAGCTCGGTAGGAGTCGGGGGGGGATTCTCCAGCTCACGTTTACAGGCTGCGCCGCGCGACGCTTCTCGCACCATATAGAGACCTCTCAACAAAATCCCACTAGACCTGTCCTGCAAACTCCGGCTTCCTCGATTAGCAGAGCTAAGGGTTTCATTCCAAGCCACGTGAGACAGAGACCGTCAGCCTCTTTAAAGGTTCAGATTCTGCAGGAAGCAAGCTCGTATTAAAACCAATCAGGAAAAAAAATCTCATTCTTAGGGTTGCCAAAAATGCTCTCTGAACAGTGCACCAAATGTCCTCAGAATGGAGCTATTCCTGAATTTGAAGACAGCCTGTAACAGAAGACTTGGGAGAGACCAGTTGTGCCCCTCGTCCCCACGGAGGATCACACAGAGGGCCGAGGGGATTCTCCGAGAACCGGACCACGATACACACAGTAAAACCAGCGACGTGCCTCACATTCAGCGATCCCACGCGCAAATGGTGAAAACACTGCAGGAAAATCAGTCACCCTAAGAGCACCCTCACCACTCCAGTTCCAGCAATCCCAAGTACCGAGATTTAGTGATTTGAGGTCAGCTAACTGTAAGGCCACATAGACTCTTCAATTTCTGCATTACAATTCTGCATTTAATGAATGAAAAACTCTCCAGACAACAACAATCTCCACTTTCTAAGTGTGACCCCATGCTCTACAGCTAAAAGCACCACAAATACTATTGAAAAAGAAGCAGCAGATAGCAATCCCAGAAGGATTTGTAATCAAAATATACTTTTAATGATCCCATTAAGCTCATCCATAACTTCATGGCCATTTTGTTGGCATGAGGAAATGCTGAGCACCCCAGTGCCATGGCAGACACGAAGAAAAGACCTTCCAGAACCCGCTCCAGCATCACAATTCCCTGTTGCCAGCTCAACAGCGTCGGCAGCATTTAAGGATATGTATCAGTTGCTTAATCTTAATATATGTGAATTTATCTACTAGGGTTAGTAACAGAAAGGGAGACTGCAAATGCTTACATTTAATATTGTAAGACCACGCAAAGCTTAAATACAATGCTCTTGCTCAGGGAAAAAATCCAGACTATGGCAAAAGGAATCATTCCTGAGAGGACACTGCAACATCTGCTGCTTCCTAGGATGGCAAAACTATGTAAATCACCACCGGTATTTTAAAATTATATTTATTTATAGATTTGTATCATGTACCCATCGCTCAGCACCTGGGTACACATACACTTATTAAAATAATACACATAATTTGTCTACAAATTGTAATTTAAGTACATTCTTACTCCTGGGATGCAGATCTTTATAAATCCCTACTGTTCCCCAAGCAAAGGCCTGAGTAAATAGATCCCAGCAGTGACTGGAGACGAAGGGAAAGGGCAGAGAGGGGCATCGCACAGTGACGGCGCGGGGGGACACGACGCGCAACCGGTTTGGGCCGAAAGAGGCTGGAATGTCAAAACAATGGCAAAAGAGGTTTGGATGCTGGAAACTCACGGCATTTTAAAGACACTTCGATTAGCCTCAAAAATATCTCCTTCATATAGATTAGCTCAATATGAATAATACTTACAACATTTGCCTCGCACCTTTTTCCTAGCAAACGGTAAATGGTCTGACACGGGGGTTTTGCGCAAGTCTTCTGTCTGGCGCGTTTAAGCACGGGGCCTCCCTCGTCCGTGCCGGGAGGGCGCGTACCGCTCGCCCTGGCTAACGCCGCGGACGCCGTCCCCAGCGGGGTGAGCAGACATGGGCCTGCGCGGGGTCTCACGTCACCGGGCTGCGCCTTCTGCCGGGACACGGCTACAAGGTGAAGGTCACCGAAACCAGCAGCGGTCAAGGAAGGAAAGATCAAAAAGAGAGCAATTATTTCGAAAAACGCTTTTGAAATGACATGGCACATCCGTATAGTCGCGTGTTGCGTGTCCGTGTTCCTGCAGTTAAGAAAATGAATACGCACATGTAAAATCCACTCAAGCAGCACATATTTTTCGAGACCCTTCTCCCGCAGACCTCTTTTCACCCAAGTAATGCTACTGAAGTCAATGGAAATGCTCTTGTAAACAAGGACTTACAAGAACCCAACGTGACAATGATTTCAAAAGGAGTTTTGACTGTGCAATTGTTGCTGGATTAGGGTCTTCAGAAACACCGAGCTCGCTCTGAAGAGCCCAGAATTCAAATCTGCAAAGTGCTGGGGCCTCCAGAGCAGATCCCGGGAAGCACTGAAGGACACGCTCAGCCTTAAGCCTGGGAATGGCTCCTGGGCTCCCCCCCCGAAGACGGGCCAAACCCCTGCGGAAGGGATGGGAGCTTCAAAAAATACAGGCTCTCCTCCCTCCCTTTTATAAGCCACTGACCTAAACTGAACCGTACCACATCGCCGCCTAAATTAACAGGGAATAAACTTATACAAATACCTCGTTACCAAAAAAAAAAAAAGAAAAAGAAAGAAAAAACAACAACCCCCCCCCACTTGGCAGACAAGTTTTCTACAAAATAAGCCTATTTGGTGAAATTCTCATTTAAAATAATTGATTCAACCATAAACCAACAGCATAGACCAGAAGCGCAAACAGCAGCATTTATCAATAGCACTTGCCCAGATAAGTAAAAGTTTGTAATAAATAGATCACCCATTACTGTGCTTATATAAATGCAAAACAGAGCAACAAAACATAGCAACAATACAAAAGACAAATAAATGAGTTAGACACGGAGTCCATGAGTTTAAGAAGTCTCCCCTGTATTTAATAAAGCATGATTTTTTTTTTTTTAGAAACACTAACAGATCCCTTGCAGATAGTTTTTTATCTTTATATTATTATATAAGACATTTTGTGTTTAAAGTGAACTATTGCTTCATCTAGGCGGCCCCTCTGCTGGGCATAGAAACTAGATTGTGAACAAAATAAAAAATCACCATTGGAAATTACAAATCATACAACTTTAAAGCATTTTGATATCCCCCCCCGCCCTTAGTCCAAAGAGATAAATAATTGAATCGCGGGGAATGTAGAAGTCTGTGTTTTAGCGTAAATTTCTGTGTCTACATAAAATAAAAAAGAAGCCAGCCAGAGTCACGATTAGCTGAGAGACGAAGGAAAATATGCAATTATCATTCATCCCGGTCTATTAGCTCAGCAGGTGGAAAACATTGAAACCAGCAACTGCTCAGAACCGAACCTAATTCTTTGCTTCTAACACAGGTCAAAGTCCTCTCGGAATCAGTGAGACTTTTGCTTTTGAAGAACTGAGTATTTGGGATTCTGCAATCATTTATAATTAAAACATTAAATCTGTCATTTCACACAGTTCCAGAGGTTTTTTTGTTTCATTTTTCTCCAAGAAAATGAGTATGTATCTAGTGCAAAGCAAAATATTCTCCCCTGCTGCCCTTCAGAGAACTTCACATATACCAAACGCTATTAAACAATTGACTTTGTATCAGCTCTATGAAAGGATTAAAATTACTTTCACAACATCAAGGTTATGCTGTGTTCAAAACCATCCAATTAGAAAAAAAAAAAATTACCTTTGGAGAATAAATTTATCTAAAACCGGACCAATTAAAAACTGTACCTTTGCAAGCTTTTTACATTTACAGTACATTTTTGTTTATGCATAAAATAAGCATTTTGAATATGTTTTCTCCTAGCGTAGACCAAGAACAGGTTAATATATTTAACAATTTGATTGGTTTCCAATTTGAAATTTAACGTACAGCGTCAGGTATTATTTGTGCTTCAACAACTGAGCCTGCAGATGGAAGGAAAGGCTGGAGCTGCCACTGACTGCTATCTGCATCAACACCAGGGTTTCGACTTCTACCACAGCAAAAGAGCTATACAGGATTATCAGCAGAGTGGATCATTCTCAGGGCTATTTTACTCAAGAGAATCCATTTAAAACTGCTTAAAACATCAAATGAAACACAAGTTATCTAAACATCAGATTTTCTAATTTTATTAAAAACGCACAAATTTTATCCAACATGTTTTCTTTCATACAGTGAATGGTCTAATATGCACTGGAGGTCACACAAGCTTAGGTTTATTAGAACAATAAAAGACATATGAGAAATTTAATATATAAAGAAAAAAGTAGCAGCTGTTGACTGCATATTTGACCATAAAATTTAAATATTTTGGACTTTTATTTTAAAGACACAAAAATAAAACCTGTGTGGGTCTATATTAGTCATATTAACAATTCCATGAATGTTCAACAGGACTAAAAATTAGCAAAGATGTTTTTGTTTTTTTTTTTTTTTTAACCTTGTAACACTTTTTAAACACCTTCTCGGGTTGCTGGTGCAAAGCACCTTACAGTATTTGTGCTATATATTTACTTTATTTGGCAACTGTCTGGGTTTCGTGGGGTTTTTTTCTTTGCCTTCTGTAAACAACACCTTTTACAAACTAGCACAGTGAACCACAAGCCCTGCAATCTGTTATAACATCTACAGAAAAGAAAATGAACTATTTTGGTTGGTTGCTCAAAATATTTTGCTTTTGAACAAGAGGTTCTAAAACAGGATTTATTAGTAAAACATTGAACTCCTGAATTTAACATTAGACGTAAACAGTTGACTGTTTTTAGTTCAATAGAGTCTTTTTGTTTAGCTTTTCTCTCTCTGTGAAGGTAGAATACTTTTTGTTTGTTTGTCTGTTTTCAAGTCATTTTCGTTAGAGGTCTGGGTGGTGACCTTTGCTATGATGAGGAGGTTTTGTACGTGTAGCTTTGTGAAGGTAGAAGAGTTGGTGCTGAGGGCTTAACATTTAGTATTTGCTATTTTGGAAAACAAAACAAAAACAGAGGAAAAAGAAAGTTGTCCCACCTGATAGTCAGCAGGCTGAAATGGCTGAAGCTAAAAAGAGTTTCTTGCTGTCGAACTTTCTGAGAGACAAAAATTAACAAACAAATTCATAATGCCAGAACCATCCTTAACCGGGAACGCTAGAGTTCTTGAAGCTTTTTTCCCCCTTTTCTTTGACCTTTCCTTCATTCAATTATTAATTTTTTAAATGAGAAGTTTCTAAGGATTGTGGCTCTTAGGATGACATCCAACAGGGTAATCAAACTTACGCCATCCTACGGTATGGCAGCACTTTACTGTACAGCTTCACCAGTTTCTTTGTCAATGGTACAAAAAAAGTCCCCTTGCTTGTTTGATACAACCATAACATGGAGATTGTCCTGGTCTAGAGCAAAGCTTGCCTTGGAGCGATTTGGATTCAGTTCGTTCCCAAGGTAATATTGTCTTAGGGCAGGAGAGATGTTATATTTATTCATTTCTGTACACCGTAACAATAAGCAGACTAGATGATCATCACTTACTTAGACCCCGTTTGTTTTAAAGCTACCACACAGCCGCTTCATTCATTTCTGGTGGATGTGACAAGTGATTGCCATAGTTAGCACCACCGTTGACGGATATTGAAGAAAATGGAGGACTGGGGCCAAAAACTTCCGCGGACATGGAGTGCAAGGACCCGGGCAGGTTGGGTTCGGGGCTGGGCGAGTCTCCTGGGGGGTGCGACATGATGTCAGTGAAGCGCTGAGCCTCACTGGAGGGGTGATGTCCGGGCAGGGGGTGGTCCATGGCCCCCAGCGGGGTGCCTGATGGCCCCGAGGAGGGCACGAAGGGGAGATCCACGGGGGTCTGAGCTTGAGACGAGGGAGGTCCTTGCGGAAAGAAATCGTAATTGCTTCCAGGGCCGTAATACTCGCTCTGATAATCTGGTGGAGAAGGAGAGAACAGCGGGAGGGTAACACGCAGGCAGAGGAACCGCGCGGAAAAGACACGAGGATGCGCTTTATAACGGCGGTGCTGCCGCCGGCCCCCAAATGTCACCCGGGGCTCGCCGAACCCACGGGGAAACGCGCTGACGGGCTCCGTCCGGTCCCCGGGGACCCCCCGCCTTCAGCAGAGCCCCCCCCCCCGCCACCCCCGGCCCCGGTCAGCGGAGGGGGCACCGAAATGAACCGTCCCGCTCTGCCGCGGGTCCCGCCGGCAGCGCGGCGACAGCAGCCCCCGTGGAATTGCCCTCCCCAAGGGGCGAGGAAACCTGCGGGGCTGCTCGCCCGCCTCCCCCGGGGAGGGTCGGGGGTATCGTGGGCGGGCAGGTGGGGTGTGTGGGGGTGTGGGTGGCCCCGCCGCATCCCCGGGGGTTGGGATGGCGGGTGCGGGGCAGGCTGGGGGGTGGCGTTACCCACCTCCGTAGAAGGAGAAGGGCCCGTTGGGGATGAGCTCCCCCGGCTCCAGGCGGTCCACCAGCGGCCGCATCCTGCGTGGGCTGCGGAAGAAGGCGTGTCGGCGGGCGCCCAGCGCGCTCAGCTGCTTCATCCGCCGCTCCTTGGAGCGCCGGTTCTGGAACCAGACCTGGGCGGGCAGCGGGAGAGGCGCCGGTCACGGGAGCCGCCGTCCCGGGTGTCCCGTTCCACGGACCCGCCGACGCCCCGCGCCTCCCCCACGGACAATCCATCCCCCCCCACACACACTCTTCGGTGCTGCGCGTTTCCCCGGTGTCTTTTTTTTTTTTTTTTTTTTTTTGCGGCGGGGGGAGGCTCCGAGCCGGGGTCCCCCCCGAGCCGCGCTCCTCCTCGTTTCAAACGGGGCCGAACCCACGCGTGACGGCGGCCCCGCGGCTCGCCGGCTGCAGGTCAAGAATGATTGAGTTAATTCTTATTACCCTGACAAGATTAGTCCTAATTACCCTCACACTGAGACTCTCCAATCTAACCTCGTCTTTAATGGTCCTTTAACCCCCCATTACCCCCAGCGCTGCGGGTTTATAAACCTTTTAATAATTCCAGCGCATTGTCATTCTTATTTATCCATTAACCCCTCACATTTATGGTTATTAATTTCGATACTGTTTGCAGCTTCTTTAGGACTTTCGAAAAGAAACCCGCAGCTCTGCCCCTGCCATGGGGAGGGGTGGGGGGGCTGCCCTGATAATAACGATTTAAAACGATGGCGGGGCTCCCCCCGGCCCCGCAGCGCGGGGGCTACCAGACGCCGGTCCCTCCTCGCCAGGGCAGCCCCCGGGGCCCGGGGCGGCGGGGGGAGGGGGGGGTGGCGGTACCTGGATGACCCGCATGTTGAGGCCGGTCTCCTGCGCCAGCTGCTCCCTGATGTGCCGGGTGGGTTTGGGGGTGGCCGCGAAGGCGGCTTTCAGAGTCTCTAGCTGTTTGGCTTTGATGGTGGTGCGGGGTCCCCGCCGCTTGGCCCCCAGGTTCTGGTCGTCGTTTTCGTTGCTGCCCGTCTCCTTGTCGGACACGTTAGCGCTTTCCGAGTCCTTGGCGTCGTCCTGGGAAGGGTCTTGGGAGTCGGGGGACAGGCTGGGGTCACTGCCGGTGGTGGCTGCGGGAAAGGAAACGGGGTCACGGTCAGGCTCGGGGCGGCCGCGGGGGACGGGCCGCGGTACGACCAGAGGAGAGGGGGAAAGAAAGGAGAGGAGGAAAGGAGAGAGAGGGGGAAAGGAAGAAGAGAGGGAAAGGAGGGAAAGGGGGAAAGGCGAGAGAAGAGAAAAACAGAGGAGAAAAGGTGAGGAGAAGGGAAAGGAGAGGAGAAGGGAAAGGAGAAAAGGAGAGGAGAGGAGAAGGGAGAGAAGGAAAGGAGAGGAGGAGAGAAAAGGAGAGGAGAAAAGGAGAAGATAAAAGGAGAGAGGAGAAGGGAGAGGGGAAGGGAAAGCACTGGCTCTCACCCCACAGAGAAGCGGGGACTGAGCACATCACCCCGGCCGCGCTCCCTCACCTGAATGCAGGCTGTTTTCTTTGGCAGTATTGCTGTTATTTAGGTAATCTTCTTTGCAGACAAACTTGTTTTCGTCTATGATGTAGAGCTCCTCGCCGGTGGAGAGTTGCTTGTTACACATCATACACGTAAAACAGTTCAAGTGGAACACTTTGCTCCGCGCCCTGCGGACCAGGTCGCTGGGGGAGATGCCCTGGGCACAGCCCGCGCACTTGGTCCCGAAACACCTGCGGGGAGAGGCCCGGCAGCGGCTCAGCAGCGCCCGCCCGAGCCGCGGGGCCCCCCCCGCGCCGCGGAGCCCCCTCCCGAGCCGCCCGCAGCCCGGCCCCGACGGGCGAGCGCACCGCGGCCCCGCGCCCTCCACCGCGGCCTTTGGGCGGCTGCCCCGCTCGGCCGTGCGGGGGGAAAGGCGATCAAATAAAGCACTGCTCCGCAGCCCTCGAAGAAGCGAATGCCTGGAATTATTATCTTTTTAAAAGAAAATATTAAAAAATGTAAAAAATTAAAATAAAAAAAAATTGGCCCGATCCGGGCAGGGGAGGACGGAGGGCTGAGGGATTAATTAAACACCAGGGCTGCGTTGTCCAGGGTTTCCCCTCTGCGCCCTGACACGCTGATTAACGACGCTCTAATACACATTAAGCAGAAATTCTTCTCTGTTATTAATTGGCCCGGAGGAGCTGCCGACCCCGGCCCCGCACCGGCGCCCGCTGCCCCCCGCGCTCCGCTCCGCCGGGGCCGCCCGCAGCCGGGCCGGTCTTCGCTGAGATTACCGGGGCAATAACTACAAAGAAATTTATCCCGACGCCACTGCGGGCCGGGCCCGGTCGCCTCTTCCCCTCCCCACCAACCCCCCGGTGGCGGGGCGGGGGGGGGCTGGGGGTCCGGTCGCTGCCCTCCACAGCGGCCTCGGCTCGGTTTGACGGGAGGCGCTGGGCCCGCGGAGCGCTGCGCTCGGGGCCGCGGAAAGCCCCGCCGGGAAGGTGTCACCCCCCGCCCCGCAGCACCGGGCCCGGCCCGCACCCCCCCGCCCGCTCCGCCGGTCGATAGTTTCGAGGGAACTTTGGGGCAGGGGAGCTCGGCCGGGCCCCGACGGGGCACCCCGGGGGGGTCACCTGCAGAAAGACCACCGGCGGCGGGGGGGGAGGGAAAAGGCGTTTGTGGGTCACACGGAACAACAGAGGAAAAGGAAAAAAAAAGGGAAAAAGGAAGATGAAAAATGGATGTCAAGGAGCTACGGCTCCAGGCAGGGGGGGGGTGCGGTACTTACCGAAAGAAGTCGTTTTTGCAGTAAAGCTTGCCTTCTCGCGAAAAGCATTTCTCTGTCAAATTGCATTTACATTCACAGCACTGAACACACTTCACATGCCAAGCCCTGTCCAGTACATTCAACAAAAACCGGTCCAAGATTGGCCTTTTGCAGCCCGCACAGTGAACCATTGTCTTTGGTTATTTCTGAGAGTGGGGGGTATTGGTTTCCCAGATGTCAAGCAAAAAAAAAAAAAAAAAAAACCAACAAAAAAATTTTTTAAAAGACGACAACAACACCGGCGTAAGTTTGCTCTTTTTTGTTTTGTTTTGTTTTAAAAGCCTTGGAGAAGTGAAGGAAGAGAAAAAGAAAGGGAAGAAGAAAAATCTTCGTTCGAGTGTCCTAGGAGGGATACACAGGAGAAACCACCCACTGCCCGAGGAGACCAGCGCTTCGACACAACCGCAGAATCCCGGCCGCTACCAACCACGACAGCAACAATGATAATAGTGACAATAAAACAACAACGACTATAAAGATCGGCGCTCATAAAAATTAAAAAAAAAAACAACAAAAAAACCCCAACAAAAACGCCAAAAAGCGAGCGTGATGAGTTTTTCTCAGGTCTGAGGTAGAGCAGTCAGGAGTCAAAGTGCTTTTCCCAAGGAGAAATCAAAGGAGGAAAAAAAAATAAAAATAAAAATAAATATATAACAAAACGAGACATGGAGACCCGACAGCGGTCAGAAGGGCTTTGCCTGCTGCCGCGGCGACATGGCCCTACGCGCCGCGGAGCGGGCCGCCGTCCTTACGCGGGGGTGGGGGGGTGGGGGGGGGGCGGGGAGGGGAGGGGGGGTGGGGAAGAC
Source organism: Strix aluco (assembly GCF_031877795.1). NCBI lineage: Eukaryota > Metazoa > Chordata > Aves > Strigiformes > Strigidae > Strix > Strix aluco. The sequence goes on along the minus strand of NC_133949.1, from coordinate 14,538,579 downwards.
GCTCCGCAGCTCCTCGCTCCGTCCCCTCGCTCCTCTCTGCTCTTGCCCTCGACGTCTCGGCGGGACCGTCGCGCCCGGCTCCTACCTACCCCCGCGCAGCGCCCTGCGCGCTACCCGCGGCGGCCGCGTCCCCGCCGAGCCGGCACGGCATCGCCCGGCGCTGCGCGGCTTTTGTTCCGCCTCCCGCGGTGGCGGCGGCGGAGGCGGCGGCGGCGGCGGCCGGACCGGTGGCGGAGGGGAGGGAGGGGAGGGAGGGGAGGGCAGGAGAGCGGCGCTGCCCGCGCCGTCCCGGCAGCGCTGGGCGCTCTGCATGTTCCCGGCAGCCCCGCGGCCGCTGCCTTATGCACCGCGCGTAGACGTCACCGCCCGGCCCGGCCAATCGCCGCCGCCGTTACCGTCGACCCCCCCACCCCCAATCCACCCACCCACCCCCTCCCCTACACACACACAACCATCCCCCCCCACCCCCCCACTCCCCCCCATCCCCAACAACGCGCCCGCCGCCGGACGGGGCGTCCGCGCCCCCCTTTATAGAGCCGCCGGGGCGCCGCCGCCCGCGCCCGGCCCGCACCGAGCGGCGGACGGACGGACGGACGGACGGCCGTGCTCGGAGGCCGCGCTGCAGCGGGTAGGTGTGGGGGTGCGCTTCGGGGGGGGGGGTTGGGTGGAACGGGGCAGCTCGTTGGGTCCGACAGCCCCCCTCCCCCCCCCCCCGTCGGGTCACGCATCCGTTACCGGGACCCGCCGAGCAGCGGTGCCGTTCGGTTGGGAAGCGGCGTCGAACGAGTTTTCCCGGTTTCGCGTTGTTTTCCCCCAGCAGAAACGGCGGGTCCCGGGAGCGGGGCGGGGGGGCGCGGAGCCTCCCGCGGGGCGCCTCGCCGAGGGGAAAGAAGCCGCGACGGCTCTCGCTTTTCCGCGGAGAAAAAGCGCGGAAGGGCCGGGACGGAGGGACGGGGCGCTCCGAGGGGCCCGGGGCTGCGGGGACGGGGCGGCCGGCCCCAGCGCCCGCCGGCCGCCGCGGGCAGAGGGAAAACGCCGGGAACTTCGCCGGGATTCCGTTACCGGCGCTCGCAGCGCCCGGCTGGGGCCGATCAGCACCGGCCGCCGCTCATGTACTTTTTTTCTTCTTTTTTTTTTTGGGGGGGGGGGGGGGGGGGGGGCGAATAAAAATTAATTTGCTTTTACCTTCCAGGGGCTCGGTTGGTCGCGGGTCGGAGGGACGCGATTTCTCTCTCCTTCGCGCTTGCCCCCGCGCTCCCCGGGTGTCACCGCCCGGCCCGGGCCCCTCCCGTTCCCTCCGCGGCGGAGCCGCCGCTTCTCCCCTTCCCTGCGGGCTGATCGATCCGCTGGCGAGGAATTAGGAGGGAAACGGCGGATTAAACGGCTTGAGCGGTTACACACGCGGCCAGGCGCGGTGGGGCGCGCACCTTCCGCGGCCGCCCCGGAGCCCGCAGCATCCCGCGCTCTTACTCACCGTCCGCGCTCTCTTTCACGTCTGGTTTTCCCCGTCCTTGAAAAAGAAAAAAGAAAAAAAAATGGGGGAGGGAGAAATTGGAAAATAAAAAGGAAAACGAAGGGAGGAAAAGCCCCTCCGGTGCCGGGGGGCGGACAGGTCCGGCGGGGGGTGCGGAGCCTGTCCGGGCCGGGCGAGCCTGCGGGGCGGCCGCCGGGGCTGTCCCCGGGCCCAGGGTGCTCCTGCGGGTGTTTAAAAGCCGCGGGGGGCTGCTTCCGCGATTTGTGTGTGTCGTGTCCGCCCCCCCCCCCCCCCAAGGTGCCCCCGCGCCGGGCCGGAGCCGGCCATCACCGCCCCGTCGGGGCCGCGCACCGGGGCTCCCCGCCGTCCCCCCGCCCAGCTGTCGGGTTCGTTTTGCCGCCGGTCGCGGGGATCAATAGAGCCCTGGGCGCCCCCCGCCCGCCCGGTCCCCCCGCATATGGGCCACTTCTCATGCGGAGCGGGGGGGCCGGGGGGGCCCCGCTCCGCCGCCCGGGAAGGCGACAGCTGTAGGCTGCTGCCAGGGGACCCCTTCCCTTTGACTGCGGCCCCCGGTGACATGTGTTGGTGGGGATGAATGAGGGGAAGGAGATGAGCATCTTATGTCCATCAAGCACCAGTTTTTCACAGCCTTTTTTTTTTCTTTTTTTTTTTTTTCCCCCCTCCTTTCCCAGGCGTTAGCGAAAGCATCTGGTTATCCCCTGCCCCCCCTCCCCTCTCCCGCCCCGACGGCTCCGCACAGGGCCCGGGGACGCGCCGAGGGGGGTACAAACCGCTGCCCCCCCCCCCTCCCGGCACACACACACCGAGGGGGGCTGCTCCCCCCAGGTGGTGAGGACCGTGGGGTGCCCTAAATTCGTCTCTCCCCCGCCCCCCTCCCCGGGACCCCGACTCAGCGCAGGCGTTTGAGAGGCGAAAATATCGGCGCTGTTTCCAGCAGGCTCCGAAAAGAAAATCTCACCAAGCCTGGGCTCCCCCGGCCCCCCCCCCGCCCCGCGGGACAGGAGTGTCCCAGCGTGGGGCACCCACGGGCCGGGGAGTTCGCGGAGCCCGAGGGGAGGGGCGGCGGGGGGGGAAATCCCCCCAGGCCACGGGGACGGACGGCCCGGCAGCACCCGGCCTGCCGCCACCCCCTCCTAGGGCAATGCGTCTGGGGTTTTTTTGGGGGTGTTTGTGGGGGTTTTTTTGGTTTTCAGTGTATTTTGCGATTCGCCCGGTTCCGCTGCCGGCCGGGCTGCAGCCCCCAGCCCCGGCCGGGGTGTTGCAGAGAGAAACGGGAGAACCGGCCGCGGTGTTTCAGAGCCGAGTAACCCCGGTGCTGAAAAAGAGGGACATTAAAAGAGTAAAAAAAAAAACAAAACAACAACAAAAAAACAACCAACCAACCAACCAAAACCCCAACCCAAAATTCGAGAATTTATTTTAAATCTAATACAGAAGGGAAAGAAGTCCCTTTCAGGCGCGTTTGAATTTGCCTTTTATTGGTGTCGTTCCCATCTTTTTAGTTAACCATCACCCTGGTTATCCCCAGCCTTTCTGCGCCGCTGCGCTCGGCGATGGGGTTTCTCTCTCCTCGCCGGGGCTCCAGCGCTGGACGAACACCGGGGCCCGCCGGTCCCGGACACCGGGGGTGCTGGCGGGCTCCGCGGGCCCCCGCGGTGCGGTGCATCCCCCCTTCCCCCGCCGCTCCATCCCCCCGAGCGAAGCCGAGGAAAAAACTTCCCTCCCGCCCGGGCACAGACACTTTCCCTACCGTGTTCGTCCCGCGGCAGCACTATTTTATTTTTTTTTTAATTTTTAATTGAATTTAATTTTATTTTTCCCTCCTTCTTAACCTTTCACAACGACCGCGCCCGGGATCGGTGATGCCGTCGGGCTTTCAGCGACCGGCGGAGCCGCTTCCAACCCCCCGCCCCCCCACCCGCAGACCTCCGCCCCGCCGCGACCGGTAGCGTCCCCGACGGGGGGAGGCAGCCCCGAGCCCCCCCTCCGACCCCTCCGCATCCTGGCGGAGCCCTGCCCGGAGCGGCGGGGACCGCTCCGACCCGGCCCGGGCAGCGCTGCAGGGAGGGGGGATGGGGGGGGTGTGGGGTGTGTGTGTGACACCCCCCCCCCCCCCAAACTTTCCCCCGCAGGAAGAGCGCCTCCGCCTGATTAAATATATCCGCGGCTAACGCACTCAACAAATATTGAAGTTAAGATGTAATTAAGCCTGTGGAACATCCCCGCGCAATAAACCCATTGCTGGACAGGATCCATCGCTGCGCGCCGCGCCAGGTTTGTTTTAAGGGAGCTTGAAAAAAAAAAAAATCTTTAAATTATTTATTAGAGGGTCCCAGTTTATTCTGCCACACTCGGGTCGATGCTGAGGGTAAACACGCCCGGGCGGTCCCCCCCCACCCTCGGCTCCGCTCGCCTTTCCCTTTTCTTATTTATTTTTCTGCCCCCCTCCCCCTTGATTAGCCCTCCCGGGTTTCCCTCCACGTCGCTAAATGCTGTCGCTTACACTCCAAGCTCATGCATTGTTGATGGGAAATATAGTTAATAAATAATTACAAATCCGAGGTGTGCCCCCGCGTTTGACTTGAGCTGCCGGCGGAGACGGGGAAGCGCCCGCGAAGGGGCCGGGGGCGGCCCGGGGGGGGCCCCGAGCCCGGCCGGGAGCGGGGCCCAGGGGGGGCGTTGGGGGTCGGGCCGGGCTGGGGGCAAGCGGGGCAGGGCAGGGGGGACCCCGGGGGTGTGAGAGCTGAACGGGACCCTGCACGATGTTAAAGAGAGAAAGGGCGGATAAAAGACGAATAAAAGAGAAAAGAAAGAAAAGTAAAGAGGTGGCGGGGGCGGGGGGAGACGATAAAAAAAGAGGGTGAAACAAACCCCAGGAGGATGCACCGATCCCGGCTCATCCATCTTCATTGTCTCCGTGTGTGCAAAAGCAACTCCAGTAGAAGGAAAAGCCACTATCAAAGCCATGGCTTTATTTTATATCCTATAGATCAGGAGGGAGGCAAAGCTTTATTTTCGCCCAGAGACAGATATTTTATTTCTCTCTTACGGTTTTATGTGTGAGAGATGTCAAAAAGGTAAAATAGATTGCTAATGCATAGGCAAAACGAAGCTGTTTTGGCATGCTCTGTGTCATGAGGTCTCCCAGGGAGAGCAGGCTGGGGATTTAGGGCTGATGGGGGACTCGGGGGGATTTCGGCTAAACCATCTCCCTCCATAAATCCAGCCGCCTGGTCAGCTCGGTCGGGAGAAGGAGGTTTAAAGGGGAAGAGTAGGAGCGCGGCGGAGCGGGGACCGCCTCGGGGGTGGAGGGGTGGGGGGGGGCCCGGGGCGGCCCCCGGGGCGGGGGTTTCACCGCCGGTTGCGATCGTTTCTCTCGGCGGAGCCGCGGCGCTGGGGACTCGAAACACGAACCGCTCGTCCTGCCCCGTCGGTGCGCACCCCTCACCCCCAAACAGCCCCGCTCCGCTCCTCACCTGATTTGACTGGATTTATTTTTTTGGTGTCCCCCCCCCGACAAGCCGCCAGCCCCCGCTCGTCCGTGTAAACGCCGCGGCTCGCTCTGGAGCGGCTCCGGCTGCCGGCAGCCCCCGCTGCTCCGCGGCTGCCTCTCCAGCGGCTCTGCGAGGACCTTTTGCAAAGTTAAAATATATCTCCCCAAGCTGCAACAATTTTCATACTTTTTGACCTCGGGGATTTACTTAGCGCGTTAAGTTCAAGGCTCAGAAGCCCAAGGCTATTACTCATTTAGGCACTCCCACCACCAACACTTTTCACCACATATTTTATCATTTGACTTCCTGGCTTAAATTCATGTTATGGCAAATAATGGATGGTAATACTTTCCCCCTTCCCCATGTTAATTGTCTTGTCTGACAACCTCCGCATTTGAAATGATTTAAAGCAAACAAGGGTGCAGCGAGACCAGGAGACGCAGCACAAAACATCTGCAGGAGCCCTGCGGCTCCGGCTCGTCCCTCGCAAGTTGGTGGCTGGATCCAGAGCAGAGCGGGGACCCCCAGAAAGCATCGCCCGGCCCTCGCTGGGGTCCCTGCGGCGCTGGGGCAGCGGCTCCCTGGTCCCCAGCAGCCCCCCGGGGTGCTCGGCCCTGCCCCGGGCCCCTCCGCTGCCCGAAATATCGCTGCTCTTGGGGGGGGGCTGAAATGGGAAAACAAAACCCAGAGTCCTATTTGCAAATTTAAAAAAGCAAGGTGTAGTTGATTAGCAAATTAATTATTTCAGTACCCCCAGGATTATATTGTTTTTCCAAGTTCTGTGGGCCTGTATAATTTACTAATTTCACAGTCGCTGAACTTCCCTGGGAGGGAGACTCAATCTCACCCACCTCTCACGTGTACACGGGGTCTTGTGCCGAGGCAGTGGGTCTGGCGGCGGTGTCGGAGGGAAGAGGGTGTCCAGACCTTTCCCCCTGCTCCCGCCGCTGACCTGCTGCGTGACTCTGGGCAAATTCTTTGTTTTTCTTGTTTCTGAGGGTGGCCAGTACTTTCCTACCCAACAGGAACCTATCTTCCTGCTTAGAAAGGAGTAACTGCACGACTTTCCTCTACCAAACACTGTCACTGCCTTCCCATATGTGTACAGAAAAAGGGCTGCTGCATTATTTGTCCTTTGCAAGCAGCTGGAGAAGAGGGTTCCCAGTATAAGAGGTTTTTTGTCATCAGCAGAATGTCAGCTTTTGGCGTCTGACATCACCGTCACGCAGAACGTCTGGGAAAAAGAACTGAAATCAAACCAAATAGGACTATCCCAATAAAATATAGGGATAGTACACCCGCACTGGTGGGAAACCAGCACTTCCCTCTGCCGACCTGCTGCAGATACGGGAGCAGCTCTCGGTTCAGGGTGATAAAACAGCATCACCTGGACCAGGTACCATAGCACCACAAACCTCCCTTGTGAAAATGAATCCAGAGCTCCTGGCCGTGTTTATATCTGTCTGCTTAGCCCCGACCTCTGATTAATCTTCTTCTATATATAGATTCTGTAATTTGATACCACGTTACTATATAATATCCTATGTCACACCCTATTTATATAGGCTTCTATTTTAAGGCTTCTGACACCGTGTGCCCTTCTTTCTCCCTGCTTTATCACACAAATCGAGGAAGCTGCCTTTATGCAGTTCCAGCCCAACAAAGTCCCTGGCTGCCAGGTGTCTGCAGCTCAGCACAACGTTTTGCCTGTCTGGGCCAGGTGGGCAAGAGAAAGGTAAAAGGCAGACGTTGTGTGGGAGCCCATGGCTCCAAGTGCTCGCCTGCCCTGGCCCGGCAAGTGGGGAGGCAATTAAAGAGGCCGCTGGCAGCCTCCAGACAGGGCTTGTTAGCACTGCACAGCACTGCGCTGCTCGCGACACCCGAGCTGCTAATTGAGCATCTGATTTCTGTAGGGTCACCACTGCACTGGCACGAAACTGGAGCACTGCAGTAAGGAGACGTGGCCAAGTATGTTGCTTTATAAAAAATGCACATTGAAAAACCCTGTTTCCTTCCCTTCATGCAGTAAGTGATGTCCTAAGTTTGGCCGTACGCATGCACAACTTATTTCAATGCTATAGCAAGGATATGGCATGCACAGCCACAATCCCATTACTCTGAAATGCATCAGTATACTGTTTTCAAGATTAAAAAACCAGATAATTTTGTTCTAGAATATGAAGTTTCACTAGTTTCAGATAATTTTTCCAGGAGAAGCCAGGGGTAGAGCTCAGTCCCCATGAGGGTCCTGCCTGACGACACTCTGGGACAAGTCCCCCGAGCAGGGCAGAGCTGCACGCTGGCATTACCAAAGACCAATCCTCCAGGCCCAGAAGCTCTTAAAAAAACCCATATTGTTGTAAAAAAAATCATTCCTCAAGTTCGTTGCCACTCATATTCCAGCTGGGCCTGGAGATCCCTGCCAGAGCCGCTGTGCTGGTGAGGCAGTGCGGGGGGGACGGGGTGGGGAGCAGATCCTCGGGGGTCACCCAGAGACAGGCACAGCCCAAATCTGCTGATTCCCACACAGATGTGCTGCACCCTTCTGACTCCATCACCCTTTGGCTCCCTTCCTTATCGCATTGCCTGGCGGATGGGGGGACCCCCCCTTGCCCAGACCTGTCTGCGTTGCCCTCCCCAGGGCTGCTGCAGAGGGCTGGACGAGGCTCCGGAGTCTGGCAGCACCGGAGGGGCCGTCTCGCTCCGCGGGGCATCGCCGGCACTGGAAACACAGCCCCGCAAAGGCATTGTCATTCCAAAGTGGGAAAAACGTCACGCGAAAGGCTGCTCACCCCTGGCTTTGTTATGCCACAGGCTGAACTGGTCCTTTTCCCCGTTCGGTACTTTCAATGGGCGGTTATTTGTTGAACTCCCGGCAGCAGACTGTTAACATCGCGCGTTACAACTTCTCACGTCAGCTGCTCCCAGGAACACGCACGCATGGTGCGACGTACCCAGAATAGCTAATGGCCCAGCCGGGGACACATCGCCCCGCTCCTCTCCTGACCGAGGGCCTTTGGTAACTTGTCACTGAGTTTGTCCCTCACGAGTGACCGGGCGCTGGGGACTCGTCCACCAGGTCCTGTGTGCCCTTCTCACCTCTCTGTATCCACAGGTGAAGGTGGCTCCCGAGAGCAGTGGCTGATGCGTCCAAGCCCGAACCAGCATAACCGTGAAGGCACAGGAGCTTGTTTTGCTGACAAAAAGTCAACTTTGTTTCAAATGGACAGTCACTATTTATCTGTGCTTCCTTCAGGAGGAACCCCAAACCCTAGCAAACAGTTTTACAAAGTCTGTTTCTCCTGCCTGTGAAATTACAGAGTTTTCACTGATAACAATTATCTGAAGGAGCTATTCTGTGCCAATCTGCCTCGTGCTGGGAGCGCGGTGATGTCGTGTGCATATGAAAATGGAAACTTCCCGAGACGTTGAGACTCAGAAGCTCTGAGTCTGCAGAATCCCCTACCGATGTGTTTTTTTCAGTTGTTGAAATAAAATCTTCATTGCTGTAATTACTTAATATTTGTAAAGCCTATAGGATTCCAGAATAAATGGCTGAAAGAAAGTCATGTGGCTATTAGATAAATGTATTAATAATAATGAAGATGGCTGGTGAGAAGACATCACTCCTAATGATGTACGATTTATTTCCTTAAGGGTGTGCTAATAAACAAAACTCATTTTTAAGACCTGGCACATTTATTCCACATATGGTCTCAGATCAAATAAGTCCCTAACCACAGCACGGTCTTCCTCTTCTCCCCTCTCTGAAATTTCTCAGTAACACTCGCCGTGCTGGGCTGTTGATTACAAGGACGAGCACTCCTTCCCACCCAGCACCCAAGATATCAAAACCTGTCACTGCTGCCAGCCAGAGGGGCTTCCCAAAGGGTCACTTAACCTCTGTGAAGGAGCTTGGGTGTTTGTCCTCATCCCAACCCAAGTCCCTAGATGGATCTCTGGGTCCCGGATCAGCTGCACGCTCTCAAACCAACCTAATCCCACACCAAATTTTATGTCCATAGGCTGTTATCACTTTTCTTGTCAACCCAAAGCTCACGAAGGAAAGTGTTTCCCTTTATCCGTGGGGTCAGCCCATGGCGGCCGTAGCAGCTCCATCCCTGTGGTGTCTGTGCACAAGGTGAAACGCAGTGGGAGAGCGGAACAGAGCCGTGTGCCGACGGAGCTCGGCGGGCGCCTGCCGCGCTCTGCGCATAATCTCTGCTCGCTGCCGTTCCCGCGGATGTCTTTACACAAAATCAATAAGGTGTTAATTTGAAACAAATCTTTTCTGCATACCTGCAGGAGATTATATCCCCTGCAGAAGGAAGCACACAGAAAGGCTCCCTTCCTTCTTCCATCCTCAGGCTGGACAAGCAAACACACAGGGCAGAGTCCTCTGGTGCTGCAGGATTGCTCCAATGTTTGAGGAATAGTTTAGGGCTGTGTGCGCTCTGGAGAAAGATGATTTCCTACCATAGCTTCTAAAACCCCAGATTAATATTCTACAGGGCTGGTGCTTCACGCGGGAGGGTAATGCCATTTCCAAATACCGATGCGGTTTTCATTCCCCTATTTGAATTCAAGTACTTTCATACACAAAATACAGGCTTGTTTAGCTTTAGAAATGACCATGGAAAAGCTTCTCCATACCTCCAGTGCATACCACTACCACGAGCAGCTGTGCCAGCAGGCTGGGCGGCAATATGTAAAACAAGTCACTGGACAGGGACAGTCATGCTCAGGGACCTGATGCCATCCAGGACACCGGGGTGAGACCTGGGGTAACTCCCGCATTGCTGCAGAGCCCTGGGAGGTGAGCAGGCATCGCCTTCGCTCTCCAGAGGAAAAGCGAGTGGAGGTAGGCACCGATAAAGCATCCCGACCCTTCAGATTTGTGTGGAAATCTCTGTCTTGGACACCCCGGGGTCGTGCCAGGGCTGTGCCCAGTGGCTGGTGCCCGGCCGGACACGCGCTGTCCCCAGATGGACATGTCTGCGGAGCCAGGCTGGTGCTCACCCAACATGCTGTCATCAACTACGAGCGTTTCAAATTTAGAGAGAAAGAGGAGGGAAAATGTTTGAAGACAGCAGTTTGAGAATTAGCAAAACCCACGCTTTTCCTTGGGGTAAATCCCCACTGAGGCCCAGCTCGTGCCAGGGAAGGCCATGAGGCTGGGCCAGGCAGGTGTCCCCGTGGGGCTGTCACCTCTCGGGACCACAGCCACCTTTAGAGCCCAGACCTGGGGAGGAGAGTGTGAAAATTGCTGTTTCTTGCCCCACGCATCTTGAAAATACTCATTTTTCTTATTACTACTACAGCCTTTGCAGGTGTGTGCCCAGCTGTCTGCTGGATCCGTCCAGGCTGGGGGTCTCTGGGCAGGGTGTCCCAGCACACCGGGGCTCCAAGAAGAAATTATTCAGCCCCACTAACACTACAGTCACCAGCCACGACAACACACAACACGATAAAAAACTGCAGCTAAACGTGCAAACAGGAAGAGAAGGAAACGTGCAGGTCTGGTGAGGAGAAGGATGAGAAACACCTTTTCTGGGGAAAACCAAGGATGGATGCGAGGCTTCGTCACACGGTGGAGGACAAAATGCCACTGTGTGACGGGTGAGACCCCCGGGTCTGACAGAGCAGCACACACAACACGGGAGCGCTGAAACGTTTCTTTTAAATAAAGAAATTCCAAGACAAAGAATAAAAATATTCTACAACAGGAAGCCATCTGAAAACCTGTGCATCTTTCACTGCACTTATTTGTTGCTGCTTTTTTTCCCTAAAAAATCAGCTAAACTCCTGAGTTTTATATGAAAACAAAAAAATATAGTTAAAACATCACTGAAATGGTCATACAACCAAAATATATGCATTAGGTGTTAAACCTTCTATCACAGAGCTCAGCTGGATGTTGTTTTTTTTTTAAATCTGCGAAATATAATTAAATTGGTGTTGGGGAAAAAAAAAAAAAAAAAAAAAAAAGATAGCCCAGTCCAAACCCTTATAAGGATATTTCAGACATGCTGAGGTTCCTTTTCCATAAATGTTAAGCAGACATCTGTAAACATAATTGGAATTTACTGCACACGTGAATAACTGCATATAAATTAGCCTGTATCATTGGGGTTTAAGAAAGGGCTGCAGGTCCCCCCCCTTGTCGATAAGACGACGGTGTTTCCAGCACGCAACCCAGCTCAATTCCAAATGTCAATTTTCTACATTTTAATTTTTTTTTTGCATAGCTGTTGCCTTGTTACATTTATCATAAGGCCTCTATAGATGAGACATTCTGCTGAATTTTGTACACTTCCAGGTTTGTTTACCAGGCTGATAGTTATTCTTAGGGAAAATGCAGAGTGGTATTGTCAGGGATTGCTTAATATTAATGATGGAGACCCAGGCATCTGAGGGAGCTGAATGAACACAACTTCATTTCAGCATTCCTCATTTTTTTCCATTTTTTCCCCCCTTCCTTTCCTTTTCTCTGCCTTCTCCTTTGTTACGGGCAGTACCGCAGGAGGCATGGAGCCCTCTGGCCCTAAACCCGCAGGGACATGGGGCCAGATCCTGCTCCTCATCAAGTCAATAGAAAAACATCCAACTTCTCTGGCTCAGGACTAAGCTTTTAAGCACTCTGCTTAACTTTATGACCAGGTGCTGAGAAGTCCTAGTTAAGGCATAGTGAAGTCTGTGCACCACGATGAGGATGAAGCTCTCAGTGGAGGAAGGAGCCTCCTCCTCCTCCCCATTTCCTTCTCCATCCTCCTGTCCCCATCCAGGACCAGGGAAAAGTCGGGAATTCCTTACCCGTTGCGCAGGGGAGGGCAGGAGGGGCACGAGCAGCCTGCATAGCCTTGCTTGGGTCCAGCATGAAAAGAGGTGTCCAGATACACGTAATTCAGCTAAAGCGAGGATTACTTCAGATTTGCATTGAGTCGGTCGGGAGCAGGATTTACACAGAGTCACATCATGTAAAAGCACGATTTTACGCAGATTTAGTGAAAACAAAGGCTTGCACCCACTTTCAGAGACACACTGACACCCAGCTTATATCAGCTCAGCTTTAGACAGTGAATTTACAGGAGTAAATTCAACCAATCCCACTAGTTTTAAGCAAATATGAGCCTGACACCAATGGGGCTGAGGTGCTGAAGCACCCCTGGGGCGCAGACCCCCACACTCCCAAGCTGGGGAAGGACCATGCAGCTTGGTGGAGAGGGGCAAATCCAAGAGGGGAAATCCCTCCCACACCGGGATAAACCCTGGGATGAAGCTGTGCCCCGATCCCAAATCTGTTGAATTCAAAGGAAAACTGAACATGGGTGTCTCTGCATCAGGCGCTCCAGCCAAGGACGCATTCGGGGGAGCTGAACAGAGGCCACACACCGATGGCCGCTGCCTAAAGCTAAAGATCAGCGTTAGGCGATGGGACCTGACGGAATTCTGCTCACCCAGGTGGGGCAGAGGACAACGCTGGGCCCTGTGGAAGGGGACAATCCTACGTGCAGCCCCTACCTGGCGTCCCTCAGCCCCTGCCGTGGCACGATGGCAGGCGTTGCTGACAGTAACGGCATTATCAAGTATGCCAACGAAGGAACCGGGTGATTTATTTCATTGTCACTCTTCAAAGGCGCATTTGTTTACCATCCATCTTTCGCCCCCAGCTCGCCATAAACTCTGTTTGTTTGGAGGGGGCCAGTGCAGGAAGCACGGGGCTGTGAATCCGTCCCCAGGGCAGCGGCCCCGCGCCCGCCGCCGTTCTCACCTTGACTCCGAGCTGCCGGAGTCGGCGGGCACCGCTGGCGCGGGGATCCCCGCGGCTTTCCAAGGGATGCTCTCAGAAACGTGTGACCGGGAGGGGCTGACCTGAATTTAACCTTTCTCCGTGCCCCACATTTGATGGGGAGGGGAGGTGAGAGATACTGTAGCCTGGGCAGAGCCGGTGACAAACTGCCGGCGTTTCTTGGGATGAAGAAGATGACGCAGGGGGGGAAGTGCTGCAAACCCACCCCAGCAGGACCCGCCAGAACTGCCCGTCAGCTTGGTGGGGCTTCAGGCCACACCATTGTTTCTTAATGATGTGGTACCTCACTTCTCTTTAGGAAAAAGAGATGGAAGGAGAAAGCAAAAACAAGCAAAAACAAAACAAAGAACTTTTTTTCCTTGTTTTTTTTCTAAAAAGAGAAAAAGATAGATTTTTGGTCTAAGCTCCCTGGCCAATCTGGCCCTACAATCTCACAAGTCATGTATTTTCGCCTTGGCAGACCCAGCTAAGCAAGGGAATGGCTCCACCAGTGAGGTTTAGGCAGGGCTCTTGGCCGGAGGAAACGCAACCCCAGCACACGGAGCCATGGCCCCCGAGGACGCTGCCCGGATAACCACCCTCGGGGTGCCGGCAGCACTCCACTGTCCCCCCACCTCATTAAGTGCCAAAGTGGATGGAAGTGACAGGGAGGATAAGGAAGGACGTTTGCACCCCAGTCGGGAGGTGAGGGAGAGATGGGAGTGGGGGGTCCTGCCCCACACCTCGCAGGCAGTATCTCCTCCCTGCCTGCACCTCACACGGCCCCCGCGCTGCGCTGGCGTGGCCACGACTGGCGGTCACCACTGAGCCCCCACGGTCACCCCCATATGGCACAATGGTCATTTTATAATTCAAAATTATCGACTAAGCATTTTTTTCCAGGCCAGTCCAATTACTTTCAAACACACCTATTTGATTTTAGTGTCAAAGAGATTTTCTCGCTCTCTCAAGTTGTTTTCACTTAAAAAAAAAAAAAAAAAAAAAGTCCTGGAGCACCAGACAGAATAATAAGCAGACTCACTGTTTAGTCATAGAATGACCTGAAATTTCTCCAAGGAAACATATTTTTCACTGAAAAATACTGGAAAAACCTGTATGAAAGTTTTTCCTTGACATATTCTTGGTTTAGAGGAAACAGGAGAGCAATTTTTCCCCATCACTTTCATAGTTTGTTATTGTTTCTTCTCTCTCTCTCCTCATCCCCAAGAGTTTCCTCCAGGATGGCCACTCACACAGTAAGAAAAAAGGGAGTGGGATGAACGAGGCATTGGGAAGCACTGAGAAACAGGGACACATTGCAACGAGGAGAAATAACCCAAGTTCTTTTCTTTCTGATGCTTTCCAAATAAATATAAAAATGTTTTACTTCTACAAGTTGACTAAGAGAAGCCAGTTTTTAATGTTTTCCTTGTGAAGGTAAGGTTTCTCAGCTTCTACGAGACTTGGTTTTTCAGCAAAATTTAAGTTTATAATCCTTAAGAGCTGACTAGATAGCCTGGAGCTGTCAAGACTGGGTGAGCGAGAGCAGCCCGAGAGGGGGACTTGGAGGGCTGCGCTTTGTCCCTGGCGCAGCCAATCTTTGGCTGTATTATCCCAGGAACATCATGGTCCCTACTCACCCCGCTGTCACCCCACTGCACAATGGAAGTAAACTATCTGCTTCATATGGGTTTTGTGATTTTAAAGCATAATCCTTTATAAAAATGTTTTGAGATGGAAGTGGCTACAAGGGACCACTGGGCATCCCTCCTTCCAAGCCCCCTCCCGTGCGTCCCTCGCGTGTGGCTCTTGGCACCTCACAGCAGTCTGCAGCTGATACTCTGCCAGCTGAGAGCTGCAAACGGTGTCCCTTCCGCCTGCCCCATGCTGCAGACTTCTTAATTTCATTTTCATAGTTGGAATCAGAATTTATGTCAAGGATTTAATTTAAAATAAAATTCACAAGCAGTTTGGCTATTTTGAAGTCCTGACCCAAATGCTACTGAAGTCGGCAGGAACCTTTCCTCTCCCCAACACTGATCTGGATAAGGTCCTATTGTGTCTTCCCTGTTGAACTTGCTAGATGAAGAACTTCACCGTGGTTCCAGCTGTTTACATATGACCACAGCTGGATCACCGGAGGAAAAAGCACTTTGCCAAGGGTGTGAGGGAGATGTACCTGTGCCAAACTCAGCAGTGAGCAGGGAGCGCTGCCGGGAGCCACAGCACCAGCTCCTCGTCATGGTCAGGGTGCTGGGCTCTGCAAAGACCCCAACAGCTCTTCAAAGCATCCCTTCCTGACCGGCTAAACCAGCGAAGAGGAAGACCCTCTCCTAAAGCTCTCCTGGCCAGAAAAGCCCCGATTCACAAGATTTTGTAAACCACTGGCTGTTCCAGAGTGTAATTTAATTATTATTAGGAAGAGAATTTGCATTACAGCAGCAGCCTGAGGTTTCAGCTGGGATGGGGTCAAACGTGACAGGAGCTCTGTACATGTACGACAAGAGCTGGTCCCTGAAACAGCCCCCAGGCTTAGTCATAAGCTCTGTGCAGTTACACTGATTTCTCTAACACCCCTTATATTTGAAACACGAATTTGGTGCATAATTATTTGCACAACTACAGCATTAGTCAACAGAACAGAGAAGGAGAGGGAGGAGGTACAATCCCCCTGTTTCCTAGTAGGAAACAGAGGCGTGAGGGACTAAAGATGGAAATGCTCTGGTTGCCAGACTTGGCTGAGAGCTCTGACAAGCCCTGCCTGCAGACCGACTGCCAACACGTGCTGGCAGGGCTGGAGCAGCTGCTACAGCTCCTCAATCCCCTTGTAGCTCCGCAGCCACAAACCCTGTCCTGTGACGGAGCCGCCTCACATTACACTGCAGCCTGTCCCCGCGCCGCTGCAGAATTACAAGGTGAGCTGGAAAAACCACCAACAAAGGGAAAAATAACCCAGGTGCTGAAGCTGTCACCTCAATGATTGTTTTTTTTTCTCATCGGCACATAGGGCTGAGGATCCGCAGCGGGAGGGACAGCCAGGCCCTGAAAGGCCCCTTACTGCTCTCCTCAGCTGCTTTGATTTATCTGGAGGTAGCGGCGCTTTGCTGGATGGCACAGGATGGTGGGGGGGGTTTGCAGTAAATCTCTGGCTTCCCTGTATAGTTTTCTTTTGTTTTCCTTTGCTGCAGTTAATCTGGATTGGGCGTCCACTTCCACTCCCTGAATTTATGGCAGGAATCTGCTATAAATGCTGGGTTCTCAGGCTCCTATTTTGGTGGTTTTTAAGGCCCGTTTTTACTGTGGCATGGCGCATGCCAAGGCATCGTACGATAAGCGACATAATGGGAACGGCTTACATTTAATGGGAGAACTTTGAGCCGGGCTCACTGCTCTCAACCCGCGGGAACCAGCATCCAGCTCCCACGGGGACACCACTCCCCATCGAGACACCCAGCACCCCGCTGGGACACCGGGTCCCCTCCCAGACATGTGGCTGAGCCAGAAACCAAAACCTGAGCCTGCCAGTTGCTTTTGTCTGGGTTTTTCACGCCCTCCTGCCAACCAAACATTGTGCCAAGGGGTCTGTCATATTTAAATACACGGAATTATCTATTACAATGCTTCAATATTTATTGCATAGATTTCATTTTAACTGCTTTGTAAATCATAGCAGAAATAATGGCCTTCCAACTGAGAGTCATATGCTGTAATCAACCAACAGAAAGTCAAGATTGTAATTTAAAGTATATATTAAAAAGCTCTTATACGAACATTTTGTTTAAATTAAGAGATGGAACATGACTCAAACAATAAGGCCTCACCAAAGATGATGTTCCCTAGCAGATCAGTCAAGGGTTTAGAGGAGGCGCAGGGGGTGCGATGGAGCAATCTTGCCCTCCCAAGACTATAAATATTTTTTGCTATCAGATTATTTGAACAGAAGCCTCTGCCCAGCCAGCGTGGTCTGTCTCTAAGCGGCACCTCGGAGGTTCCGGCGAGCAGAGCCGCGTTCTCCCGCCCGGTGGGGCTGGCTCAGCGCGGCAGCGGCAGAGCTGGACACCGGACGCTGTCCCTGGGCCACGGCCAACCTCCCCCGGGCAAAGCTCTCCAGCCCCGTCTGTCACATCCCTCCCCGGCCCCAGCGCCCCGACACGCACCGTCTGCTCAGCCTCCAGCGCTGGGCAGCTCCGATCTGACTCCCCACGGCTGAGCTCCCTGCAATGTCAGCTCGCTTGCAATGGCAAACCCAGCCCTGTCCTGCTGCCGTGTGCTGTCCTTGTCCCCAAGCTGTGCCACTGCTGCTGCTAAACCCACAGCGCGGTACCCAGCTCCCCGCTACCACCTCGCCAAATCGCACTGCACTCACATCTCCCCGACCTGGAGCCCCCCCTCCCGCTCTGCTCGCGTACCCGTGGTTCCCTGCCTGCCCCTCCCACCCGCCGTGCACCCCTGGGGTACAACTGCCATTACCGCCGGTGCAATGATGCAACCCTACAGTGATCCAAGCAAAACTGAAGGTACCTCATCCCTGGGATGGGGATGCCCTAAGGGCAGGACATCTTTGAGAGCCTTCTGCTGGTGAGGGCCAGAGGTCTGCAGCCCAGTCCCAAGCAGAGATCACGGGGCGTTTATGAGCTTGGTTCTCATAACAGATCACGGTATTCCAGTATTTATGAAGCCTCCTTTCAATAATTATCACGCTGTTACATTGGTGAGTTTCTTGACAAGTTATTAAATCATAATTTCTAATTTAAATGCCAGCTTTTGGCGTGCATGCCTGCTCAGGATAAGCTCATTTTCATTTTTATTAAACATCACCTATTAAACACAAGGAGAATTTTCTTAGGAATAACAGAAAACACCACAGGTGCCTTATTTCCCAGCTCATGTAATGGTTTCAAATAATTCCCCAAACATGTAACCACAAAGGAATTGTTATTCGGTTTACAGGAGGACTGAGGTCTGCAAAGACCCTTCTCTGGATGCACGGGTGCTGGCTGGCACCTTCTCTTTGTATTTTCTCCTCGCCAGACCCTGGGGGTGACAAACCCCCCAGCCGCAGGCTTTGCATCATGCCATGAAACACCTCCACCTTCCAAAATCGAAGAGCACTCACATAAAACTGAAGGAAAGCTCAGGACGTCTGAGCTAGACATCGGTATCCAAAGCACCCAACTTCCAGAGATATTTCAGAGGCTCACGACACGTCAGTCATACTTCAGTGCCACTCAATACTTGGCTTTTCAAGCAGATGGTCAATTAATTATGCTCGTTTGGCATTTATGGTGCCTGGCCCTGGGCTCTGCGTCGGAACCGTGTACCCCTGCGTTGCAGGAACGGTTGCTGCGGCGCTGCCAGCTCCGTCCCACCCAAGGTTATCCTCCCCACCCTGCTGAATTTACGGGGCGGGGGGGTTGTGTGTCCGTGGAGCCCTGGGCCAAGCCCATGGTGTATGGCACAAAACGTGCAAAAATGGGATTGCACAGCTGTTTTCATCTGAAAATGGGAAGGAAAAGGAAAATAATAACTCCAGTGCAAGAGACGTGGGGCGAGAGGACATTCAAAAATATCCCTTGGGATGAAGGGTCGTGTGCTTGGCTTAGTGCCTCTCTCTGGGCTGGATTTTGTGCTAAAATCCTGCCTTACTCTGGGGCTGATGGGAAAAGGAATTACCCATTTCCCCCAAATGATTTCCATCTCCAGACTATACATTCTCTGTGATCAGACTGATTAGTTAAATAAATCATCCTTACCTGAAGATAATCCATTTACGCTTTTTAATTAAACACAATTATGACAATTTGTTCTGCTGCCTGCCAGATTGCATGTGCAATCGAAGCCGAGGGCAAGAAACTTTTGCGAATGCGTTTACCTCCAGGCCAAAAAAATGAGCAGAAAAGTACCGAAAGCGCACCTTTTGATGACGGTGCTGAAGATTGGCTGGGCAAAAATAACAAGGGGAGATTGGGGTTGAGATAAGCGGTGTCCTCTGGAACAGCCATGGGCTTCTCTTGTGCCACGTCTGCACCAGAGTATCGGGCTGAGGCCCCTCCACACTCCTGATGGGTGCAGAAGGAGCTCGATTTCGGGGCTGCGTAACCCCCTGCTGAATGCAAAGCCAGGACTAGGTGCTAATACAAACATGGCTGTTTTCTTAAAAGAGCACATGGTCCTTTTCACAGTCCAACAAGACAAGAAAACACGTCCCATTTACTCTGCCAAGGGCTTTTATTCAGATCAACTTTCCTTCAACTTGCTCGCACAGAGTGAGAGACAAAATAAGACATAACGAGCCAGCTTAAATAGATGTTAGAGACCTTCCAGTTATTTAAAAGCCCTCTGCGGTCCCTCTCCCCTCCCCTTGCCACCGCGTGCTCAAGTTCAACTGCGAGCGAGTACGGCAGACTATGTGCTGTTTGTTTTGGGTTCAATGGCATCTCATTTACACGTGTTAATTGCAACTAATTGGCACTAATTGGATGAACAGGAAACCCTCTGGGAGCACTCATACCTTTAATTTGTAGTAAATATCATTAATTAACATATGCTAATTAGAGCCAATTAACATTGATTAAGGGTTGCCAGCTACTTGGAAAGTACAACTATCCATGTTGTATTAAGTCAGCACAAAATATGATGCATGCTTTAAGTATAAAAGAAGAGGCAAGCTAACACAAGGCAGCATCTGGGCGGCGGTGTTTGCTGGCTGGCTGGACGCGTGTCGCACATGGGGCACATTGAGCTTTCACTCCACTCACAACACAACTCCGGCCCCGGGCAACCTCCTGCAGCCCAAACACCATGAGGGGAACAGTGTCCTACCACCACGTATCGTGCCTTGCGCCCACGGATGTGGTAGGAGAGACAATACGTCTCCAAAATGAGTTGTTGCTACCCCAAAGCATGCAAAAACCAACATTTGGGTCTCCAGGGAAGCTCGGTGCCTCCTTGTAAGCAGGTCTGTGAACGGGGATCTCTGGCCTTTAGAACAGAAGTGAAGCCAGAACGTCTTCTGCCTATGTCCAGCAGGTACTGACATGTTCCTTGTGGGATTCAAGCACGACACATCCCACCATGCTGGCCCAGACGGAGCCACAGGCCTCAGTAGTGACTTTGCCAGCTGGGGGAAGGAAAAGGGTCTGGTCCTGACCAGCACTGACTGCTGGTGGGTGTTGTGCAGCATCTCTGTGGGGCTGCAAGATGAACCAAGGCAGAGCTGTCCCCGTAGAAAACCACCCCATTACTGCAGAGAGCCCTGAGTGGGCTCCCAAGGGACGTTTCTGCATGCCTGGGCTTGGCAAAACTCCCTGCACGGGCTGGGGGACGTTATGGAGAATCAGCCCAAATATTTGTACAGCTACTGAGCCGGATCCCGGCTTTGCACGGTCCTGGGGGCAGGCAGGTGTGAAGATGGCCTCAAGCCACTGTACCTTGTAGCAGGAGTTCTGTGGAGCACAGCTATTTGATCCAGCAAATATGGGTCACCGCGTTCCCGGGGTCTGCAAAGAGCCTGGGGGCTACTCTGCACAGAGCTCAGCCCTACCCTCTGCCAAATGTATTTACCCAACAAAACTGGGAAGGTGTAAAATAACACGGCAAACCTCCCACAGGGTAAAATCCTGCTGCTCCCACGTCAGCTGCATTTTTGGGTACAGATACATTGCAGCCTGTAGCCAGGGATGATGCTCTGCGCTGAACGAGCCAGCTCAGACACCAGAAATACCAACAGCAGCGGTGGGCAGCACCGCACAGGCAAACATACCCCATCCCATGGCACCCACCGAGCCCCAGTGCCAGGCCAGGGAGCCAGTGCACGCCCCAAATCCCCCCGCAGATCCCCTGGGATGTGGGTGCAGGCATGGCCAGGCCTTTGGGAAGCGCTGTTGCATGGGGTCCTTCCTGCACAGGCCACTCTCTGCTAATTAACAAGCAAACAGAAATAAAAGGCTCTAGCTGATAATGGCTTTTTCTTAAAGGGTAGGTCCATTTGGCCCTACCTTTGCCACCCAAGACCACCAATGGGCTGCAGTACCAGCGCCCAAGCCCATGGTAGAAATACTGGATTCAGTCGCCCCCTCTTACTATTAGCGGAGATGAGCAACCTGCAGTGCCCAGACATGGCCAAGTTGGTCACAGGAGGCTGAAGTTCAAATACCTCTTGCTCCCCTAAAGCTTTTGCACTAAAATTATTACCAACCTGTTTACCCTGCTGCTTACCATTTTATTATCTGATAAAACAACTGCTTATCAGTTTGCATAGAAGGACAGAGAAGAAAAAGCGCTTAAGCTTAACAGACACCTGGGAGGAGACATGATTCGGGCTGCCACCGGGTCTGTTTCCCAATTTACATGTTTTTAAAAGGATTAGCTTTTTCCATTGAGAAAACAGAAGCCGGGGTTGAGACATGGCAGGGAGAAGATGCACTGCAAATGCCTTGAATTTTGTTGTTTGGCTACAAAATGTGCTTTGTTAGCTGAGCGGGAAGCACGAGGTGCCGGCGGAAGGGGGTGGTGGTGGTGTGTCCATGCGCTTACCTTTCCCAGCTCCTACAGATGTTGATTGCACAGGATGGGAGCACACAATTAGCTCTGCCTCTAATTGCAAACTGACCCTATAATTTGAGGACTGTAATTAAAACATAGTATTTGAGACCTCTTTCCAGCGAACATTTTCACTATTTACATTGCAGACTGCCCCAAGAGAGGGTAAAGGATGAAAAAGGGACTGGAAAAGATGCTGCAGCCCAAATCTTGCTGCTCGACTCCAGACCCAAAGCCCCAAGAGAGTCCAACACTCGGCACGGGAGTAGCAGAGCTGTGGGCACAGTGTTATCGCTCAAAGACCTCCCTTCGTCCCCAAAGGCCACTGCAGAACAACGCTGCTGAAGAGATAGCAAGGTTTTATGATTGTTTTTTTTTCAAGCCTCCAGACAGACACAGCGAGGCAAGTGCCAATGGAGCCGTGGTCCCCATCAACCTTTCTGGGAGAAACCTCCCACTACACCCTGCGCTGAAACTCCTCATCCGCTGGGTGTCATTTTTGGAAATGTTAAAAGCCCTGTCCTCAGCCTGGACACAGAGCAGGGCTGGCACGAAGCCTCGGGGAGAAAACAGGATTGCGAGTCTAAAAATGGGCTGTAAAATTTGAGACAACCTCAATCAGAGGGGACATCTGAGAACCTGAAAATGTATTTTTCATGAGTTTAATAAAAGTCTCTTGGAAAGGAGCATCACTGACACATTGAAAGCAGTATCAGAAAGCTGATAAGCTAAAAACCCCAACAACATACACATATATATATATATATGGACACATAACCTGCCCCTCTGTGAAGATATGCTCAGTAATCCAATAGGCGTGTTCCACCTCTAATTACAGCGGTCCCACAACCCAGGTTTCCTAACCAGGGCTTTAAATCTGAGTTTACAGTATTTAGGAAGTGTTGTCAATAATGTTTACAGTGAATTAATTACTGAAGTGATTTTAATTTATTTTCACTAATTATAATCTTATTAACCAATTAATTAAATCCAAACACAGGATGTGACATTGTTTGGTGGTTACACCCTGGTAAGCAAACAAGCAGCATAATCATACTTCCAGCAAAGCAAACCAGCAATTAGGGAGGACCCGGGACACCAGCGCTTCTCCAGGTGGATCCTGCCAAGGGTTGGATGTTTTTGGGGTGCTGCTCCCCACCACCCCGTCCCACTCCCGCTTCCTCACCAGACACCACATGGCCAGGTTGACCCACCCAGCACCCACTCAGCTGCAGCAATAGGGTATTTTTTTCCCTCAGGACTCCCCCAAACATGTAAAGCTTTGTTCAGACACCCCCTGTGACAGCTCCCTGCTGCTGCTCCTCACCCCTTACCCGTGCCATGCTGGCAGTGGGAGGTTATCAGATTTGCACCAATGTGGTAGGAGAAATTCAGGATTATTGGACAATGTACGGAGTGTGGATTCCTTGGTGAAAAGAAACAAGTTGAATGAATGACTTAACCGCTTGCAAATTCGAGATCTCTTTTTGTTTTATGGCTGCCTTAGCATCCAGCCGCACATGGATACAACCCCTTTCAACAAACATTATGCACAGGATTTATTACAGATGTATACTGTTTACTAGGGTTTACAGTGATATATAGTCTCTCTTCATCATTTGAGCAGTAAAGTATATTGTTCTGACCCTTCCACTCCCTCCATTTGCCTAAGACTCCAGCCACTTGATATTTTTCCAGTTCTGACATTTCAAACATGCAATGCCATATGTATTGCCACTTTCAGGTAATTATCACGTAAAATTAGGCTAGTCTTGTACATGAAACTAGCAATTAGCCAAGGATTGAAGGTCAAAGAGATCTCATTTATAGAGTCTCTAACAAAATGTTAAGTGTAAATGTGTGTCAGATGGTCCAGGATGCCGGATTATATGGGGTCATGACAACGGGTCTGAAGTGTCATCAAGCACGATGTAACCAGTCTGTTGGGCACAGCAGTACAATCTGGGACTTATCTCTTTCAGCCTTATCAGAACCTGTGCTAAATCTAGGACACGGCCTTAGAGGAGTTTCTGCAAAACCAGGAAAATGAATCACGGCCCATTGTTTCCCTCGCTAGGACTTTTAAACGAGCTGTTCTTTATTACAGTGCGCTGTGCGTGACAAGCCTTTTCCTCGTCCTCGCAGGACGCGGGTGTGCAAGCCGGAGCAGGGCCCCGTCCCTCCCACTCAGATGAGGTCAGGTTTTGCCCCAGCCATGCGTGAGGAAGGGCAGCAAGGGCTGCTGTGCCCCGAGGAGGCGAGCGGGACGTGCCAGCGCTGGCTCCTGCCCCGCGGTGCTCGCTCCGGTGTGGGTGCCGGGGGCTGTAGATCCCCCTCCAGCTCTCTGCCAGGAACGTATCATCTACCAGCACCAACCCATCATCTTTTAATCTCATCAGAGTGGGGTTATCCAGCAGGCCCAAAGGCATTTGGGGCCTTAATCAGGTGCTAATTTGTCCAGCCCTTTTGAAGATACCAGCCTTAACTTTTGCTGACGCAGGGGCTCGTCCTGCAAGCCCTGGGGAAGGCAGAGCAAAGTCCCAGGGCCACCACGGTGCTGGGCCAGACCCCCCTGCCTGAGCAGAGTGCAGAAGGGCTCCCCGCCACCTCCACGAGCAGACACCAGGCTTTCTGCTCCTTCCCGTGCCCGGGAAAGTCCGTTCTGTGCAGAGAAGTCAGGGATGCTTTCGTATGTGCGCATCTTCTACCAATTTTCTTTAAGTGTTTGTGGCTGAAATTTCTCACTAACCCGATCCCCCTATTTTTCCCTCCCCCAATATAATATTATCCCACTTTCCAAGTGCACTTGGGTGGACAGAGACGGAACACAAAAGCCAAGCGGCAGAGGCCTGTGCCAGGACTATCGCTGAACGAGACCTTCTCCTTCTCCCACAAGGAAGGGGACTGCAGCTGAACCAGGCATTAAAAAAGCCTCCTTGCATAATTTTGCTTATTCTCACCTGTATAAATACTTATTCTTTCTTCCGCCCCTCCAGAAAGGATAGAAATAATAAAAAAGTATTCTCTTCAACAACCCAATATGCTTTCTGATGGGATATATCCTTCGCCAGCCCTGCCAGCTACTCCAGGTCCTTGCTGCGTGTCACCCCCTCCCCAGCATTAAGCCCCCGTCCCTGTTACAAGCAACCGTTTCCCACCGCGCATCCCGCCGCACGCCGGCCGGGGCTCGTGGCAGATGCCTTTCACGCGCTCCCCTGCCGAAGGCAGACGAAGCAGAGGGCTCGCAGCATTTTCCTTCCAAGTTTTCCTGCCCATCTCTTCCCTATCCCTCCGTTTCCCTCCGCTCTGTGAATGTCGTCGCCTCCTTTGCTTCTCCTCCTCTCTCCCACTCCGGTTTCCAGCCCGCGTCCCTCCTGGCTCTGTGCCCTGACTACCAATGATGCTCCCAGCCCTGCTCTGTATTCCGGCTGGAGGCAGAGGTGGGGGCACGCCACCGCTCCGCTTGCCAGCCCTTCGCCTCCCGCACAGGGCCGCAAAACGCTGCCAGAAGAGAGACGAGCGACTTTCCCGCTTTAGCTGAACATGGCGCCGGTGCTTTTCTAATTGCAAACGAAGGAGTACACTGCACGGCCAGGGCCCCGCCGGCGCGCGGCCGACCCGGGGCTCTCCCTGTCCTTCTCTCCCTTTCCAGCAGCTGCGGCGAAGGGAGGAGGGGTGCTCCTTGTGCCAGCGCACCGGAGCTGATGGGCTTATTGCAGATTCCCCCTTCGGTTTGCCATCCAGACCCGTCCCTGCCGGCAGAGCCACGTCGAGGACAGCCTCAAACTTCCCCGGCTCTTCCCTCCGCTCCGTGCACCGCGGTGGCCCTGGCTCCTAACCTCCCTTTCCTCCTTGAAGCCCAGGTCGTAGCGGCACTTAGCTAAATTATATAACTGCAAACAAAGTGTGACAGCTTTATTTGTAATTATACTGCATTTAAAGGAACAAGATGAGCTTAATGAGTTAATAAAGTGGCTGCCTGTCAAAGCAGGGGCTGCTTTGCATAGGCGCCCGGAGGGTCCCGCTCGGGGCTCATGCATATGGAGGGGTGCACGGAGGTGCCGCTGGCCATGGCAACGCGCAGGTAGCAGCCCGCGGCCAGCTGCCCCCGTCCCAGAAGACTTGTATGAAGTGAAGACTTGTGAGAAGCAAGCATTTTGTCTCCGCACACTTGACAAAACAAAGACAACTCACTCCTCTGGTTTCATGCCACATTTTTTATTCATAAACAAGCTGTTGGCTGTAAAGACATGATAAAACTCAAGCTCAGAGGAGGCTGGCGAACATTTGAATGCAAATCCTCAGCTGCTACAAATCCCTCCTATTATTCAGCCGATTTTTTTTTTTTCTTTTCCCCATTTTTGTCTTATGCTAAGCTAGGCAGGATCCCAACCAGAGATATGTGATAAACTCTGGTCAATGCAAAGAAAGGCACTGGCATAAAAATTCAAAGGCTTGCCTGGGAGAGGGGAGGCAGGCAGGCTCCGCGGGGCGAGGGAGCACGAACAAAGGCCACTGTGCTGCCGGGGGGCTCTTCGGCGGCTGCCGAAGGTTTAGCTCTACATGTACAATATTGCCTGTTGTGATCTTTTTTCACCTTCTTTTGCCCCAGCCAGGTAGCTTTCTCCCAGAGGGGGTGCATGGGGAAAACTCAGCATGCGGAAGAGGCAGGGAGAGCTGCCCGACTGCCGCAGCGCTGCGTGGAGGAGCCCCAGCCAGAGGCCAGCACGGCAGCAACCCCCCAGCAAAACCAGGAGCTTCCCAGCCCCGAGCAACAGGAATATCTCATGGGGGAAAAACCAGCTAAAAGACACAATACAGATTGTTTTTATGAAATAGGAAAGAAGCAGTAATTCAATATTTTCCATTTTCATCCCCAAGCCTTTCAGTGACACACGCATGCTCTAACACTGCTCAGAGCCTTTGCACACTCAAACCTCCGTGCCAGGGGTGAGCCTCTCTGGCCCGTACCACTGCCGGCTGCGGCTGTGCGTCTGGGCTGAGGAAATCAAGTCTCAGATTAGGGACAAAGCTGGTGCCAAGTGGTGAAGATCAAGGATGGCCCAATGGCCAAGGCCACCGCAGGGTGCCCAGAACCAGAGTCTGTAACTTAAACCCAGATGTGCCAGCGCCCCAAACCCCCATATCCCCACTGGTTTAAGTCCAAATGTTTCACAGAGCCCAACTCTTAAGATCTTTAAGCTCTTAAGAGTTTAAGATTGCTGTCAGGCTGGACCTGACCTGGCTCCTGCATAGCTTCTTCCCCTTGTAGATATTTGCGCAAGCCTTTTAACCTCTGCAGCCCCCCTTTTTCTCAGCGAGCAGGGGGTGATTGTACTCCCCTCCGCCGACCCCGCTGGGGTGAGAAAGGCTTGTGGCCTTTTGCTGAAACGCCTTGTCAACGCCAGCAGCACACCCAAGCTTTGCCCTTGGCCATAATAGAGGGAATTTCCTCAGGGAGAACAAAAAAGTCGAGAGGAGCTACAGTTCAGAGAGATGAGTTTTGCATGACAATTGGGAAATAAAGAAAATAAAAGTTAGTAGGAATTCATTTGCATAGGAACACAAATGGAAAAAAAAAAGATAGATTATTTCTTGCAGCCTCTATCTAATAAATTATTTTGAGGAGAAAATGCACCAGAGGTCGAGAGCGCGAGCAGGAGGGCTGAGGGTCACTCAGGGCTGTGGTTTGCCACTCTGGATCCTGACTGATAGAGATATTTGCATTTCTGGGGTAATTCTGCAGCACGAGGAAATCTGCTATCACAGCGTTACAAGACACCACAGATCCTCTGCAGAAGCAAAACAAGAAATCACTAAGCTCAATCCCTTTGCCTCCCTGCGAAACAAATATGACTGATTTCATATCCCTAGCTGTGTTTCCAGAAACACCAAGCACCAACTGATTTCATTTTTGGTGGCACTTAAAGCCAGGCCTGCAGTCGGGGTGTCCCCATGCAGGATATATTTGCTGTTTGTTCCGCTGGCAACGCAGTAAGAGGTAGATGGTGAACCATGGCTGAAATTATAGCCAGGCAAAGTACTCGTAGGAAACGGGTGAACCAACAAAAATAGCCTTTCATTCTCTGAGACAAATTACAAGGCGCAAACTTTGATTTTTATGAATGCACTCATTATTCTTAAGCATTCAAGCAGGTTTTTGTGAGCGTATGTCACCCTATGGGCCGGCGGCTAATTGAACCCCCTGAAATGGCCATTACTCACGGCGGGAAGGTGCGGTTCCCCCTCGCTGGCGGGCACAGGCTGCCTGCGGGCAGGGCAAACCCTTCCTGCGCCGGGAGCGGTGTGCGGACGCCCTCCGAGCACCGACGGGTGGGGGTCTGCACAACCAAGCCCTGTTCCCCCCGTCTGTGAAGGCAAAAATCCCACTGATGTGAACACTGGTGGAAAAGGCAAAGCAGGGTGTGAGCCGGGTCGTCTTGGAAAACGATGGAAGAGGAGAGGAAAATACTGGTGGATGTTTCTGCTAATTCCCGTGAGACTGGAAGAGGCGCCAGTGCAGGATCTGTTTAGATGTGCGTTTAATCTTCAACCTGTGTTAAACCACAGTTTTGACCCCCTCTGCACTCCTCTGCCAGGATTTCTTAAGGCGCCTCTATACCAGGTGCTGGCATCAAGGCTACCTGCTTGGCTGGGGGCTGATTTCTGCGGATGCTGAGGCCAGGCACCGGGACGGGGAGTCAAGCGATGGCACCTTCCCAGCTGGGCCCAGGCTCCTGCTCCCTCCCCGCCACTTTGGGCAAGGCCCAGGTTTCTGGCGTTTGCAATCCGATCAATGCAGGGCCCCTGGTTGTGGACAAGAGGAGAGACTTAATTCTAATCTGTATTGACTGCTCACTGCTTTGTCTGCCAATTTGCATCATGGACTTGTCTTAAACAATGATGTGGGCCTGGCAGGTTCTCTCTCACAGTAATCTATACCAGCGGGTCAAAATCTGGGAGCACTCGTTAAAGTCCATACATACAAAATGCATGTTTAACTACTGGAAAGATACTGAGGTGCATCTGTCTCAATATTTATCCACTTTCATCTGTAATCTGCTTAAACCCCAAGAATGCTTTCAATTTTTAGCAGCAGAAAGAGGCTGCTTTATGCAGTGAAGAGTATTTCCGTAAGTTTTTATTTTAAAATATTTGGTCATCCTACCTCATGTCCATGGAACAGGTCAATGGAGGTGGACAGTAAGGAGGGAGGATGCCCGAAGGGAGTGAACTCAGCCTCCTGCCTCCTCCAGAACCGTAAGTTCCAGCTCACCAAACACCTGCAGCTTTTGTTTCTTTTAAAGCTGAAATTTTATGATTGCGAAAAAAATCTCTTGGTGTAATTGGGGTAATGGTCTTTGGAGCTTCCCCTGTTTCCACTTCCCTTTTTCTCAGGTTTGTAGCTATAGGCAAGAGCAGCTCTGTGCTCTGCCGTGGGCTGGGTGCCGGGGCCGAGGGGCATGCGTGGGGCTGTGTCTGCCCTGCCAGTCCCCACAGTGGGACCAGAGGGGAATGTCCCCAGCTTTGGCCACTCACAGATCCCCCAGATCCACCTCCAGTCGCTGCCGAGCTGGAGAAAGGCTTTGATCTGCGGTGCCTGGCCAGCACCACCACCACCCCATCTCATAAAGCCCCTGACTCCTGACGCACGGAGCGTGGCAGGGAAACACAGGCAAGGTTTTGGGTTAAATGTTGAGCTGACAAAGACGTCGCTAAGCTCCAAAGCCCAGCCCGAGCGTGCACTTCCACAGATTTTGATAATGCAGCATGTCAGCAGCCGTGGAGATTGAGTGATTAGGCTGGGGACACGGACACTTGTCTGCAGTTCATTTAAGCTTTGCCACCGTCTGCCTGCTTGTCAGCGGAGGTTTAGGGCCGCGGCGAGGGGGCAAGAACACGTGTGTGAGTGTGCACACCTCCGTGTGTGAGTGTGTACGCCTCCGTGTGTGTCCGTGCATGCCTCCATGCAGGCCCCTGCCCTGCGTCCCAGCGCTGACTCCGGAGCAGCTTTGGCTCCCCTGCGTTTAGGTGACAATTTACAGCTGCCCGTGACCCTGGCCGCGGCGCTGCCAAACACTCTGTCCAGGCAGCGCTGCCTGGACCATGACTGCGGCCCATAAATGTGATTTATAGGCAGCCGTTAGGGAGAGACACTGCCTCTCACATCAACTCATGGCACCAGATGGACTGTCTGCTACTTCAGCGATGGGCTCGGGTGGCAGGCAGGTGACCAGGGCACTGCCCACCTCCCTCGACTTCCTAACTAGCTGGTTAGACAGGGTTTGCCACCTGTCAAGAGGAGTTTGAGTTTTATAAATAGATCTCTGCTCTTGGGTTTTTAAAAACACAAAGCATTCAGCTGCAGGAGAAAGAAGGGTCTGATGAGAAACAGCCACTTCATTTGAGAATAAATAAATAAAAAATGCACTTTGATCCCATCCTGGTGACACGGGGGCAGCAGGACAGCCAGGGACAGCCACAGCACGGGGGGTTTCACAGCTGCGCAGGCACCATCCCACCTTACAGCTGTGCTGTCGTCACTGCCGCCCGTACCAAGAGGGGCCATGGTGCCCGGCGGCGTGAGGGGGGAGAGAAAGCTACTGGCACGGCACTGCGGGGACCCTCCAGCAGAGCTGTTGCCTCTGTCCCCCTGCCTTCGGGCCACTACTGCGTTTTCCTCATCGCTTGGCTGCCCCGGGCGTCTGCCCACGTCAGACGGCGCAGGAGTGGGCGGGTTTTGGGTGAGTCTCCTGTCAGGACGGAGCCAGTGTGGCGATGAGCTGGAGAGCCGTCACCCCTCTTGGCGCGGGACGTCAGCCCAGAGAAATACAAATATGTAAAATAATGTTTTCCCCAGCCACGGTTTTCATACTCCAGCGTGGAGAAATGGCCTGCTCATCCAGCAACCGTAGAAAATCTCAATTTCCCACATAAAAATATTAGTGGCTGGCTTAAAATATTAACATGTGGATCACATTGCCCTCAGAAGCTGTGGGATCGGAGTTTAGCATCAGCAGTTAGACACAGATATGGAATTAAAAATGTAAGCAGTGGCTTTTCAGGCCTTATTACTGCAGCAGGGAGGCCCCGCAGGACGGACGGTGGAGGGAGGGAAGAGCAGGCACAGGGCTGGAGTTTCATGCCACAGCTTTCCTCTCCCACTGCCATGCCCCTGGGCTAAGCTTCACCCTCAGAGTTACCCTCCGCTCAGCCTCTCGTCCTCTGCCAGGCGAGCCAGGTTTGCATTAAGCAGCATAAGCTGTCTCGGGGCGGCGGGAGATTACAGTGAAGGTGTATGAGATGAGGGTGCAGGGCACAGCCCGGCTGGCAGGCTTCTGGCTCGGTGTGGCCAGAGGTGACGGGGAGCCCCAGGCCCACCCCAGAGCTCCAGGGAATCTGTCCCAGGCTCTGCCCCACAGGTCCTGTGCCCCCCAGGCGCACCCCACATGGCCCCATCCCTCCTGCTGCAGCACCCAGGGGTGACACCCTGCGCTTTAGGGTGGCTCTAAGGACATATCCAGCTTTGGCTCGAAGTAAGCGGGTGCTTTGCTAAGGGCTGGGTGCATGGAGGGGCTGGGTGCAGCCTGGGGGTCGGCACGTGTCCCCCTAAGTCCCCAGGACATTCCTGTCCCACTGCCCATGCGGGAGGGCCATGGGGCCAGGGCTGCATCCATCCCATCGCACGGGGACCCAGCCCTGGAGCTGGTGAGGCCTCTAGGGGCTACTGTAATACAAATAATGAATAATTACAATGATATTAAACTGGTAAGTGACAGATACTCCGCGAGCCCTGCACAGGACGACACATGTAAAACCCCCTCCTGAATACAGAGACCTCTTCTTTCCCTGAAGGTTTGGGCTCGGCTGATTTCACACACCGGCACCCACAAATGTGCCGGAGCCAGCCCAGTGGGCGCCCGAGCGTGGCCGCTGCCGAGCCGCCCGGGGAAGTTGGGAAGAGCAGAGTTTGGCAGAAGGTTAGCGTCAGAAACAAAAAAACTGGACTAAATTATTATTCCACCCATAGCCTTCACAGGGAAAATAGAAGCAGCAGATTGAGGCCTGTTTTCATATTTGATAGGGAACCAGATAAATGGCAGGCAGCTTGCTCTGATAAGGCCTTGCTCTGGGCATAACCTCTTTCTCTGAAAGCCTCTTACTATGCATAGAGTCAGGCTATCTGTGCAGCTGCACCTTGACACAAATATATCTGCACCCAAGATGAACCAATTCCCCCAGAAATTACAGGAGTGGGATTGCATCTGGGGAAGGGGCCGCAGCCACCGCTTTGCCACCTCCTTTTTTTAACGATACTTTTTTTTCCCCCCTGAGTAGTTTCTCAGACAAACATTTTGTCTCTTCTCCCTTCTCCCTCTGCATCGCTCTGTCCCCCATGCCGGCAAAGAGCAGAGAGGGCGATGGGGCTGCTGAGCCGGGGTGCCCGAGCTGGGTGCTTCCCTCCACACTGGGGCTGGCGCCCAGCGCAGCACCACTCTCGTGCCCCTTTGCAGGAAAACGGATTTAACCCTCCTGAGCAATCTCATGCTTGGAAATCACCCCCAAACGTTCCTTATTTTGGAGGGAGCAGCAGCCGAGGTGACATCAATATAATCTGGAAGTTCCCAGGCTTTTAGAGGGTGTGAACAAATGGGCGATGCTCTCCAACATCAGCATGCCCACCACGCCGCCTTGGGTGCTTCAGTACTTCCCAAACTCCCTCCCTGCATGACCACAGAGCCCCAACGCCCTCCTTTTCCGTGAAACTGGCTCTTACGTACCAAATTACTTTGGGAAATGGGTCTTGGCTCCATAGCACCAGGGCCAGATATTCTACTGATCCCCATGCAAGGCAGAGGCCATTCCCACTGAAGTCCAGCGACAGCCAGTCACCTTAATGTCCTCTGTGTCTTCGACAACTTCTCTCTGCTGAACTTTAGGAGCCACAACAAATGTGTCTTGATAAATATGACTGATAGTGGGGAAGGAGAGCTGGGCTGGGGCTGAAGGGCTTGAGGATCAGGAATTACAAAACAGGAAAGGCTTTTCCCACCTCTACAAGCAGAGCCTCTGCCCTCTGGCACAAGAAATCTCCAGAGCGCTCCCAGTTCCCCAAGGAACCAGAGGAAACCAAAAGAAAGTTGGTTACAAAGATTTGGGAGAAAAGGAGGAGAGATATCTGAGGAAATGGCCATGTTAACCGGGTATTGAGCAGCTTATGACCAAACCCATACTAATTTCCAACCACTAATGGACATTACTTGTGTACTTGCTACCAATAACACTATTTTATTTATTATTTTTTAACCAGAAGGGACTGTACATTAGTTTTCCAGCTGCACAGCCACTTTAAAGACTTTATCCTGATGTTCTGTTTTGCAGTGACATGAGCTCTATCATCATAAGGAGAACAAATCAGCAATTAGTCTGCGAGAGGCATCGCCACGGAGGTAGAACAGCCCCTAGTCAGAGGGAGAGGGAATCCTTTACAATGAAAGGCCCCCGGGAGAGCCGGGACCTGGACCTCGTGACGATGATTGATGCTGGCACTGCAGAGATGCACCACACCTCCCCAGAAAATTAAAAGCCTATTTGGTACGGTACTAACAACACATCACATTGATATTGTCTCATTACCCATCAGTACAGGGTCCTCGTCTTCCCATTTGTACGGTATTAGGGGAAAAGCCCCATAGAACAAGCGCTTTTCCCCTTTTCTCCTCATCCATCCCAGAACATGCTTCAAAAACCTGAAAGTTGGGCTGATTCAAAACCCCTGTACCTTTCCTTGTACATCATTATTATTATTATTTTAGGGATTTATGTCTCATCTAAAAGCTGGGGGTCTGCGGGACAGTCCCCAGGGCTGCTCTCGCTCGCTGCAGCCGTGCCTTCTCCCAGCCTGGCACAGGGCGATGCCGGCTCCAGGGCTGCAGATTAAGCCGGCCGTGCCAGCACCAATGCTGAGCACCACATGCCCAAACCACCTCGGGGATTTGCATGTGGCCATATGAAGGAGCCACACGAGCGGGGAATCGGCTCGTGCTGCAGCCGGAGCTGGGGGGAGCGAAGAGGGAGTGCTTGGGGCAGGGATGTGGGGAGGTATTTGCAAGAGGAGCAGGTTTCATCTGAACACCGCAGTTGCCGAGGTGCGACCGGCCCCACTGCCAACTGTGAAGGGCCGTCGGTAGAAAAGTGAAATATTAGAGCTTCGGGGTTTCCCTGCCCCCACTCCTTCCAAACTGGCATCTGTTACGTGTTGGGTTGGAGCAGCAGATGCCTGGTTGCAGCTAATGACAGCAGTAGTCTGTTAACAGATGCCACGTATCTAGCAACAGCCTTTGTCTGATCAAAACACCAAGCGCTGATTTAGCTGTAAAGGTAGCGGGGCCAAGGTCTTTACCTCCCCGCAGCCGGATGGGTCCGAGCAGGAGCAGCGGGCCCACTCTTGTCCCCTCGCCTGGTGCCAGGAGAGACGCAGCTCCAGGGGCTGGCTGGCCCGGAGCATATAAACCTGCTCAACCCACGCAGAGCCCGCACTGGGCAACAGCCCAAGATGAACAGCCCTTTTTTCTGCACAAGCACTTTGCTGGGTGCTAAACCTGACACTTGCAACTGCTTCCTTCTCACTCTCCCTGCCCTGTTCCCGTTGGTGCCCCTGCCAGGGAGCTGGCTGGCACCCAGCTGTGCGTGTGAGCCACGGCTGTGCCAGCCCTTCCCTGCCCTGGCTCTCCCCATCCCACTCAGAGCACACGGCCCAGCTGCTGGCACGTCCCCACACACTGGCTCATCCTTCTGCCGGCGCTGCCTTGGTATGGATGACATCTCCCCCACCGTTAACCTGCCCAAGAGGCTGCTGCTGCCCTCCTCGCCCCAAGCAGCAGAAGGGATGCCCATCTCTGCACAGGATGTTTAAGGACAGAGGCTTAAATACAGCACCAGGAGCTGCCCTCCTTCCACTGTAGCCATCACTTATTAATTCAGCTCCTGATGATGAACAGAAAGGGTTGAAGTAAGGTGAGATATCTCAAGGGTGCTGGATGTGTGACCAAAGCTCTGGGCTTGTGATGGGCTGCATGGGGTGTCTCACTGCTGACCAGACGTGTGCCGGGCTGCCATGAACCTCCACCGGCACTAACCGAAGACAGTGAAGGCCAAATCCTTCACCCGTGGGAGTCCCGAGGGTTGTGAACGGCTCCGGATCGGGTCCTGAGGGCATGAGTGCAGATGAGCTCATTTTTCAAGGCTCACTCCGTCAGCCTTCCTATTTACATTTCCCCAGCCCCACCAGAGATTAGGCCACATTAAACATCAAGGGGTCCATTCTCCCGCCCACGGGCTTCTGCCTCTCCCAGTGACATGAATAGCAGTGACGTGCCTGTATGCAGAGCAGAGGAGACCCCTAATTGCTGAACAAATTACATGTTTAAAATCAAACCTGTCCCTGGGAATGAGGAAAACACAGCGCTACCCACGATGGAGAACTTCTGTGCTGCTTCAGAAAATATTTAAATAACAAGATTAATCCCCTTTCTTTCAAATTCGTTAATAAAAGTTGATTTCTCTCAGTGCTGAATACTTGTTTTCACCACAGCTACCTTTTAGGGGTACTTGAAACCTCCTAATATAAATAAAGCTTAAGGCCTGGTCAGATTTTTGTGGTCTTTCTATGCAAAGATGAAAGTTTCTCCTCCCTGCAGTGTCCGTGCTCTCTGTGAGGAGCCCAGTGCAGGTTTGTGCTTTGCACAGGGCATTGCACGTTATTTCTAAGAGGAGACAAGGAATCAGGATCCAGATAGCAAAAGCGCTCGACCTGGAGGTCAGCGGTGATGCAGACCCGCTCCAGCAGCACCTCTCCCCGCAGCAGACCCTTCCAGCCACTCTCCCACTGCTCAGACAGAGAAGTCGAGGCAGAAAGCAGCCCCTTCCACCCACCGCTGAGCAGCCTTCCTCCTCTCTACATTTCTATTTCCTTGGACTTATCGCCCTGCCACACTAGATAGGCAAGGACAATACGGTGAAGAACCAAATGAAGAGAGTTTTTAACCAACACACAGGAGCCTAAAGGATAATTAAATGACAAGACTTATCAGCCCCCGTGGGGCATTTCCATTGTATAACAGATTAAAAAATGTTTCCTTTCCAAAGGAAAAACAGTCGCTGATCTACCTTTCGCTGAATCTATTAGACAACTCATCTGAAACAAGTTTCACATTTTTTAATTCGACCAGCTGATCCAATCCCCTCCTTTTGATTTCCCCAGATGGCAGGAGCAGCTGGAATGGAAAATCCTTCCCCGCCAGCACCACAGCATCACCTGGCCATCAACAGATTGACGTGCTCAGCGCTTCGCCTCGTCCGAACGGGGAAGGAAGCAGCGAAGAGAGCGCTGTAAACGGCTCAAAATGTTTTGCTCTTCAGCAATCAGTCGAACAAACAAAACAGCCTCTCACATTTTCACTGTCTGAGGAAACTTTAAACAACGCGGGTATATACTACAACAGCTATGTACTCGTAGGTGCAAGTTAACAGCAAGGGGCTGCATGCACAAGGAGGGAATTTGGCTTGGCATTGTATTAAACAAAGTTGGACCAGAAAGAGAAGTCAAAATGTCTCTGCTAAAAGTTTTTCTATGGCAATACACTGTTTTTTTTGCTAAAAGGACCTGCTTTCTGCAGAATATTTGCATTTACTGTGAAAAGAAGCCCAGACATAACAGCAAAGAGTTGGCCCCTGCCCGGCCCTGCCATCCCCTCGGGCTGGGATGATTAAAGAAAAAAATTAAACCAGTGTCAATGTTTTCCGTGGCAAAGGCGGCATTTTGGTGTGCCCCGGCGCAGCAGCCAAAGCCGGGGCTGGCTCCCGTGCGCTGCTTTGGCCCCCCCCGTGCTCCACCAAGCGCCGCGTATGCAATCAACTGTTTACTCGGCATCGGCTATAAATGTGCATTTAATTGGGCACCTTTGCTCCCTCTCCCCCCTCTCCTTCTCCGAGGGCTGTCTGAATGCGAGGGGGAACAGCCTCCGATTCATCCGCCACCACCCTGGGGTCCCCCCTCCCCTCTCCCCGGGACCCACAAAAGAGAGGTCGCTCCCATGTCAAGTGGGGTGTGGAGACCAGCTGAGGAGCTCGAGAGCTGAATTGTACCAATTTGTGCAGCCAGCACCCGCTGAAAAAACTCCCGATCGGGAGGCATGAGCCGGCATATGGTGCCTCACTCAAGAGGCTGTCATTCAGGGGACCGGCAAGTGATGGCTCTCTCACCCTCCCTTTATGGCCTTTCTGCTCCCCTCCCGCGGGTCTGCAGAGGGGCCGGGGAGGGCGAGGAGGAGAGGGGCACGGCATCCCCTCCACTGCTCCTGCTCCATCTGCACGCCCAGCCAACCGAGCGTGGATGCTCTTTCTTTATCCTGCTCCCCTCCTCCGAATTTCCCCAATGGCCCAGTGAATTAACTGCTCGTGGCTTCGCGGGGATGCGCGTTTGGGCTCAATTTCATGCCGGTTAAATTCCAAAAAACTGCCTGTGAGAGCGGCTGCGCACCATCCCCGGCTGCCTTCCCCTCTGGCACTCCTCAATTTCTGAAGCCCTCTCCCATCTCGGTAGGCAGCCCTCCTTCTCCCTCCAGCCCACCCTTTAGCCAGGGCTTGTTCCCGTCCTCAAAGCTGCCCTTTTACAAGCAGAAAAGCTGTTGGCATGAAAGACCTACGAAGAGCCACCACTTAAAGCCCCTTTCAGGAGCAGAAGGTTTTCAGCTCTCAAAGAAAGAGGTTTTTTGTTCTGGCTTTGATGTTTCTGGGGTCTGGGACTCTCCGCTCTTTTCTCCTCGATCCCGAGCAGGCAGATATAATCACCCTCCTCCTTCCCTGCCTCTATTCATCGCTGCATTTTAAATAAAGTAACAACACAATCCCCAATTTGGGAACCAACCTCAAATTAGTGCCTGCATCGCTTTAGCTGGGGAGACTTAATCAGGTAGTTAAGACCCCATTTTATGAGAAGTTGCAGCCCATCGTGGGGGTTTTGAAGCCCACAGCGGTCAGCGGGGGTGGGAGGAGGGGGAAAGCTCTAGCCACGTCCCCTGGCAGACCCCAGCACTCCAGGCTCCAACAGCTCCCACTTATCTCCACCCGAGACCCCAGGGATGGGAAGAGCCACGTCTCCCTGTGAAGGGATGTGACTTGCCAAGCGTCCTATGCCACCTCCTCAGTGCCAGATGACCCCCTCCCATCCCCATCCCCATGCCCGGCTCTTAGTCTGCTTTAACAGCAGCAACTTCACAAACTTGCCTGGCTCATATCCCAAAATGTGTACAAAGGGTCGGAGCCAGAACATGGATAGGGAACTTCACAGACCTGACTCTTGCCCCGCGGCTGGCTCTGAGGAAGCTGTGCTTGCCCTGGTTATGGCTATGATTACTGCAAGCATCCTTATTCAGGGAGGATGCTTCACTTCTA